>NW_027185809.1:31339442-31468546 GCF_028583685.1 Petaurus breviceps papuanus
AAAGGAAAGGAAAGGAAAGGAAAGGAAAGGAAAGGAAAGGAAAGGAAGAAGGAAGGAAGAGAGGGGAAAAAAGGAAATAAGGGGAAAGGGAAAAGGAAGGAAGGAAAGAGAAGAAAGGAGAGAAAAGAAGGAGGGAGGGAGAGAAAAGAGGAGGGAAGGCAGGATTAAATAAGCATTTAGCATGTGCACTAGAGATACAAATACAAGCAAAAGGGAGCTGAAAAGCATTGGGATGGGCGAAGAAGGTGCCTGGTGTGTGTGCACGACTTTGAATTCCAGAAGCCAAGAACAGGTTTAGGAGGGGAATGAAGACCAATTTGGACTGCTCTACAGAACGGAAGCTACAGAAAGAATTCACCAATGGGAGAAGGGGGCGGCCCTTACAGAGGGATATTCCAGATTAAGGAGGTTTACAGGATTTGTTGGATATTGTAGGGTGGGGAGATTCCTGGCCATAAGGGAAGTCCCAGCATGATATAACAGTAGAAGTATGGTCTTTTATTCATTCATTCATTCATTTATTTAAAGCTATTTTAAACTATTTTTCTTTTTTATAGGTTTTGTTTTGTTTTGTTTTGGTCTGTGTTTTCATGGTCTTGAAGTATGAGAAAGGGGATTAAGAAAATAATCAACCCCCTTGGGTTGAGTCCACTTTTCTTGAGATATGCTGGTTTATATTAAAATACAGCCACAGGCAAAGCCTATAGCTCAAGCCCTGGCTGGGACCTCAGCATAGCAGGATCCTACACTAAGCCTAGACACTTGAGAGACAGGGTCCTATTTGGACAACTCCTTGATTCCAAAGCTGAAAGACTTCCCCCGCACCAAGAGGTAAAGAGTCATGTTCAGAATCTAATGCTACATAAAGACCCAAAGATGGGGATAGACCTCTGAGTCTGGGACACTGCATTTTGGGGACAGAACCCTCAAGTGAGAATCAGGGGTCTTTTTGCCTCTTTTGAGTTCATTTTGCTTATCTATAAAATGAAAGAGGCTGGATTAAAGGATCTCTAAGCCCCCCTCTAGATCTAACATTCTGTGATTAATTCTATGTACTGGGAGACAGACAAGGCAAAGAATATGTGTGGATCCAAAAAGCTGGGAGCTATTTGTCTGCCTGGGCCTGGGAAGGCAGAGGCTCTTGCTAATGTCAGCAGTGTTTCACTGGGAACAACTGGGAGCCTCCCAAAGTCTGGGAACATCACTGGGCAGGAAACACCCAAGTGCCAAAGCTTCTTGGATGGAAAAGTGTAGGGTTGAATGGACGAGGTACAAAGGCCAGAGGAGCCAAGGGGAGAATTCAACTTCATTCCCAATTAGCAAAGAAGACAAAATATAAAGTTTGCAGATGGTCTGAGGACAAATGGTTCCCCATTTTCTGAATTAGTTTCAGGGCCTGGTGTATGAGTATATCCATGTTCATGCAACCTTTTTTTTGACTCATATTAGCACAAGATTTTAAAAGAACAGATAAACTATGAACTATATTTCCAAATGACTTCAACATTCATCTGCCTGAAGGTCCAAGATAACAATCTAACTTTTTAAAGTTTTATTATAAACTTAATAACTTTCAACAGACAACCAATGATTAAATAAACAACTAACAAACAACAACAAAAATGTTTACTCTGTGTCCCCATCCAAGTCTATTAAAAGTTCCTCTAGTGACCTCACTTGGCATCACTTCATATAAACTCGCCATATTTCCTCATATTTTTCATAGTTATCATTTTTATGGTACCATCATATTCTATTGCATTACCCTATATTATAGCTCATTCACTAATTCCCCAGTTGTTTGAGATATATTCAACCCAATTCAAACCAACAAACATTTATTAAATGCCTACTAAGTGCAAGGCTGGGGCAACTGGGTGGTGTGATGGATAGAGTGCTAGGCATGGAGTCAGGAAGACATCTTCATTAGCTGAAATCTGACCTCAGATACTTATTGGCTGAGTGACCCTGGGCAAGTCACTTTACCCTGTTTGCCTCATTTTCTCATCTATAAAATGAGCTAGAAAAGGAAATGACAAACCACTCTAGGATTTCTGCCAAGAAAACCCCAAATGGGGTCATGAAGAGTTGTATATGACTGAAGAATAACTGAACACATGCAAGTCTCTGTACTGGGTACTTGCCTTCAAGGAGCTTACATTCTACTGTGAGAAATAAAACTTCTGGGATTCAGAATTGCTTCCCATAAGAGAAGGCACATTAGCTGGGCCTTGAATGAAGCTAGGGATTCTGAGTTGTAGAACTGAGAGGGTGCTACATTCCAGATGTTAGGGATAGCTTGAGCAAAGGGAAAGAGGTAGGAGATAAAGATCTGAGTTTGGAGAAATAGCAAATAGTTCATTTTGGCTAGAATGCAGAGTGCCTATAAGTAATTTTCCTATTTGTTTGCTTGTTTTGTTATTAATAAAGAAAATTTTGAATGTTTTTACTTAGATCTCCACCCCCCCCCCTTAGGTATACTTTTAGGATGAATTCCTAGCAATAGAATAACTAGGTCAAAATGTAAGATCAGTTTTGTGACTCTTATTGTATATTACTAGATCACTTTCTGAGATATTTACATAGTCTACAGTTTGACCATGTACCAGAGTGCCTATTTCCCCATGTCCCCACCAACATTGAATTTTATATATTTTTTAAAATTATATTTGCCATTATAGTGGGTAAAAAATGGTCAGAAGATGACCTCTTAAAATTCCTTATAATTGTATTCCCCTAAACTCCAGTAATCCTGCAAAACACCAACTCTATCTTTTCCTTAAGGCCTCTTTCATACTCATAAGTAAGCATCTCAACCCAAAACAGTTGCTGCTTGGTCCATAGAAAAGTCAGTTTCATATTGTCACTGAAAACTAAATATTGTATAATGGAAAGAGTGCTAATTTGGGGGACACCTGATTATAAATTCCCACTCATATTTGCTACCTACGTGAATGGGGATAATAATGGTACTTACCTCCTGGGATTATTATAAGACTCAAAGAAATAATGTGATATAGATGTATATATATATGAACTTTGCAAATTTTAAAATGTTATGTAAAAGTCAGCTAGAATTATACTCTCACAGAAAAAAAGAGGAAAAAAATTGACATTTATGTAACAATATATCTTAGTGGATGGAGGGCAAGTCTCAGAGCCAGGAAGAGCTGGATTCAAGTCCTGTCTCTAACACATATTAATTGTATGACTCTGGATAAATAATTTACTACCTGAAATCCCTCAGTCAACTCCTTAAAACTAAAAAATAATGTAGAGACAAGTTGCAAATATGTATCACCAGAAGGAATTCTTCAGGCAAAAGAAGTCACAGACTAAAATTTATTATTATTTCTGTGTAGTCCCATATCCTGAGTTATATTCTGAGCCATAAGATCAAAAGGTCTTCAGTACTAAGTAATTAGGTTATCCCCTAAGCAGATCTGGAGGGGGTGAGGAATCTGAGGAATCCTTGAAGTTAGGAGTTCTGGGACGAAGTCTTATGGCTTCTGAGGTGAAAGAGATAGGGCAGTGCTAGTAAGAATGAGCTAATTAGGAAAAAAAAAGATATTTACATGATAATTTTATTATATACTTTAATGGCATAGTAAGTTGTACATAATAGATTTGTTGTTTCATGTGCAATCATCTTTTTAAGCATTTTTTACTATATTGTGGAAATGCTTGTTTTATCCTACAAATTAAAAATAAAATGAATAAAAAAATTTTTTTAGGAATTAGTTTAATTAATGATGAACATTTGTTAAGTGCTTACTATGCTGAGTGTTGCACACTGGAGATACAGATAGAAAAGTAAGACAGTTTCTTCTCTCAAAGAGCCCATATTCTTCTGAAGAGACAACCCATAGAAGAAGCTTCAGCAGCAAATCAGTGGAAAGACTCAATGGACTTAGGTCTATATCCCAAAAGAGATTAAAAAAAAAAAAAGAAAAAGGACCTATGTGTGCAAAAATATTTATAGCAGCTCTTTTCTGGGGGCAAAGAATTAGAAATTGAGGGGATGGATGCCCATCAGTTGAGGAATGGCTGAACAAGCTATGGTATGTGATTATGATGGAATACTACTGTACTATAAGAAATGATGAGCAAGATGCTCTCAGAAAAACCTGGGAAGACTTACATGGACTGATGCAAAGTGAAATGTACTGTGTACAAAGTAACAGCAATATTGTAAGATGATCAGCTGTGAATGACAGCTATTCTCAGCAATACAATGATCCAAGACAACTCTGACAGATTTATGATGAAAAATGTATCCATCCCCAGACAAAGAACTGATGGTGTCTGAATACAGATTGAAGCATACTTTTTTTTTACTTTCTTTATTTTTCTCAAGGTTTTTGTCTCCCCTTTGGTCTATATTTTCTTTCAAAGCATAACTATTGTGGAAATGTTTAGCATGACTACACATGTATAACCTATATCTAATTGCTTTCATTCTCAATAGGGAGGAGGAGGAAGGAGAGAATTTGGGACACAATGTTTTAAAAACAAATGTTAAAAATTATTTTTACATGTAACTGGGGAAAAACAAAATACTAAGTAAAAATCTGAAAACACATAGATTTAAAAAAAAAAGGCTCAGTGGTCCTTAGGATACAGCAGTGAAGCAGATGGTAAATGCATCTTCTCTAATTTCATTTTCACTTATAAAAATGTATCCATTGCTGATGGTTGACCATTTGACAATATTAAGGAATTTGGTGGCAAATGATGGAATATTGTTGCAAGGTACTGTCCTTCTAAGGTACTTCCCTTTAATATGGCACTGTTGGTTCCTAAACTAAGTCTGCTTAGAGTTCTAAGAGAAATAATTACTCTGATACAAAGTTCTGTGACAGTCATTGCTAATTGTGAATGTAAAAGGCTATAGTGTGCTGGAGTGGTATGGTCACTGTGACTGTTCTATGACTCTAAGATGAATGTAATTTATCTGATTATATAGAAAAAAGATGAGAATTTGGTTACTAACCATAAGCTAAGAGGGTGGGGGGATAATTGGCAGAGAGGAACCAGAATCTCACTCAGAAAAATGAGGAGGAAAAAAATTGAAAGGATGGATTTCAGATATGTATCAGCTAATCTAGAAGCTAAAAATGATAAATTCTACAGTCTCTATTAAGAATTACTAAATCATGGGGTGGCTAGGTGACACAGTGATTAGAGCACTGGCCCTGGAGTCAGGAGGACCTGAGTTCAAATCTAACTTCAAACACTTAACACTTACTGGCTGTGTGACCTTGGGCAACTCACTTGCCTCCCCCCCACCCTCCAAAAAAAAAAAAAAGAATTACTAAGTCCAATGCAAAGGGCCAATCGTATCTTTATAGAATTTATTTAAGCAAATTAACTATCTCCTGATCAAGAAATGACAGATGCAAGGCATAAAAAGAGGTATACATTTTTGGACAAGGCCACCGTGTGGATTCATTTTGCTTGACTGTACTTATTTGTTATAAAGCTTTTTTTTTCTCTCAGTTTTTAATGGGTGGGGAGAGAGAAGAGGGTTAGAAATAGAGATGCTGAAAACAAAACTACTGAAACGTTTTTTTAAAACACAAAATATAACAGAAAGAAGTACAGACAAGCAAGACAGTTTTGAAAGTATTACGTAGAACTTATTACCTATTTTAATAAAAAGGAAAAGCAAACAGTTCTAAATGGCGATTGATAGTTTCATAGAGAAGTCTCTTTTCATGTTCTGCTGTTGGTATGATGCATGCTATTTCTCTGTGTATCCATCTCTCTCTGTCTTTATCTCTTTATGCCTCTCTCCCAGAATTTTAAGATCGTTTTTTCTAAAAGAAGCACTAAATACAGATAAGCAGAGGAACCAACTTGGAAGGAGAGGATCTGAGAAGCCACTTGGGGAATTAACTGGTTTGACTAAGACGTCAGGCCTAGCTAGTCAAGTGTACGTCACACCACCCAGCATAGATCAGCCCAACATATCGATGAAAGAAACTCATCAAGAAAGTTTTATGGATACTTCCTGAGACAGAAAGAAAGAAAATACTGAAATTTACAGTTCTAGGGCCGTGAATTACCCCAAGTACATGAGTTTTCCCTGTTCGTGTCTCCTTGCCAGGTTTCTATGTATGCTTATCTCCCCACAGATATGAGTGGGAGAATGTTACTGAGGTTTAGGTATATCTTGTGATGCATTTATTTTTCCTGTATTTAATATGTGAGAACCTGTCATGTTATTGTTTCTTTTGACTTATTGATAAGTAAATGGCTGTTTAAGATCTAAAAGTGTGATTATTTCAAATTAATCCAAAAATGTATACCTCTTTTTTATGCCTTACATCTATCATCTCTTGATCAGGAGATAGTTAATTTGCTTAAATAAATTCTCTAAAGACATGATTAGCCCTTTGCCAATGTAAATAGATGGTTTTGTGTAAATGGAAGTATGTCATGGGGGCTTAAGATCAACAATGCTTCCAAGACTGGAGAATGGAAGACTTATCTTATTGAGTTCAAATCTGACCTCAGACACTTACTAGCTCTTTTTTTTGACCCTGAGCAAGTCACTTAACCCTGTTTGCCTTGGTTTCCTTATCTGTGAAATGATCTGGAGAAGGAAATGGCAAACTACTCCAGTGTCTCTGCCAAGAAAACCCCAAATAGGGTCATGAAGAGATAGACCCAATTAAACAACAACAGTAAAGGGGAGTCTATTCCCCTACAAAAGGGTTGCCTCCTAGAACCTTGAGAGAGTATGAATGCAACTATGTGGTGCTGGTTGTGCTTTTCAGGTAACCTGTACCTCTAATCCTAAGATCAGGCGTGACTGGGTAAGCCAGAACAAAGGATAAGGTTCACATGCCCTGTGTAAGAGGTGTGGGGTGCAAGGGCGTAAGTGATCACCACTCATACCCGATATAAGAATATTTGACATTTGTATGGCACTTTAAAATGTGCAAATCACTTACATATGCATGCTTTCATTTTAGCCACATAGCAACCCTGTGAGCTAAGTGTTATTAACATATCTCTCTTACAAATATAGAATCTAAATCCTGCATTTCGTCCTGTTAGATCTCCCCGACTCCAGGCCCAGCAGGTCTTCCACTGATCATTACAACAGGATAGATGCTCAACAGGTGCCAGTTTCCCTGACAGAGAAAAATAGCTTGACTGCCCTTACACTACTTACTGCAGGCTCTAAATGTCATAAGGCTGCAGCTGTTTGAATAATGGAGTTGAAAGAAGAGGATTTTCCACAGAGACAAGAAACCTGAAATAAGACAATTTCTCAATAATGCCTTGTCTTTTCTTTCCAGCATACTTTTCCTTTGAAAGCTCTAAATGCTGCCACGCATCTGTTATCTCATTCATCCTTCCTGGATGGGCATATATTTCCTATTTAATAGAAAGGTTGTTGCTGTTGTATATCTCCTTCGTTCCCAAAGAGGCCCATGAAATCAGGGAAATGATGCCATGACTTGCAGTTGGATTTGAGTGAGGGAGGGCTGTGCAAGGTGGCCAGCCTCACTTTCTCCTCCAGAGCCATCTGAGTCCAGTGGCCAGATATTCATCAGGACAACTGGAGATGGCCAAGGATGCATTGAGAGACCCTGGCCTCGTAGGTTAAGGTCTTTTCAGGTTCTCACTTTGAGTGAGGTGATGCCCATTCAGTGAATAGACCTCTTTAAGAAATTAATCAAGGGATACACCCTTTAATTTAAAAAATAATCAAACTGGGAGGGGAAGACCCTCAGGATTCCTGGTCAAAAGAGAAACAGTTACTGTTTAGTATTTAGATTCACTCAGTGCTAGGAGGGCAGGGACCTATTGTCCAGTCTATGAGCTCCATAAGTTTAAGGCCAGGGTAGGTACCTTTCTGCCCTGCCTGCTTCCAGTGAGACTGTATCTTAGTTTAATGAACTGGTACTTTGAGGATAATGAAGATTATGGGTTCCTTGAGGGAAGGAACTGTTTTTTGTTTGTTTGCTTGCTTTTTGGAGGGGGGAAGGCAGGGCAATTGGGGTTAAGTGACTTGCCCGAGGTTGCAGGGCTAGTAAGTGTTAAGTGTCTGAGGCTGGATTTGAACTCAGGTCCTCCTGACTCCAGGGTCAGTGTTCTATTCACTGCACCACCTAGCCACCCCAGGGACTGTTTTTTGGACCCTTTTTGTTTTCTCATTTCTCAATACAGTACCTGGAACATAGTAGGCCCTTAATAAATGTTTATCAGTTGACTGCTTCTTGCAGGCTAAAAGTGAGACCTGAGACATAAGCCGAAACTTAAGTTACCCTAGTCTTTGTCCTAGGAAGGGAAGAACTGAGAGGTAAGCCACAAAGATGACTAAAGTGTTGGGAAGAAAGTCCTGTGAGAAAAGATGCTGTGATTAGTTAGCCTGAAGATGAGAAGACTGAGGGAGATAGTCTCCAAAGAGGTCAAGTTTTGGGGGAGTTTTCTTAGTAAAAAGGATGGTGACCAAATTATTCTCCACATTCATTAAAAATGCTACAAAAATACATGGGCTTAAATCATAGGCAATAAGAATTTGTTGGACACAAGTAGGACTTTTCTTGAATTTTTTAATATGTTGAAATAACTTTAAATATATCAAAATTACTTTTTAATATATTGAGATTACTGAGTGGTTTTGAAATCTGTTCCTCTCCAGGGTTGAGAGCATTAGAGATGTCTTTAAATTTTTAATAAAGTCTCATTAGTCTGGGATGGATTAATTACCTTTCTGAAGGCAAAGAGATGAATTAGTTGACCTCTCAACTTCCTTCCATAACTTTCTCAAGCAGTTCTCCAGAGAATGCCCTTTCCCTATCCTGAATTGAGGACAAAAACCTAGGGAAACTGATGGGCTTTTTGCCCTGAACCCCCAAGTTGGCTGATTACAGTTTGGTTGAATCAAATGGAGGAAACAGATTCCTAAGCTCAAAGACCTCTTTTCCAGACCCTGATGAGAGAGCTCAGCCAAGGCAAGACATATGGAGAGAAGAAATTGGGACTACTGAACTTCTGATATAGCATCTGAGGGAGATCCCTCCTGCCAAATAGCTCCAGATTGGGTGGGAAACAGACAGAGGGAAGGTAGATTAGACTGGGGATGGGGGGAGAAACAGGCAGGAGTGAAAAACAGCCCAGTCGTGAATTGTGAGTGGAATGTTGGGCTAAAGGCAGGTCTGGTCTCTTGTAATATCTGCACTAATGAGCTGGAAGAGGAGGAAGCAGCTCAGCATGCTGAGGCCAGAGAAGGGGAAGAAGTTACTGATGCCAACCAGTCTGGAGGGGAAGAAAGGTAGCTGAAGATGGCAGGAGGCAGGTGGGCAGGATTGGGGTAGGGGGACATTCTGGAACCCCCACAAGGATCTCTGGCAGGAAGACTACAAGCTTTAAGGGGGAAAGGAGGGAGAGAGGGAAAGAGAAAGAGAGACAGAGAGAGAAAGAGAGAGAAAAGAAAGAAAAATAGAGAAAGAAAGAAGGAGGGTAGAAAGAGAGGGAGGGAGAGAAGATAGAAAGAAAGAAAGAAAGAAAGAAAGAAAGAAAGAAAGAAAGAAAGAAAGAAAGAAAGAGAAAGAGAAAGAAAGAAAGAAAGAAAGAGAGAGAGAAAGAAAGATGGAGGGAGGATGGAAGGAAGGAAGGAAGGAAGGAAGGAAGGAAGGAAGGAAGGAAGGAAGGAAGGAAGGAAGGAAGGAAGGAAGGAAAAGAAATTTTTAAAAAAATGAGGGTTTGGAACATTATGAGAGATATCTGCAAAGAGGCCTCAGGGGGAGATGAAATGAAAAGACTGCCAAGGGACATTGGTAACTCAAAGCAGTGGGGAAAGGAGAAGTTTTATGGAGAGAAGAACTTGGGAGCCCTCACTAGGCAGACTTTGGGGAGGGTGGCCATCTCGAACAAGAAGAGTGCTGGCTAACCTAGCAGTTACCACTTCAGTTCTCAATACATAGACCCAAAGGTCTACTTCAGGAAGGAGCAGTGGAGGGAAGGCAAAGGTCTATTTAGCAGGACTGATTTATAAGGGGAAGATGGAAAGGACAATATTCACTCAATCCTGCCAAATCCTCGGGAAATGGCTACAAGGCTTATAAATACCAAGGAGAACTTGTCTGGGGCCAGGAAGGGGGTGTCTAGGGGTCTGTCAGACAAGGCATGAGGGTGGGGAGGGGTGAAGAGATATTATGAAGAATGTACAAGCTGAATTTTCCAGCAGTGAGTCCCTTCAATCTCCAGTAGGGAAGGGCTGGCAATACCACCGCTGGAGACAGAGCTGGGCAAAGCCCCAGAGAACAACCTGTTAAGAACAGTCTTGAATAATCTTGCTTGTATAGCCAGCATGGGGAGACAGGAGGCAGGGGGAGCACTCCAGGCAAGCCCTTTTTTCCTCTCTGAAGTCCAGCAGTCCCAGTACACAAGAGACAGAATCTCTGCTGAGACTCTGGGTGTGAGCAACGTTGCAGGCATGGGCAGCAAACAGTTTGGCCCTGGAAGAGATGGTGCCAATACTATCAGGGTTGTTTTAACCCTTTAGTGGACCCTGGAAAAATTTCTATAGGTGTGGAAGGAGGAGAAGGTGGCCCTTCATTTCATTTTCTGCATTTATCCCTTTCCCTTAGTAGCAAAGTGGATAGAGTTACCATTGGAACCAGAAAGATGTGAGTTCCCCTCCCTCTAACATATCCTGACTGTGTGACTCTGGGTAAGTCACTTACTCTGTCAGTTACTCTGTCAGTGCTTTAGGAAAGTTTCTAAGACTACACGCTTCATGCAAATCAAAACAACTCTGAGGTGGCACATTTCATCAGTCAGATTAACTAAGACGACAAAACAGGAAAATGATAAATGCTGGAGAGGATGTGGAAAAATTGTAACACTAATGCATTGTTGGTAGAGTTGTGAACTGATCCAACCATTCTAGAGAGCAATTTGGAACTATACCCAAAGGGCTATAAAAAAGTGCATACCCTTTGACCCAGCAATACCACTTCTAGGGTTGTATCCCAAAAAGATCATAGAAGTGGGAAAAGGACCCCTGTTTACAAAGAAATATTTATAGCAGCTCTTTTTATGGTGGCAAAGAATTGGAAATCAAGGGGATGCCCATCAACTGGGGAATGACTAGACAAGTTGTGGTATATGAATGTAATGGAATACTATTGTCCTATAAGAAATGAGGAGCAGACGGACTTCATAATAACCTGGAAAAACTTATATAAGCTGATGCTGAGTGAGGAGAGCAGAACCAGGAGAAGTTTCTACACAATTACAGACATATTGTATGTATGACAACTAACTTTGATGGACTGGGCTCCTCTCAGCAATGCAAGGTAATAAGACAACTCCAAAAGACTCAGGATGGAAAGGGATATCCACATCCAGAGAAAGAACTGCAGAGTCTGAATGCAGATTGAAACAAACTACTTGCTCTCTCTCTTTTGTGTTTTGTTTTATTTTGTTCCTTCTTTCTCATTGTTCACTCCATTGGTTATAATTCTTCTTTATAATGTTTAATATGAAGGTATCTGTAGAACCTATATTTGATTGCATGCTGCCATGGGGGGAGGAAGGGGGAAGAGAGGGAGGGGGAGAAAATTTGGAACTCAAGGGATTGTGGAACTGAATGTTGTAAACTAAAAGTAAATAAATGATTTTTTTCTAAAAAGACTACATGTTTCAGAGAAAGTATTGATCTCCATTAGTAGGAGGAGCTCCTCAGCTCCCTATGACAATGAAATCAGGTGTAATTCTCATCCCTCTTTTACCCTAACCCGAGAAAAGTGATGTTATTATTAAACTTCTTTTGAGACACAACAGCAACAGTATAGTGGATAGAGGACTAACTTTGGAGTCAGAAGCCCAGCCTTTGATGAATAATAGCTGAGTGACCATAAAGAAGTAACAACCATTCAGAATCCCCAGGCACGTCTTCAAAACTGCAAATTACAAATGAGCTGTCAACCTGTATTGGCAGAGGGAATTTCCATACCTGAAGTCCCCCACACTGATGAAATCATATGTCTGGACTCTCTTCCACTTTCTTAAGTATAAAGTTTTGGGTGTTTATTTTTTTTTTATTTTTTAAAGCAATGTGTTATGAACTTTTTAATTAAAGTGACCATGTTTCAGGACATGGAGTCTGAGAAAGACAAATTTTTGCAAAGTCTTGTTAAGGATCTTTTCTTAAAATCAAGACTATCCTGGATCATCAGAATATATTATTGCTCTTCTTTTGGCCGACAAGCATTTCCTTTCTGAGCTTATCTTAGAATTTATGAGGTGACTTGAGATCTTGTCCCTATAAGGTTTTGATTAGCTGCATTTGATGTATGTATGTATGTATGTATATATACACATATACATGTATACATATACACCTGTATATGTGTCTATACAAATATGATCTTATATAACATATATGTGTATATCTATCTAGCTATATAAATATGTATGTATGTGTTAGAGCTGTTTATAATTGTGAGGGGGATTTCCAAGATAAGAAAAGTAACTTGGACATAGCTGTCCAGCTGGTTGACTGGTAAGAGATTTGGCTCTTTAGACATAGAGAACACAGGAACAACTTAAATCCTGCTCCCCCCACCAACCACGGTAGCCTAACAATCTACCTCTCCTGATATTCTTAGATATGCAGTACTGTGTCAAATAGTCTAGAGTTATAAGCCCCTGTTAGAGACAGGTATCCTGGGGTAATTTCTCTTTTTGTCCATAGGAAAATGTGGCCTTGAGCCCTATTCTTCTACTCCAGGGTGAAGCAGGAGAATCCTCTGAGTCCCTTCCCTCTGACAGTAATAATAGCTGACATTTATATAGTTCTTATATGTTTGCAAAATATAAGAGAGAGAGAAAGAGAAAGAGGAATAGGAAAAGTAAGAGTATGTAGCATATATAGCACATATATATCATATATGTGCGTGTATATATACACATGGGTGTATACATGTAAATATGTGTGTGCACACACTCACATACACATGCACATATATGCCTTACCAAACACACATACCAGCAGGTCAAGAACCCAAAGTTCTGTAGCTACTTCCCTGCCTTAGTGTGTTAGGAGAATGTTTGAGGTATTTTCTAGGGTTATAGCTTCCAAACCCCCATTTGATGTTTTCTCCCAATTTCAGTCAATCAGTCACCATTTCAATATAATCAAACCAATGACTAATGCCCTGATATAATTTTGTCCAGTTAATATCTCCTCATTATTTAAAACCAACGAACAATTAGCTTTTACGGGGACATTGACTGAAAAGATAGAGTAAAAACTCAAGTACAGGACATCCCCTCAAACCAGGCATACTTTTCCCTCTGCATCTCTGCATAGGGGAGAGTGAGCTCAGACTTAAAGTAGGTGCTATGATGCATTGCTTCCACCAAGTTCATTTCTGTGAATAGCGCAGTTGATGACAGGTCACATTCCTTTGCATTCAGGGGATGATATCTAGGCAAATGTATCTGCGTCAAGTGGCTTGCCTTGGCTGGCTTCCGTCTTGACTCAGTTGCCAGCAATTTCCCGGACCTCTTGCGCTTCTCCTGTCTTTTTGAAGCTCACCTAAAATAAGAGAATAAATACAAGAGACAAAAGAAACAAAAGTGCAACATCTTCAAGGTCGTCGACCTCGACCATATAGGGAACCACATAAGGGAAGGAGGGGGCAGTGCTATGGAATTTTCCCCTCTTCACTCAGAAACTAAGTATGGTCTGAGGACCATATGGTCCCTGGCCAGTCCCTGGTTGTACTCTCATTCTTTCCTTTGATGCTTACAACAACCCTGTGAAGTCTTATAGCAAAAATAACAATACATTTTGGGTCAGAGTACATGGGTTTAAATCCTACCTCTGATACTACTGACACTGGACCTTGGACAAGCCTTTTTTGCCCTTGTTTCCTCTTCTGTAAAATGTGGAAGTTGGACTCAATGGCCCCTAATGTCCCTTCCAACTTTCAATCTATGATCCTATTTCACAGGTGAAGAAATTGAGGCTCACTGAAGTTAATTGACTCATGACCACACAACTAGTCATTGTCAAAGGCAGTATTGGAATTACCCAACCCCAAATCTAGTGTACCATGCTGTCTCACCTCCTTTCTATAGGACCTTAATATTATAATATCACAGGATAGACATGGTTGAGGCAATAATTTTGTAATACTGTAGGCCACCACCACCATGAAACTTCTGATATTGTAAAGGAATAGGGAGGGTGTCCTCGTGAACTTCAAGGGTAAAACTGGTCACAGGATATATTCATCTGTAGGTTTCAACATAGTTGGATGATTACTTATACTTGCACGCGTCCTTAAACAAATGTGTATCATGAGGTCTGGAGGGGGAGGAGAGGATTCAGGGGAGTGGCCAGGAGATTGCTCACTTGACATGACTTAATTACCCTTGGGTGATGCTGGACTTTGAGTCAGGTGGATCTGAGTTTGAATCTTGCTTCAGATACTTTCTAGTTGTATTCCCATGAACAAGTCACTTAACTTCTCTTGGCCTTAGTTTCTTCATCTGTCAAATGGGGATAATAATATCCCCTACCCCTATATACATACATACATAATACATAATATATACATACATACATACATACATATATATATATATAAAATCAGGATCTGTGATTTCTTTCAGAGCAAAGAAACCACACCCCACATGGTTCTTAGTAGCTAAATCTTGGGGAGGCAAAGAGGTTAAATGATTTGTCTAGAATCATACACACAGCTAGAAAGTCTCAAAATTTGAACAAAGGTCTTCCTGATTCCACTTTGTCCAATATATGCCACAATGCTCTCCATAAACATAGAAAAAGCTTACAGACAGGTAAAAGTGTACATTTGTGTACATGTATACATATACATACATATATATGTACATATATACATTTATAGTTTGCAAACTAAGGATTAAACTCATCTGGGGTGTGAAAGCAACTCTAAGAGAGCATTAAATATAGGCATACTTTATAAACTAGTCTAGATCCAGGATTTGTATCAGTTGGTATTATTGAACAGTAGAAAGGACTATCTTGGGGTGGCCAGGTGGTGCAGTGAGTAAGAGTGCGCCCCAGCATCGGGAGACCCGGGATTGGTTCTGGCCTCAGGTACTTGGCACCCACACAAAATAACTGGCCGTGTAACCTTGAGCAAGTTGCTTAACCCCAATTGCTTTAAAAAAAAAAGATTCTCTTGCTTTTGTATTTGTATCACCAATCTTTACACAGTGCCTTGCACAAAGTAGGGGCTTAATCTTATTGTTTGTTTGCTGATAGTCCTTTGTTTTTGAAGAGGATTGGCAACACTGTTGGGTGATAGTCTGATTTGCTCATGAATTAGATTTAAGTGAGGCAGAGTTGCACAAAGTCACCAGACTTGAGCTGTCTTCCAGAGTCATTGATGGTCAGTGGCAAGTGATAAATCAAGATGACTGGTGATGGCTCAGGATACAGTGGATGACCTTGGCATCTTCCATGTCTGATGGAGCTCTAAGCACTCCATAGTCCTGCTTCAGCCACCTTTATGGCCATTGGAACAAATGGTTCTCATCTACCCATTCCACCAGGGAAATGCTTGGGGTACAAATCCCCCTAACTCACCAATGGATTTGAGACCAGTTGGTTACGCTCAATCTGATGTAGCCTATAGGATGTGGCACTGGGCAAGCTACAGTTTCTTGGAGTCACAGGCAAAAGTTGCTTAATAAGTAGTTGTTGATTAATTGATACTCCACATTTATAATATTGTTCACATATCTGAGTCCCTGTGTTGTTTTGTTTAACATCATATTTTCCCAAAATACTATTTGGGTTGTGCCTAAATGTGCTAAAATCCTCACCCCAACACTAATTAAACCATGTGGCCTTGCATAAATCATTTTATTTTTCATTTCCTCATCTTTAAAACGGAAATGTTTATATCTACCTCACAGGGATGTTGTGGGTGAAATGTTATCCTTCTCTATCTCAAGATTCCTTTAACAAGAAACAAAATCTTTCCTTCCACAGTTAAAGATGAGGTTTAAAATGCAGATAGTCCCTAGAAGAGATGAAACACTGACTAGAAATTAATTCACACCGAATTGTAAATGAGAAATACTAGCTCCTTTCCCTCTCCCAGATCTACACACAAACACACATACACACACACACACACACACATACACCAGGTTTTGATCAGAAGGAGAGAGATCTTGGGGTTACTACTTACAGAAATTGGAGAAGGAAAGCACCATGGTCAGGTCAGTGGAAGCAACAGACTGAGGGTTTCAAAGATAAACTTTAGCATTCTACGATCACAGACTCATGACTAGAAGTGACCTCACAGAGCATCTGTGAGTAAGAGGATAAAGAAACTGAGATACCAGAGACATGTCCAGGGTCAAACTAGTAACAGAGCAGGAATCCAAACCCAGGTCCTACAATTCCAAATCAAAGAACACACTTCATGTAACTGATGGGGCACCAGGTGGAAAGTGAGATAGGTAGAGGTTTTCTCACCAAAACCTCATTTCTCCCTATATCCAATTCCCTTAAAGCAAGCCAGGGATTGGAAAGGCCCTGCTGCTCTACCCCAATTAAACAGATTCACCTCCCCCAGCTTTCTGTCTCTAGCAGTTCCTGCTAGAATAATTACCACCCACCTGTTCTTCATACAAAAAGTCACAGCCAGTGGTTATACATCTGGACTATAAAATATGTTTGGAAGCCTCCCAAGCTTCTCTGAATAGTCTGGGGACAGCGAAGGGTTAGTCACTCTTTCAAAGTGAAGGAAACAGCTGGCTTTCCAGCAAAGGTCAATACTGGCCTGAGCCATCCATACCTTCCCCTGCCTTCTCCTGTCCCTTCCCAGTCAACCCTCAAGGGATTTTTCCATAGAAAGGTGCTTTCTGGGCTTGGCAGAAGCTCCAAGATCACTGAGATGAAAAAGGAAAGGAGTTCTATTTATAGGTAGGTCAGAGTGAGTCTCTAGGCTTAGCTTACCAGTAATAAATCATTCCCCCTCCCAATTCCAACCAGTGGAATTACTTGTTTCCTTTATTCATTAGTATTTGGAGGGTAAATGCAATTTTCCTGCCTTTCTTAGTTCTTTCTTGTTTTTCCTTCCCTATTCTTTCTACATCCTTCTCTTTTAAGTACCCCTGTGCCAGTGAACTCCCAAAACTGAAAGGGAGACTAGAGAGGATTCAAACTCCTTTGCCTGGCGCTTAAGTCTCTCAATAATTTGGCACCACCATGCTCTTTCCTGCAGTCTCCTAATCCTGGAATGTCCTTCTTCCCCTTCTTCCCCTTTTGTAATAGAATTGTCACAATCGAATAGTAAATGTTTGGTGAAGGGTGTTCAGGAAGGTATGGGGGACTTCCAGATTATTTGTTGATTGTTCTTAATTCTCAAAAAGGACCATGACATCAGGAAGGTGACACCATGACTTGCAAGTGAATTGGATTTAAGTGAGGGAGGGGCTGTGCAAAGTCATCAGCCTTACACTCTCCTCTGGAGCCATCAGGGTCGAGTGGCAAGATAGGAGATGGTCCCAGCTGCAATGGGAGACCTTGGACTTTTTAATTTAAGGTTTTTCCCAGGTCTCAGTTTGACTGAGGCAACACACATTCATTGATTAAGGCTAGGTAAGAAATGAGGCAAAGAATGACCTTTTTTTTATCAAGTCAAAAAAATAAATAAACCTAGGAGAGAAAGAAAGACACTCTGGGTTTCTGTTGAAAACAGAAACAATTGTTATTTACATTCATTCTGAGCCATCAGGGCCCAAATAATGAGGAGTGAAGCTTTGGATTTCCAAATAAAGAGGCCATGAAATTCTCCAATTCATGAAACTGATCAAAGGAGAGGGGAGGGGTTTGTCTCTGAATGCTGCCCTCAATGAGGCTTATTGGGTACACATTCTAATATATATAGTAGAAGCTCTGTACTTATTCTCCCAGTTCCTATTTGAACTGGCAAGTCAGGTTCTCAAAGTTCACTTGCTACATCTCTAGGATGTTTTTGAATATACTTTTCCTCATTACATCTAACAGATCTTCAATTCCAGATGTAGACACTACTGTCAGCTGGAGATGTTATTTAGGATGTGAACAAAAAGTCCAAATCATCTGGTTCTCCAAACTTCACATCTGGTGCTTTCTAGATTTTTCCCCTTGTCATACAATGACTACTCAACCTATGTTGCATCATGTACATGTCTTATCTGGGTAGGGATGCCGCTTATAAATAGGCACTTAAATGCTTTTAGGAGGTGAGGGTGATGATTGATTGATGGTGGTTGTGATGTTGATAAAATCTCACAAGGTGAAGGAGGAAAGGAGCTTACAAAAAAACCTCCTAAAATAGTTGACATTTATAAAAGGTTTTAAGGTCTGCAAAGGCCTTTACAATAAATGTTATCTCATTTGATCTTCACAACAACCCTCTGGGAGTTATTATCCCCATTTGACAGATGAAGAAACTGAGGCCAAGAAAGATTAAGTGATTTTCCCAAGGTCATACAACTAGAAAATATCTGAAACGAGATTCAAACTCAGATCTACCTGATTCCAAGTTCAATGCTCTCAATTCACTGTGTGATCTAATGATAACAAGATCCTCCTCTAGTCAAAGGGGATAGGGAAAGAGATCAAGGTCTATATCATGATACTTTCCTCCCAGGATGTAGAAAAATAATGCATTGTTGGTGAAGTTGTGACTTAGAAGACCATTTGGAATTATGCCCAAAGGGCTACAAAATTATATCCTTTGAACTAGCAATACTCACTACTAGGTCTGTATCCTAAAGAGATCAAAGGAAAAGGTAAAGGACCTACATGTACAAAAATATCTACAGCAGCTATTTTTATAGTGGTGAAGAACTGGAAACAGAGGGGACACTCATCAATTGGAGAATGACTAAACAAGTTGTGGTATATGATTATGATGAAATACTGTTGTGATATAAGAAATGACAAAAGGAATTGTAAAAAAAAAACCTGGGAAGACTTATATGAACTGATGCAAACTAAAATGAGTGGAACTAGGAGGACCTTGTTACACAGTAACAATAATAATATAAAGATAAGCAACTGTGAAAGACAGTTATTCTGTTACACAACAATATAATGATTCATGATAGTTCCAAAGGACTCATGATGAAAAATGCTACCTATCTCTAGAGAAAGAACTGTTGGACTCCAAGGGCAGATAAAAGCATATTCTCTTTCACTTTTTTTTTAAAGCAATTGGGGTTAAGTAACTTGCCCAAGGTTACACGCCAGTTTTTTTTTTGTGTGTGTGGGTGTTAAGTATCTGAGGCCAGAACCTCCAGGGCGGGTGATCTTACTCACTGTGCCACCTAGCCTCCCCTCTCTTTCACTTTTTAAAAATCTTTCTTGCTTTTTTTGCTACATGACTAATAAGGAAATATGTTTTGCATGACTTCACATGTATGATGGATATCATATTGCTTGCCTTCTTGATGGGTGGGGTAGAGGAAGGCCTGGAAGGAGAGAAGAAAATTTGGAACCGAAAATAAAATTTTTTTAAACAATTTTTTAAAAAAGATACTTTCCATCTCTCTCCCAAAACAGTTCCTTCTCAGGACTTAGTTGCAAGGCTTCTGCCACTAGCCTACTAGATACTTGAATTTCTAATTCTAGCTAGCTGATTTTATACAAGCTCCATAGGACCTAACTAGTCTCCTCACTTAATCCAAACATACTTTTTATGTGCCATAATCTAATTCATCCAATGGCTTTCAGGGACTTTTAAAGTGATTAAGGATGTTTCCCACTTAAGTTAAAGACTATGATTGATTTGTCTCCTTTATACATAGCTCTTATGTCAGACTGGTTGATTGTTCTCACCCCACAAAGATAATAGGGCATAGTATCTTGTCACTTGTTTTAAGTTGGGATAAGAGTGATTTAATTGATTCAATCAACTCCCACCCTTACATATAAATTATAATATATATTTATAGGCTCTCCAATTTATAGGAAACTTGCATTTTCCCGAAGCAGGAATGATATCTGTCATCTTTCTAAAGGGAACAAAAACTCTTCCCTAATCTCTATGCATCATGCCAGCATTAAACAGACAACAAGGGAATAGGTGACTACCATTGTTTTTGTTTATAAGCACAGATAGGGGCATATACTATAATGTGAAGGGGGCCAAATCAGGAAGCACATAGGCCACTCCCCTGCTCAATAAACACTAGTGGTTCCTTCATCTCTAGCATCAATATAAGCTTCTCTGTTTGGCTTTGAAAGCCTTTTACAACTTTAACCCAATCTGATTTTCCAGCCTCATTATACATTACTCCCATTCCTGCACTCTGTGATCTAGACTAATTAACCTTCTCACAATTCCTCATACACAACATTTCCATCTTCCCTCTCCTTCTCTTTGCAGTGACCATTCACCATACCTGGAATGCATTGCTTCCTCACCTCTACCTCATAAAATCGGAAGTGTCTCAATTGCCACCATCTACATAAAGCCTTAAGGGCAGGAATAAGGAAAACCTGAGTTCAAATCTGGTCTCGGACATTTACTAGCTGTGTGACCCCAGGCAAGTCACCTAACCCTGTTTGCCTCAGTTTCCTCATCTGAAAACGAGCTGGAGAAGGAAATGGCAAACCACTCCAGTATCTTTGCAAAGAAAACCCTAAATGGGGTCATGAAGAGTTTAACATGACTGAAATGACTGAACAACAATAAAACCTTTCTTGATCTCACCATTGCTAGTGTTTTCCTCAAACTATCCTGTGTTTATTTTCTTAAAATTTAATCTGCATATACTAATATATGTACTTCTTGTTCCCTTTTCATAATGTAAGCTCTTTTCAGACAGGAACTGTTCCATTCATTATATTTCTATCCTCAACACCTAAAAGAGAGCTTAGTAATAGTAGGTATTTAACAAATACTTGTTGATTGATTGATTGATTAATAGAAAGATAAAGGACCACTGGCTACTTTTTAAAAATATTTTATTTTTCTCCATCAATTACAAGTTAATACAATTTTTTAATTTTTTGAGTTCCAATTTCTATCCTTCCCTTCCTCCTCTCTCCTGTCCCTGACACAATATGCATTCCAATATAGGTTATACATGAGCACTAACTACTTTTGTCTTGCTCTCAGTATAGTCAGACCTCTCTGTAGTTCCTTCTTTCTCTTCCTCCCCTAACTGAGCAGGAAGCAGGAAGGCACAAGAGATAAGGAGTTGCCATCCTATCCTGAAACCCCACCTGGAGGAAGAGGGGACTAGGAAGATGCTGGGAAGCCAGCATCCAGAGACCAGTTACATACTCTGGAGCCTGGCCACTTTCTTCCAGATCTTTGGGCTTCTATTCAGAAATCCTCAAAGCCAAGTTCAAAAAGATAACGTTGAACTTTGGAATAGAGTCCCCTCTGCAATTACCAAAGTCTGACATCTCTATGGCCTGGGAGTCAAAGAATTATATCTTTAAAATGTCGTTACAGAGGGGGTGGAGCCAAGATGGCGGAGTAGAAGCACGACCTGCCCGCAGCTCCGGCTTCCACCCTCCCCAATCCATGTAAAAAGGGGACTCTAAACAAACTTTGGAGCTGCAGAACCCACAAAATGACACAGAGAAGCTAACCTCCCGCTGAGGACAGCCCGGCAGGCCGGCAGGAATTGGCCAGCAGGAATTGGCCAGCACAGCGCTCTGGGAGCCGAGCCCAGCCCCATGCCAAGGCTTTAGCCCCAGGGCGGGCCTGACCAGCCGCTGGCCAGAGGGACTCCAGATCAGCAGCAGTTGTGGCTGTTTCCAGATTTATCAACACATAGACACAAAGGACAAAGTGAGAGATCAGTACAGTCTGGACTTTGGGACCAGTAAGTGGGAGTGCGTGGCTTTTACCCCCAGAGCGAAAAGCCACTGAGGCACCAGCACAGCCAGCCAGTGCCACGTGGCAGCTTCAGCTCTTGGCCTGCAGAGTGTAGGGGGACCAAGCACCAGTCTGAGGGGTAATCGCTCTTGCTTTAACCTGCTTGGATCTGGATTGCAGTCTAGGGTGGAGGTTCTGGGGTGTGTGTCCAGCTTGCCAGAGTGTGTGGAGACCTCAGAGAGGGCACCTATCTAATACCTCCAGCAGCTGAGAAAACCCCAGCATTTGGGACGAAAGCTCCCCTGTCTGGTGGCAGAGTCCTACTGTGGCAAAAAGCCCAAAAGTCAAGTAATTGAGTGGCAAAATGAGCAGGCAAAGGAAACAAAGCAGACAGAAGATTCCAACAATACACTCCTATTTTGGGGACAAAAAGGAGCAAAGCATGGAACAGGAGGAAGACAGTGAAGACAGAACTCCTGCACCAAAAGCTTCTAAGGAAAACACAAGCTGCTTACAGGCCATAGAGGACCTTAAGAAAGATTTTGAAAACCAAATAAGAGAAGTGGAGAAAAAATTGGGAAGAGAAATGAGAACAATGCAAGAAAATTATGAAATGAGAGTCAACAGCCTGACTGAGGAAAATAATACCTTAAAAAACAGACTGACTCAAATGGCAAAGGAGGCCCAAAAAGGCAACGAGGAGAAGAATGCCTTAAAAAGCTGAATTTGCTAGATGGAAAAAGAATCTCAAAAACTCAATAAGGAGAATCATTGCTTCAGAATTAGATTGGAGTAAATGGAAGCTAATGACTTTATGAGAAATCAAGATGCTGTTAAACAGATCCAAACAAATGAAAGAATAGAAGGCAATGTGAAATATCTCATGGGAAAAACCAGTGACCTGGAAAACAGATCCAGGAGAGATAATTTAAAGATTACTGGACTACCTGAAAGCCATGACCAAAGTAAGAACCTAGAAATCATCCTCCAGGAAGTTCTCAAAGAAAACTGCCCTGATGTTTTAGTACCAGAGGGCAAAAAAGAGGTTAAAAGAATCCACCGATCACCTCCTGAAAAAGATCCCAAAAAGAAACTCTTAGGAATATTATAGCCAGGTTCCAGAATTCCCAGATTAAGGAGAGACTATTACAAGCAGCCAGGAAGAAACAATTTGAATATTGTGAAAACACAATCAGGATAACCCAGGATCTGGCAGCTTCTACACTGAGGGATCGAAGGGCTTGGAATATGATATGCTGGAGGGCAAAGGAGCTGGGATTAAAACCAAGAGTCACCTACCCAGCAAAACTGAGTATCATATTTCAGGGGAAAATATGGTCATTCAGTGGAATAGAGGACTTTCTAGCATTCTTGCTGAAAAAAACAGAGTTGAAGAGAAAATTTGACATTCAGATACAAGAAGCAAGAGAAGCATGAGAAGGTAAACAGGGAAAAGAAGTCATAAGCTACTTATCAAAAGTTGAACTATTAACATTCCTACATGGAAAAACAATAATTGTAACTTATGAAAATTTTTTCAGCAGTTGAAGGGATTAGAATTATATATATATGAGGGTATTTGGGCATATGGATACATATATCAATGTGTGTATATATGTTTACAGGTATACACAGATAGAGGGCACAGGACCAATTTAACAGGAAGGAATGATACTTAAAAGGTGAAATTAAGAGGTGAGAGGAATATAATGAGAGGAGATGGGGAGAGACAGAATGGGGTAAACTATCTCATACAGAAGAGGCAAGGGAAAATGGTTACAATGGAGGGGAAGAATAGGAAGGCAAAAGGGAATGGGTCAACCTAATTCCCATTGAATCTGGCTTGAGGAGGGAATGAAATACACACTAAATAGGGTATCTCACCCTCCAAGAGAATGGGGGGGGGGGGGGAGGAAGGGGGGGAAGGGGGAAGGAAGGAAGGGAGGGGGGGAGGGAAGTTGGAAGAACTCACTTTTGAAAATAGACGGGATCAAAGTAGAAAATAGAACAAGTGGGAGGTGGGATCGGAGGGAGGGAAATATAGTTAGTCTTTTACAATATATCTACTATGTTATTGTTTTGCATTAGCCACACATGTACAACCTATACTGAGCTGCGTATCTTCCCAGTAAGGGTAGGTGATAAGGAAGGAAGGGAATGAATCTGGAATTGAAAGTTTTAAAATAAATTATTGAAATATATATACATATATGTATATATATATGTGTGTGTATATATATACTTATATATATACACTATTATTAATACCATCTTACATGTAATTGGGAAATAAGATATACAAGCACTGAGACATAGAGATCCACTGGAAAAGTCGAAAGGGGTATGGGAGAAAATATGGGAGAGAGCAGATTGGAGGAGGGGATATCCTGTGGGATTGCTATTTTGGGGGGATGGGTAGGGGAAAAATGGGGAGAAAATTTGTAACTCAAAATCTGGCAGAAACAAATGGTGTAAATCAGAAGTTAATAAAGCGTTAAAAAAAACACACACACAAAAGGACCTGAGGTCAAATTCGACCTCGGACATTTGGTAGCTGTGTGACTCTGGGCAGGTCACTTTACCTTGTTTGCCTCGGTTTCCTCATCTGTGAAGTGAGTTGAGGAGGGAGGTGGTGAATCACTCCAGTGTCTTTGTCAAGAATACCCCAAATGGGGTCATGGGGAGTCAGACATGACTGAAAATGATTAAACAACACATATAAACGATAAAGGAATGGAAGCTATGTGTCCCAGATTTACTGTCTTCTCAAAGTTAGGGAAAGCTAAAAAAGAATAGCAGTACTTCATGATGCTCTTTGTGATTTAGTGTCTTCCCATAGGTTTAATGACATCAATCAATCAGTGAACATCTGTTAGCACCCACTATGTGACAGGCCTTGTTCCAAATCCTATAGATGAGAAGCGTGGTCCAGTCTGGCACAGGGAGCATATTTCAACAAAGGGCACCTCCAGTCAAGTCCTACCTCTGATACTTACTAACTGTGTGACCATGGCTGAGTCACTTAACCTCTTAGTTTCCACATCTGTAAAATGGAGATGATAATGCCCTCAGTGTCTAACCCTACCTCCCTCGTCTTTTATTTCTGGATTTGTCATTGTTCAGTTGTTTGTGATTCTCCATAACTCTGTTTGGGATTTTCTTGGCAGTGGTGCTGGGGTGGTTTGCTATTTCCTTCTCCAGTTCATTTTTTAGATGGAGAAACTGGGGTAAGCAGGGTGAAGTGACTTGCCCAGGGTCACGTAGCTATTACTGTTTGAGGACAGATTTGAACTCAGGAAGATGAGTCCTGGCATTCTATCCATTGCACCACCTAGCAGTCCAGATTTTTCAAGGAACTTTGTATAATTTGGATGGATGGGAGACACTTTGTTGGAAGAGAACTTTTACAGGATTGTTGTTTTCTTTAACCTACCAAATCAAAAAGGTTTTTTTGTGGGTCAATAAACAATAAACAGAAAAAAATGTCGTCACATCTGCTTGACTTTTCTGGATTTCCCCATTGACACAACACTTTTTTGGTAACTCTTAAGAGCACTTGTATAATATGTATGTATGTATGTATGTATGTATGTATGTATACTATATATATATATATATATACTATTCTCAACCTTTGTGTTGGTATCTCCTTCCTGAATCAAAGGGCCCAAGTATACTTTGGAGACACCCAGAACTTATTGGCCCCCATCCATATAGAAGCTGGGAACCCCTAGAATTCCCCTCAGAATATTCACCAGCTCTTTTTACAAGTACTTAGGTTCTATACCTTTTTCTCTAATACTCAGGCTCATAAGGCTTCAAACCGTTTTACAACTTTATTTACTGTGTCCTTAAACATAAACAACCTACATTCAAGTCCACAGAGTCAAGAGACACCACTCACACTCTTCTCCTTGCAAGTACTCAGGCTCAAAAATTTTAAAGCATAGCACAGCTTTATTTACTATGTCCTTAAAAACAGCAGTAATGTTCCTCCCCTTTCAAATACTCACAAGGCTTCAAAACATAACAGCTTTATTTACTATGCCTTAAACAGAAACAACTTACATTCAAGCCCATAGAGTCCAGAGATACCAGTCATACCCCAGAGACTGGCAAAGTCTTTTCAGTTCTCAATGCTTATAGAGCTACCCTGAGTGAGGACTATCTAGGGAAATGGCTAGTGTTCATGCCCCCACATAAGTGTTCTGTGTTTTATTACTTTCTTCCTTAATTGCTGAACATCCAAAAACCTTATTGCCACTGTCCATCATTCCTCCCACGTTTTTTATGGCTCTTTTTCCTTATTTTTGTTCTTCTTAACTCTTTTAAAATGTTCTCTAGTGGTTGGCCCTTCTCCAACCCAGTGGTAGTAGATACCTTTTCTTTACATATAAGATCTTAAGCATCTGAACCATGGAAAAAATTGCACTGGATTCTCAAATGTCACTTCTTCCTTCTTCTGTGGGCACTGAATGCTTCCCTCCTGGTTTACTCTCTGATCTTCACCAACTCCACACTGGTTGCCTTGACTCCAGCCTGAAGCCAACTTCAATAATTGGTGAGTCTTTGCCTAGGTTGTCTGTATCATCAGTTACAGGCACTACAGAAGTCTCATTTCCCTCCCAGTAGACCCTCTAGTCTACACCCTCCACACAAAAAGTCCCTTTGGATGGCAATGAGAATGCCACTTTACTGGACCACTCAAATGGGTCTTTGTTTCTGCTTCAGATCAATTCCTGACTATTCCATTTATCTGGGTCAGTTTCTGATGTCTCCTTCTACCTCCTCCCTCTCCCAGTAGCTAAGTGGTTGCATCCTCCTTGCATCAGCATCTCAAACTGAATCTTTCTGGACTTGAGAGAAGTTCTCCTGTTTGCCTTTCCTTATTCCATCTTCCTCTAGGGAAACTGGGCTGGATTATACAAATTTCCCCCAAGCTGTTTCTCAGAGACTTCTGAAAGGGAGGTAGGAGAGACCAAGTGTCTGACTCAGAGAAAAAGGAATAACCCTGTGATATATAGTTACCTGTATTCATGTCTTAGTTCCCTACAAAGTTATAAGCCTGATAAGGACAGGCATGGTGATTTAGCTAAACTTCTAGTCTCTACAGCTCTTTGCCTAGTGGTCTAGTGGAGCAATGGATAGAGAGCTAGACTTGGAGACAGGAAGCCCAAAGTTCAAATTCAGCCTAATAAACTTCCTAACTGTGTGACCTTGGGCAAGTCAGATAACCTATTTGCCACTGGAGAAGGAAATGGCAAACCACTCCAGTATCTTTGCCAAGAAAACTCCATGAATGGGTCACAAAGAGTTGGACACAATGGAAAAGACAGGACAACTGCAACACAATACATGATAAGCAATGAATATTGCTTTAGTATACTTATTATATTGTGTTATATTATTTTATAATAATGATAATGAATAAATGAGCAAGATCCTGGTGGGGTAAAGAGGAAAAGTAGAAAGAAGACAAAACAATTTGATGTGGAAAATACGTTTGTCCAAATTAGATATTCATAACTCATAGAACTAGAAAAGAGCATCTTAAAATCCTTCATTTGTCTAGTGAGAAAACAGGTCCAAATCGGCCATTACAGACTATAAAATGCAAAGGTTTGGGGGCCTTCTAAATGGGTCATCTAGTAACTGGAGGTGTTCAGGACAAGGCCAGGTGATCTTCTGTTTAGGGAGGTTCTTAATATATGTGGGTTCTTAATCTGGAGACCACGGACCAAAAGAGGTTCATGAATAGATTTCAGAGCATCCATGAACTTGGATAGAAAAAAGAAACTGTTTTGATAAGTGTATTCAGATGTAATTGATTTCCTTTGTAATCTCATATGTTTTATGTGATTCTAAAAAGGAGGCCATAGACCTCATCAAACTGCCAAAGGGGTTCATGTCACAGAAAAGGTCAAGAGTCCCTGTTGTAGACATACTTCCTGCAATTTTGAGATAGATAAGGAAATTGGGACTCTGAGAACTCATAAGTAGCACAAGCAAAATGACTGATTGGATAACTAATCCCCTCCCACTGGAAAGAAAATTTACCTATATTTATAGTTTTTGCATATTTTTTGTGGTATAGAATTGTATTCTTTCCTTGGAGTAGAAGAAGCCAAATTTTTCTAGTGGCCTCTCATGTAAACTACTCTTTCACCAAGAGTTGAGGAGAGAGTAACAGCAAAAAGTTTGCACAGTAACTTAAAGTAAGATCTAGATTGAAATCCTTGCTTCTGACATAGAATGGTAATGCGATGCAGGGCATGTCACTTAACATCTAAGGGCCCCCCAAAACTCCCTAAGACTATAAATAGCAAACAAGTACCAATCTGCATTGTTAGGGGGAATGTCTTCATTGGAGTTTCTTTACAAATGAAATTGCAGGTCAGGTCAAAACAAAACCAAAAATACCCAGAGTCATATGAACTTGTTCAGCCACCTGGGTCCTGATGGAAAATAGGTTTTAAATTAAAAATTTAGAAATCATTTGTTCCAGTCCCCTCATTTTATAGATGAGGAAACAGAGTCTCAGAAAGGTGAAGTGAGTTATCCAAGGTCACAGAGTGAATAAGTATCAGAATAAGGATTTAAGCTAGTTCTATGATTGTGGATTGGCTAAATACTTAGCATTACCTCCTTTCTTTTAGAAGATGTGACAACTAATGCCTTTTTGTCTTTTTCCTTCATATTCCCCTTGACCTTTCTCTTATGCCTACCAGTTTGTGGGTGTTTGGGGACTTTTCTATCCTGGGAAGTACAACTATCTTGATCTCCTCACACCTCCTACCCCTTCATCACTCACCCTGAGGCAGGATCAAGTCCCTTCCCAGGATAGTTAGCTCCTCTAGAAAGACCAATTCAACATTCCTCTCCAGCAAATTTCCCTCTTCACTCAGAGGTTAGAGGTCAAGTGTTGGTCTTTTTTCCCAAGGCCTCAGGGAATGCTTTGCCACTTGACTCATCCTCATCCCCTCTACACAACCAGAAAAGAGACAGCTGCTCCACTTGGCAGCTGGGGAGGGTGGGACTAAATCCCTGAAAGGGGCCAGACAGAGAGGTTAGAAGTGACCCAGGCAGAGGGGTGTGTGAAAGCCTTCCGCTGGCACTCCAAGGGGAAAGAAGCTCTTGGAAGGAAAAGGGCTGGGGAGGATGTAGGGACACATGGGAAAACTTCTGCACAGAATTAGTGAGAGTTAGAAAGTGTGGGGAGGGAGGTAATATTGAGAGGAAGAAACCTAGCATCATGAATCAGCGTCATAATCACCTTCTACCCTGAGGGACTGTGGATGCAACTACTTAGAGCAGAGATCATGGTATCATTGATAGATACAGACCTCAGAGGGCTGCTAGTTCATTACCTTTATTTTACAAAGGAGGAAACAAGTCCAGAGAAATTAATTGACTCGGCCAAGGTCACACATGTTGTGAGCATCAGAGATGGGATTTAAACTCAGGTCTTCTAAATCTAGAGATCGAGTTCTTTCCACTATATCACATTGCCTGGCATCTTGGGAGGGAGAGGGTGGGATGAGACAGGAAAGGAGGGGAGGGGAGGGTGAAGAAGCATTTGTGTGACTCCCTGCTCCTTCCAGCCAGTCTCCCTCCCCCCTTCATGCCTCTGCCTGTCATCGATTACTTCACGGTTCTGGCCTTGTCCCACTATCCCTGGGAATCCATGTGTCCCCTCCCAAGAGACTCCAGCTGGCCTCTCAGATTCATCAGCCCCTCAGCCTTCCTGTGTCAGAGGCCAGGGAAGGAAGCATGGTGTGCCATTGTCCAGTCCTGGGGGAGAGCAGAGGATGGGAGACAGCAATTGGATCTGCTGCCTACATACCAAGAAGAAGAGAATCAGGGTGAGGCTGGGCAGGGGGAGAAAGTCACAGACCTTTCAGGGCCCCATTTCATCCAGACTGGGGTCAGAGGCCGGGAGAACCCTGCTGGTGGGAAGGATCCCAAGGCTGGCCAAGGTCCCTGGACAGAGGGGCAAAAGAAACATAAATTAAGGTTGTTGGGGTTTGGCAGATTATAAATTAGGTGACAAATTTCTTTTTATGTCCTGCTCCTTCCTCAGTCATCCTAGAAAGAGACTGGAATAAGGATTTATATAATGCCTACTATGTGCCAGACACTGCACAAAATGCTTTTTACATATATTACCCATTTCCTCCTTACAATAACCTTGTGAGGTAGGTGCCATTATTTGTTGTTCAGTCATTTTTCAGTCACGCCTAACTCTTCATGACCCCGTTTGGGATTTTCTTGGCAGAGATCCTGGAGTTGTTTGCCATTTCCGTCTTCAGTTCATTTGACAGCTGAGGAAACTGAGGCAAACAGAATTAAGTGACTTGCCCAGGGTCACACAGCTAAGAAGAGTCTGAGGACAGATTTGAACTCAGGAAAAGGAGTCTTCCTGACTCCAGCCTTAGTTCTCTATTCACTTCACCATCTGGCTGCCCCCAGGGCTATTATTATTCCCATTTTATAACTGAGTTTTCCTTGACTGCTCACAGTCTCCCCCCCTGTTATTCCCATCCAAATCTGACCTTTCTAGGAATGTCCCTACCTCTGAATCTATCCTTTTCTTTATTCCCCTTGTGAAAATTTACCTGTCCTGTGTTCTAGACCCCTGAGGCTCAGCTAAGATCACCTGATAAATAAATTCAAGATGCACATCAGGGTTTTAGAGGCAGGTTATAGAATTGTGATTTCATTGATGTGAAATGAATGATATTTCATTTGAAACATCTACTCTTAGTTACTTGTATCACTGACTTAAAAAAGATGAAGAACTGATAGTCACAAAGCTAATAACAGTATCTAACATTTATGTAATCTTTTGATGTTTCAAAATTGCTTTATATGTATATGTATTTGCATATATGTGTGTACATATATTTATCTATATAAGTATATGTGCATATATATTTATCTATACAAGTACCTATATAACGGTATATATTCTATATAAATACTTTCATGGCACAATGGCTAGAGCACTGAGCTTGGAATCAGAAAGATTCATCTTCATAGGCTCAAATCCAGCCTCAGACACTTACTAGCTGTGTGACCCTGGGCAAATCATCTAACCCTGTTTACCTCAGTTTCCTCATCTGCAAAAATTATATGGAGAAGGAAATGACAACACCAGTATCTTTGCCAAGAAAACCCCAAAAGGGGGTCATAGAGAGTTGGATATGACTGAAACAACTGAATAACAACAAAATGTGTGTGTGTGTGTGTGTGTGAGTGTTTGTATGTGTGTGTATAAAATCTTATTTGAGGGGCAACTAGGTGGTTCAGTGAATAGAGCACTGGCGCTGCAGTCAGGAGGACCTGAATCCAAATTAGGGTTCAGACACTTGATCATATGTACTAGCTATGTGACCTTGGGCAAATCACTTAACCCCAATTGCCTTGACTTCCCCCCTCAAAAAAAAATCTAATTTGATCCTATAACAACCCTATAAGGTAGATACTATTATCACCATTTAAAGATGAGGAAAATTAATTTCAGAGAGGTAAAGAAGCATGCCTACGATCACAGAGTTGGTAAATATTAAGACAGGACTTGAACTTAGGACTTCTTGAACTTGAACTTGAAATAGGCCCACGCCCTATCTAGGCCACATCATCTGAGATATTGATGACTGACAAAGACCTGAGTTCAATCATTTACCAAGATGGAGGGATAGCTGAGAGATAGCCTATACTGTCCATGAAATGTTTATGGTTTTCTTTTGTTTTTGAAAGACCTAGGGAATAACACATAGCATATTGGGGACTGATCCTCTGTGGATGATTTCTGGGAGGGTATAGGCAGTAGGTACACAGGATGGGTTGTGATTTGCATTGATGGAAGTACTTCCATCAATTAGATCATGAATCTATCTCCTAGAAACTTCAAATGTCATCCCTCCCAGAAGCATTTGCATTTTAATGAGGGCTTCTTAGAGAGAATACTGCCCTGTGTCTTATCAAAGAAAGTTTCTAGCTAAATCAGGCTATCGAAAGTTAGACCAGAGGGTTTTTAATATTTTGGCCAAAGCAACTCATAAAAACTACTTGGAAAAGAGGTTGTGATCAGCCACATTAGTAGAAGGGATATCCACACTGCAGAAAAAGCAGGTATTCCTAAAAATGTAACAGCTAAACCCAAAGGAATAAATCTCTAATGGTGGCAATGACAGAATCTGTGGACGTCTGGGATTAGAGATATTTGGGGATTGGAGGAGCTATTCACATCACATCCCCCAATTCATACCCCACAGACAAACAACTGCCTTTGGTTAGATATAAGTAAGCCTTGCCCTGAACAATTCTACCTGGTTCAGTAAGGAAAGGCAGGGGGAGAAAAAGGAGAGAAATATTTTGGAGTGCTGAACTTTCAAAATGATGCATCTGAGAAAGGCAGAAAGGAGTTTCTTCACCTTTATAAACATGGTGTTTCCAAGTCCAAGAGCAGAGCCCTGGGCTGGGGAGTGGGTGGAGTGGGCCAGAGGTAGGAGGACGGAATTCTTTAAATGAAGAGGAAATGGGGAAGTGTTGAATCTCCAAAGTATAGTAACACACCGTTGGCCAACAGCTTCAGCTCCAAGCAGGCAGCCTCCCCAGGGAGGCGCCGATGTTCTCTCAGCTCAGTTGCCCCCTGGCAGCCTTTCCATTCCTGTTTCCCTCATTAAGTGAGGTACTGGGACGCTGAACCTTTTACACTGTCAGTACGGTGCCCAGAAGAAACTCAGAATCCCTGAACAGGACACCAAGGCCTCAGCTGCTTTCAGCATCATGAAGTTGGCTGCCTCTCCTGGGTGGAGACCCAGCACACCAGGAGGGTAGGAATGAGCAAAGGTGGAGACAGAATAATAACAATAACAATAATTCACATTTATGTATTACTCTAAGGTTGACATAGTGCCCACCTTGCAACAACCCTAATAAAAGGATTATTGTTCCCATTTTTCAGATGAGGAAACGGAGGCCAATAGAGATAAAATGACAGGCCCCGGGAGGGGCAACTAGCAAGCAGCTGGCTGGACTAGTTTTAGGTCTGGGCTGAAAAGCCCAACCACTGTTTCATCTCATTTCTTATAGTGTCATAGGATTTAGAGCAGGAAGGGACCTCACAGAGCATTTAGTTCAATCCCCTCATTTTACAAACAAATAAACTGAGGGAAAAAATAAGTTAAGTGATTTGCCCAAGGCCATACAGATTATAAGAACTTACCTCATACTTGTGGCAGATAAAGTACCCTACTATTTCACTGAGAAGCTGAGTCTCTCCAACATAAACTCTCTAAGTTCCACTCCTCTATTACTCAAAACAGCATCATCACCACTTTTCCTTCCCTCACAGAAATGGCATGCCTGCCCTTCACAAAATTTTATCCCCCTCCCTCTGTCCTCAATTCCATTTTGTTTTGTATCCACTCAAACTTTTTTTTTTTTTTTCCAGCAGTCATCCCCTTACTCATGTGCCTTCAACCTTTCCTTCTCTGGCATTTTCTCATTTTCCTACAAACATTCTCCCAATCCTAAAAACAAAACAAACAGAACTTTCTGTCCCATCAATCAATGAGTGAACAAGTGTTCATGAAATACTTATTATGGGCCAGCCACTATGCTAAGTATAAGAGATATAAAGACAAAAGATTCCTGTCCTCAAGAAGTTTACATTCTATTGGGTAAACAGCCTGTTTATTTAAAAGGGTCGAGCACAGGGGCAGCTAGATGGCTCAGTAAATAGAGTACTGACCTTGGAGTCAGAAGGACCTGAGTTCAAATTCAGCAGTCAGACACTTAACACTTACTAACTGTGTGACCTTGGGCAAGTCACTTAACCCCAACTAACCTGCCTTCCCCCCACCCCCAAAAAGCAAAAGAAAAAAAGAGTGGGGAGGGGGGATGTCAAGCAGTGGATAGCAGTCCTGGAATCAGGAAGACTTGAGCTGGAGAAGGAATTGAAAAACCACTCTAGTATCTTTGCCTACTATTTCACCCCAAGTTAGGTCACAAAGACTCTGACATCACTCAAAAGACTGAACAACAAAAATGTATTGGGGAGAAGGGACCAGAAACTGAAGGATCAAAATGGGCTTAAAGAAGGCTTTGAAGGAAATAAGAACCAAAGAACAGAAATGAGTTTGGAATGTGTTTCCCTAGGGAATTCCCTTGTGTGTGAGGAAGAGTAAGATGAGTTTGGTCGAACTGTGGGGTCTAGGAAGAGGATCAAAGTTGGAAAAGTAAGTTGTGAAAGATTTTAAAAGCCAGAGGGGCTGATGATTGATTCTAGAAGCAATAGGGAGCCAAAGGATTTTCTTGAATAGGGGAGTCAAACCCATACTATAGGAAAATCATTTTGGAAGCTGAAGGAAAGATAGATTGGAGTGGGGAAAGACCAATACCAAAGGCTGTTGTTCCTATAAGAGGTAATGTGGGTATGAGGAAAGAGAAGAGGTGTGATGCATGAGAAGTTATTAGAAGGAGAAACAAGAAGATCTGGCAGCTGCTTGGTTATGTGATGTGAGGGAGAGTGCCCAACCAAGGATAACACTGAACTGGTGCACCTAAGTGATTAGATCATCGGGGACCTCCTCAGAAACAATAATCACTAGTATGTATGTATGTATGTGGCACTTTAAGTTGTGTAAAGTGCTTTACAGATGATATCTCCTTTAAGCTTCACAATAACCCAGGAAGGTAGGTGCTATCATTATTCCCATTTACACAGGAGACTGAGTCTCAGAGAAAGTAAGTGACTGTCCCAGGGTCACACAGTAAGCAGATGTCTGAAGAAGGATTCTAACTCAGGTCTTCCTGACAAGTTCAGTGCTGTATTGGTGTGCCATCTAGCCAGGTTGCTAGAAGAACAAGGAAATTTGGAAGAAGGTTGGATTTTGGGAGCAAAATAATGAGTTCACTTTGGGACATTTTAAATTTGAGATATCTATTGAATGCTGAAATATCCAAAATGAAAAATATGCATTTATTAATGCTTATTGTTAATAACATACCTAACATAGACCAAGTACAGTGCTAAATTCTTTACAAAAATTGTCTCATTTTGGGGTGGCCAGGTGGCTCAGCGAGTAAGAGCACAGGCTCCAGTGTCAGGATGACCTGGGGATCAAATCTGGGCTCAGATACTTAGCACCACACTCAGAAATAACTGGCCGTGTTACCTTGAGCAAGTTACTTAATCCCGATTGCTTAAAAAAAGAAATTGTTGCATTTAATCCTCACAACAACGTTGTGAGATAGGTGCTATTATGATCCTTTTTTACATTTTAGGAAATTGAGGTAGACAGAGGTTAGGTGACTTGAGCAGGGTTACACAGTAAGTGTCTAAAGTTGGATTTGAACTCCAGTCTTATCTTGACTCCAGGCCCAGTATTATATCTATGACATCACCTAGTTGCTTTAAAAGGCAATTGGAGGAAGATGGTGGATTAGAGGCAATCCAGCTGAACTCTTCCATCCAAACAACTTTAAAATAATTGCTCAAATCAAATTTTGGAGTAGTAGAGTCAATAAAAAGTCAGAGTGAGACATTTTTCCAGTCTAATAAAACTTAGGAGGTCAATAGGAGAAGTCTATAGTACTGGGTGGGAATCAGCCAAGGGCATGGCAACAACACTAACCATGGACCCTGGAGGAGACTGAGAGTGGTGGCAACAGCAGCTTTAGGAGCTGCTAGAACAAGAATTGTAAGGGGGTCAGATGACTGATCAGAAGCAAATTACAGGGGACCCTTTGCTGGGACTGAGTGCAACTGGCACTGATTGGTTGTTCTATAGCCCATATAAAGTTTTGTGTAGCAGTTCCAGGGTAGGGAGGAGCATGTGGTCAGTCACAAGGGAGCAGAGCAGAGAGGAGCAGTAGCACTTGTGGCTATAGGAGAGGAGGGGAGCTGGAGACAGTTCCCAGTTAATGGTGGAGCACCAACATTTGTGGCTGCAGGGTAGCAGGGCAAAGACCAGAGTACAGACTAGGAGAGCAGGGACCATACCTCTGCCCTTGGAAGCACCAAAAACTTGAAGATCCCCAGAATTATCCTTGAAAATAGTGGTACAAAAAAGCTCGAAGCTTGGGACAGTGCCTCCCCATCCTAAGGTGAACAGAGCTCAACTTCATCTTAATGTTCAAAGTCAAGAAGTAGGCTGGAAAAATAAGCAAACAACAACAAAAGAATTTGACCATAAAAAGCTACTATGGCTATAAGAAACAAGGAGCAGAGGAACTTCATATCTACCTGGAGAGTCTTATACGAACTGATGCTGAGTGAGAAGAGTAGAGCCAAGAGAAATTTGTGCACAATTACAGATAGGTGTGATGACCAACTTTGATAGACTTGACTCTTCTCAGCAATCCAGGGTTACAAGTCAACCCCAAAAGATTAATGATGGAGAGAGATGTCTACATCCAGAGAAAGAACAGAGTTTGAACCCAGATTAAAGCAAACTACCTGCTCTTTTTCTTTTTCTTGTTTGGTTTTGTTTCCTCTTTCCCATTGTTCATTCCATCTGATACAACCCTTCTTTATAACCTGACTAATGCCTAATGTGAAAGTATTTGCAGATACTATACTTGATTGTATGCCACCATGGGGGGGAAAGGGAGAGAATTTGAAACTCAAGGAATTGTGGAAATGAGTCTTGTAAACTAAAAGTAAACAATAAAGACCAAAAAAAATTTTTTTTAAAGCTACTATGATGGTAGGAAATACCAAGATGTAAACTCAGAAGAAGACAATAATGTGAAAACAGCTACAAGCAAAGTCTCAAAAAATGCTAATTGGACACAAGCCCAACAAGAATTCCTGGAAGAGTTGGGAGAATGAGACAAAATTGGTAAAGAGAAAATTGTGAAAAAAAAAGGAAAGAGATATCAGAAAATTGTGAAAAGAGAATTAACAGGTCCATAGAAAGCACAAAAAATACTGAAGAAAACAACCCCTTCAAAAAACAGAATTGACCTAATGATAAAAAAAAAAAGGGGGGCATAAAAATTCACTGAAGGAAAGAACTCCTTGAAAAGCAGACTTGGCCAAATGGAAAAAGAAGATGTAAAAGCTCACTGAAGAAAATAATTCCTTAAAAATTAGAATTGGACAAATGGAAGCTAATGACTCCATGAGCCATTAAGAAACAATAAAACAAAATCAAAAGAATGAAAAAAATAAAAGAAAATATAAAATATCTCATTGGAAAAACAACTGACCTTGAAAACAAATTGAGGAGAGATAATTTAAGAATTATTGGACAACCTGAAAGCCATGATAAAAAATACAGCCTAGACATCATATTTCAGGTGCCACAATATCTTAGATCCAGAGGGTAAAATAAAAATGGTCCACTGGTCACCTTCTTAAAAAGGACCCAAAATGAAAACTACCAGGAATATAAAGCCAAATTCCAGAACTCCCAGGTCAAGGAGAAAATATTACAAGTAGCCAGAAAGAAACCATTCAAATATTGTGGAGCCACAGTTAGAATCACACAAAATTTAGTAGCTTCCATATTAAAGGAGCAAAGGGCTTGGAATATGATATTCTGAAAGGCAAAGGAGCTAGGATTACAACCTAGAGAAACCTACCCAACAAAACATAATCCTTCCAAGGGAAAATTGCGATTTAATGAAATAGAGGACTCTCAAGCATTCCTTATGAAAAGACCAGAGCGCAACAGAAGACTCAAGAGAAGGAAGCATAAAAAGGCAAATATGAAAGAGTAATCAGCAGGAACTCAATAAAGTTAAACTCTCCATATTCCTATATGGGAAGCTAATATATGTAACTCCTAAGAACTTTATAATGAGAAGGGCAATTAGGAGTCAGCATAAACAGAGGATATAGGTGTCAGTCTATGTTGGGATAATCTCTTTAAAAAAAAATAACAATGGAGTGAGAAAGAGAGATGCACAGGGAGAAGGGGGAAAGAAAAAGTAGAATAGGGAAAATTTTCTCACGTAAAAGAGGTATGCAAGGAAGCACTTTTATAGTGGAGGGAGAAATTAGGGAGTTGGTAGGCAATGTTTGAACTTGACTCTCATCAGAATTGGTTTAAAGAGGGAAGAATATACAAAGACATTCGATTGGGGATAAAAATCCATCTTACCCAAAAGGAAAATAGGAGAAGGGGATAAGAGATATGGGGCAGAGAAATGATAAAAGGGAGGACAGATTAAGGGAGGGGTGTTCAGAGGCAAAACAGACTTTTGAGGAGGGACAAGATAAAAAAGAGAAAGAGAGAAGGGTAAACAGAAGAAAATAGAATGACAGAAATACATAATTAATAATAATAACGATATGAATGGATGAGCTAACCCATAAAATGGAAGCATATAGCAAAATGAAATAGAGACCAGAATGCAACAACATTCTGTTTACAAGAGACACACTTGAAACAGAAAAATGAACAGAAACAGAAGATTCTGCTGGAGCACAATCTATTATGCTACAGCTGGAGTAAAAAAGACGGGGGTAGCAATCACGATCTCAGACAAAGCAAAAGCAAAAATAGACCTAATTAAAACATATTAGTGGGGAAACTGCATTTTACTAAAAGATACCATAGACAATGAAATAATCTAAAATGAAATTTTTTTTGCCTTTTTTTTTTTAGGGCAATTGGGGTTAAGTGACTTGCCCAACCAAGGTCACACGGCTAGTTTTTTTTTTTTTAAGCAATCCAGGTTAAGTAACTTGCTCAAGGTTACACTGCCAGTTATTTCTGGGTGTGGTGCTAAGTATCTGAGCCTGGATTTGATCCCCAGGTCATCTCGACACTGGGGCCAGTGCTTTTACTCGCTGAGCCACCTGGCTTCCCCTAAGCAATGGGGGTTAAGTAACTTGCTCAAGGTTACACATTCTGGTGTTTCTGGGTGGGTGCTAAGTGTCTGAGCCTGGATTCGATCCCCAGGTCATCCCAACACTGGAGCCAGTGCTCTTATTCACTGTGCTAACGGCTAGTTTTTTAAAATGAATTTAAGGTTAAATTTTTCTGATAAAGGTTACATTTCTCAGATCTATAGTAAACTGAGCAAAATTTATAAAAATTGGAGCCATTTCCCAGTTGATGAATGATTTTTTTTTAAAGTCATAAAGGCTACTAAGTAGCACAATGTCAGGCTGAGAGTCAGGAAGATCTGAGTTCAAATTTGACCTCAGACACTTACTAGCTGTGTAAACCTGGGCAAGTCGTTTAACCCTATTTGCTTCAGTTTACAGATATCATCTTACAGATAATGAGGTAGAAAAAGCAATGGCAAACCACTCTAGCATTTTTGCCAAGAAAACCGGAAATGACTCCATGAAGAATCAGACATGACTGAAACAATTGACCAACAAAAATGACACCTGAAAGTCATGATCAAAAAGAGCCTAGACATCATATTTCAAGAAATAATCAAGGAAAACTACTCTGATAGTCTAGAACCAGAGGGTAAAACAGAAATTGAAAGAATTCACTGATTGTCTCTTGAAAAAGATCCCAAAAAGAAAACTCATAGGAATATTATAGCCAAATTCCAGAGCTCCCAGGTCAAGGAGAAAATATTACAAGCTGCTAGGAAGAAACAGTTTGAGTATTGTGGAAACACAATCAGGATAACACAAGATCTGGCAGCTTCTACATTAAGAGATTGAAGGGCTTGGAATATGATATTCTGGAGGTCAAAGGAGCTAAGATTAAAACCAAGAATCACCTACCCAGCAAAACTGAGTATAATACTTCGGGAGAAAATATGGGCATTCAATGAGATACAGAACTTTCAAGCATTCTGGATGAAAAGACCATGGGTGAACAAAAAAAATTTGACTTTCAAATACAAGAATCAAGAGAAGCATGAAAAGGTAAACAGGAAAGAGAAATATTAAGGAACTTATTAAAGTTGAACTGTTTACATTCCTACATGGAAAGATGATATTTGTAACTCATGAGACTTTTCTCAGTATGAAGATAGTTGAAGGGAATGTATGTTTATATATGTATATATAGGTGGGTGAGTATAGCTATGCATGTGTGTACATGTATACATAGACAGAGGGCACAGGGTAAGTTGAACATGAAAGGTTGATATCTAAAAAATAAAATTAAGAGATGAGAGGAATATTTTGGGAAAAGGAGAAAAGGAGAAATAGAATAGGGTAAATTATCTCACATAAAAGAGGCAAGAGAAAGCTGTTACAATGGAGGGGTAGAGCAGGGAGGTGAAAGAGAATAAGTCAACCTTACTCTCACTGGATTTGGCTTAAGGAGGGAATGACATACACACTCAATGGGGAATCTTACTCTACAGGAAAGTAGGGGGTAAGGGCATAAGAGGAGGGGATGATAGAAGGGAGGGTAGATTGAGGGAAGGAGTGGTCAGAAGCAAACACTTTTGAAAAGGGACAGGGTCAAAGGAGAAAAATAGAATAAATGGGGGGTGGGATAAGATGGAAGGAAATATAACTAGTCTTTCACAACATGACTGCTATGGAAATGTTTTGCATAACTACACATGTATATCTTATATTGAATTGCTTGTCTTCCTAGTGGGTGTGGGTGAGGAGGGAAGAAAGGAGAGAATCTGGAACTCAAAGTTTTAAAAAACAAATGTAAAAAAAAATTGTGTTACATGCAACTGGGAAGAAAATAATTTTTTTTTTAGTTTAAAAAAAGATATAGACAGGCAGTTTTCAAAAGAAATCAAAGCTATCTATAATCAAATGAAAAATTCTCTAAATAACTATTAATTAGAGAAAAACAAATTGAAACAACCCTGAGGTACCACCTCACACCTATCAGAAATGACAAAATTGGTGAAAATTAGGGAACATAAGTAGACTAATAAATTGGTGGAGTTGTAAACTGGTCCAATCATTCTGCAGGAGGACCTGAGTTCAAATACAGCCTCAGACACTTAACACTTACTAGCCGTGTGACCTTGAACAAGTCGCTTAACCCTAATTGCCCTACCTTACCCCCTATAAAAAAGGGGAAAAAAGGAATGTATGTGTAGAGCCCATATCAAATTGCAAGCCAGCTTGGGGATGGAGGGAGGGGGGAGGGGGGGAAATTTGAAAACTTATGGAAGTGAATGTTGAAAACTAAAAATAAATTATTTAATAAATTGGGGAGGGAGAAGAAATAAATAAAAGGCACCAACATTGCCCAGTTGATAAATGGTCAATTCCCCAATTGATAACTGGTCAGTTTTCAGACAAAGGAATCAAAACTATCTATAACCATATTAAAAAATGTTCTAAACCACTACTGATTATGCAAATACAAATTAAAACAACTCTAAAGTACCAACTCACACCTATCAGATTGGCTAATATAACAAAAAGGCAAAATGATAAATGTTGGAAGAGACAGGGAAATTATGACATTAATGCATTGTTGGTGGAGTTGTGAACTGATCCAACCATTCTGGAGAGCAATTTGGAACCATGCCCAAAGGGATGTAAAACTGGGCATTCTCTTTGATCCAGCAAAAGACATCCAAAAAAAGGGAAAAGGGCCTATTTGCACAAAAAAAAAATATAAAAAGACCTCTTTTTGTGGTGGCTAAGAATTGGAAATTGAGAGGATGCCTATCAATTGGGGAATGGTTGTAGTATGTGACTAATGGAATGTTATTGCGCTATAAGAAATGAATAGGGGTGGCCAGGTAGCACAGTGAGTAGACACTTAGCACCCACCCAGAAACACCTGGCCGTGTAACCTTGAGCAAGTTACTTAATCCCAATTGCTTAGGGGCGGCCAGGTGGCTCAGCAAGTAAGAGCACCGGCTCCAGTGTCAGGATGACCTGGAGATCGAATCCTGGGCTCAGACACTCAGCAACACACCCAGAAATAACTGGCCGTGTAACCTTGAGCAAGTTACTTAACCCTGATTGCTTTAAAAAAAAAAAAAAGAAAGAAAGAAATGACTAGCAGGATGACCTCAGAAAAACCTGGAAAGACTTATGTGAACTGATGCAAAATGAAGTGAGCAAAACCAGGAGAACATCATACACAGTAGCAGCAATATCGTACAATGAAAAACTGTGAATGGCTTGGCTATTCTCAGTAATACACTGATCCGAGACAATCCCAAAGGACACATGATGAAATAATTATCTGCCTCCAAAAAAAGAGAACTGAATATAGATGTTTTTTATATGATGTTTTTTCACTTTCTTTCATTCTTTTTTTTATTCAAGTCTTCTTGTACAAAATGACTAGCATAGAAATGCTTTATTTGATTGCACGTGTATAACCCATATTGGATTGTTTACCATCTTGGGGGAGGGGAGGGAGAGAGGGAGGGAATGAAAGATAGAATTTGAAATGCAAACCTTAAAATATGTTTAATAATTGTTTTAACATATAATTAAGTAAAAATAAAATATTATATTAAAATTTTTTAAAATGAAATGGGAAAAAAGGTACTGACACCCTCCTGAGATTTAATTGGTCCTGGATTAAGCTTGAACAACTGATGCAGCTTCCTGGTGGCCTAAGTACAAAAACCAATCTGTGAAGCATATGAGGTATATATGCATGTGTGTGTACATATATATATGCATATATGTATATATAAACATAACTGTGCTTAATTGTAACTTTCTTGGGGGAAGGGGGGAAAATAAAATAAAAATTGCACAGCAGAGGATGAAAGAAAACATACAAGGAAGCAAAGAAAAGATGGATAACTTTGAAAATAGTATATTTGCTATCTAGGTTTTCTTAAAATGGAAATGTATTGCTTTATGTTAAATCCTCTCTTGTTTCTCTGTGTACATGGCAATGCTTTTTTTCTTTTCTTATTTTGTATTTAAGTTTAAAATAAACTAAAATATAAAAAATAGAAGAGATCCCCAAGTTAAGTTTTAGGGTTCTGTTTAGGAGAGTTATGGGATCATTCATAAAACTAAATTGTGACTTGATAACCCCAAGAAAATGTAACCCTTTCAATCTAGAACTTCACTGTACTTTAAATAATCTGTAAGATACAAAAGTCCTCAGGGTTGTCCTTCCATACACTGTCTAATCTCAAGTAACTGCATGCCCATAGACAAGAGGAGTAATTCTCTTTATAAAGAGAATCAGAAGCAGCATCCCAGTGGTTATGCTTCCCGACCAAGCATGGTGAGAGAGTTCATTATATTGATCAGGCCTTTCCTCCACTTGGGTTACTACATTCCCAGCTGCTTGCCATGGATGACACTGACCACTTTAGGGCAGTCTATTAAGTCTCTGTCCTGTTTCCCAGTAGTGTTTCTCTTCCATTCTCTGTTCAAGATCTCATACTCTCTCTCATGCCAAACCCTATAGAGCAGGGATCTTGAACTTTGTCCCTCCAGCAAGCTATCTTATCAGTCCCTGAAATCTTGAAGGAGGAGCTATAGTGCCTACTGTGCACAGGCATGATTCTGATACCTCTCCTCCCTTTTTAATAAATTCCAATAACCCTTTATTCTAGCATAAAATGTGAACTTTTCTGTTTGGCATTTAAATTTTTTCACAACCTGGCCTTCACCTACCTTTCTAGGTGTATTATATATTATTCCCTTTCATGTGCTCTTTGGACCAGTCCTGGACCTAAAATGAATGTCCTATACCTAGCCCAACACAGACTTAGCACACTGCTTTCCAACCATTGTCATACCATGCCTCTCCCCTTCTGAGAAGCAGACAGAAAGAGTTCTCATGGGTACAGTTTGAGCCTCAGGGAAATATATTAGGTCCAGGAGCTATGATGGCATTAGGATTTCTTGAATCATGCATATTCCTATAGAGTTCCCATAGATGGAACAGGAACTAAGCAATATTTGGGGCACTGGAGAACCTCCCTAAGGGTCAAAATTTCCCAGAATCAAGGGGAAAGGACCTTAGAAATGATGTAATCCAACTTGATTTTATTTAATTATTTTTCAGGGGGAAGGTGATTTGTTTAAACAAAATTTATTTGTTCAATGTAATATGTATGACTACAATCCTCTGCTGCCCAGAAGATCTTGACTTTATGAGTTGCTCAGAAAGTACAGATCCATGGCAAATGTGAAACATCTGTTCAACAAGTCTACAACGTTGTCATTAGCTCCTAGGAGGATGAAATAGATGTGATGGGTTTTTTGTTTTATGTTTTAAATATTTGTTAATGAGCATTTATGAGTCTTTTTCATTTTGTGCATATCGTTTGTAGTGGAGGAAATAAATAGTTGTATAAAGAAATATCTGGTATCTATTTTGTACATTGAGTAACTTTTCTAGAAGAGATACCTTTAATTAATTTTAGGGAAGACCCCATGCATGATCCATACCTCAAGTTGTTTATTTGTTTTTAAGATTTTTCTCCTAGGATTGACTCCAGTGTGGGGGCCTAGTAAGTCAAAGAGAGAAAAGTTTGCCTTCCTGTCTTTGGTGTCAGTATCTCCTAGGATTGAATCAGTGGGTCACCCCTTATGGGAAAGAGGCAGTACCTCCTAGGCCACAGGTGATAACAGTGAGCATAACATTGAACTGACACAATTTTGGGTTGGGAAAAATATGAGGGCTCAAGTGTGGGGGAAAATATTTTCCCAAAATCATGATTGCCCTACTGTCACTGTGGCTATTAGATTATGACAGACAGCTTGTGTTGTTACAGAGGAGTCTCTAGAGCTTCAAGTCCTAAGCAGACAAGGTAAAGACCAAGAAAACCTAAGGGGGTAGAATTGTGACTTTTTCAGCCCTTTGAATGATGCCTGAGAAGTCTAGTATCCTGGCAGCACTGGAGGTTTGCCTTCGCCCAGCTCCTGACCAAGAGCAAAGAGAACTGAATTTCTGGATTAGTTCTTGCTCTCCTGCTAGGAGTCAAGAGAAATGGACTAGAGTTTGGGTCCAAAGAATGAATGGAATGTATTGGATTAGACTTATGCTGCACGTGAGTAATATTTCTTTTTTTTTTTTTTGGAAGGCAAATGGGGTTAAGTAACTTGCCCAAGGTTACATGGCTAGTTTTTTTTGTGTGTGGGTGTTAAGTGCCTGAGGCCAGAACCAAACTCAGGTTATCCTGACTCCAGGGCCGGCACTTCACTCACTGTGCCACCTAGCCGCCCCATGAGTAATATTTCTGTTCTTATTACTTTTTACCTGGGTGAATTAAATGGAGTACATTGTATATGACCTTAAAGGAAATGCAACAGGTAAGAGACAAATGAATGTAAAACAAGCAATGAGATTTGATTGATGAAGACATGGTTCTTAGACTTATATAAAAAGGTCAATTGGTGACAGCTATTCTGAAAACCAGAAGAGGCTTCATGGACACACCAGAGTACTCATTGGTGCTAAATGGTATTATCTTCTTGGTGTCTATGGGTTGTATTTGAATTTTCCAATGTCACAACTTACTTTGCTCAGTACTAGTAGGTGCTCTGGGCATATATCAAACTCCCTGTGAATTTTACTCCGAACTAAGTTTGTGTAAATGACACAGATTCAATCAGAGGCATGGGAGCAAGAACTCTTGTGTGAGGCCCAAAGTCAAAGGACTTGTGGTACATGGGAAAGTTTCATAAATGGAGATACCCTAGTCTAAAGTTGCATTTTGAGATTCAAACAGCAAAACAGTCTACAATGACAGAAATTCAGAAGTACTTTTCCCTTTTAGGACTAAAATGGAAAGTGACAGGTAGTTCCTTAGAAGGAAGGGAATAAGTATTTATTAAGTACCTACTAATACATACTAGGAACTGTGCTAAATACTGTATAACAATCTCATTTGATCTTTACAACAACCCTGCAAGACAGGTGCTATTATTATCCCCATTTCAAAGTTGAGGAAACTGAGGCAAACATAGATTAAGTGACTTGCCCAAGTCACACAGCTAGTAAGTGTCTGAGCTCATATTTGAGCTCAGGTCCTCCTGACTCCAGGCCCAGCTCTTTATCCACTGTACCACCTAGCCACTTCAACCTTCTCTCTAGGATAAGAAGTTCTGGGGAGTATTAGGGGACAGTGGTAGCCTTGGGTACAATTGGGGCATTGAATAAAAATAAGGGGGCGGTGGAAGCATAAGGAAAAAAGAGAAGAGAAGAAAATTTTGAAAAACTTTTGTACATGTTTCATCTGCTGTGTAACAGAATTAAAGTCATAGTGATTATATTATTTTCCAAATAAACACACAAAATGCAAGTTATGACCAATAAGTGGTCAAGTTCACTGACAGGTCTTAGCAAGCAAGTGTTGGCAGGTAAGTGAGTCACATACTGTTGGGGAGACCAACAAGCATCAGAAAGAGTATGTGCATATAATGACTTGTTTACAATATGACACTATATGGTTACATGACACAATATTATGTCATCAAAATTTCAGTGCAGGAAAAGCCATAATTTATAATAAATTATTAAATTTAGCAAATTTTTTAAACCCTTAAAAGGTTAAAGAAAGTAGATTTTTAGGAGAGTACTGAGTAATTTTTTTAAGAGGGTGTAAGACAGATAAGTCTGAGAACCTTTGCTCTAGGTTTTCACGCCATCTTTCTGTCTGACTGCTACTCAGTTTCCTTTGCTGGATCTTCATCTGGGTCATACCTACATACATGTCCCTCAGATCTTTGTCCTAGGCCCTCTTCTCTTCTCCCTCTATACTGTCTCACTCAGTGATTTCATCAGTTCCCATGGAGGGCCCAATCTCTATGAGGGTGATTCTCAGATTTATTTATCCACATCTAACCTCTCTTAACCTCTAGTCTTGCATCTCCAACATGCGTATTGGACATCTTGAATTGGTAATGCCATAGACATTTCAAACTCAATATGTTCAAAACTGAATTCATCCTTTCCCCCCAAAATACTTCCCTCTTCCTAGCTTCCCTTATATTGTTAAGGATACCACCATCTTTCCAGTCACCTGGGCTCACAACCTTTGTATCATTCTCAACTCCTCACTTTCTCTTGACCCTTTATATTCAATCTCTTATGAAGGGCTGTTGCTTCTACCGTCACATCTATAATATATGCCCCTTTCTCTACACTCACACAACTGCTACTTTGGTAAAGGCCTTTGTCACCTCGAACTGGTCTATTAAGTAGACTTCTGCTCAGTCTTCTTGCCTCAGGTCACTGCCTAATCATTTATCTCCCACTCAACTGCCAAAGTGGTCTTCCTAAAGTGCAAGACTAACCATTTCACCCTCCTACTCAATGCACTCTACCAGCTTCCTTTTACTTCCAAGATAAAACAAACTCTTCTATTTGACTTTTAAAGCTCTTCATCTCTTTCTAGTCTTCTTATGACTTACTCTCATACCAGAGGATGCAATCCAGTGACATCGACTCCATTGATGCTCATTGAACAAGATACTCCATCTCTCTACTGTGCATTTTCACTGGCTATTCCATATGCTTGGGAAGCTTTCGCTCCTCACCTCCATCTTCTGGCTTCCCTAGCTTCTTTCAAGTCTCATCTAACATTCAACCATCTATAAGAAGCTTTTCCCAGTGAAAGAAATTATTATTTTACTATTATATTAATTACCAATTATTAATTTGGAACTCAGGGTCTTCTCCTCAGTTCCCTCATTAAGGCCCAGTTCTGTAAAAAGTCAGTCTCTGAAGGACATGACTGATGAAAAATTACCTCTAGTCCTCAAGAAATATGCTCATATGAGGCGGCCAGGTGGCTCAGTGAGTAAAAGCACCGGCCCCAGTGTCAGAGTGACCTGGGGATTAAATCCGGGCTCAGATACTTAGCACCACACCCAGAAATAACTGGCCGTGTAACCTTGAGCAAGTTACTTAACCCCAATTGCTTTAAAAAAAAAAAAAAGAAATATGCTCATAAATTGTTTTGGGGGGGAACCCCATCCAGATCATGAAAGAGAAAACTGATCAGAGTGGTTTGAATGGAGATGGATTCCCCTGTCCAGATTGCTGGAGGCAGTAGATTCTTATGTTCAAGCCATGTTCTCAGCAGGAGGAACTGAAGACTTCTAACCCACCTCCTCTTTAAATATTCACCAGTTAGGGTTGATTTTCACTTGTCAGGGGAATTCCTTTTCAAAAAAAAGTATTTTCAAAAAAGTATTTAAGGCTTTCAGGCTCTCCATGGTCATCTAATCATCAATTTATTGACTACTAGCTAGCCTAATTAATAAATTGATTATTAATTACCCAGAAACTCTGTCTCTCAAGGTTTTTCATTTGTTACACCAGTCCCTCCTCAAGGCTCATGCCTTCCCTTTGAGATTACTTCCATTTTACCCTATATACCTTGTTTGTACATAGTTGTTTGCATGTTGACTTCCCTATTAGAAGGGAGCTCCTTGAGGGCTGCAAACATACTTTTGCCTTCCTTTGTATCTTTAGTGCCTGGCACATGGTAAACACTTAATAAATACTTATTGACTTGATTTGACTAGACCTGACTTGACTGTTCCCTCACTAAAACTGGAAGAAATCTTAGAGATCAGATCCAAGCTTGATGAATATTGAGGCTCAGAAAAATTGACTGACTTTTTCAAGATCACACAAAACTAGTTAGGTTAGAGAGTTTGGTTTCTTTATTTGTTGCTGACCTTTCTTTCTTAGTCACACAACAAACATTTATTAAGCACCTATTGTGTACAGAGGAATATGATAGATTTAAAATTTAGATAAGACACACAGAGGGTCTCTGTCTTCATGGACCTTATAGCCTAGAAGTCATCAACACAGACAAGTATAATATACAGATATAACCCACCTTCACCCCTACCCTATGACTTCCAACATTTTTTTTAAAGAAGTCTGTTTGCCAATATATGGCACATTTTAAGTCAGCTAGCTGCCCTGTCCTTAGGCAAGGTTTTGCACCCTGGGGTATAAAGAAATAAGGAGATGTTGGAAATTGCAGATTCTTGTGGCCTGAAGTGGACTGTACTCAGGATTAAAATCTGAAATAACTCCATCATCTAAAGATGTAGAATCTCCCACCTCCGAGCTGCTAGGACTTTTGAGTGCCTGCTGAGCTATTTGAAGTATGGATGAGAGAATCAGAAAGACCAACAATCTCTTCTGCTGAGCACCTCAAGGTAGAATAGTGATTATAGAATTATGTTTGTAATTGATTGAAATACATGATTTTTTTATTGATTGGTTTGAATAGCTTTTATCAATGAAAGTTTGCACATGCAGCTTTGGCTTTCCTCTTTGAATTCCCTGATGTCCAGAAACTCTCTGTGATGGGTTATAGATGCCCCAACTCACTGAGCTCCAGAGAGAGCTGATCTAGCATCTAGCTACTGTGAAGTTGAATGACAGCAGAAGTACTGACCCTGCCCTGCCCTCCTCATATACTCATGCATCCCAAGCAAAGATAAAATTTCCCAGTACTCCAGATAATCGTCACCCCTCCCTTCTAGATCAGTCTAGATCAACCCAACTACAGAGGCCAGCTTGAATGAAACAATGGCTAAGATGGAAATGAGCAAGAATTCAGCCGGGATGAACTTGATACAGACTTAGGACTGAACTTTCTCAAGAGCTGTGTAGCTCTGTTCAAAATCCAGATGAGAATCTTATAGGTGAAGGTGAAAGTGACTGGCACTTGAATATGGGTCCTGAATAACCATTAGCAGAGGCTGGAAAGGTTATACCTGATTTTCAGGGAAAGGGGGTAGAGCAATGGGGAGGGTGATACAACTCATTGGTATATTTACCTGCCTCCCTTCCTACAGTTGTCAGAGTACTACAAAAATTTCTACCCAGAAGATAGAGAAGTGACAGGAAATTCTAGGCTTTGAAAAATATACTATACCACAAAGTTCCATTTTTAGGGAAACTTCTCACAGTAGCCTGACATCTTGGAAATTCACTCAACTATATCCAGAGTAATCACTTTTTAAAATGCTTGTTGATTGACTGTAAACTAGTATCAACCTTGGATTAAGTCTTTTCATATAGAATGTAAACTTCCTGAGGGCAGGAACTATTTCATTCTTATCTTGCCCAGAATCTAGCACATTTCCTGGCACTTAATAAATGCTTGGTGATTGATTGTTATGTCTTTATCACACAAGTGAAATCCTTCCCTCTTGCTCTGAACATTCTTTAGTTTCAAGTGTTCCTTCACTTCCAAGCCTCCCAGCACTTTCCTCCAGCTGGAGTCAGCTCTTGGCATGAGACAAGGCAGATTGGAGTGAATGGACCTGCAAACCTCCAAATAGCTACCATGTGGACTGGGTTTAAAACCTGGCATTCTCAAAAAGTCTCCCCCAAAATCTCAGGGAGGGGGGAAGGTGGTGGAATTTGGTTGTTAGGGCATTCTATCCTCTTACTCCCATCCCTGAGAAGTGGTAGCCTCCTCCAGAGTAAATGCCTCTACCCAGAGCCATACCTGGGAAATCTCGAATCAAAGGCAAATTCAGCTGGCAGGTGGTGGAGTTGCAAAAGGCAGTACAACCTTGGCTGCAGTTGCCCTGGGAAAAGGGAGCAACCTGTTCCCCTGAGAGTCTGATCTGATATCAAGATCAAGCTCTGATACCCATATCTCCCCCATCAAGAGAGAAGAACCAAGTCAATTAGAAGAGTTATGTAGCAGTGCCAGTGAAGTACCACATAGTGAGGCACCTGGAATCCTCTCAGGGAGAAATAAAGCCTCTCTGGAGGTCTGAGTCCTCAGGCAAATCCCTTATGGCTCTATCCATGACCCCATCCTTCCTTTCCCCTTCTTTCTCCCCAACTGAAGTTAGAACCTAATATTAAAAACTTTATAGAACTTTATTATAGCATTTCTACATTGATTATCTCAACTTGTCCTTACAACAACCTTAGGAGGAAATTATGATCAATATCCTTTTAGGAAATAGGAGACTGAGATAGGAAGGTTAAATGGTTTGTCTAAGGTCACATAGCGTATTGGTGGTGCTGTGGAATTGGACACAGGTTTTCTGACTCCTATACAAGAATCTTCCTTTACTACACCATATTGTTTCCTTGTATTAACTGTGGTTATACTTCATCTTCAACTACTTATCGATATTATTGAACCAGGAGCAGGACTATAATCCTTAACCTTCTACCATATTTATCTATTATATCTTGACTCTCAGGGGACCTAGGTATGAACAACTCCCTGGCTCCTGTTTCTCCCCTTCATACTCAGTAGGAGATTTGTTCTACAAATTACTAATACTACAGAGCTTCCTGGTCCCTAAACCGACTTGTTTCTTTGGATTTAGAGTCTGGTTGTTGTTGTTCAGTCATGTTTGATTCTTCTTGGCCTATGGACCATAGCATGCCAAGCCTTTCTATCCTCCACTCTGTCTCATGTCTGCTGTTTCCATGACTCTATCTATTCATCTCAGCCTATGTCATCCCTTTTTCCTTTTGCTCCCAATCTTTCCCAACAGCAGGGTCTCTTCCAATGAGTCCTATCTTCTCATTACGTGGCTAAAGTATTTAAGCTTCAGCTTCAGTATTTGACCTTCCAGTGAATAGCCTGAATTAATTTCCTTAATTAATGTGGACTGGGTTTAAAACCTGGCATTCTCAAAAAGTCTCCCCCAAAATCTCAGGGAGGGGGGAAGGTGGTGGAATTTGGTTGTTAGGGCATTCTATCCTCTTACTCCCATCCCTGAGAAGTGGTAGCCTCCTCCAGAGTAAATGCCTCTACCCAGAGCCATACCTGGGAAATCTCGAATCAAAGGCAAATTCAGTTGGCAGGTGGTGGAGTTGCAAAAGGCAAGTATTGACTGATTTACTATCTTTGCTGTCCAAGGGACTCTCAAAAGTCTTCTTCAGCACCTGGTAGATTTATTCATTCAATAGGTATTTATTGTCTACTACTAATTTTCTCTCTGCCTGATCTCTCATCTCGGAAACTAAGTTGATGCTGGTTAATATGCGTGTAGAAGATTGACTGGTAATACCAGGCACTCTAAGAAAAATGAGGCCTGGTTGTGGTGAAAAGAGGAAAGGTTGAGTATTCAATTAAAAATTGCTGGTGTTGATAAGATTCCTTCTCTTTCTCCCTATCTGTTTCAAAAAGGGAGTTTAGGGGAATTAGGTGAGGAAAAGAGGAAAAAGCAAAAGAGGATATGATGGCAGGAAATACACAATTAACAATCATAAGCATGAAGTGAATGAGATGAGTTCACCCACAAAAAGGAGAATAGAAGAATTAATTAGAAAACAGAATCCAACTATATATTGTTTACAAGTCACTTATAGTGATATTAGGGGGATAGTGCCGTGATTAGAATTATGCAACCACTCCTATATGCCCTTTATTATGCTGAAGTCACATTACTCTAACAAATTTCATCAATATAATGCTCCTTTACCACTCTAGGAAATAATATAAAAGGATTGCCTTTATCTTTTGATTAGCTCTGAGCCCCATATGGGTATAAAATTTTGAGAAAAATACTTTAATGTTAGTTCTTTGTTTTTTTTTTCTGGGAATTTCTTCTCATTCGCTTCCTTCCAACATTCCTCAACCAGAAAATGTCAGTTGTTAGTGCTATTAATAAAGAGAAAATAAACATTTAAAACAAAAAAAGGTAACAAATTTTCTGTCCCTACCCCCTTTCCAGAGGGAAAAACTCCCATCAAGAAATTTAAGGGGGGGGGGGCATGGCAGCTAGGTGGCACAGTAAGAGTGCTGGCCCCAGAGTCGAGAGGACCTGGGATGGGTTCCGGCCTCAGATACTTAACACCCACACAAAATAACTGGCCATGTAACCTTGGGCAAGTTACTTAACCCCAATTGCTTTAAAAAAAAAAAAAAAGAATTTCAAGGGGAAAAAGAGATACAGTCTGTAGCATGTAGGGCAGGGGGCTTATGGGTAGTTCAGCAAAACACCTTACAGCTGCTCATCCCAAATAGCTTCACTCCCAAAGTCCTGGCCCCTTTCATTTGTAATACTTTCCTCTGTCTGTGTTCCTGATTTTTTTTCTTAGTCTTCTTATAGCAATTTCCCTTCCTCTAACTCCATATACTTTTTCTAGCTCCCATTCCTCCATTTCCATTTGTCTTTCTATAGATCCCCTTCTTCAGTTTTTATGCTTCCTCTGTTCATCCCATCAAGACCTAGGTTCCTCTTGGAGTCTATTTTCTATACTCAATAAACTGACTTTGTAATGGTCAGCTCATCACTGATGCAATAAGTTTCCCATCAGATTCATTCAAGGGACTAATTTGTACATCATAAAGAGGTCACCTGGCCTGGCTGCATTTTTTACAGTTAGTTTAACACTTCATTTTCAGCCCATTTTCAGTGATTATATCCAAGGCTTTAAAGAACCACACCCTTATATAAGCAAATACAAAATATAAATGAAGTAATTTGGGGGCTACTAGAGACTAAAGAGGACAAGAAAGGACTCCTATAGGAAGAAGTATTTGAATTGCACTTTGAAGGATGCCATGTCCAATCTTAACAATCTCTCCTCTTTCTACTGCTGCTCTTCTCACTATATACCCAATTCTGACATCTGTTTCTGATTCCCCTTACCTCTACCTTACCACCATACCATTATCATACACTCCTGACCACAGAATTTATTTCTAGTGTTTCTTTATAAGAGAAATAAGAATATAGATAATTTTAAAATATATACCAAATAAATATGATTAGGAATAAATACAAAAGAAAACGTTTTAGTGATAGACTAAATGGCACTAAGGGTCAGCTAGGTGGCACAGTAGATAGAGCATTAGGTTTTGAATAAGGAAGACTCATTTTCAGGAGTTCAAATCCAGCCTCAGACATTTACTAGCTGTGTGACCTTGAGCATATCAGTTAGCCCTGCTTGCCTCAGTTTCTTCATCTGTAGAAAATGAGCTAGAAAAGGAAATGAAAAATTCCAATATCTTTGCCAAGAAAACCCCAAATAGGGTCATGAACAATTGGACATGACTGAAACAACTCAACAACAACAAAAAGAAAGAATTAAACTGCTTTAATTAGTCAATAAATACTTATTAAGTGCCTACTGTGTGTCAGGCATTATATTAAGAGCAAAGAGGCTGAAAAAGAGGCAAAAGACCATCCTTGCTCTCAAGCAATTGGAAGTCTAATGTGAAAGACAACAAGGAAACAAATATGTACAAACAAGCTATATATAAGAAAAATAGGAAATTTTTAAGACAGGAAAGACATGCGAATTAAGAGGGCTTTGTAAAGGCTACCTATAGAAGATGGATTTTATTTGGGACTTGAAGGAAGCCAGCAGATAGACATGAAGAAGTAGAGCATTCCAGGTATGGGAGACAGCCAGGGAAAATCCCTAGAGCCAAGAGGTGGTTATTGTTTTCCTTCATGGCCAAAGAGGACCATAGCATCAAGAAGGTAATAGCATAACTTGCCAGTGAATTGGATTTAAGTGAGGGAGGGTTGTGCAAAGACACCAGCCTCACTCTCTCCTCTGGAGCCATCTGGGTCCAATGGCAAGATATAGATCAGGACAACTAGAAATGGCCCCAGATGCAGTGGGAGACCTTGACCTTTTCAGGGTTAGGTCTTTCCCAAGTCTCAGTTTGATTGAAGCAACACACATTCAGTGAATAAGGCTAAGTAAGGATGAGGCAAAGAATGTTTACCAAGTTAAAAAAATTTCACTCTGGGAGGGGAAGACGCTCAGGATTTCTGGCCAAAACATAAACAATTGCTATTTACATTCACTCTGAGTCATCTGGGCCCAAACTGTGATGTGACCAAGTGGGGCTTGGACTGGGACCTATTGCTGGCCAATCAATGAGAGCAAAAGTGATTTTGGTCCTTAAGAAAGAAATCTAGCTGTTAAAATCCAAGATATCCTGGGAGGTTTCTGTCACCAAAACATTCCTTCTGGCAAATTACCTGCAGGTAAAGGTATGATATCATAAGTGGACAGAGGGAGAGGAAGGGAGGGAAAGAGGGGAAGAAGAGAAGAAAGGAGGAAAAAGGAAGGTAGGAAAGGAAGGGCATGCTTTGCCCAACTGGAACTGCCCAGTGGGACAGCTCTTACTACTCACAGGTAAGAGGACAATGGCATTAGGAAGGTAAATTGTATTTAAGTGAGGGAAGGCTGTGCCTCATTCTGCAACCTCATTCTCTCCTCCCAAGGCATCCAGGTCCAGCAAGATATAAATCAGGATGACTGGAGATGGTCCTTGTTCCAGGAAGAGCAAGGAGGACAATGTCACCAGATAAAAGAATACAAGGTATAAGATATGAGAAGACCAGAAGGGTTGGGGAGAGGAATGAAAGACTTTGAACACTAGACACCGGATTTTGTATTTGAGGCAACTGAGTAGGGGGGTAAACATGGTCAAATCTCTGCTTTGTGGAAAATCACTTTCCACCAAATGGAATACTGGATGGAGGAAGGATTGAAGAGGGGAGAGACTTGAGGCAGGCAGACCTACTACACGGCTGTTGGAATAATACAAGTAAAACTTGATAAAGGCCTGCACCAGGGTGGTGAAAGTATCATAGGAGAGGAAAAAAGTATTCTAGAGATGTTGCAAAGGTCAAATCAAATATTAGACATAGGAGTAAGAGATGTTAAGGAACAAAGGATGATACACAGATTGTGAATCTGAGCACCTGGGAAGATGGGGGTGTCCTAGACAGTAATAAGGAAGTTAGCAGATGATGGGGTGCTTGGGTTCTTGTGCTTGGACCCTAATTCCAAGATTAAATTTCTCACTAATTTCAAAACACTATTCCTGACAGTTTTCTCCCCAGTCCAAGGACACTATGCCTAGCAATAACTCATAATTGAGCCCCAGTAAGACAAACTATCTTCCCCCAAAATTACTTATGAGTGGGCCCCAGTAAAACAATCTCTCCCTGTAACAAGAATAAGTTGAGCTCTGAAGAAATTCTCTTGTAAAAACAGGACTATCTTGTAACCACAGAATTATCATTTGTTGATTCCCAAAGTTATCATATTCAATCCAAAGATCAAGCTATAGACATCAACTCTCAAAGCTATCTTGCAACATATGCAACAGATCGAAAATATGTCCCTGAAAAACTCCTTCCCCTGGTTTCCAGTAGTGAATGACATCAGTGACCAAGGTTACAAGTTGTCACATAATTAGCAAATCTTCTAGATAATCCACTACTTTTCCTATATAAGCTTTAGCATCATTCCTCTGCTCATCATATTAGCATTAAAGGAAACCTTTGCCAACTTGACTTAAAGTATGCTTGAGTTTGTGAATTCATTCCAGATGATCCTGTCTAGTACTTCGGTCTTTGGGGGGTTCCCTGAACACCAAACTGCATCAGAGGTAGGGAGGGCTTAGGTGAAACATAATGAGTGTTATTTTTGACATGTCAAGTTTAACATATCTCCTGGCCATCCAGTTCAAGAGATTTGAAAGGCAGCTGGAGATGTGACTTTGGAGGTAAGGGCAAAGATAGAACTGAGAATCATCAGCATAGAGATGGCAATTAAATGCATGGGAGTTGATGAGATCACCCAGTGAAGTAGTGTAGAGGGAGAAGAGAAGAGGGCCCAGGACAGAACCCTGAGGGAAACATGAATAAAGGGAGTGATCTGGAGGAGAATCCAGCAAAGGAGACTAAGAGAAAATGGTCTGATAGGGAGGAAGAGAGCTAGCAGAGTGTGGTGTTCCAAAAACCTGGAGAGAAGAGATTATCAAGGAGAAGAGGGTGGTCAACAGAGTTAAAGGCTGCAAAGAGGTCAAGAAGAATGAAGATTAGGAAAAGGCCACTGGATTTGGCAATTAAGAGATAATTGGTGATGGGGTGGTTGGGGTTCTTGGGATCTATATCTGTAACAGCAATTTGTAAAACCAATTGGCAACATCAGTCTGTAACATCAATTTGTAAAACCAGTTTGTGCAACTGTAACTGCAATTTGTATTGTAAAATTGTAATAGCAATTTGTAAAACCAGTCTGTAAAATCCCTTTCCCAGCCTCAAACTCTGCCCCTTCCCCCTATCCACACTCTGCCTAGGCAACAACTTATGACTCCTTTGTCCTTGCTTAATCTCCTCATGTCTCCTCCAGTGTGGTCCAAATCTCATCTCCAAGTTAAACTCCTCAGATTTTTATCTATGCACTGAAGTCACAAGTTAGCCTTGGTTCCCTTACATCCATCTGGTTAGCCCTGACAATGGCAGCCCTACCCTTTAAAAGTAAAAGCCTGTGCCTCCTTTCACTTTGCAGGTCCCCTAAGGATCCTTGCTTGCTGTAAAGCGTATAATAAACTTTTTCAACTCTGACTCCAAGTAAGGCTGAGCTGAATTCTTTCCAGACTGAATCACAGGTTCTGGTCTTAGATAAGATCTGAGTTCCTGCTGAACCTATTGGGAGCCCTCCTTCATCAACTGGTAACTTTGGATAGAGCTGTTCTGGTGGAATGATGAGCTCAGAAGTCAGACCGTAAGGGGTTAAGAAGTGAGTAAAAGGAGGAAAAATGGAGGCACCTATTGTTAGGTAGCCTCTTCAACTCTGCCCTTTGTCACTAAGGGAAGAAGAGATACAGGATGATAATGGGGATAGAAGGATCAGGTGGGGGGGTTTTGAGGATGGGGGAGACATGAGCATGTTTCTAGGCAGTAGGGAAATAGCCAGGAGATGGGGGAGATTGAAGATAAGTGATAGAGTGGAGATGACTAAGGGGGCAATCTGTTGGAGGAGACAGGATGGAATGGGATCCCTTGTGCAGGTGGAGGGGTGGTTCTTGGTAAGGAGCAAGGTCACCTCTTCTGAGGTGAAGGAGGAGATAGTGGCAGAAGGCATCAGAGTGATATTGATGAGGTACAGGCTCTGGGAACCCCCTTGAACTCTGACTGAATCTTCCCATTTGATGAGGCATTTGCATGAGGCCATAAGCCTTTCATTGTGGCTCTGCCCAAAACTATCTTGGCTCTCCATAGTTACTTCCCACCCTTGAGCCTATCAAAATATCTATACCCAAATCAACTGTTACACCCTTGAACTGGCCTAGCCCACCATTGTCTGTTGTCTCCAGGTAGCCTCCAGCAACCAAACTCATTACTGGAGTCTGACCTCATCTGACTCCTCCTGAAGACCCTCCTGAAACTCCTCCACCTAGACCACCCCTAGATTCCTCCCACAACTTTTCTGTATATAAGACCCAATCTTGTCTCCAGGTGTGTGAGTGCCAAAGAATTTTCTAGCAGAGAACTGCTCTGTGTCCAGTACAAGCAAACTTTACTTTTCTTTGGCTGAGAGAAGACTTGAGTTGAATTCATTTGGCAGGAACCAGCATGTTGGTATTTTGGGATCTCAAGCAGGCCTAACCCTATACCTTTTCAATATGAGGTAGGAAAGAGGGGAAAAGAAGGAGCTCACAGTGAATGGCCTCCATTTTTTTCTGTAAAATAGTAGGCAAGGTTCTTAGATGAGAGAGTTGGGGTAGGGATCAATGAAATGAGGAATGAAAAGGTGTGGAAGAGTTAGTTACTGTGGAGAGAGGGATAATGAGTTAATAAGAGGGATGCACAAGGATTGCCTACTGGCAGTGAGGACCCAGTTGAGATTTTGCAGCATAAATTTTGTAATGAACTGAGTCAGAAAACTGTCATTTTACCTACCTACTCTCAGTAGGTGTGTTGGAGTAAATGTGGCTGATGGTGGGAGTCATCCAAAGCTGAGGTTTGGCAGAACACAATTAGAAATATATTAGGGTCAGAGACTAAGAAAAGAGAAGAGTATAGAAGTCATTTTTTTTTTTTACAAGAAGTGGCTTGCTGGGCAGAGGGGAAGGGCTGTATTCAGAAATGAAGGTGACATAAAAACAACATATACAATAAAAATATAATGAATAATATGTGGAAGGTTATCTTTAAGACAGAACAAGATTTGAATTCTGCCTCTGACAAGATTTAATTAGGTGTGTGACCATGGGCAAGTCATTTAACTTCTCTGAACTTGAGTTTCCCCTCTATGTAAAAACAGAAAATAATATCTGTTGAAATTTAAGGTTTAGGGCTGTTCAGGACCCCAAAATACCAATATGCCGGGTCTTACTGAATGAAATTGACTTGTCTTCTCTCAACCAAAATAAAGCAAATTTTATTAGAGATTTGCCTTAATGGGTAGACACTTAAGGAGCTTAAGTATATGTGAAGCTTGTATTGACAAGCAGGCCAGAATAATCTGACACAGAGTGAGTCTGAACTAGATCATTCTTGGCTAAGACAAGAAGGCAAGATATATCTTACATACAGAAAGATTGTGGGAGAGATCTAGGGGTGGTCTTGAGGAGGAGTCAAATGAGGTCAGACTCCAGTAATGAGATTAAGGGTGAGAAACAATAGCTGAAGACTATCTGGAGATAACAGACAATGGAGGACTAGGCCAGTTTAAGGGTAACAGGTTTGAGTATAGATATTTTGATAGGATCAAGGGTGGGAAGTAAGTAGATGGACAATGGAGGCTAGTAAGAGTAAGAGATTTGGGCCTAGCTATAATGAAAGGCTTATGGCCTCAGGCAAATGCCTAATCAAATGGGAGTTCAAGGGGTTTCCCAGAGCCTGTACACCATCAATATCAACATTATTGTACTGTTCAGATGAGATAATATATGTAAAGTTCTTTGCAAACCTTAAAGCTCTATATAAATGTCAATTACTGTTGTCAGTTGTAAAGGTTAGTCCTACCTTTTTAATAAGTTAAATTTTTGTCTATTGTTACTGTATTAGAACTAACCTTGTTCCTGGCCCAGTGAGTATATTCATTCTTGTTGTTCAGTAGTTTTTTTTTCAGTTGTATCTGACTCCTTGTGACCTCATTTAGGGTTTTCTTGGCAAAGATGCTGTAGCAGTTTGTCATTTTCCTTCTCCAGCTCATTTTACAAATGAGGAAACTGAAGCAAACAGGGTAAAGTGACTTGCCCAGGGTAACACAATTAGTAAGTGTCTGAGACCAGATTTGAACTCAGGAAGAATCTTCCTGATTCCAGGCCCAGCACTCTATCTGATGGGGCGATGGGAACTGGACCCCTAAAAGGAAAAGACCATGTCTGAAAGCAGCCCAAATCACTGACATTTTCCTCAGAGGCAATCTGGCCCATCCCAGTCCACCTAGATACTCAATAATTCTCTTAACAATCCTTTCACTGGCTCTCTGACCACTTAACTCCTTTCATTATCTACCCTTGTCCCACCCCAGGCTACTTACTACTCCTTAATCCCATCAAGATATTTTCACTGACCCTTTTCCCATTTTTGTATATAAGTATCAGCTCCATCCTCATCAGATTCATAGATTTACTAGGAATCTTCTGGTTTGTTACAATAAACCTAGCTACTTTGACTGAAAGAAGGCTTGAGTGATAGAATTCATTCCAGACAGACTCACCTGTGCCCTTATATTTTGGGGTTCCCAGTTCCCCAAAATGTAACTTCCCCAGTGAGCATATATATGTGAAAAGGCTAGCTTTACCTTTTCCTCCTTTCAATGGCCACAAGGAGATTAGTCTTTTCCTATTTGAGGACCACATTACCTGAAATCTCAAATTTCTAGATTGCTGCCCCCTCATTTTAAACTGTCTAAAATAGGCATAGCAACTACTGCCCTTCAACTGATATGTCTTCTTGGGTGAAGTCCCTCAGAGGATGGCTCTACCTTGGGTTCAAAGATACTCTGTGGATCTATATTCCTTAAATATAGCGCACAAACCCCAAATTATTGTACTTAACTTTAATAGTTAGCCAGTAGAAAGCTCAAAGCAAAGGGAGATATTACCTCCAGAACTGACAAGTCAATTTTTTAGAGACCTCTAGGAGAACGTGATGATTAAAAGGGTTCTAGAGATATAGTTTCTGGGCAATTTAATCATTTTATTAATAAGGTCATTATATTACTAATAAAAGGATGGACATTTGTCCATCTCTCTTAGACCAAAGACAATCATGGCAGTAGTCTCCGGGCTTATATGTTCTTTTGGAAGAGGAGTGGCAATCAACTCTTATTGGTTAACACAATAGGAGGTGGGCTATATTAAAATGAGGGGCTGAGAGTGACATCATGTCTCCCTCAGACAGAGATGATATCTCTATAACCAGAGCCCCAGCCCTGGGCTAGCTAGACAAAAGGATCTGTCTCCACTCAAGCTTGATTGAATAGAATTCACTTGAGACTGGAGATTTCTCTTAAGCTAAACTTCTCTTAGGCTTCACCTTCAGAGACTAAGGTCTTGACAATAGAAAAGAATGGGGGAACACTAAATCTCCCCAAGTCATTAGTTATTAGTAACCACTTCTCTCAAGAGTGTCAAATTTTCAGCTAGCCATTAGCAATCTGCCCTCCAATTCCACCAGGAAAAACTCCATTCTTTACAAAGGAGTAAAAAGGCAGCTAGATGGCTTGGTGTATAGAGCCACAGGGCCTGGAGTCAGGAAGACCTGAGTTCAAATATGACCTCACACACTTACTAACTGTGTGACTCTGGGTAAGTCACTTAACCCAGTTTACCTCACTTCCCTTGTCTATAAGATGAGCTGGATAAGGAAATGGCGAGCCACTCCAATATCTGCCAAGAAAACCCCAGATGAAGTCATAAAGAGTTGGACATGCCTGAAATGATTCAACAACCAAAAGATATAGACACATTTTTTCACTTTATTTTGTGCTTTAGCAACCTGTCTCTAATAACCCTCTAAGTGATTTCATCTACTGGACCTGTGTGGTAGTGGGGCAAGAATGTCTATTGACCAACTCCCTTCCATACTTCAGAGAAGACTTATAGGTGTTCAGTTTAACTGCTGATTGGCAAGCCCTTTACAACTCAGGTTCTCTTTGCCTTTAGGCAACACCAGGGTGGTGTTTTCCCAGAATTTCATTACTACTATAGAAAAAAATATTTTGCAGTCCTTTGATTCTTGAATATTTCAAGGATCCATATTTACTGTGGAAATTAAGGTGATCCTCCTATGTTGCTTTGTGGCAGCAAGTTTCATCATCCTGGGGCCAACCAATTGATGAGACTTTCTAAACTTAGCTAAGCTAGTCTTCAGGTGGCAGTCTGTCACCCAAGAAAGACACCACAGCCTGTGATAATTATCACAGTCAGAGTTTGGGTTCTGCTGGCATGGCCTTTGAAAACCCAGCATTATCTATGAACCAAAATGAGGCAATAGAGTTTGAATTCAGGGCATAGTTAGTTGAAGTAATTCTGTAGCTTTGCAATTTTAAAAATACTTTATGCAACACCATCAATGGACAAGACTCATCCACAGTAGTAGGGTCATGTTTTCACAGATGCTATAGCCCTACCTCCTCCCTGAAGGACCTCCCCACCCCACCCCAACTCCCACCCCCAAACATGCCAGGGCAAACCTGTCTCTTAAATCCTATAGTACTTATTGTCCATACTAGTCCTTTGGACATATCACAACTCCCTGTCACATCTCTTATGTTGGTATTTGACTTGTCATATTCTCTCTTAAACTAGATTGTAAACTTTCCTAAGTATTGGACTATGTTTATTATATTCCTTTGAATCCCTCATGGTGCCCAATGCAAAAGCTAGGCACATAGTAATCTTTGCAAAGTATATCTTCTCCCATGCCTGAAATGCACTGGGTTCTCACCTTCCACTTCATGCAATCTCTAGCTTCCTTCAGGGTTCAGCTAAAGTGCCAACTTCTATTTGACACCAATCCTGAATACCCTAGCTGCTAATGCCATCCTCACTGCCATTACCTGAAATGCTTTATCTATATTTCATATTTTCTAATCTATATAACTTGCTTCCTTTCAATGAAATTTAAGCTCCCTGAGGGCAGGAACATTTTAGGGGCTGGGAATAGGGCCAGTCCCGTGATTTATTTATTTTTAGTATAGGGAACTCTTGGGAAATTCCCTCATCAATATAGATCAACTCTTGTTCCACCACAGCCAAGGGCTCTGATAAAACTTAAGTTACATGCCCAGCATCAGTCAGTATATGTCAAAGTTGAAACCTGACTCTAGGTCTTCCTAATTTCAAGGCCAGATCCCTGTCCAGTTTCTATTTTGCTTCTCTGCCTGATACGTAGTAGATGCTTAATGTCTGGTTAATGAATGAACAGCGGGAGAGACATTAAGCAGAGATATGGAATGTGTAGTGAGAAAAGTCAGGTAGCATAAGAGAAAAAAAGTCTTAAAGAGGAAGAATGATATGTGGCGGGGAAGCCCAAGAGAAATATGGCACCACTAAGATGAGACTAAATTTGAACCAATTCTCAAGAGTAGTCCTTTAGGAAAGGGAAAGGTACTGCCATTTGAGACTGAAGATTACCTACTTATGAACCACCTCCATGTTTAAAAATTCTGAAATCTCCTTATCTGACCACAATCTATTGGCTCTCCATCTCTCCCTCTGCCATTCTTTATCAAACCCTATTTGTTGGCTGCACTGTGACCTCGAATCCCTCAACCCCTCAGCTCTCTCCCAGGCCATCTCCCTTGCATTAGCCCATCTATTCTTTTTCCTGTCTTGACCCCTTGGTGAACTAGTTCAACTCTTTACTGTCCTCTTCTCTTATGTCTCTGCCTCCCTTATCATATTTCCAATTGTATACTGCCATGCCTAAGCCTTGGATGATTCCCACCATCTGCCTCCTTCACTCCAATACACCCAGATGACTCTGGAGGAGAAAGGGAAGCTGATGACTTTACACAGCCCTTCCTCACTTAAATTCAATTCACTTGCATGAACTGATCTCTCTGATCATCACCTCTGATGTCATGATCCTCTTCAAGAATAAAAGACAAACTTCCACCTTGCCAATCCATGTAAAAAAGGGACTGTGAACAAACTTTGGAACTGCAGAACCCACAAAATGATACAGAGAAGCTAACCTCCTGCTGAGGACAGCCCGGTAGGCCAGCAGGAATCAGGCAGCACAGTGCTCTGGGAGCCGAACCCAGCCCCACCCTGAGGCTTTAGTCCCGGGGTGGCCCTGACCAGCCACCAGCCAGAGCCACTCCAGATCAGCAGCAGCTGTGGCTGTTTCCAGAATTATCAACACATAGATGAAAAGGACAAAGTGAGAGGTCAGTGCAGTCTGGACTTTGGGACCCAGTAAGAGGGAGTACATTGGCTTTTGCCCCCAGGGCAAGGAGAAGCCAGCACAGCCAGCCAGTGCCATGTGGCAGCTTCAGCTCCTGGCCTGCAGAGTGTAGGGGGACCAAGCACCAGTCTGAGGAGTAATTGCTCTTGCTTTAACCTTTTTGGATCTTGATTGCAGTCTAGGGTAGAGGTCTTAGGGTGTGTGTCCAGCTTGCCAGAGTATGTGAAGACCTCATCTAATACCTCTGGCAGCTGAGAATAACCCAGCATTTCAGACGAAAGCTCCCCTGTCTGGTGGCAGAGTCCTATTGCAGCAAAAAGCCCAGGGGTCAAGTGACTGAGGGGCGACGTGACCAGGCAAAGGAAACAAAGCAGACAGAAGATCCTAACATTAAACTCCTATTTTGGGGACAAAAAGGAACAAAGCATGGAACAGGAGAAAGACAGTGAAGTCAGAACTCCTGCACCAAAAGCTTCAGAGGAAAATACGAGCTGGTTACAGGCCATAGAGGACCTTAAGAAGCAGATATGGGAAGTGGAGGAAAAATTGGGAAGAGAAATGAGAACAATGAAAGAAAATTATGAAATGAGAGTCAACAGCCTGACTGAGGAAAATAACACCTTAAAAAATAGACTAACTCAAATGGCAAAAGAGGCTCAAAAAGGCAATGAGATCCCAAAAAGAAAACTCCTAGGAATATTATAGCCAGGTTCTGGAATTCCCAGATTAAGGAGAGAATATTACAAGCAGCCAGGAAGAAGCAATTTGAATATTGTGGAAACACAATCAGGATAATCCAAGATCTGGCAGCTTCTACACTGAGGGATCAAAGGGCTTGGAATATGATATTCCGGAGGTCAAAGGAGCTGGGATTAAAACCAAGAGTCACCTACCCAGCAAAACTGAGTATCATGCACGGTGCGGCAGAGGCAGGCCCGGAAAGGGCCTGATCAACTTGGAGGGCAAGTCTTCCCACCAACCACAAGGGCCACTACCAGGCCTATCAACAAAGGGCTGGGACTGGCAAATACAGGGGCCCCTCTCCTGGACAGCAAACATTCCTGGGGCTACCAATTCATAGCCCAGAAATTTAAAAAAAAAAAAAAAGCCCTTTTCAGGACCTCCAAAGACCAGGATGACAGAGTGAACCTCTCTTGCTCCAAACCCCACCTCTGACCCTGAAAACATAGTAACTCTTGCCACCAGGGCAAAACCCTTTACAATAAAGGCATGGGATCCTAGAGGAAGGGTGTGGCTAGGACCCTGCCTCAAAATGGGTAGAAAGCAGACTACAAAGACAAAGACTCTGGAGTCCTACTATCCTCAGAGGGAGGAACCAAACTCAGAGGGAGACAATGTGAACTCCACACCCACAGCTGAAACTTCAACAGGGAATGGGTCCCAAGCACAGAAGGCTCTCCTAAATGAGATCAAAAGGAACTTTGAAAACCTAATGAGAGAGATAGAAGACAAAATGAATAATTCTCTCAAAACCAAAATACCAGAAGTACAAAAACATTATAATAAGGAAAACATCTCTTTCAAAAGAAAAGTGTATGATATGGAAGAGGAGCTGCAAAAATTAACCAAGGAAAATGATTTACTAAAATCTAGAATCAACCAAATGGAAACAAATAACTCTATGAGGAATCAAGAATTGGTCAAGCAAAACAACAAGAATGAAAAATTAGAAAAAGAGGTAAAATACCTCAAAGAAAAAATAACTGACCTGGAAAACAGATCCAGGAGAGATAATCTGAGAATCACAGGCCTTCCAGAAAATCATGATGAAATAATGAGCCTGGACAACATGCTCCAAGAGCTCGTTAAGGAAAACTGCCCTGAGATACTAGAACCTGAGGGTAAAATAGAAATCGAGAGAATCCACTGGACACCTGCTGAAAGAGATCCCAAACTGAAAAGTCCTCAAAATGTTGTAGCCAAACTCTAGAACTACCAGATAAAAGAGAAAATACTTCAAGCGGCCAGAAAGAAACAATTCAAATATCGAGGGTCCGCAGTGAGGATTGCACAGGATTGGCAGCCTCTACACTGAAAGATCGGAGGCAGTGGAATACAATTTTACGGAAGGCAAAAGAGCTCAGGTTACAACCAAAGATCACATACCCAGCGAGACTGAGCATATTCTTCCAGGCAAAGAGATGGTCATTCAATGATATAACAGAGTTCCAGACCTTCTTGATAAAAAAGCCAGAACTCAATGGAAAATTAAAGCTCCAATTACAAGATGCAACAGTGACTTAGAAAGGTAAACAAGCAAAACACACACACACACACACACCCTGCTATTTGATAAGAACAAACTGGTTATAGATAAGTAGAGGGTATGAGTATAAAATACACAAAATGATGATTTAAAAAAATCTTAATAAGGGCTACAAAGGGACTGCAATGGCAGAAAAGGAATGAATGAAGTGGAAAAGGGTAAATTATGCCACACATAGAAGCATAAAAACTGTATAGCAGAGGAAAAGAAGGGAAGGAGATGGGAATCATATGAGTTTTTCCCTCATTGGTTCTGGTACAAGGAGGGAATAACAACCAGTTAAGCATAGAATTCTATGGAGAAGAAATGCAAAAAGTATCATTTTAGAGGGAAAGAGGGGAGGGAGAGGAGCTTCGCATGACATTTGTTCCTGTCACTCTTGGTGCGAAGAAGAAATAACATACTTCATTAAGTATAAAAATATCCTACAGGCAGTAGGAGGGGGAAAGGGCTATGAAAGGGGGGTGGGAGTGGTTTGTAGGGAGGGAAGAAGTCAGGGGAAAAGGGAGGAAAAGGGAGGAAGGCTGATAAGGGAATACTGAGGGAGGCGTCAAAAGGAAAACTTAACAGGGGGAAGGGAGAAGGGTGGGAAAATATGAACATTAACAGGGGCGGGAGAAGGATGGAGGGAAAGAAACAGATAACAATCATAACTGTAAATGTGAATGGAATGAACTCTCCCATAAAAAGGATATGGATAGAAGAATGGATTAGAAATCATAATCCTACAATATGCTGTTTACAAGAAACACATCTGAAACAGAGGGTAAAGGTAAAGGCTGGAGTAAAATATATCATGCCTCAGCTAAAGTTAAAAAAGCAGGGGTAGCAATCCTTATCTCAGATAAAGCAAAAGCAAAAATTGACCTAATTAAAAGAGATAAGGAAGGAAACTCCATCGAGAATGAAGCAATATCATTAATTAACATATATGCACCAAGTGGTGTAGCATCCAAATTCCTAGAGGAGAAGGTAAAGGAATTAGAGGAAGAAATAGATAGCAAAACTATACTAGTGGGAGACCTTAATCTCCCCCTCTCTGAACTTGATAAATCCAACCTCAAAATAAACAAGAAAGAAGTTAAGGAGGTGAACAGGATTTTAGAGAGGATAGGTATGATAAATCTCTGGAGAAAACTGAATGGGGATAAAAAGGAATAGACTTTCTTCTTAGAGGTTCATGGCACGTACTCAAAAATTGACCATGTTCTAGGGCATAAAAACCTCACAATTCTATGCAGTAAGGCAGAAATATTAAATGCCTCCTCCTCAGATCATGATGCAATAAAAATTATATGCAATAAAGGTTCAGGGAAAGACAGACTAAAAACTAATTGGAAATTAAACAATTTAATCCTAAAGAATGAGTGTGTCAAATGAGAAATTATAGGAACTATCAGTAATTTCATTCAAGAGAATGATAATAATGAGATAACATACCAAAATTTGTGGGATACATTAAAGGCAGTTCTTAGGGGAAGTTTTATATCCCTGAGTGCATACATTATTAAATTAGAGAAAAGGCAGCTCAACGAATTGGACATGCAATTGAAAATCCTAGAAAAAGAACAAATTCAAAATCCCCAATTAAATACTAAATTAGAAATATTGAAAACCAAAGGAGAGATTAGTAAAAGTGAAATTAAAAAAAAACTATTGAATTAATAAATAAAACCAAGAGCTGGTTTTATGAAAAAAACAACAAAATTGATAGACCCTTAGTCAATATGATAAAAAAAAAAAAGAAGAAAGCCAAATTATGAGTATCAAAAATGAAAAGGGTGAATCTACCTCCAATGAAGAGGAAATCAAAACAATAATTAGGAATTATTTTCCCCAATTGTATGTACATAAATTTGACAATCTTAGGGAAATGGATGGATATTTACAAACATACAAGTTGCCCAGATTAACTGAAGAGGAAATAAATTACTTAAATAATCCCATCTAGGAAAAAGAAATTGAACAAGCCATCAGTTAACTCCCTAGGAAAAAATCTCTAGGGCCAGATGGATTTACTAGTGAATTCTATCAAACATTTAAAGAACAATTGATTCCAATACTCTACAAACTATTTGGGAAAATTAGTTAAGAAGGAGTCCTACAAAATTCTTTTTATGACACAAATATGGTACTGATACCTAAATCAAGAAGAGATAAAACAGAGAAAGAAAATTATAGACCAATCTCCCTCATGAATATAGATGCAAAAATTCTAAATAAAATACTAGCAAAAAGACTACAGCAACTTATCTCAAGAATAATACACTTTGATCAGGTAGGATTTATTCCAGGAATGCAAGGATGGTTTAATATTAGGAAAATCATCAGTATAATTCATCATATCAAAAATAAAACTAACAGAAACCACCTGATCATCTCAATAGATGTAGAAAAGGCTTTTGACCAAATACAACATCCATTCCTATTAAAAACATTAGAAAGTATAGGAATAACTGGAACCTTACTTAAAATAATAGGTAGCATCTATTTAAAGCCATCAGCAAGTATTATATGTAATGGGGATAAGCTAGAAGCATTTCCCATAAGATCAGGGGTGAAACAAGGGTGTCCACTATCACCCCTTTTATTCAATCTGGTACTAGAAATGTTAGCAATAGCAATTAGAGAAGAAAAAAGAAATCGAAGGAATCAAATTAGGCAAAGAAGAGACCAAGCTATCACTCTTTGCAGATGATATACTTAGAGAATCCTAGAGAATCAAGTAAAAAACTACTTGAGACAATAAATAAATTTGGCAAAGTTGCAGGATACAAAATAAACCCACATAAATCCTCGGCATTCCTATATATCTCCAATGAAATTCAACAGCAAGAGATAGAAAGAGAAATCCCATTTAAAGTTACTGTAGACATTATAAAATATTTAGGAATCTACCTGCCAAAACAAACCCAGGACCTATATGACCACAACTACAAAACATTTTTCACACAAATAAAGTCAGATCTAACTAATTGGAAAAATATCAACTGCTCGTGGCTGGGTCGAGCTATATAATAAAAATGACAATTTTACCTAAATTAAATTATATATTTAGTGCCATACCAATTAATTTACCAAAAAACTACTTTATAGAGCTAGAAAAAAATAGCAACAAAATTCATTTGGAAGAATAAACGGTCCAGAATATCAAGGGAATTAACCAAAAAATGAGTATCATGTTTCAGGGGAAAATATGGTCATTCAGTGGAATAGAGCACTTTCAAGCAAGCATTCTTGCTGAAAAAACCAGAGTTGAATAGAAAATTTGACATTCAGATACCAGAAGCAAGAGAAGCATGAGAAGGTAAACAGGGAAAATAAATCATAAGGAACTTATCAAAGTTGAACTGTTAACATTCCTTCATGGAAAAACTAATTATACTTTATGAAACTTTTCTCAGTAGTTGAAGGGAATACAAATATATATATATATATATATATATATATATATGAGGGTATATGGGCATATGAACACATATGTGAATATGTGTATATATGTTTACAGGTATACATAGATAGAGGTACAGGATCAATTTAACAGGAAGGGATGATACTTAAAAGGTGAAATTAAGAGGTGAGAGAGGAATACAATGAGAGGAGATGGGGAGAGATAGAATGGGGTAAACTATCTCATATAGAAAAGGCAAGTGAAAATGGTTACAATGGAGGGGAAGAACAGGAAGGCAAAAAAATTGGTCAACCTTATTCTCAGTGAATTTGGCTTAGGGAGGGAATGACATACACACTAAATAGGGTATCTCACCCTCCAGGAGAGTAGGGGGGGAAGGGGATCAGAGGGGGGATGATGGAAGGGAGAGCAGGCTGGGGGGGAGGGAAGTTGGAAGCACCCACTTTTGAAAAGGGACAGGATCAAAGTAAAAAATAGAATAAATGGAAAGTGGGATAGGAGGGAGGGAAATATAGTCAGTCTTTTACAATATATCTACTATGTTATTGTTTTGCATTAGCTACACATGTACAACCTATAGTGAACTGTTTATCTTCCCAGTAAGTGTGGGTGACAAGGGAGGAAGGGAATGAATCTGGAATTCAAAGTTTTAAAATCAAATATTCAAATATATATGTATATATATATATACTATTATTAATACTATTTTACATGTAATTGGGAAATAAGATATACAGGCACTGGGGCATAGGAAAAGTCGAAAGGGGTTTGGGAGAAAATATGGGAGAGAGCAGATTGGAGGAGGGGATATCCTGTGGGACTGCTATTTTGGGGCGGTGGGTAGTGGAAAAACAGGGAGAAAATGTGTAACTCAAAATCTGGAAGAATTGAATGATGTAAATCAGAAGTTAATAAAGCATTTGGAAAAAAAAATAAAAGACAGATAATGAAGCAAGTCCTTGTTCTTTTGGTGGAAAGCTGGGGGCTATGGATCCTGAATGTTGCAAATGCTGTCAGAGCTGTTGCTGTTTTGGTTGGTTTTGCTTAGCTGTTTTTTTTTCTAACAAGGAAAGAGCTATATGGGTATGAGGAGATATTTGGGAAATGTCTGTGATGTAAAAAAAATAAAGAGGATCAATAAAATAATTTTAAAATAAAAAAAGAATGAAAGAAAAACAATAATCAACAACAATAATACACCTTCTGCTGAAGGTGAGTCGAGAAAATGACACAGCTTTTCTGACTCAGTTCATTACAAATTTATGCTGCAAAATCTCAACTGGGTCCTCACTGCCAGTAGGCAATCCTTCTACATGCCCCTTATTAACTCATTATCCCTCTCTCCACAGTAACTAAATCTTCTGCACCTTTTCATTCCTCATCAAATCTTTTATTGATCCCCACCCCAACTCTCTCAACCAAGAACTTTGCCTCATACTTTACAGAAAAAATTGAAGGCCATTCACTGTGAGCTCCCTCTTCTCCATCTTTCCCTATCTCATATCACTCAGATGCCTTCTGTACTATCCTCTCCTTCACCTCTACTTCAGAAGAAGAGGTAACCCACCCTTCCACCTGCACAAGGGATCCCATTCCATCCTGTCTCCTCCAATGGATTGTCCCCTCAGTCATCTCCACTCTATCACTTTTCTTCAATCTCCCCCTATCTCCTGGCTATTTCCCTACTGCCTAGAAACATGCTCATGTCTCTCCCATCCTCAAAAATCCCTCACCTGATCCTTCTATCCCCACTATCATCCTATATCTCTTCTACCTCTAGTGATGAAGGGCAGCGTTGGAGAGGCCATCTACAATAGTTGCCTCCATTTTCTCTCCTCTAACTCACTTCTTAACCCCTTAAAGTCTGACTTCTGAGCTCATCATTCCACCAAAATAGCTGCCTCCAAAGTTACTAGTCATGTCTTAACCCTAACCTAAATCTTAACCCTCATTCTTCTTGACCTCTCTGCAGCCTTTAATTCTGTTGACCACCCTCTTCTCCTTGATAATCTTTTCTCTCCAGGTTTTTGGAACACCACACTCTTCTAGTTCTCTTCCTCCCTATCAGACCATTTCCTCTTAGTCTCCTTTGCTGGATTCTCCTCCAGATCACTCCCTTTATTCATAAGTTTCCCTCAGGGTTCTGTCCTGGGCCCTCTTCTCTTCTCCTTCTACACTACTTCACCGGGTGATTTCATCAACTCCCATGCATTTAATTGCCATCTCTATGCTGATGATTCTCAGATCTATCTTTGCTCTTAACTCTAATGTCACATCTCCAGCTGCCTTTCAGATCTCTTGAACTAGACGGCCAGATGTCTTATACTCAACATGTCCAAAATAAAACTCATTATGTTTCCCCTAAGCTCTCCCTGCCTCCTAACTTCCTTAATTACTGTCTAGGGCAACTTCATCTTCCCAGGTCCTCAGACTCCAACCTAGGTGTCAGCCTCTACTCCTTACTAACTCCTTACTTACTACTCCTTAGTAGTAACAATACAATATGTTACCAAGGCCTGTTGAGCTGACCTTTGCAACATCTCTGGAATATGCTTTTTTTCTCTTCTCTGATACTGCCACCACCCTAGTACAGGCCCATATCACATCATACTTGGACTATTTCAACAATCTGCTAGCAGGTCTGCCAGCCTCATCTCTCCCCTCTCCAATCCATCCTCCTGTCAATTGACAAAGTGATTTTCCAAAAGTGTAGGTCTGACCATGTCTCTCCCCTACTCAGTAAACTCCAGCGGCTCTCTGTTGCCTCCAGGACCAAAGACAAAATCCTGTGTTTTATGTTCAAAGCCTTTCATAACCACCACCTCCTCAACCCTTTTTGGTCTTCTTGCCCCTACTCCCCATCCCTTACCCCTTCCTCTTTCATCCAGTGACACTGTCCTCCCTTGCTGTTCTTCAAACAAGACCCTCCATCTCTTACCTCTGGGTATTTTCCCTGGCTGTCTCCCATGCGTGGAATGCTCTCCTTCCTCATCTCTATTGGCTTCCTTCAACTCCTTAAATCCTATATTCTATAAGAAACCTTTCCCAAGCCTTCTTAATTGTAAAGACTTCCTTCTTTTAGTTATTTCCTATTTTTCTTGTATATAATTTGTTTGTACATATTATTTGCCTATTTTTTTTCCCAATTAGATTATGGATTCCTTCAGGGTAGGGACTGTATCCCCAGACTTTAGCACTGTACTTTATTGACAATGCCTGGACTATATATTGTGTTTTTTTTTTATCTTTTTTCATTCTGAAGGGCCATCTTTCACAGTATTTGCCTTGCTGCTAGAGAATCTTGGGTTAAAATGAGTGAAAACTGGAAATGACAAATTTGGTCCCACCAGTATATGTCCTAACTGTGATCCACAGGGAAGAGGCAGGGCCCAAGAAGTCCAGATCCTTTTCATGGCTTCTAAAATTGAAGTGAGGGTGAGAGACATGGGTTCCCACTGAGCCACAGTTCTCCAAAAGGAATAGTAATGGTGGCACTGATGTGCCCTCCAATGCTAGATTCACCAAGTTGGGGTCTCTCCCCTTCCCCTCATCTTTTTAACCCAGAGTTGTCTCCTCCTTCTAGATCTGGGCAAATAGACTATCACCCCCTCTTGCTGCAGGAGAGCTACCTTTCTTTTAGGACTGATAGGGGTAGAAATTATGGAGGAACCTGCTGCCTAGAGATCTGCAGGTCCATAGGGGATCCAGGATAGCTGCAGATGTCTGCATGAATTTGTAGATAAAAATTAAAACCAACAGTTTATTTTGAATGGGTTGCGGTTGTGGAGAGAAGGCCTGTGGATGCAAATTAGCCATGAGTAGGAATGCAGATGCAAAGCAGATGTGGATATATTTGAAAAGTCCAGGACCTTGCTGTAGCTTTTTCAGATATACTTCAGGGGGTATTTCTCTTCTGTCCTCTTTCCCCCCACAATCCCACCCTCACATCACTGTCTCTGAAGGTACCAGTCATATGGTATTGCCAGGAGGAGAAAGGCAGAAGGCATGTATTATACCGATAATTTTTTAATATCTCCCATTGATTTAGTACAAGGATTTTCAAAGAAGGGAGAAATAAAAGAGACAGAAAAAAGTAACTTAAACCACTCAGCCCATTCGGGTACCTGGTGGGAATCCAATTGAAGCTCATGGTCATCCTCGACATTACTCTCTCACCTTCTCCTTCCCAAATGACAAGTTCCACCCCCTGGCTGTTCTAATATCCTCACCCTGCTGGGCAGTCGGTTGACAACCCTGAGCCCCTCACGGGTGAGAGATTAAATGAGTTCGCAGGGTAATGGTAGACAGCAGTCCCTGGCTTAGTGGAAGGAGAGTTGAAGCCAAAGAGGCCCCATGTGGGTAGAGGCCAGGAATTCCTCAGCTCACCCTGAGAGCTGGATATTTAGTCTGAACACAGAAAGGGCAAAGAAGCCACTAGCCTCGCGGTTCCCAGACAGTATGATAGCAGCTGAGATGAAGATCTCTGGTTTCACAACACAGTTCAGCATCTCTTTCTTTACTCCTCATGCATTCAAGCCTCCACCTCTCCCTGGGTCTCATGAAGAACCTCTACAGTCTGCTAGCCCTGTCCTGGAAAAACTCCCAACTTTTCACAGAAAGAAATGCTAGGTTATAGCCTCCTCCTTTCTGTGTTTGCCAACTTGGAAAAACCAGAGTTGCAGTCCCCGGTTTCCCTTTTTTTTTTTTGTTCAAGAATATAATAGGCCCAGGTAAAAGATTGGGTTCTGTTCATGATCCCTCTATACTCAAGGCTGGACTAAAACCCAGACAACCCATTTCACAGGCCCTAGTTCATCACCCCACCCACTGTGGAGACCCAGGAGGCTTCTACCAGCAAATACATTTTCCCTCTGGCTTGTATACAATATAAATCGAATAGCTATGCATTCAACATTCAGCTGTCTGTATCTTTTATAGGTCTGTCTACAGCAAAGTTGGCTGACTTAGTCCTCTGAACTACACGAACTCCGGTTCTAGCAACACCAATTTGGTGTTACCAATCATCACACAAGCACACACATTGTATATACTACACAACTATTTTTGAGGGGGAGATTCTTTTTCAGTCTGGTCTGGAGGGAAGTGTTGTGAAATCATCTAATAATAGGGTATTATGACTCCAGAAAGTCTGGGACACTTAGAGGGTAGGGACGGTGTCTGTTGACCTACCTTGTAAAGTTTCCAGCAGAACATCATATGCAGAGGCATTTAACAAATGCTTTTGATAATAAGGTGATAAGGGCGATGTCAGAGCACAATTAGAGCCCTTGTCAAGTACTATGAAAAAGTAATCTTTTTCTCTTCCATTCATTCATTTGAAAGTATTAATTGAGTACATCCTGAGGGTCCAACATTGTTAAACCCTTTACTACATATGGTCAAGTACCATAACCATAAGATGCACAGAAACTGAGCGGGAGAAATCACAGTAGAATAGCATTCCAGGAAGCTTCATGGAGGTGGAAAAGCACAAGAAGGAATTGTGGAAGACGAGTAAAATTTCAGAGGGAGAGAGGAAGATGTGGGATACACATGGATCCCATGGCTGCCAGCCTTCAGAAGTCTATACCCACCCCTGCCCACCTATCTGCCCCATAAAGACCTGCCAGTGGGAGCAGGAATATATGACTGTTCTCCAAACTGTCCTTCCAAAGTTTGCACTTGCCTCTGAAGTGAGCTCATTTGGTTAATATTTTATTTTATTGGGTTTTTTTGCTTTTATTTTTTTCATTAATATTTTAATTGGTACTTCTGACAGGCTAGGGCCTTGGTCAGTTCCCACCGTTAGTGCCTCTTTTTACATTTTATTCACTATCTTTTCAGACAGTATTGCTGTTCAATCATTTTTTCAGTTGTACCTGACTCTGTGACTCCTTTTAGGGTTTTCTTGGCAAAGATACTGGAGTAATTGACCATTTCCTTCTCTAGCTCATTTTACAGATGAGGAGAAAAGATAAGGCAAAAGTTTATCTATCAATCAAAGCCAGGCACGTCTAGTAGTATAGTCCTAAGGCATGTGGTAAGGGGAGGGGAAAGAAGAAGATTAAGATGTTGGTCACAGTGTATGGGGAGGAGGTGGCATGAAAACAGACTTTGAGCAGGATAAGGCAAAACATCACATATTAGTAGGAACTGGAAGACGCAAAGATATAGGTTGCTAATGGGGGAGTGGGGAGAGCGGATAAAGATGATTGGCAGAGAATACTTTTTTTTTTTTGTCTTTTTGGAGGTGGGAGGGCAGTGCAATTGGGGTTAAGTGACTTGCCACAAGGTCACACATAAGTGTTAAGAGTCTGAGGTTGGATTTGAACTCAGGTCCTCCTGCCTCCAGGGCTGGTGGTCTATCCACTATGCCACCTAGCTGCCCCCAGAGTACACTTCTAGAACTAGAGCAAATAGTGGTAGCAATGGGAATTTTTGCTTTACCACCATTTTATTGGAAAAGTCCCTGACATTTCTCTATTATATATAATACTAGCTCTTAGTTGTAGATAGATACTATTTACCATATTAGAGAATGGTTCATTGATTCCCATGTTTTTTTTTAAACATAAAGCAATGTTATATTTTTTCAAAAGCCTTTTCTGCATCTATTGATTTAATCATGTGACTTTTTTGTTATTAATAGGGTGTATTATGTTTACAGTTTTTCTAATATTGAACCAACCCTCCAATCCTGGTATAAATTCAACCTGATCATAGTGTATAATCTTTTTAATATGTTGCTGTAACCACTTTGTGAATATTTTATTCAATATGCAACAAACCTACTTTGAAGTGTGTATCTGGTTTTATTGTTGAAATAAGACCTCTTAATGAAGGATAAAAAAATCAACATTCATTGCATCAATATTCATTAAATAGATTGCTTTACTATTTTCTTCCTTTGTTTTGTCTCCTGATTTAAGTATTAGAAGCAGATTTGTTTCATAGAAGGAATTTTGTACGATTTTTTCTTTCACTACTTATGCAAAAAATTTATGAGACATTTGAATACTCCTTTTTTTTGGATGTTTGCTATAAATCACTTGGAATCCACTTGGTACTGAAATTTTGTTTTTGTTTTTTAACTGGCTCCTTTATTTATGCCTTATTCATTTTCATTTTTCAAGATTGACAATTAAAATGCCTTACTTCTTGTCCTGTTAATCTGCATATTTTATATTTTTAAAAATACTAATGCACTGAATTTATTAGCTGTATTGACAAGTGACTGGGCAAAAATTTCCTCCTTCATTTCCTCACTTTTTATTAATTCTTTTTTTATATTTTTATATGGACAATTTGGTTTCACTCTTTTAAAAAGTCAAATTAGATAATGATTTATCTATTTTGCTTTTTGTCTTTTTGAATTTTATTTTTTATTCTAAATTTAATAAACACTTCCCCCCAAAAGAAAATATATATATTTACAAAGTAGAACAGAAAATGAGGATTACATGTGTAACCTTTATTATTTACAGTTTAATTTTTTTAAGCACATAATTCAGCATGTTACTTTCAGATGTTCTGTGTTTGCCTCTGAACTTCCCTATTCATCTGTGCATTAAAAACAAATTGTTTCAGTAACCACCTTTTGTTTCCTTTCTATTTTTTGAAAGATTATCACTAACTCTACACTCCTTCCACAAACCCACTCCCATTAAAAAAGAAAAACATAATTATTATAACAAATGAGAAAAACAAGTCCATTCATTTGTCTTGACCAAAAATATGTATCTCATTATGCACATGGCATACATCATTCCTTGTCCAGGAGATGCATAGCATGCTTTATCAGTAGTTTTCTAGTAGTTGGTCTTTGCATTGATCAGAATTCTTAAGTCTTTCCCAGTAGTTTTTCTTTATAGTGTTGTTACTTTTTAAATTATTCTCTTTGTTCTACCCACTTCCAACTGTATCAGTTCATACAAGATTTCCCAAATTTCCCTGAATCCATCCCTTCAATTTTTTCTTACAATTCAATAATCTTCCATTAAATTTATATGCCATAATTTGGTTCAACTATTTGGCATTTGATGGGCACTCCTTTTGATTCTAATTCTTTGCTACATCATCAATAACAAAAGGCTGCTATAAATATTTTTGAATATATGTTTATTTTTCCTTTTTCTTTGATCTATTTAGAGATAAAATCATAGGCTAGATATTCACCAGTTAGTTCCCTTTTGGAGATAGTTCCAGATGGTTTTCCAGAATTGTTGGACTAATTCACACATCCATAACAGAAAGTTTGGTGTGCTTTCCTATAGTTGCTTCAATTATCATTTTTCTTTCAAAATAACTAGGGAATATATAAAATAATTTGGAGTTGAGTTAGCAAAACAAGGACAGAAATTATATGAATACTGTTTTTAAAAAATCTTCATAGGTAAGAAGATCGAACTAAATAATTCTAAATATTAAACTTGCTCATGATTAGACCATGAAAATATCATAAAAATGATAAATTTTAAATTACCTAAAAACCTAAATTAATTTATGGATTCATTACCATACCAAAGTTCTAAGTAGTAACTGGTTGCTGTTTTTCAGTTGTTTCAATCATGTCCCCCATTTGGGGTTGTCTTGACAAAGGAGTGGTTTTTGTCATTTCATTCTCCAGCTCATTTTACAGATAAGAACTGAGACAAACAAGGGTTAAGTGACTTGCCCAGAGTCACATAGCTAGTAAGCATCTGAGGCTGAATTTGAAGTCACAAAGATGAATCTATGTACTACACATCCAATTGCCCCAAAGGGAAATGTTTTCGAACTAGAAAAATAATGGCAAAATTCACTGAGGATCAAGAATCTCAAAAGGAATAATAAAAAATGAGAAGGAAGGCAGCCTAGATCTCAAAATATGCTACATGTTTATTACTAGAACAGATTTCATTCACACAAGACCCAAAAGCAATTGAACATAGGAGTGTTTGATAATCCCAAGGATTATAGCTACTCTGGTAGAACTTGACCAAAAAGGTTGAGAGAGGAAAACAGTCTGACCATAATTAGGGGTTAGGTCATATTCCAAAATAGGGAAACAGATACAAGACCAAGACCTGAAAGTCATATCATAAACAAATGAAAGGAATATAGAAGCAAATGCCTTTCACAATTGCAGATAGGTGAATAGTATTTTGATTAAGCAAAGGATAAAAAAAATCACAGGAAATAAAAGATGGACAGTTTTAATAAAATTAAAAAGATTCTGTATTTTTAAAAAAATTAATAGAAGGGAAACAGCTAATGGAAAAAATCGTTGCAATTTCTCTAATAAAGGCTTACTATCCAAGATATATAGAGAATTGTTTCAAATATATAAGAACAAGAACCATTCTACAAGATAAAAATTCAAAGGATAAGGACAGGCAATTTTTTAAAAGAAGATAAGTTATCAACAACCATATTAATTAATTTTTTAAAATCTTTACTACTAAGAAATTAAAATAACACTAAGTTTCTACCTCCCATCTATTAGATTGGCAAAAATGACAAAAAGGGTAGCAATAATTGTTGAAGGGCTGTAAAAGGACAAAGCACACTATTACATTGTTGGTGAAGCTGTGAAAAGTTCTGACTGTTCTGGAAAGCAACCTTGGTTCTACAACCAAAAAGTCACTAAACTGGGCATACCCTTTACCCCAAGGATATTATTATTAGCACATAACCCAAAGAGATTTTTTTAAAGAAGAAAAAGGATGTGTATGCGCAAAAATATTTGTATCTGGACTTTTTTTTTTAATGTATCAGGACTTTTTGTTAGAGCAAAAAACTGGGCATGCCCATCAATTGTGAAATGGATGAAAAAATAAATGGAATATTACTGTGCCAAAAGAAATGCTATAAGTCATTGATTCAGAGACACCTGGAAAATTTGTATGAATCAGTGCAGAATGAAGTGATGCAGATGATGAGAAGAATTTATAGAATGATTGTATCATTATAAAGAAAAACAATTGTAAAATACTTAAGACCTATAATCAATGCCATAACCAACCAATTCAACGAAGAGCAATGTTGAATCACGATTCCCTCTTCATTCTAGAGTTGATGACTGCTGAATGAGAGGGGGTTTTTTTGGTTACAATGTGTGGAGTTCTTTTGCATGACTTCATATCCTCTGTTTGGTGTTCAAAGTCCTTTATAACCTAGTCCTCCCCACCCCATCTTTGCAGTTTTCTTATACCTTACACCACCCTCCTCCCCACTCTATCTCCTACCATGTGATCTTTGATCCAGTCACACTGGCCTCTTGGCTGTTCTTGCAATGAGACACTCCATCTTTCAACTCCAAGGCAAATTCTCTAGTTGTCCCCTATGCCCAGAATGCCTCCCTCCTCATCTCCACCCGCTAAAATCAGTGTCTCTTCATTCTCGAACCTTTCCTCCATTGGTTATCTCTTATTTATTCTGTATCTAACTGGTTGTTTGCATGCTGGCTCCTATTAGATTGTAAGCTCCTTAAGGGCAGAAACTATCTTTTTTCCTTTCTTTGTATCCATAGTACCTTAGCACAGTGCCTCACACAGAGTAGGTATTTAATGAATTCATTCCAACTGATTTATTTATTTGTTTATTTAGCTTTTTGGAAGGGGGAAGGCAGGGCAAGTGGGGTTAAGTGACTTGCCCAAGGTCACACAGCTAGTAAGTGTTAAGTGTCTGAGGTCAGATTTGAATTCAGGTCCTCCTGACTCCAGGGCTGGTGCTCTATTCACTGTACCACCCAGCTACCTCCTGATTTATTTTTTTATAGAGCAGAAGAATATGGAGGGCTTCAAGAGGGGTGATAAGGATACTAAAAACCAAGGAAGGAAACAAAGAAAAGAACTTTGTTTAAAAATTAGCAGAAGAATGTTCAGAAAGGGAGAAAGACAGGCAAGCAAAGTATTGGAGATACCAAATAAAATTTGAATTACACAAAAAGGTCAAACTATACATATTGGAAAGAAAAAGAAACTGTATACAACTAAGTTCAGTTTCAAATATAATCCCCTTTTTGGTTTTTATTTTTTTCTGTGCATATTCAAACATTTATGTTTCTTGATATTTATAATAAAAAAAATTAGTGCATATGAAGAACTCAAAGGAGTATGAGAAGATGCATATGAACAGATGCTGAATGAAAGCAGCAGGATCAGGAAAGCAACATACATGACTACAAAAATGTAAATGGATAGAACTAAAGAAACCAAACTGAATAATATGTAATTATAATGGTCAAACTTCTCAAAGCAAAAATGAGAAAATGTGCTGATCTCACTTCCTTAAAGAGGTGGGAACTAGGGGTTTGAAAAGCTGCAAATACTATGAGATGCATTTGATATGTTAATCAGCTTTATGAACTACTTTTTTCTTTTCTGGTACACAGGATGGCTTGAGCAGGAGGAAGGGTATATTTGGTAACAAAAGTGATATAAAAACAAAAGATTACAAAAATTTTAAAACTGCCCATCTTATAAAAAAATAAAAGATTTAAATTTTTTTAATTAAAAAAATTTCAATAAATATTGAAATGATTTGTCTTCTAAAGAGATTGGCCTGTGCTCCCAAGACACATACTAGTTCCCAACTCTCCACACCACAGAAGGTCAAAGGAAAGGGTACAGTGGAAGAAAGTGGGCTGTAGGAGGGGGGTGCCATGGTTTTAGAACTCTGGAGGCCCAGGGTTGAGCAGATAGCAAAGTTCACGGATGGTGGTCTGAAGGAGCAATAAGGGCATAAAATGAAAACTACGGAGGTTTTATTTATTTCCTCTTAGGTATTCTGTCTTCACAATCCAGTCAGTAGCTGTAAGATTAGTAGTCATAGAACCACAGACTCTCGGCCTTGGAAGAAACTTTGAAGGTATTTCATTCAACCCCTGCCTGAACAGGAATCTCTTTTGTTCTCAGAGAGGACCAAAATGACATCACTACGTTGGAGTTCAGGGTAGTATGTCCCACTGTGACTGATCAGAGCAATAACAGTTTGGAAGGCTCTACCACAGGTGAGGCACAAATAGTCCACATGAACATTTGGAGTGAAGATGTCTCTAAATTTGCACAGCTTGTGTTTCCTTTGAGGTGCTGTGATGCTGTTTTGTTCACAGAGCACAGTACCTTCTTTGATGAGGGCATGCCAGGCTGGGTAGGCCTTTACCATGGTCTCCCATGACACATAATTCATTCTAAAGTTCTTCAGAGAGATCTGGAGAGTGTCCTTGTATTGCTTCTTCTGACCTCCATGTGAGTTCTCCATAAAATAGTCTTTTAGGCAAACATGCCTTTGGTATTTGAAAAATGTGGCCAGCCCATTAGAGTTGTGCTTTTTGTGGTAGAGCCAGCAGTTCAGGTTGGGAAAGGACCTCAGTGTCTGGTACCTTATTCTGCCAGGTGATCTTCAGAATCTTCCTGAGACAACTCAAATGCAAGCAATTCAGTTTCCTGGCAAGGTGCTGGTAGACTGTCCAGGTTTCACAGACATGCAACAATAAGGTCAGCACAACATCTCTGTAGACCTTCAGTTTGGTAGGCAGTCTAATACCTCTTCTCTCCCACACTTTCAGAGCCTCCCAAACACTGAGCTAACTCTGATAATGCATGCATCAACATCGTTACCAATGTGCACATCCTTGGAAAGTATACTGCAAAGGTAAATGAACTTATCCACAGCATTCAGTATTTCTCCATTTGCTGTAACCAATGGTTCCACATATAGATGGTATGGTGCTGGCTGGCACATGTGTTTTCTTGGTGTTGTTAGGCCAAAATAAGCACAAGCAGCAGAAAATCAATCCACACTTTGTGGCATCTCAACCTCAGAGGCTGCATTGAATGCACAATCATCTGCAAACAAAAAGTCACACACAACTCTTCCTCCCTCTCTTACAAGCAGTCAATCCAATCTCTTCCTAAGAACCTCCAAAAACTGGGGAAACCACCACCTCCTGAGGCCACCCACTGCACTTTTGGACCATTCTTATTGTTAGGAAGTTTTTCTTTACACCAGGCTGAAATATACCTCTTTGCAATTTTGGCTGCTCTTAATTATATCTATTCTCTCTTCCACAGAGCATCCCCTCCAATGCTTGAAGACTGTTAAGTCCCCACCAAAAATCTCTCCTCAGGGCTAACCAACATTAATTCCTAAACTTATCTTCCTATTGCATGATCTGGAAACCCTCCACCATTCTGATCACCCTCCTCTACTGGCTTATCAGTGCTTTTGCTAAAGTATTGTAACACTGAACCCATTATTTCAGATGTAGTGAAACCCAGGCAAAGTATTCTCTTCATCCTGGACACTATGCCTTTCTGAATGCAGTCTAAGATTGAGTTGGGGTTTTCTATTACTCTGCCACTGTCATACTGTTGATTCCTCTTGAGCTTGCAATACATTAAACTCCACCTCTATAGATTTTTCTTACAAAATGCCATCTGTACGTCCTCCCAATTCTACACTTGTGCAATTAGTTTTCTGAATCAATTTAGGAATTTACATTAAATTTCATCTTGCTGGATGAATCTTACTGGATCTTACTTACATCCCACTACTCTAGCCCATCTCCACCTCAAAAGAAAAAAGTTTTCATTTAACATTTTTAAAAACTGTAGTTTTTATTGTAGTTTGACCAGATCCATGACCAAATCCACTTCTAACTTGGAATTCTGCCTTAGGACAACTGGGAATCATGGCAGGCACAATTTCAAAGGGGCAGGTGAAGGCAACCCCAGAGGTACCAAATAACCTCACTAGTAAAGTACCAAGAGAAATGTCTCCATGCAAATTGCTCTTTCACATACCAACAACAACACTTCAGAGACTATATGTGCTTCATGACATGGAGGTTGAACACATTCTTGTCTGACTGCTCAGGGTACTTTGCCATATGGACATCTTTCTTGGTTAACATTACTCCCTTCTTAAAAATGAATTCATAGATGGCAATTTGGATCTTCTTGGAGATAAACTTCTTGGCTGTGGCTACTGCTGCTCCTGAAAGAGCCAGAACTAAAGAGCTCAAAATCCTTTTGAATCCTGATTCTTTCATTCATTGTGTTAGATGATCAATCTAGCTTCATCTCAGCTACCAATCTGATGAGTATGCCATCTACCCCTTCATCCAAATCATGAATAAAAATACTGAATATCATAGGATCAAGGACAGATCACTGGACCATTCCATTAGTGGCCTGGATTCCATTAGTCCAGGTTGACATTCATCCATTTATATTCACTTTTTTAGTCTGGATGTTAAGCCAGTTTCAAATTCACCTAATTGTACTTTCATCTATTATCCAGCCCATATCTCAGATACCTTGGGAAATACAATAAAATTCCTTGTTGAAATGCAAGTATGAGTATATGAAATTCTGATCCTCCAGTCTTACGTAACTGTCCAAAAAAAAGATTCATTTCACATGACCTATTCTCAATGAAATTACACTAGTCTAAGCAGTCATTCTTTTTCTTTCTAAATGCTAACAACTCATGTTTTTAATTTTATGATGTAGGATTTTGACCAAAAAAATTAAGTCAAGCTCTTATAGTCTAAAGAATCCACTCTCTTCCTTAAAAAAAAAATCAGAATTTTTGATGTCTCCATTTCTGCAGGATCTCTCCCATTTGCCCTAATTTTTTAAAGATCAGTGATAAGAGGTCAGCAATCACCTCCACCAGGTTTTTCAGCACTCTGCTAATTCTTCCAGGTTTATTGATTTCAACTCTTGAAGGAAACTCACTGAACTTATATGTGATAGAGAATTAACTCCCATTATTTGTTTTCTATTCTTTCCAGTAAGATCATTCTCCTTAATAGAAAAAAAAAGCAAAATAAGTTGAATAGTTCTGCCCTGTCTCCATTATCATTGATCTGCCCAACCCAAACAATGGCCTTATCCCTATCCTTCCTTTAATCTTCCATTTGCTCCCATGATAGAAAAGGAAAACCTTTTTGGTTAACTTTAGCATTCATTATTCAGCTCATTATTAGTTGTAGCATTTGTAGTTTTATTTACTCAGCTATGCCACTCTTGTTATATTCATCTTCACTTACCTGCCTTCATTTCCATCCTATGCCAATCTTTGAACAATCTAAATTGGTTGATGAGTTCCCTGTGCATCCACATTGTCATTTTTGGTTAGTTCTTCCTTCAACCTATGAGTCATTTATTTGTGTCATCAGATCCTTGTTCTTGAGAGCTTCCCATCCCGACTGACCCGAATTTCTCTTGGGGAGAAAATTAGTTTTCTAGTTCTTCATTGTTCATATTTTGTATAGAAGTCTAAGACCATGGGTTTTGTTGCTGTCCCTCTCTTAATGGGTAGATTCCTCCTCTTCACTGATATTCTTCTTTTACTTGCTATTCTCTGTAGGCTCTGTGACCCCTAAGGGGTCAGTGGATAGATTTCAGGGAATCTATGAACTTGATTGGAGGGGGGAAAAGATGACTTCTTCATTTTCACTAACCTCTAACTGAAATTTAGAAATTCCTTTAATTCATCATTTTGAGAAGGCACCAATAGAATCTTTGTTCTAGACCACATGTTCCCAAAGTAGATGATACCACCCCCAGGGGCACTAGAATGAATGATCCAGGGCAGGGCTGGAAGTAGCCTCCGGTGCAATTGGGATTGTGAATAAAAATAAGGGGGTGGTAGAAGCATAAGGAAAGAAGAGAAGAAAATTTTGAAAAACTATCTGTACATGTGTCATCTATTGTGTAACAGAGTAAAAGTTGTAGTAATTACATGATTTTCCAAATATACATACAAAGTGCAAGCTATAACCGATCAGTGGTTAAGTCTACTGACAGGTCTTAACAAGCAAGTATTGGTAGGTGAACATACTGCATACTGTTGGGAAGTCCAGCATGCATCAGTAGGAATATGTGTGTGTAAGGACTTGTTTACAATATGATATTTTATGGTTACATGATGCAATGTTACATCATCAAAATTTCAATGCAAGGGAAAAATCCACAAATTTACAATAAATTATTAAATTGAAGATGTGTCATTTAAAAAAAATTATATTTTCTTGAAGTGATGTAAATTCTTTTGAAAAAACTTTTAGGGTTAAAGAAAGTAGATTTTCAGGGGTCAGTGAGTAATTTTTTTTAAAAAGGGGGCAGTATGCCAAAGAAGTTTGGGAATTTCTACTCAAGACCAACCCATGTTTAAACATGAAACCCAATTTACAAATCCCTGAAAAGTGATCATCAAACCTCCATTGTAAAACTTTGAGGGTTTTTTTTTTTTTGCTTTTTGGAGGGGATAAGTTAAATGACTTGCCCAAGGTCACACAGCTAGTAAGGGTTAAGTGTCTGAGGCTGTATTTGAACTCAGATCCTCCTGACTTCAGGGTCAGTGTTCTATTCACTGCACCACCTAGCCACCACAGCTGGAAAACTTTTTTTTTTTGGTCTTTATTAATTTGTTTACTTTTAGTTTACAAGATTCATTTCCACAATTCCTTGAGTTTCAAATTTTCTCTCGCCCTTCCATGGTGGCATACAATCAAGTATAGTATCTGCAAATACTTTCACATTAGACATTAGTCAGGTTATAAAGAAGGATTGCATCAAATGGAATGAACAATGGGAAAGAGGAAATAAAACCAAATAGGAAAAAGAAAAAGAGCAGGTAGTTTGCTTCAATCTGGATTCAAATTCAGTTCTTTCTCTGTATGTAGACATCTCTCTCCATCATGAGACTTTTGGGGTTGACTTATAACCCTGAATTGCTGAGAAGAGTCCAGTCTATCAAAGTTGGTCATCACATATACGTTGTGTCTGTAATTGTGTACAAATTTCTCCTGGCTCTACTCTTCTCACTCAGCATCAGTTTGTATAAGCCTCTCCAGGTAAATATGAAGTCCATCTGCTCCTCATTTCTTATGGTACAATAGTATTCCATTACATGCATATACCACAACTTATTCAGCCATTCCCCAATTGATGGGCACCCCCTTAATTTCCAATTCTTTGCCATCACAAAAAGAGCTGCTATAGATATTTTTGTATATATGGGTCTTCCTCCCACTTCTATTCTCTCTTTGGGATACAACCCTAGAAGCGGTATTGCTGGGTCAAAGGGTATGAAATTATTTATAGTCCTTTGGGCATAATTCCAGATTGCTCTCCAGAAAGGTTGGATCACTTCATAACTCCACCAGCAATGCATTAGTGTTCCAATTTGTCCACATCCTCTCCAGCATTTGTCATTTTCCTGTTTTGTCATCTTAGCCAATCTGACTGGTGAGATGTGGTGCCTCAGAATTGTTTTGATTTGCATTTCTCTAATCAATAGTGATTTAGAGCATTTCTTCATGTGCTTATAGATATCTTTAATTTCTTCCTCTGAAAACTGCCTGTTCATATCCTTTGACCATTTATCAATTGGGGGATGACTTGTATTCTTATAGATTTGACTCAATTCTCTGTATATTTTAGAAATAAGTCCTTTATCAGAGACATAGGTTGGAAAAATTCTTTCTCAATTTTCCACTTCCTGGTTACAATGGCTTTGTTTGTACAGAAGCTTTTCAATTCAATATAATCAAAATTATCCATTTTGCATTTTATAATGCTTTCTAATCTTGTTTAGTCATAAAGTCTTCCCCTCTCCACAAATATGACAGGTAAACTATTCCTTGCTTTCCCAGATTACTTACAGTGTCAGCCTTTATACCTAGATCATGCACCCATTTAGACTTGATTTTGATATATGGTGTTAGATAATGGTCTATGCCCAGTTTCTGCCATACTATATTCCAGCTTTCCCAGCAGTTTTTGTCAAATAGTGAATTCTTATCCCAAAAGCTGGGGTCTCTGGATTTATCAAACAGTAGATTACTATAGTCATTGACTGCTGAGTCTCCTGTACCCAATCTATTCCATTGATCCACTGCTCTATTCCTCAGCCAGTACCAAGTAGTTTTAAGGACTACTGCTTTATAGTACAAATTAAAATCTGGTATAGCTAGTCCACCATCCCTAGCATTTCTTTTCATTAATTCCCTTGATATTCTGAACCTTTTGTTCTTCCAAATGAATTTTGTTACTATTTTTTCTAGCTCTATAAAGTAGTTTTTTTTTGTAAATTGATTGGTATGGCACTAAATATATAATTCAATTTAGGTAAAATTGTCATTTTTATTATATTAGCTTGACCCAGCCACGAGCAATTGATGTCTTTCCAATTAGTTAGATCTGACTTTATTTGTGTGAAAAGTGTTTTGTAGTTGTGTTCATATAGGTCCTGGGTTTGTTTTGGCAGGTAGATCCCCAAATATTTTACAATGTCTACAGTAACTTTGAATGGGATTTCTCTTCCTATCTCTTACTGTTGAATTTCATTAGAAATATACAGGAATGCTGAGGATTTATGTGGGTTTATTTTATATCCTGCAACTTTGCCACATTTATTTATTGTCTGAAGTAGTTTTTTACTTGATTCTCTAGGATTCTCTAAGTATGTCATCATATCAGGCAGCTAGGTGGTGCAGTGAGTAAAGCGCTGGCCCCGGAGTCAGGAGGACCTAAATTCGGTTCTGGTCTCAGACACTTAACACCCACACCCACACCCACACACACACACACACACACACACACACACAACCTAGCCATGTAACCTTGGGCAAGTTACTTAACCCCAATTGCCCTCCAAAAAGCAAAAAATAAATAAATAAAATAAAAGTATATCATCATATCATCTGCAAAGAGTGATAGCTTGGTCTCTTCTTTGCCTAATTTGATTCCTTTGATTTCTTTTTCTTCTCTGATTGCTGCTACTAACATTTCTAGTTCTAGATTGAATAAGAGGGGTGATAGTGGACATCCTTGTTTCACCCCTGATCTTATTGGAAATGCTTCTAGCTTATCCCCATTATCTGTAATACTTGCTGATGGCTTTAAATAGATGCTACCTATTATTTTAAGGAAGGCTCCATTTATTCCTATACTTTCTAGTGTTTTTAATAGGAATGGATGTTGTATTTTGTCAAAGGCCTTTCCTGCATCTATTGAGATAATCATGTGTTTTTTGCTAGTTTTATTGTTGATATGATCAATTATACTGATGGTTTTCCTAATATTAAACCATCCTTGCATTCCTGGAATAAATCCTACCTGATTAAAGTGTATTATTCTTGTGATAAGTTGCTGTAGTCTTTTTGCTAATATTTTTTTTTATTTTTGCATCTATATTAATGAGGGAAATTGGTCTATAATTTTCTTTCTGTTTTATCTCTTCCTGATTTAGGTATCAGTACCATATTTGTGTTATAAAAAGAATTTTGTAGGACTCCTTCTTCACTAATATTCCCAAATAGTTTGTAGAGTATCAGAATCAATTGTTCTTTAAATGTTTGATAGAATTCACTAGTAAATCCATCTGGCCCTGGAGCTTTTTTTCCTAGGGAGTTCACTGATGACTTGTTTGATTTCTTTTTCTGAAATGGGGTTATTTAAGTAATTTACTTCCTCTTCAGTTAATTTGGGCAATTTAGCTGGAAAACTTTTAATGAAGGAATATCTACTACTTCCAGAGGAAGTCCATTTCCCTTTTTTTTTTTCTTCTTACTTCTCTAATTGTTAGGAAGTTTTGAGCTAAAATATGTCTTCCTGCAATGTCTGCCAATTCATTAATGTGTGCCTGTTCATTAATTTTCATTCTGCCCTCTAGGGTCAAGCAGAACAAGCTTAATTCTACTTGAAAGCCCTTCAAAGAATGGAATACATAAGCAAATTAGTTTCACTTTCTTTTCATAAATCAGAAATATACCACATAAATCAAGTGTTAAAAGAAATTTTAATAAGTAAATGCCAAGTAAAGTACCTAACAGCTAATTTGACTATTATCAATTCCTTCTCTAAATTTAGGCATGATATCCTTCAACCTATTGGCAGTTCCAAACTATTTTGATTGCTTCTGGACAGCTCCATCTGTTTCAGTTTGTCCTAAGCTGCTAGTTAACTCATGTTAAACACCTCATCAACCCCTTTTTGCTATTCACTCTGAGCATTAATCTCTCTAATTGAAGCCTTTCCTCTTTCGCTTATTTCCAATTTATTCTGTATATAGTTTGTTTGTACAGTTGTTTTCCTATCAAGTTTTCCTATCATTAGGCTGTGAGCTCCCTGAGAATGGAAAGCATCTTTATCTCTCTTTGCATGTTTCCCCAACACTTAGCCTGGCACATTGCTTTGTGTACTTAATAACTGTTTACTGATTGACTGTCCATTTCAATGATACAGAGACTTATATAGCCTTTTACATTTACCTAGGGGGCAGTTCTCTCACTTGGTATCCCCTCATCATTTGATATAAACAAGAAAGCAGATTCTTAAGATGATGACAGAGGTTGGGGTTGAGACATAAGGAAGGATATGGACTCAGCTAGAACTCTGAAATGCTGTGACAATAATCCTAAAGCAGGAAAAGAAATACAGTGACTTCTAATAGTAAAATGTCCATCTCTTTCAAATGCCAAATTTGACTTGGCTCTGGTCTGACTTCTTGGTATCCCTTGTACAAGCTAGAATTTTTTTGTTGCTTTCCCATAATGTATCAATCTTAGAGACCTAGCTCATCAGATTACCCCTGAATGAACTCAACCCCAAAAAGCCTTTTCACAATTCTTTGACGATGCTTCCAACTCCAGAGATCTCCAGAGCTGCACATTTGAGACTGTCAGGATACCATCTTAATACTCCTCTGACTAGGATATCCAAATCCCAGGCCTTAATTGTATGACCTTGGATAAGTCACTTAGCCTCTTAGGACATCACTCCTTTTCATCTCATAAAAAATTGGACTTTACAATTTCTAACGTTCTTTCCAAGTCCTAATATCTTATGATTCCCTGGGTAATTCAGGTCCCTTTTGTGGGATAACTTAAAATAAAGGAATCCCTTTCAGTATTGAAGTTCCTGGGGTGAATTGGATGCCTTGAGGAAGAAACTAAAGCCTACTTTTTCTATGGCCACATCCTGACCCAGGTCACATTCAGCTGAAATCAAGCTCAGAGACTTTAGATCTTACTCTAGTTTGGGTCCAAACTTAGAAATATAAATCAGCTGCAGCCTTTTCCAAGAAGATGACCAGAGACTCCTGCCTGCCTGTTTTTGATTAACATCAAGAGAAAATGGAGTGAAGTTGTGTTTCTCATCCAGTCTGGTCACGAACAACTGGTCTCATTGCATTGTACAATTCTTTGCTGATCACTTCACAAAGCTGACTCAGCACTAGCTGTGGGGTCCGTTAGACTTGGCATGACCTTATCTATTCTCTACCCCCTTAGTTATTTCGACTAAAGGACAAGCTCATTTGATTGCAGTGATAGTGCTAGAGAAGTAAGCAGTACCCTACCTCAACACTCAGACCTTAATTACATTCACTGTACAGGCAGGCTGCTGTCCAGCCCTTTGCTGCCAAAGTCAACACCTCAGGTCTGCTTTGTCTGGGACAGCAGGTTTAAGAGAATAGTGGGCTTTGGTACCATGTGATCAAATTTCCCAGTAGTGTTCCAGAGTCTGATTAGTTTGCACATGGGAGATGGGGTAGGGGGAGGGGGGAAACCTCTGTCCTGCTGCCTCTTGGTTTAGAATTCATTTTTGCAGGTTTTCTTGCTTCTCTGCAAAGTAAAAAGGGAGGATAATTTCTCTCCATTCATACATGTAAAAAAGGCACTTGACAGATTCCATTTACAGCTGTACCTCTTTTAAGTCTTCAAAATTCATAAACAGAAGTGTTTTCCCAAAAACTAAATAGGAATGAGGAAAGGGGTTTCGGGTGCCCCACAAAGAAGGAAAGGGGAGGAAATATCCAAGGAAAACTGGAAGGCATACAAAGAAAAGACCACAAAATTGATAGAAGAGTATAAACTCTGGAGAAGGGTGTGTAAAGGAAATAGGGTCAGTGGTAGAGGCCCAGTTAAAGTAGAATGGCTTCAAATGTGAAGGTGGTAAGGGAAGACACTTTAAGACAAATGGAGTACAGTGATGATGGATGCAGCTTACAGACCTGGGAATGGCTGGCAGAGGCAACTATTACATAGCTCTGAGCCTCATCTTGTTCTGTACCCTGGTACCTTGACTCTACCCATGTGAGAACAACTGAGGTTAGAATGAGTAACTCAGTTATATGAACTCATGCAAAGTGAAGTGAGCAGAACCAGAAGAACACTGTGCATAATAAGAGCAATAAGGATGACCAACTGTGATTGAGACAATGACCCAAGGCAATTCCAAAGGACTTGCTATCCACCTTCAGAGAGAGAACTAATGAATTCTGGTTTTAATCTTTTTTTTTTTTTTTTTTTGCTTTTTGGAGGGCAATTGGGGTTAAGTGACTTGCCCTAAGTCACATAGCTAGTTTTTGTATTAAGTGTCTGAGGCTGGATTTGAACTCAGGTCCTCCTGCCTCCAGGCCTGGTGCTCTATTCCGCTGCACCACCTAGCTGCCCCTGAACTAATGAACTCTGAATGCAGATTGAAACATACTTTTAAAAAACTTTTTCTTGGAGTTTTTTTAAGTCTGTTTTCTTTTGCAACATGGCTAATATGGAAATGTTTTGCGTGACTTCACGTGTATAATTGATTTAAAATAGCTTGCCTTCTCAAGGAAGGGAGAGTGGTAGGAAGAAAGAAGAGAATTTGGAACTCAAAATTTTCAAACATGAATGTGAAGAAAAAATACATGTAATTCGGAAATATTTAACAAAATAAAAATCTATTTTTTAAAAAGGAAAATCAGGAAACCAGCACTCCAAGGTTTGGTTCTATATTTATAGGGATAGGGATTAGACCTGCGATTTCACTGATTAAGATCTCCCTAAATGGAGAAACTCTCTGTGCCAACACAAATCGGCCTCTTCTATGCAACTTATAGTCTTTGAAGCCTAGACCATTAGAAGGTGAAATTAATTGTTCAGTGACAAAGCCATTACATGTAAGAAGAGTCTTGAATCCAGGCCTCCTTGGTTTATAGGTTACTTGTCTATTTACTTTGTCCTGCTACCTTTTTATATCTATATACTCATAAACATAGATAGCATAGTAGAGTGGGAAATATGCTAGGTTTGGAGCCAGAAAACTTAGTTTAAATCCTGGTTCTGCTACCTATTATGTGACCTTAGGCAAGTTACTTCACCTCAATGGGCCCATTTCCTCATCAACAAAATGAGGAGGCTGGAAAAAATGACCTCTAAAATCCTTTTAGCTCTAAATGTATGATCCTGTGAACCCAGAGTTCATAGGATGATGCTCATTTCAAGATGCTAAGAAACACAAAACATATTATGCTCTACAAAAATAACAGTATTTTGTCATCACTTGACTAGAAAAGGGACATAAAGGTTAAATAATTTCCTTTTCTCTGAAAAGTGATGGGAAGATGGTGAAGGTGATCTGAGGAAAGCAGAGTATGGAATAGAGACAAGAGTTCAGGTGCTTCGTAGTATGAGACAAGAATAACAAAATAGAAGAGTAAGGTTTCTTCTTCATTGAGAGAACTAGGCAAACAAAAGAATAATTGCTTTGTAAGGGACAGGCACCAGGAGTTTGGCTCACGCCATTCCTATTGTTTTTCACATAAGGAAAGTTATTTAGAGACAAAAATCTTAAAGGAATTATTTAAATGAGCTTTTTCTCCAGGCACTCTAGCTAGAGATAAACATCTGCCTGTTTTCTCTCTCATTCTAATGGCTTCACTTGCATATGACCTACAGATTTTCCACTAAAGTGGGAATATTAAAGTTTGGGGTGGGGTTTTTCCATCTGTATCCTCTAGGGTGTCTTGCTTTCTTTATGTAGAATTCATTTCATTTAAACTTGGAAGTCTCTCCACTAAACTCATTACTGAATGCTCTCATGGAACTTTATATTTGTAAAGGATTTTCTAGCCATTGTTGATAGTAACTTCTTACGACCTTCTGTGGTGAATTAATAGGGCTATATGCCCCCTCCCCAAGTGACATGTTGGGAAACTGACATAAAGGAATAGAAAGTGCCAGTATCCACTCTGCAAAAGTGAGAGATCTAGGGAGGCAACAAGTCAATAATCATTTATTAAGATCTTGTGTGAAGTATTGGGAATTACAAAGAAATGCAAATGTATGGTCCTTGCCCTCAAATATCACATTTTAATTGAGAAGTCAACATGCCAATACAAAGATATATAGTGTTTATATACATACATATGTGTGTATGTGTGTGTAAATACAGACACACATACATACAGTGCACTATACAAGATATATACAGGGTAAAAGGCACATAATCTCAGAGTGAAGGCACTGGGGGGGGGGTATGGAGGGAAGAAGGGAGAGAAAGAAGAAATAGGGGATGGGATAAGAAAGACTTCTTGCCTTACAGAGGGTAGAATTTTAGCTGAGATATGGAGGAAGCTAGGAGGTGATGAGGAAAGAGTATCCCAAACATGAGGGGCAGCCAATAAAATAGAGTTGGGAAACAAAGTCTGAAAATATTGGGAGTTGGGAGTATTGTGTGTGAGGAATGGCAAGAAGACCAGGGCCACTGGCTCATAGCATTCATGGAATGTAAGAAACCTGGAAAGGAAACAAGGGGCAGATTGCAATGGGTTTTAAAAGCTAAGAAGGATTTTATTTGACCTTGGAAGCAAACAGTGGAGTTTACTGAATCAGGGATGGGTGGGGGTGAAGAGAAGAGATGACAAGGTCAGAGATATGGTTTAGGTCAGGAAGATCAATTTGACAACTGAGAAAATGATGGACTGGAATGGGAAGACACTTGAGGCAAGGAGACTAACCAGAATGCTATTGCAGTGAGTCGAGATAATGAGGACAGGCATGGTGGCAATATCGGAGAGATGGGAGTATATATGAGAGATATGAAGGCAGAATCAGTAGGACTTGGCAACAGACTAAATATGGGAAGTGAGAATCAGGATTTGAGGATGTCCCCTAGGTTTTGAGTCTGAGTGACTGGGAGGATAGTGGCACCCTTGACACTAATAGTTTGAAAGAGCATAGGATTTCTGGGGAAATGATGAGTTCAGTTTTGGACATGAGTTTGAGATGTCTATGTGTATTACCATACCTTGATTAATGCGAACAAGACCCAAGTAATAATTTTAGAATGGACCCTTTATTAAAAACACTATATGGCTGATCAGGCCACATGGTGGGCTGAGCCGACACCACCCATGTCTCAGATACAGCAATAGCAACAGCCCCAATCTGGGGCAGAATCTTACAGTACACACCTTGAAACTCCCCCAGAAGAGAAATGAGAACGATGCAAGAAAATTACAAAATGAGAGTCAACAGCCTGACTGAGGAAAATAACACCTTAAAAAATAGACTCAAATTTTAACTATTATAGCCAGGTTCTGGAATTCCCAGATTAAGGAGAGAATATTACAAGCAGCCAGGAAGAAACAATTTGAATATTGTAGAAACACAATCAGGATAACACAGGATCTGGCAGCTTCTATACTGAAGGATCAAAGGCCTTGGAATATGACATTCCGGAGGGCAAAGGAGCTGGGATTAAAACCAAGAATCACCTACCCAGCAAAACTGAGTATCATGTTTCAGGGGGAAATATGGTCATTCAGTGGAATACAGGACTTTCAAGCATGCTTGATGAAAAAACCAGAGTTGAATAGAAAATTTGACATTCAGATACAAGAAGCAAGAGAAGCATGATAAGTAAACAGGGAAAAGAAATCATAAGGAACTTATCAAAGTTGAACTATTAACATTCCTACATGGAAAAACAATAATTGTAACTGATGAAACTTTTGTCAGTATGAAAATAGTTAAAGGAAATAGAAATATATATATATATGAGCATATGAATAAATATGTGAACATATATATATGTTTACAGGTATACCTAGATAAAGGGCACAGGACCAATTTAACAGGAAGGGATGATATTTAAAAGGTGAAATTAAGAGGTGAGAGAGGAATATAATGAGAGGAGATGGGGAGAGACAGAATGGGGTAAACTATCTCATAAAGAAGAGGCAAGGGGAAATGGTTACAATGGAGGGGAAGAATAGGAAGGCAAAAGGGAATGGGTCAACCTTATTCTCGTTGAATTTGGCTTGGGGAGGGAATGAAATGCACACTAAATAGGGTATCTCACCCTCCAGGAGAGTAGGGGAGAAGGGGATGAGAGGGGGGATGATGGAAGGGAGGGCAGGCTGGGGGGGAGGGAAGTTGGAAGCACACACTTTTGAAAAGGGACAGGATCAAAGTAGAGAATAGAACAAGTGGGAGGTGGGATAGGAGGGAGGGAAATATAGTCAGTCTTTTACAATATATCTACTATGTTATTGCTTTGCATTAGCCACACATGTACAACCTGTACTGAACTGCTTATCTTCCCAGTAAGTGTGGGTGACAAGAGAGGAAGGGAATGAATCTTTAACTCAAAAGTTTTAAAATCAAATGTTTAAATATATATATATGTATATATACATATATAATAAATAAAATTATATATACACTATTATTAATACTATTTTACATGTAATTGGGAAATAAGATATACAGGCACTGAGGCATTGAGATCCACCAATCTGTGGGACTGCTATTTCGGGGCGGCGGGTAGGGGAAAAACGGGGAGAAAATTTGTAACTCAAAATCTGGAGGAAATGAATGATGTAAATCAGAAGTTAATAAAGCATATGAAAAATGGAAAAAACCCTTTCGCGCTTCGGCAACATGGTGGCTGCTACGGCAGCCTCGGGTTCCTCCCCGACTTCGACTCCGGCCCCGACCCCAACCCCGGCGTCTACACCGGATTCCGCCCCAGCTCCCTCCCCGACCCCGGCTCCAGCACCCGCGCCCCTCAGGCCTGGGATCCCCGGCCGTGCCGGCGGCCGCGTGGTCCGGCTACACTCGGTCATCCTCGCCTCCATCGTGGACAGCTATGAGCAGCGCCACGAGGGCTCGGGCTGCATCATCGGCACCCTGCTGGGAGCAATTGACAAACACTCAGTAGAAGTCACCAACTGCTTTTCAGTGCCACATCATGAGTCTGAGGATGAGGTTGCTGTGGACATGAAATTTGCCAAGAATATGTATGAATTACACAAGAATTACACAATGGATTACAGCTGGTATGCCACAGGCCATGACATCACAGAACATTCAGTACTGATTCATGAGTACTGCAGCTGGGAGGCCCATAGCCCCATTCACCTCACTGTGGACACCAGCCTCCAGAATGGGCGGATGAGCATCAAAGTCAGTGCTTCCACGGGTGTTCCTGGAAAAACAATGGGGGTGATGTTCACTCCACTGACAGTGAAATATGTCTACTAGGATACTGAGAGAATTGGAATTGAATGAAGACATGTTTCAGCCCCAACCGTGTGATTGGCCTTTCAAGTGATCTGCAGCAAGTTGGTGGGTGGTGCATCAGCCCAAATCCAGGATGCTCTAAGCAGTGTTGCAGTATGCATAGGATGTGCTGTCGGGAAAGGTGTCAGCTGACAACACCGTGGGCCGCTTCCTGATGGGCCTGGTTAACCAAGTTCCCAAGATTGCCCCTTAGGACTTCGAGACCATGCTGAACAGCAACATCAATGACTTGTTGATGGTGATTTACCTTGCCAACCTAACCCAGTCACAGATTGCTCTCAACGAGAAACTTGTGACCCTGTGAGGAAACCCAATGAGCAGCAGCTACAGCCAGCAACTCCAACTGATGTGGGTCCTCCCTTGACCCGACCTATAGGATAGAGCAGAAGAAAAGTGGATTCTTCTTCAATCATCACCTTTAAGTTGCCTGTTTCTGTAGATGAACTGTTTATAACTCCAAATAAAATACAGACATCCCTTTTCCCTCTGGGTAAGGGGTTGATTGTGACCTTTCCCTTGGGGGAGGAGGATACTAACTTGGAGACTGTCTTGAAATCAAGAAATTAGTCCTTTTGGAGGTGTTAGGCAAGGAAGGATGTTTTGCACAGTGGGAAGCTCTTCAAAATCCTAATCACCACTAGCTGGGGAAGTCAAGTCTCTTCTAAGCCTCCCCACCTCAACCCTCACTGTCTTTAATGATCAGCTAGTTGATAAATGAGTTGACACACGAGGTTAACCACTTCTATTCCTTGTCAGCCTGTTGTTAAAACATTGCCTCATTTATATCATAGAAGAGATATGTAACATCAGATATTCAGCAAGAGAATCCTAGCAATCTTTTCTGCTTCTGATTCTCCTCCTGCCACTGGTAGGACTCTGTCACTCCTGTTTGCTGTGCCCTTGTCTTATGACTGCATTCTGCCCTTCCTTTAGGGCTAGTGAGGAGGGTTAGACTTTTATTTGATTGCTGTTCTGGGGACACGGGGCTATGAGTCTAGAGGTGGGAGTGACTACCTCAGAAGTCATCTATCTACCCAGCCTTATTTTACAGAGGAAAATGAGGCTCAGGGAGATTGAATGAATCACCCAAGGGCTGAACAAGTTGTAAGTGTTCTTTGCAATTGTGTTAGCTGAAGATTTGTCCCCCATTTGCCTCTTGGAGATCTTCCTGTATAATATAGACTTGGACATCCCTACTTCAAAAAAAAGGAAAATGGAAAAAAATTTAAAAAAAGAAAAAAAAGAAGGAAGCACAAAACTGGGAAAAAAATTTTTACAAGTGTCTCTGATAAAAGCCTCATTTCTAAAATATATAGAGAACTGAGTCAAATTCATAAGAATACAAGTCATTCCCCAATTGATAAATGGTCAAAGGAATGAACAGGCAGTTTTCAGAAGAAAAAATTGAAGTTATCTATAGTCATATGAAAAAATGCTCTCAATCACTATTGATTAGAGAAATGCAAATCAAAACAACTCTTAGATAACACATCTCACTGGTCAGATTGGCTAACATGACAAAACAGGAAAATGAAAAATGCTAGAGATGTGGGAAAATTGGAACACTAATGCATTGTTGGTGTAGTTGTGAACTGATCCAACTATTCTGGAGAGCAATTTGGAATTATGCCCAAAGGACTATAAACATGTGCATACCCTTTCATCCAGCAATACCACTTCTAGAGCTGACTCATATGTACGAAAATATTGATAGAAGCTCTTTTTGTGGCAACAAAGAACTGGAAATTGAGGCGATGCCCATCAGTTGGGGAATGACTGAACAAGTTGTGGTATATGAATGTACTGTGCTATAAGAAATGATGAACAGGCAGACTTCAGAAAAACCTGGAAAGACTTACATGAACTGATGCTGAGTGAAGTGAGCAGAATCAGTATCCACAGTAACAGCCACAGTGTGTAATGAGTGACTTTGATAGACTTAACCCTTCTCAGCAGTGCAGGAACCTAAAACATTCCAAAAGACTCATGATGGAAAATGCCATCCACATTCAGAGAAATAACTATGGAGTCTGAATGCAGAGCAAAGCAGACTATTTTCTTTTTTTGTTTTGTTTTTTCCTTTCTTGTGGTTCCTCCCATTCATTCTAATTCTTCTATACATGACTAACATGAAAGTATGTTTAATAGGAATATATATGTATATGCATATACATATGTATATAGAGCCTCTATCAAACTGCATGATGTCTTGGGGAGGGAGGAGGAGAGTGAGGGGGAGGACGAAAATTTAAAACTTATGGAAGTGAATGTTGAAAACTAAAAATTAAATAAATTAACTTGTAAAAAATAAAATAGAGAGATAATTTAAGAATCATCAGGCTCCCTGAAAAAAAGTGGCCAAAAAACTTGAATATCATTGCAAGAAATAATAAAAGAAAAATGCCCAGATCTATTGGAAATAATGGGTTACGTAAAAATTAAAAGCATCCATGCATCACCTCCTGGGAAAAAAAAACCAAAAACAAAAACCTAAACCTCCCAGGAAGGCCAGCCAAGATCCAGAATTTTCAAATCAATGAAAAAAATATACAATTAGCCAGAAAGAAAGAATCCAAGTGCCAAAGAACCAAAATCAGTATCCCAAGACTTGACAGCAACTTCTGTGAAAAGGATAGAAAATCTAGTAATAGAGTATTATAAAAATCTGCAAGACTGAGTACACTCCAAGAAGGGAATAAGTGGCTCTCTAATAAATCAGATAGCAGGGGGCAATTAGGTGGTACAGTGGATAGAACACCAACTCTGGAGACAAGAGAACCTGAGTTCAAATCCAGTCTCAGACACTTATTATCTGTGTGATCCTGGAAGTCACTTAATTCCAATTGTCACCCCCACCTGTGAAATAAAATAAAATAAATAAGATGACATCCAAGAATTCTGTATGAAAAGACTCAATCAAAAGTTCTGAAATGCTGACATGGGAAACAAAAGAAACCTTGAAGGGTAAATGTATTTCAACAATTGGAAGAGAGTAGATGGTGATGAAATAAGTGCATTCAAATAGAGAAGAGATGTGTCTCTAGAATCCCAGTTTTCAAGAGTCATGGAGGGGGCTAAAAAAATACAGGTATAAGGGGGAGGCTAAGTGACACAGTGAGTAAAGCGCCGGCCCCAGAGTCAGGAGGACCAGAGTTTGGTTCTGGCCTCAGACACTTAATACCCACGCAAAAAAACTAGCCGTGTAACCTTGGGCAAGTTACTTAACCTCAATTGCCCTCCGAAAGGAAAAAAAAATACAGGTATAGAATCTAGGATTGGTTTTGTTGTTTTTAAGGCTGGAAAGGAAGAAAAAGAGGACTATGCAAATAAAGAAATAAGGAAGAAGGGAAAGCAACAATCTCACAGGAACAAATTGCACAAGAAAAAGAATATACAAATATGAAGGTAGGAATGAGAAGAAGAGGCATCTCATGATCCTCATTCTTATATGAACCATGCAAAGGAGAGTTGAATACATGTACATCCACAGAGTTTAACACATTAAATTTGACAAGGAAACAATCAGGTACAGGGAATGTTGAGGGGGAGCTAAAAAGGGAGAGAAGATCCAAAGAAACACAAACCTCAAATTTGGAGCATGAATAGTAAAGGAAGGATTACAAAGAAAATAACTGAAGTATAAAAACCAGAGATAAGTGTTGAGGCAAAGGAGCAGGAACAGACCACTTCAGTCCTAAATGACTATATTATTGATCATATTCCTTCTCTTTCTCCATTCTCTTCATATTTGTAAGGAGAGAGACTAGTGGAAAAAAGATTTAAAAAGTAAAAGAGGATATAATAAAGGGAAACACATAATTAACAAATCATAAGAGTGACTAAATAGGATGGATGCAGTCATAAAATGGAAGAGGGTAGCAAAATGGATTAGAAAGCACTATCCAACAATATGTTATGTGCAAGAAGCACACTTTGAATATTATTTACACTTAAAACAAAGAGTTGGTGCAGAATTTATCATGTTTCAGGAAAATTTTTAAAAGTACGATTAGCAATCACAATCTCAAAGCAATAGTAAAAACAGACATATCTAAAGGAAATAAGCAAGGAAGTTACATTATGGTTAAAGAAACTACAGATAATGAAATAACATTAATACGTAATCACATATACACAAAGCAGAAAGGCATCTAAGGATTTAAAGGGAAAATAAACTTAACTAAAAAGAAGTAGATATCAAAACTAAAAGTTAGGGTATTCAACCTACCCCTTTCATACTTAAATAAATATAAGAAAGAATGCAAGGAACTGAATTAATTTTAGAAAATTAAGATATAATAGCTTTCTGGTGATTAATGGGAACTAATAGGAATATATATTTAGTTGCACAAGACACTTTTAGTCGATCAGCAAACATTTATTATGTTCCAGTCATCTTGCTAAGCACTGGAGATACAAAGAAAGGCAAAAATATGGTGGTTATCCTTCGCACTTTAATGGGGAGGCAACATGGAAATAATTATATACATACAAGATATATACAGGGTAAACGGAAAGTAATATTAGAGAGAATGGAAGAGGTGGAGAAAGAGAACAGGGAAGGTCTCTTGCAGAAGGTAGGATTTTAGTTGAGACTTGAAGGAAGCCAAAGAAGTCAGGAGGCAGAAACAAGGAGGGTGAGCATTCTAAGAGTGGGGGCAGTGAGTAAAAATGCCCAGAGATTGGAGATGAAATATCTCCTTCCATGAACAGCAAGGAAGCCAGTTAGATTGCAGCATACATGGAGGGGAATAAAGTATAAGAAGACTGAACAAGAGTGGGGGAGAGAGTTCTGAAGGGATCTTGGAGGTTATAGGGAGCCACTGGAGTTTACTGAGTAGGAGAGTGACAAGTAAGTAGCAGAGATCTGTGCTTTAGAAGATCACTTTGGCATCTGAATGGAAGATGAACTGGAGTGGGAAAAGACTTGAGGCAAACAGACCAATCAGAAGACTACTTCAACAGTCTGGTCATGAGATCATGAAGGTCTTACGAGTATTAGAGAACAGAAAAGAACATATATGAGAGATGTCGTGAAGGTAGAATCTATAGGATTTGGCAACAAATTATATATGTGAAGGAAGGGTAAAAATAGAGAAGAGTTGACAATAATACCTAAGTTATGAGCCTAGGTGACTGAGAGAATGATGGGCCCTTGATACTAACAGTCTGGGGAAAAGATGAGTTCAATTTTGGAAATCTGTTTTAAGATATTTAGGATAGATTCCATTTTTTACAAAAACTGACAATGTGCTAAGGCATAAAAATCCCACACACAAATGCATGAAAGCAAAAATATTAAACATTTCCTTTATTAACCCCAATGAAATAAAATTATAAATAGTAAAGGGCATCTGATTAAAAAAAAAAGATCCAAACTTGAAGACTAAATAATTTAATCATAAAGAAATAGTGGCTTAAAGAATGAATAAAAAAGCAATAGATAATTTCATCAAAAGAGAATAACAATATACTGTACCAAAACTTTTGGAAGCCAAAGCAGTCCTTAAGGAAAAATGTTTATCTCTAATACTTTCATCTACAAAAGAACAAGGGTAAATCGAGTAAATCAATGAGTTTGCATGAAAGGTTTTTTTTTTTAAACTACAAAAACGGAGGCGGAGCCAAGATGACTGAGTAGAAGCACGACCTTCCCGCAGCTCCAGCTTCCACCCTCCCCAATCCATGTAAAAAGAAGACTTTAAACAAACTTTGGAGCTTCAGAACCCACAAAATGACACAGAGAAGCTAACCTCCCACCGAGGACACACCAGCAGGCCAGCAGGAATCCAGCACAGCGCTCTGGGAGGCAAGCCCAGCCCCACGGCTTAGCCCCAGGGCGGGCCTGACCAGCCGCTGGCCAGAGGGACTCCAGATCAGCAGCAGCTGTGGCCATTTCCAGATTTATCAACACATAGACACAAAGGACAAAGTGAGAGGTCAGTACACTCTGGACTTTGGGACCAGTAAGTGGGAGCGCATGGCTTTTAGCCTGAGGGTGAAAAGCCACTGAGATGCCAGCATAGCCAGCCAGCACCACGTGGTGGCTTCAGCTCTTGGGCTGCAGAGTGTAGGGGGACCAAGCACCAGTCTGAGGGGTAATCACTCTTGCTTTAACCTGCTTGGATCTGGATTGAAGTCTAGGGTGGAGGTTCTGGGGTGTGTGTTCAGCTTGCCAGAGCATGTGGAGACCTCAGAGAGGGCACCCATCTAATACCTCCAGCAGCTGAGAAAACCCCAGCGTTTGGGACGAAAGCTCCCCTGTCTGGTGGCAGAGAACTACTGTGGCAAAAAGCCCAAAAGTCAAGTAATTGAGTGGCAAAATGAGCAGGCAAAGGAAACAAAGCAGACAGAAGATTCCAACAATACACTCCTATTTTGGGGACAAAAAGGAGCAAAGCATGGAACAGGAGGAAGACAGTGAAGACAGAACTCCTGCACCAAAAGCTTCTAAGGAAAACACAAGCTGCTTACAGGCCATAGAGGACCTTAAGAAAGATTTTGAAAACCAAATAAGAGAAGTGGAGGAAAAATTGGGAAGAGAAATGAGAACAATGCAAGAAAATTATGAAATGAGAGTCAACAGCCTGACTGAGGAAAATAATACCTTAAAAAACAGACTGACTCAAATGGCAAAGGAGGCCCAAAAAGGCAATGAGGAGAAGAATGCCTTAAAAAGCCAAATTTGCTAGATGGAAAAAGAATCTCAAAAACTCAATGAGGAGAATCATTGCTTCAGAATTAGATTGGAGCAAATGGAAGCTAATGACTTTATGAGAAATCAAGATACTGTTAAACAGATCCAAACAAATGAAAGAATAGAAGGCAATGTGAAATATCTCATGGGAAAAACCAGTGACCTGGAAAATAGATCTAGGAGAGATAATTTAAAAATTATTGGACTGCCTGAAAGCCATGACCAAAGTAAGAACCTAGAAATCATCCTCCAGGAAATTCTCAAAGAAAACTGCCCTGATGTTTTAGTACCAGAGGGCAAAATAGAGGTTGAAAGAATCCACCGATCACCTCCTCAAAAAGATCCTGAAAAGAAAACTCCTAGGAATGTTATAGCCAGGTTCTGGAATTCCCAGATTAAGGAGAGAATATTACAAGCAGCCAGGAAGAAACAATTTGAATATTGTGGAAACACAATCAGGATAACCCAGGATCTGGCAGCTTCTACACTGAGGGATCGAAGGGCTTGGAATATGATATGCCGGAGGGCAAAGGAGCTGGGATTAAAACCAAGAGTCACCTACCCAGAAAAACTGAGTATCATGTTTCAGAGGAAAATATGGTCATTCAGTGGAATACAGGACTTTCTAGCATTCTTGCTGAAAAAAAACAGAGTTGAATAGAAAATTTGACATTCAGATACAAGAAGCAAGAGAAGCATGAGAAGGTAAACAGGGAAAAGGAATCATAAGGAACTTATCAAAGTTGAACTATTAACATTCCTACATGGAAAAACAATAATTGTAACTTATGAAACTTTTCTCAGTAGTTGAAGGGATTAGAAATATATATATATATACATATACATATATATATTTGTCTATATATGTCTATATATATTCATATGGGTATATGAATACATATGTGAATGTGTGTGTATATGTTTACAGGTATATATAGATAGAGGGCACAGGTCCAATTTAATAGGAAGGGATGATACTTAAAAGTTGAAATTAAGAGGTGAGAGGAATATAATGAGAGGAGATGGGGAGAGACAGATTGGGGTAAACTCTCATACAGAAGAGGCAAGGGAAAATGGTTACAATGGAGGGGAAGAAAAGGAAGGCAAAAGAGAATGGGTCAAGCTTATTCCCTTTGAATTTGGCTTGAGGAGGGAGTGAAATACACACTAAATAGGGTATCTCACCCTCCAGGAGAATGGGGGAGGGGGAAGGGGATGAGAGGGGGGATGATAGAAGGGAAAATAGGCTGGGGGGAGGGAGGTTGGAAGCACTCACTTTTGAAAATAGACGGGATCAAAGTGGAGAGTAGAGCAGGTAGGAGGTGGGATGGGAAGGAGGGAAGTGTAATCAGTCTTTTACAATGTATCTACTATGTTATTGTTTTGCATTAGCCACATATATGCAACCTATACTGAACTGCGTATCTTCCCAGTAGGGGTGGGTGACAGGGAAGGAGGGGAATGAATCTGGAATTGAAAGTTTTGAAATCAAATATTCAAATATGTATGTGTGTGTGTGTGTGCATACTATTATTAATACTATTTTACATGTAACTGGGAAATGGGATGTGCAAGAACTGAGGCATAGAGATCCACTGGAAAAGTGGAAAGGGGTATGGGGGAAAATGTGGGAGAGAGCAGATTAGAGGAAGGGATATCCTGTGGGACTGCTATTTTGGGGCAGTGGATGGGTGAGAAATGGGGAGAAAATTTGTAACTCAATATCTGGCAGAAACGGATGATGTAAATCAGAAGTTAACAAAGCATTAAAAAAAAAACTACAAAAACAAGTAAAAAACCTCAACCAAATACAAAAATAAAAATTCTGAAAATCAAAGAGACAAACAAAACTAAACCAAAAAAGTTAATTGAATTGATAAATAAAACCAAGTGGTTTTTGAAAAAAGTAATAAACTATTAGCTAATCTGATTTCTTAAAGGAAGAGGAAAACCAAATTGCCAATTTAAAACATGCAAAAAGAGAACTCACAACAAAAGGACATAAAAATTTATTAAAAACTATTTTATCTAGTTTTATGTAAAAAATCAATCCCTTAAATGAAATGGACAAGTATTTACAAAAAGATGTAAAATATCTAGATGAACAGAACAAGACATAAAGAATTTTAATAACATAATAAATTGAAAAAAGTAATAAAGGAACTCTCCAAAGGATAAAAACAACTTCAGAGTCAGATTTCCAAATGGATTTTAATGGTATTTAAAGAAAAATTTCAATATTAGATAAATTGTTGCAAAAATAAGAAATGAAAGAATTCTACCAAAGCCCTTCTTTGAGACAAATATAGACATATATTTATTATATATGATACCTAAACCAGGGAGAGAGTAATTAAGATTTAACTGTAGTAAGCATTGATTCAAAAATATTATCAATTATTAGCAAAGAAGTTAAAATAATATATTCAAAAGAGTATACAATATCATCAGGTCAAATTTATATCAGGGGGTAGCTAGGTAGCACAGTGAATATAGAGCACAGGTCCTGGAGTCAGGAGGACCTGAGTTCAAATGTAGCCTCAGGCACTTGACACACTTACTAGCTGTGTGCCTTTCGCCAAGTCATTTATCCCCAACTGCCTTGACTTCTCCCCTCCAAAAAAAAAAAAACAATTATATCAAGAAGGTAGGTTTGGTTCAATATTAGGAAAACTACAATAAATACTAGATCATATTAACAATAAAACCAGGATTATATCAAGGGGTGCAGAAAAAAGCTTTTTACAAAATGCAACAGTACCTTATGTTAAAAACACCAAAAAGAATAGGAATAAATGGACTTCCTATTAATATGGCAAATAGTATTTATCTAACATCAAATGTTAAAATTATCTCATTATCAATAATGGAGAAATAACAGAAGTCTTTCCAATAAGGAAAGAAGAACATTGTTAACACTATTATTTGATTATAGTTGGAGAAATGCTAGCTATAGTAATAAAATAAGAAAAAAGAAATGGAAGGAATAGCCATAGGCAAAAAGTTAACAAAATTATTTCCTTTTGCATGTAATAGGATGTTTTACTTATACAGCTTTAAAAATTTAACTCCAAATCAAATGAAACAATAATTTTAGCAAAGCAGCTAAATACAAAATAAACTCACAAAAATCTTTCTGTATATTATCAACAAAACCTAGAAGGAAAAGATTTTTAAAAGGACTTCCTGCTAAAATAACTACAAAATGTGTAAAATATCTGACAGCCCTGCTACCAATATACAAAGAAGTCATAACTACAACCACAAAATACTCTTCAAAGAGAGATCTATATAACTAGTGAGATAATGAATCCTTTTTGTTAGGTTGTGGCAGCATAATAAAAATGACAATACTACCCAAATTAATTCACAGATTCAGTGTAATAGCTATCAAATTACCAAAGTAATGTTATACAGCTAAAAATAGTAGTAACATAATTCATTTGGAAGAAGAAAAAGTCAAGAATGCCCAGAAGAACAATATTTTTTTTTAAAGCAATTGGGGTTAAGTAACTTGCTCAAGGTTACACCTTGAGTTATTTCTGGGTGTGGTGCTAAGTATCAGAGCCCGGATTTGATCCCAGGTCATCCCAACTCTGGGGCCAGTGCTCTTACACACTGCACCACCTGGCCGCCCCTAAGCAATTGGGGTTAAGTAACTTGCTCAAGGTTACTTGGCCAGGTGTTTCTGGGTGGGTGCTAAGTGTCTGAGCCCGCATTCGATCCCAAGTCATGCCGACTCTGGGGCCAGTGATCTTACTTGCGGTGCTACTTGGCCGCCCCGAACAATTTTTTTTAAGTGAGAAGGGAGCCTAGCAATACCATATCTCAAACTACATAATACTAAATAGTAATTATCAAAACTGTTCTTGTTTAAAAAAAAAAAAAAGAAAGCATGTGCTATAAGAAACAAGGAGCAGATGGACTTCGTATTGACCTGGAGAGGGTTATACAAACTGATGCTGAATGAGAAGAGTAGAACCAGGAGAAATTTGTACACAATTACAGACACAACATATGTGTGATGACCAACTCTGACAGACTGGACTCTTCGCATCAATGCAGTGATATAAGTCAGTCCCAAAAGACTCACGATGGAGAGATAAGTGTACATCCAGAGAAAGAACTAGAAAGAACTGAGCAGTGCTCTGGCTGGAGATTTTAGCTCCAGGGCAGGCCTGACCAGCCACCAGCTGGAGGGATTCCAGATCATCAGCAGCTGTGGTTGTCTCCAGAATTATCAACACATAGATGTTAAGGACAAAGTGAGAGGTCAGTGCACTGTGGACTTTGGGACAGAGTAGTTGGGAGTGCGTTGGGCAACTGCTGAGGAGCCACGGCTATGCAGCCTCCGTGGCAGCTTCGGCTCCTGGCCGGGAGAGTGTAGGGGAACCAAGAGACCAGTCTGAGGGGTAATCACTCTTGCTTTAACCTGTTTGGATCTGGATTGCAGTCAAGGGTGGAGGTCCTGGGGCGTATATCCAGCTTGCCAGAGTATGTGGAGGCTTCAGCAAGGGTACCCAATTAATACCTCTGGCAGCTGAGAAAACCCCAGGATTTGGTACGAAGCTCCCCTGTCTGGTAGCAGAGTCCTACTGTGACAAAAGTCCAAAAGTCAAGTAATTGAGTGGAAATGTGACCAGGCAAAGGAAACAAAGCAAACAGAAGAACCGAACATTAGACTCCTATTTTGGGGACAAAAAGGAGCAAAGCATGGAACAGGAGGAAGACAGTGAAGTCAGAACTCCTGCACCAAAAGCTTCAAAGGAAAATATGAGCTGGTTACAGGCCATAGAGGACCTTAAGAAGCAGATAAGAGAAGTGGAGGAAAAATTGGGAAGAGAAATGAGAACAATGCAAGAAAATTATGAAATGAGAGTCAACAGCCTGACTGAGGAAAATAATACCTTAAAAAATAGACTAACTCAAATGGCAAAAGAGGCTCAAAAAGGCAATGAGGAGAAGAATGCCTTAAAAAGACTAATTTGCCAGATGGAAAAAGAATCTCAAAAGCTCAACAAGGAGAATCATTCCTTCAGAATCAGATTGGAGCAAATGGAAGCTAATGACTTTATGAGAAATCAAGATACTGTTAAACAGATCCAAACAAATAAAAGAATAGAAGGCAATGTGAAATATCTTACTGGAAAAACCACTGACCTGGAAAATAGATCCAGGAGAGATAATTTAAAAATTATTGGAATACCTGAAAGCCATGATCAAAGAAAGAACCTAGAAATCATCCTCCAAGAAATCCTCAAGGAAAATGCCCAGATGTTTTAGAACCAGAGGGCAAAAGAGAGGTTGAAAGAATCCACTGATCACCTCCTGAAAAAGATCCCAAAAAGAAAACTCCTAGGAACGTTATAGCCAGGTTCTAAAATTCTCAGATAAAGGAGAGAATATTGCTAGCAGCCAGAAGAAACAATTTGAATATTGTGGAAACAAAATCAGGATAACCCAGGATCTGGCAGATTCTACACTGAGGGATTGAAAGGCCTGGAATGTGATATTCTGGAGGGCAGAGGAGCTGGGATTAAAACTAAGAATCACCTACCCAACAAAACTGAGTATTATGTTTCAGGGGAAAATATGGTCATTCAGTGGAATAGAGGACTTTCAAGTATACTTTTTTTTTATGGTTGTTGATTATTTTTTGTTTGTTTCCTTTTAGTTTACAGGATTCAATTCCACAATTCCGTTTCACATTTTGTCCCCCTCCCTCCCGTCCCCAACATGGCTGCACATAGTCAAGTATAAGATCTGTAAATACTTTCACATTATACATTAGTCAGGTTATAGAGACGGATTGTATCAGCTGTTACCTATTATTTTAAGGAAGGCTCCATTTATTCCTATACTTTCTAATGTTTTTAATAGGAATGGATGTTGTATTTTGTCAAAGGCTTTTTCTGCATCTATTGAGATGATCATGTGGTTTCTGCTAGTTTTATTGTTGATATGAGCAATTATGCTGATGGTTTTCCTAATATTAAACCATCCTTGCATTCCTGGAATAAATCCTACCTGATCAAAGTGTATTATTCTTGAGATAAGTTGCTGTAGTCTTTTTGCTAGTATTTTATTTAGAATTTTTGCATTTATATTCATGAGGGAGATTGGTCTATAATTTTCTTTCTCTGTTTTATCTCTTCTTGATTTAGGTATCAGTACCATATTTGTGTTATAAAAAGAATTTTGTAGGACTCCTTCTTCACTAATTTTCCCAAATAGTTTGTAGAGTGTTGGAATCAATTGTTCTTTAAATGTTTGATAGAATTCACTAGTAAATCTGTCTGGCCCTGGATATTTTTTCCTAGGGAGCTGACTGATGGCTTGTTCAATTTCTTTTTCTGAGATGGGATTATTAAAGTAATTTACTTCCTCTTCAGTTAATCTGGGCAACTTGTATGTTTGTAAATATCCATCCATTTCCCTAAGATTGTCAAATTTATGTACATACAATTGGGAAAAATAATTCCAAATTATTGTTTTGATTTCCTCTTCATTGGAGGTAGATTCACCCTTTTTATTTTTGATACTCATAATTTGGTTTTCTTCTTTCTGTTTTTTATCATAATGACTAAGGGTCTATCAATTTTGTTGGTTTTTTCATAAAACCAGCTCTTGGTTTTATTTATTAATTCAATAGTTTTCTTAATTTCAATTTTATTAATCTCTCCTTTGGTTTTCAATATTTCTAATTTAGTATTTAACTGGGGATTTTGAATCTGTTCTTTTTCTAGGATTTTCAATTGCATGCCCAATTCATTGAGATCCCTTTTCTCTAATTTAATCATGTATGCACTCAGGGATATAAAACTTTCCCTAAGAACTGCCTTTAATGTATCCCACAAATTTTGGTATGTTGTCTCATTATTATCATTCTCTTGAATGAAATTACTGATTGTTTCTATAATTTCTTGTTTGACCCACTCATTCTTTAGGATTAAATTGTTTAATATCCGATTAGCTTTTAGTCTGTCTTTCCCTGGACCTTTATTGCATATAATTTTTATTGCATCATGATCTGAGGATACTTTAATAGTTCTGCCTTACTGCATAGAATTGTTAGGTTTTTATGACCTAGAATGTGGTCAATTTTTGAGTATGTGCCATGAACCACTGAGAAGAAAGTCTATTGCTTTTTATCCCCATTCAGTTTTCTCCAGAGATCTATCATACCTATCCTCTCTAAAATCCTGTTCACCTCCTTAATTTCTTTCTTGTTTATTTTGAGGTTGGATTTATCAAGTTCAGAGAGGGGGAGATTAAAGTCTCCCACTAGTATAGTTTTGCTATATATTTCTTCCTCTAATTCTTTTACCTTCTCCTCTAGGAATTTGGATGCACTTAGTGCATATATGTTAAGTAATGATATTGCTTCATTCTCGATGGTGCCTTTTAACAGGATATAGTTTCCTTCCTTATCTCTTTTAATTAGGTCAATTTTGCTTTTGCTTCATCTGAGATAAGGATTGCTACCCCTGCTTTTTCTACTTTAACTGAGGCATGATATATTTTACTCCAGCCTTTACCTTTACCCTCTGTTTCAGATGTGTTTCTTGTAAACAGCATATTGTAGGATTATGATTTCTAATCCATTCTTCTATCTATCTCCTTTTTATGGGAGAGTTCATTCCATTCACATTTACAGTTATGATTGTTATCTGTTTTTTTCCCTCCATCCTATTCCCACCCCTGTTAATGTTCATATTTTCCCCCACTACTCCCTTCCCCCCGTTGTTTTCCTTTTGACCACCGCCTCCCTCAGTATTCCCTTATCAGCCCTCCTCCCTTTTCCTCCCCTTTCCCCTTACTTCTTCCTTCCCTACAAACCACCCCCACTCCTCTTTCGTAGCCCTTTCTCCCTCCTACTGCCTGTGGGATATTTTTATACTTAATGAAGTATGTTATTTCTTCTTTGCACCAAGAGTGACAGGAACAAATCTCATGCGAAGCTCCTCTCCTTCCCCTCTTTCCCTCTAAAATGATACTTTTTGCGTTTCTTCTCCATAGAGTCCTATGCTTAACTGGTTGTTATTCCCTCCTTGTACCACAACCAATGAGGGAAAAACTCATATGATTCCCATCTCCCTCCCTTCTTTTCCTCTGCTATACAGTTTTTATGCCTCTATGTGTGGCATAATTTACCCTTTTCCACTTCATTCATTCCCTTTCTTCCATTGCAGTCCCTTTGTAGCCCTTAATAAGATTTTTTTTAATCATTATTTTGTGTATTTTATACTCATACCCTCTACTTGTCTATAACCAGTTTGTTCTTATCAAATAGCAGGGTGTGTGTGTGTGTGTGTTTTGCTTGTTTACCTTTCTAAGTCACTGTTGCATCTTGTAACTGGAGTTCTGGCTTTATCAAGAAGGTCTGGAACTCTGTTATAACATTGAATGACCATCTCTTTGCCTGGAAGAATATGCTCAGTCTTGCTGGGTATGTGATCTTTGGTTGTAACCTGAGCTCTTTTGCCTTCCGTAAAATTGTATTCCACTGCCTCCGATCTTTCAATGTAGAGGCTGCCAAATCCTGTGCAATCCTCACTGTGGACCCTTGATATTTGAATTGTTTCTTTCTGGCTGCTTGAAGTATTTTCTCTTTTATCTGGTAGTTCTGGAGTTTGGCCACAAAATTTCAAGGACTTTTCAGTTTGGGATCTCTTTCAGCAGGTGTCTGGTGGATTCTCTCGATTTTTATGTTATTCTCAGGTTCTAGTATCTCAGGGCAGTTTTCCTTAACGAGCTCTTGGAGAATGCTGTCCAGGCTCATTTTTTCATCATGATTTTCTGGAAGACCTGTGATTCTCAGATTATCTCTCCTGAATCTGTTTTCCAGGTCAGTTATTTTTTCTTTGAGATATTTTACCTCTTTTTCTAATTTTTCATTCTTGTTGTTTTGTTTGACTAATTCTTGGTTCCTCATAGTTATTTGTTTCCATTTGGTTGATTCTAGTTTTTAGCAAATCATTTTCCTTGATTAATTTTTGGAGCTCCTTTTTCATATCAGACACTTTTCTTTTTAGAGAGATGTTTTCCTCATTATAATGTTTTTCTAATTCTGCTATTTTAGTTTTGAGAGAATTATTCATTTTGTCTTCTATCTCTGTCATTTGGTTTTCAAAGTTCCTTTTGATCTCATCTAGAAGAGCCTTCAGTGCTTGGGACCCATTTCCTGTTGATGTTTCAGCTGTGGGTGTGGAGTACACATTGTCTCCCTCTGAGTTTGGTTCCTCCCTCTGAGGATAGTAGGACTCCAGAGTCTTTGTCTTTGTAGCCTGCTTTCTACCCATTTTGAGGCAGGGTCCTAGCCACTCCCTTCCTCTAGGATCCCAAGCCTTTACTGTAGAGGGTTTTGCCCTGGGGCAAGAGTTAGTATGTTTTTGGGGGGGGAGGGGTTTGGAGCAAGTGAGGTTCACTCTGTCATCCTGGTATTTGGAGGTCCTGAAAGGGTTTGTTTGTTTTTTTTTAATTTCTGGGCTATGAAGTGGTAGCCCCAGGTATGTTTGCTATCCAGGACAGGGGCCCCTGTATTTGCTTCTTACCTTGCTCTTTCCAGTCCCAGCCCTTTGGTGATAGGCCTGGTAGTGGCCCTTGTGGTTGGTGGGAAGACTTGCCCTCCGAGTTGATTAGGCCCCTTCTGGGCCTGCCTCTGCCTCTGCCAGCCGCGCCTTCCGGGCTGCAGCTACTTTCAAGTATTCTTAATGAAAAAACCAGAGTTGAATAGAAAATCTGACATTCAGATACAAGAAGCAAGAGAAGCTTGAGAAGGTAAACAGGAAAAAAAAATCATAAGGAACTTATCAAAGTTGAACTATTAACATTCCTACGTGGAAAAACAATGTAACTGATGAAACTTTTGTCAGTATGAAAATAGTTGAAGGGAATAGAAAAAAATATATATGTATATATGTCAATTTATGAGGGTTTATGGGCATATGAATACATGTATGAATGTGTGTTTATGTTTACAGGTATACATAAAAAGAGGGCACAGGACCAATTTAATAGGAAGGGATGATATTTAAAAGGTGAAATTAAGAGGTGAGAGAGGAATATAATGAAAGAAGATGGGGAGAGATAGAATGGGGTAACTATCTCATATAGAAGAGGCAAGGGAAAATGGTTACCATGGAGGGGAAGAATAGAAGGCAAAAGGGAATGGGTCAACCTTATTCTCATTAAATTTGGCTTGGGGAGGGAATGAAATACACACTAAATAGGATATCTCACCCTATAGGAGAGTAGGGGGAAAGCATATAAGAGGGGAGATAATAGAAGGGAGGGCAGGCTGTGGGGGAGGGAAGCACCCACTTTTGAAAATTGACAGGATCAAAGTAGAGAATAGAACAAGTGGGAGGTGGGATAGGAAGGAGGGAAATATAGTCAGTCTTTTACAATGTATCTACTATGTTAATGTTTTGCATTTGCTACACATGTACAACCAATACTGAACTGCTTATCTTTCCAGTAAGGGTGGTTTTAAAATTAAATGTTTAAAATATATATATATATATATATATATATATATACACATACTATTATTAATACTATTTTACATGTAATTGAGAAAGAAGATATACAGGCACTGGGGCATAGAGATCCACCATGCCTTACTGGAAAAGTTGAAAGGGGTATGGGAGAAAATATGGGAGTGTTCAGAATGGAGGAGGGGATATCCTGTGGGACTGCTATTTTGGGGTGGTGGGTAGGAGAAAAAAGGGGAGAAAATTTGTAACTCAAAATCTGGAGGAAATGAATGATGTAAATCAGAAGTTAATAAAGCATTTGAAAAATGAAAAAAATTTTTAAAAATTAGTGGAACAGCCAGTTTACACAATTAAATTTACACAATGACTATAATTCTGTAAAGAAAAATCATGAAAGAAAATCATGAAAGACATATGTTGTTCAGTCATTTCAATCGTATCTGACTTTCTGTGACCCCAACTGGGATATTCTTGGCAAAGATACTGTAGTGGTTTGCTATTTTTTTCTCCAGCTCATTTTACAATTGAGGAAACGGAGGCAAAGAGGGTTAAGTGACTTGCCCAGGGTCACATAACTAGTGTCTGAGGTCACATTTGAACTCAGGTCATTTGACTCCAGGCCGAATACTCTATCCACTGAACCACCTCACTGCCTCATGAAAGACTTAAGAACTATGATAAATGCAATATCCAATCCCAACTCCAGAAGCCTGATGATTAATCATGATTCTCTCCTAGTAGAGGTTTTAGACTAGTGGTTTAGAATGAGATATAAAACTTCAGACATAGCCAATGTGAAGATCTGCTTTGCTCTTTCACTCATTTGTTAAGTGAAAACTTTTTTTTTCAGGGTCTGAAAAGGCTCAAAGGGGTTCATGGGCCAGTGGGGTATAGAGAACTGATAACAAAAAAAAGAAGATTAAGAAAAGATCACTGATGGAAAAAAATTTTTAAATACACAGAAGAGAGGCAAAGGAAGTTCAGAAGACAGGCAGGGAAAGTTGAAAACTACCATGTCAAATTTAATTTAAACAAATAAGCTATACAGAAGTGTCAGCATGATCCTCATTTTTTCGTCTTCCTTATGCAGGGAAACATTCCAATTTGTTGATGTCCATAAAATAATAAAAAAATTTCTTAAAGGAAGTGTTATGTATTGAAGTGAAGAGGAAGCTTACTAAGTAGTAATAGACACAGAAAAAAAGATTGTATCTTATTCCTTTAAATGAAGTATAAATAGCTGATAAACAGGCTTAGATAGTTGTACTGAAGTTCATGATTAAGTTTTCAATAAAACATTTAAGATTTTTAAAAAAGTTTCAGGTCACACAGAAGGAAACAGTCAAGAAAGAAAACGTGAGATATCATCATTAATCACTCACCTGAAAAAAACAGGATACTTCCTTTTCCCTCTCTGCTAAGGTCATCTGCAACTCAGGTCAAAGCACTCTGCTTCTTCCGTTTATAAAACATCTTTTGTGTTAACAAACTGGCACTGCTTTGAAAAAACTACTTTTTTGGGAGTCAAACTCAAAGCACTCAGCAAGAAGAAAGGAATGGGCTTCTTCAGTCAGGCACAAGGCCAAGCAAAAATGCTAAGAAATTTCAGTGTATTAAACTGGTATCTGGTGGTATAGTGGATAGAATACTGAGGGACCTAGAAGCAAGAGGAACTAAGTCCAAATATGGCCTCTGACCCTTACTAGCTGTGTGACCCTGGGTAAGTCACTTAACTTGTTTGCCTGTTTCAACTGTAAAATAAGAAAAAATAATAGCATCTACTTGCAGGGTTACTGCGAGAATCAAATGAGACCTTTGTCCAAAGTGCTTGGAGCAGGAACAGGCACTACAGAAGTGCTTATTTCCTTCTCTTTCTTCCTCTTCTACAGCAAGCATCTGAGTTCTACCACCATAACCTATTAGTTTTTTAAATAAATGTGGAGAAATTAATGTTAACTATTGTGTTAATGCGAAAAAGATAGTTATTGGCTACAGTCTAGCCCCATTGTTTATATCATCCACTGACATACACAGCCCGAAAATGAAGGTCTATCCAACAGCCAGGAGCATTTCCATCCCTACAACTAAATATGAGCACTCCTGTGAAGGCTTAGACCTGCATACCAATCAGTTAGTGAGGAAAAATGGAAACATTTGAAATCAGCCATCGGCCTTTCTCCACTTTGTCCAACCCTCTCCTCTTTCTACATCCACTCCAACAAATTGGCTCGATAATGTTCTCTCCTCTAGTTAGAAAGGAAGTATGAAAAAGATATCATTCTTGTGTGCCTCTGCTTTCTGCTTCATACTGAGGATGGTAGCTCTCAAGCATATAAATGAAGAATTTCTGCTAATCGGTTTAGGAAAAATAATTTTTATCTTATCACCTCTCTAACATGGATGCTTTCTCCATAAAGACCCACCCCAATGGTGAGTTTGGAGGCAGTACCTGGATTCGAACCCTTTCTTCCTCTCTGCGTCTTGAATTTTCTCATCTGGAAAATGAGGTTAGATCAAATGACCTCTAACATCCTTCTAGTTCTAGGTATAAGAGTCTTCTCCCTTCTTCACTCAAGACTTTCCATTTAGTTCCCATGACATAGTGCCTCTTTGGACAGTCTCACATAGCTACTTTCTCCATAAGCAGCCCAGATGATTTGAGCTTTTCTAAGAGATTATTTTTAGCTAAAATTTTTAAAAATTTATTTAGTATTTTATTTTTCCCCAGTTACATGTAAAAACAAGAGATTTTAATACTGCTTAAGGAAATTAAAAGTTTCTATTTTAAATAACACACATATTCTTTACTCTTTCTTTTAAACTTTTATTTATTGTACAAATTATTTACATCATCAGCTGCAATTGCCCTCATGAATCGAACCCTACCCAGCCTCACCAATCTGTAGTAGGGACTGGCCCTTGCCTCAAGTTCCTGAAACATGCAGCCTTTTTCTTTGTTGTGAACTCAGTTAACCCCAAAGCACCTCAGTCATGAGGGAATAAATAAAAGTGCCGACCAAAAAGATACATATCAAGAACTGCCAAAAAATTAATAATCTTCCCCCATTGTTAAGTTCCAAGGGCAGGATGGGAAGATCAGATAGGGCCAAGAGACTTTTTGGATTGAATGAAGGAGCAGGGTAAACTGGAGGCTGGAAAAAAACAAAACAAAACAATAGATAGTAAGTACAAAAGGTTTCATTAACAAAGACAATGAAGACCCACTACAGTTATGGGGTTGACCTTAGAGGACTATTATAGGACCCAAGTCCCCCTAAATGAATATTAAAACAAAAGTTCAACAGGACATACTTCTAGCCAAAGAAATAACCTTAATTCCCAGCAGTAAGGTCTCTAGACGGCCACTGGAATGGTGATCAGGGGATCCAGAAGAGGTCCCACCACAGGAAAATCACAGAGGCAGTCCACATGCCCAAAGCTGGAAACCCCTATCTGGGCCTGAGGGATGAAGAGTTGTTCCTGTTTTCCAGGGTAGTGATTGCACTTGCCTTCCTACATCTTACTGGAAGAGGATTAAGGCAAGAAGCAACACCCTGTCTGGGTCCCTGAGGAGAGCAGTAAACATGGGGCATGGAGGATCTAGGAGTGCTAAGGCCCCAGCTGCAGGATTCTGGTTCCAGCAGATGGGAGAGGACAGCACCCTGGTCAAGAAAGAACAAATGACAGCTGAAAGAGACTGAAGCCACAGAGGAGCTATAGCAGCTCAGGGAGAGGGCAAGGAGTAGGGGCGAGGGGGCTTGTCCCTACTGGTTCCCACGGAGGTTTCCAGGAAGCAGAGGCCCTGCCCTAAGTTCTGCCTCTTCTTAGGACTCTTGTACTTGCTGGTTTTGACAACAAAAATGGCTTGTAGTATTCTTGGTGTAGAGTGCTACACTGAGAATGGGGTCTCACAGCAAAGCATCCTTGAAAATGGAAATTTCTGGGGCGGCTAGGTGGCACAGCAAATAGAGCACCAGCCCTGGAGTCAAGAGAACCCGAGTTCAAATCCGGCCTCAGACACTTAACACTTACTAGCTGTTGTGACCTTGGGCAAGTTACTTAACCCCAACTGCCCTGCCTTCCCCCTCCAAAAAGAAAAAGAAAATGGAAACTTTTCAAATGGGAGAAATTTCTAATCTTGCAATTGTTCTTATTATTCAAATTTATGATAAAAAAAAGAAAATCTTTCAAGAGAGCTTTGCCAGTTTCCACCAGTCAACACACTCCACAGAGCTTCTCAGAAACTAGTATTCATAATTTCTTTTTTCCCTTTCCTGTTGCCCATACCCCTCACACCCCTGGTTGATAAGGGGAAGGCACTGATACAGCTCAACTTTTACTATTAAAGTAGGTCTCTTTAAAGCATATTTTTAGTGCCCTGAACCTGAGAGAAAGGACATAGGAAGGCTTTACCACAGATCAGTAGTGTGCCATAATTCAGGAACTCTACATCCCTTTCTCTTTGCCTCAGTACTCCTAGAATGGGGAAAATACTAAGAAGAAAAATAAAATTAAATCATATCTACCAGGGATAGTAATCCTTTGCTAGAAAGATTTCTCTAGTACAAGTCAAATAGGTAATAAATAGGATTCCTATGCTAGAAAATTTTCTCTAGCAGAGTCTTAGGACAAGATACTAGTGCCATGCAAAATAAAGATTCACAGGACATAGCAGACTGTCCAACATGGAGGAAAGTGAACAGACCAAGCTGAACCTCTGTGGGAAAAGAAACCTAATGCACAGTGTCAGTGGCCTCCAAGCCAGCCGTGCACTCCAGAATGCCCCTTGATTCTACTATAGCTAAAGGTTGAGATATACCCACTATGTTCAACTTAGGAGGCTATAAATTTATCATCTTATATATTCTAAACCTGGTCTGCTTTCTTCACCTGGTGTGAATTCAAGAGGGGGAAAAACAAACAACAACAAAAAACCCCATCAAAAGAATTCTCCTGGGGTTTTATGAGCTCTTCTGGAAATGCTCACAAGAGCAGCTCCTCTTCCAGTTTTGTGCCCTGTGTCATGTGACACCAAGAGAAGGGCACCTTTGTGCTGCCAGTTCCCATTAGAGGTAGTACAATGCTATGGCCTATGTATGACTGCTTTGTGCAGGGAAACAAAGCAATGACGAGTCAGACTGGCCAGTTCCTATAGCAGTTACTATGGTTCTCTCTGCTCCTGATGAGAAAAGATATCATCCTTTCCACAGAGAAGCTCTTGAGGCTGTGTCAAATCCCAGAGGGGAGAGAAATGAGGGTTCCATTGGGGAGCATTAGCAGAGGGAGCTGGAGCAAGGCATGGGCAGATATTAAGGCTTCCAGCAAGCCAGATGTCCAATGGAGCTCAAGAGTCCTTGGTGCACAGCCTTCTACAAGACAGGTCATCCTAACTACAGAGATCTGCTCCCTGAGGACCAAATGAAATTCCTCTTCTCTTAGATGGATAACATGCCAAAAGTTTCCAATGTTTATGTACCATACCAAAATGGCATATGGTGAGGAGAAGGAAACAATATGGAATTTAGGGACAAGGCCTACAGGTGGCAAAATATTCCAGAAATGGGGGAGCATGCAACATATTCTGGCTGACTGTTATGTCTGCCCTGAGGACCGAAGGTTATGTCTATGCTCTGCCTGAAAGGAAACTGTGCAGTCAGGGCACTCTGGAAAACCCAGAGGTCAGGTGGAGAGGAGAAGAGTTGATCAGAGCATGCCAAAGCCTTCACAGCCCTCACTGATGGCCAGCTGCAGCATTTTGTGCACATCTTCATATGAGTCATATGTTGGGAGGCACAACTGGTTGAAACTGGAAGGCAAGAAGAAAATCAATTAAATTATATTACCAATGACTGGTCACATAGGACAAGGGGTGGAAAGAAGTTCCTCCAAAAGGATGCCATTTATGGTCCACCACTTACCATGTGTGTGCAGTGGGTAACGTGCTATGGGTTGGAGCTGCAATGATCTGGAATGAGGGACAGAGGGCGGCAAAGCCTCCGGGTGGCAACTGAGAGGAGCCAGTTGTGAACTGAAGCAATCTTGCCAATTCTTCCTGTGTGAGGCTGGAGACCACAGTCCAGAACCATCTCATTACCTGGAAAGAATAGCACGGGGTCAGAAAAATCAAGAAAAAGGAACTTATCCCAAAGACGATCAGCCTGATGGTTTAGGAAATAAAAAAATAAATTCTGGAATATTTAGGAATTACATGGGTAACACTGAGAGCTGCTATTTCAAAAGTGTAAGGAAAGGAAAGATTATGTCTAATGATCTCTTCTAAGATTAGCTCTAATTGCTGCATGTGTGCAAAGCACTGGTGATGGGACTGCTTCATTCTAAGACCAGGAAGGAATCTCATCCTACTCAGGAAGCAGAATGGTGCCAAAAGTAACTGTCAGGCATTGGAAGACCTTTCCAATCTGGCCCTGTCCAACCTTTCCTCTTCTTATACTTTACTCTTTACCCTCCACCCACTCTACAACCCAGTTTCTCTGGCCTACTTGCTGCCCCTCATTTCCTAACTCTTTTCAGTGGCTGTCCCCAGCGCCTGGAACACTCTGCCTCTCCAGCTCTGCTTACTGGTGTTCCTGGCTTCATTCATGACGACTCAAATCCCACATTTTTCAAGAGGTGTTTCCCAGTCCCGTAGATGCTGGTGCCTTTCCTTGGGGACTTGTCTCTGTATCTTGTTTGTCCCTAGCTATGTAGATGTTTTCTCAACTCCATTAGAATGTCAGATCCTTGATGGTAAAGACATTATTTTTGTCTTTCTTTGCATCCCAAGCACTTAGCTCTGTGCCCAGCACAAAATAAGTGTTCAATAAATTACTGACTAAATGATTACCTCAAAATCCCTTGACTGAAAGTAGCAAGTCTCAGTCTGGTCTACTTCAGTAGTCAACAAATGCTGTAATTAACCTTTTCTATGAATATTTGTTAGCTGGTTGGTTATTTATATTTCGTACTGCATACTTTCTGATTTTCCTGATGCATGTTCTAGGAAAGCCCTTAAGGATTCGGCTCCTCTAACATTTCAATCTCCTCACCTCTACTTTCCATGCCTTTCCATTAAACATGTCTACTTCTCTAATTCCCTTTAACCTTCTTCACAGTCTCTTATTCAGAATTCTCCAGTTTGTTTCCACTTTGAAATCTGCTTCCCAGATGGCAAGGTGGGATACCTGATATGATGAGGTATAATTTTTTACCTTTGTTCATTTAAGAGAGAGTAGCTAATTATAAAATTTCTTTCTGAACAATAACAACATCAAAAAGCCCTACAAAACTAATCATCATGTAATTATAATGACCAAGCTTGGCTCCAAAAAAGAGATGAAAAAATTTCATTCCAGAGGTGGACAACTATGGATGAGAAACACTGCACATACTGTCAAAACTCAGTTGATGATTTGGTTAGTTTTGCTGAAAAGCTGTTTTTTCTCCTATTAAAAATTCTTTTTAATTACAAAGGTTGGGTCAAGGGAGTGGGGATAGGTTTGGAAATAAAGATTAATAAAGATAATATAAAAACAAAATATTTAATTTTTTTATTCATTTCAAAAGTTTTTCTATTTACCTTTTCCCTGAAGTGCCATGAGCCTCCCACCACCACAGCATGTGCCTTGAAGTCAGAGACATTGATGTCACCAGTACCACACATCAGCAGCTAGAAGGAGATTGGCAAAAATTAATGGGAGCATACTCACCAACTAAGTGCTGTAACAAAAGGAAGCAATTTCTACTAGGTTTTCTTAGATGATCCTTTCCTATATTTTGTTGAAGTAAGTATCCAACCAATGACACCACCAAAGATAAAAATACTACCCATTTCCTAGACCAACATGCAAAAATCTTGAAAAAAGAGATGATATCTAAAGAGGGTAAGGAAAGTAAAAATTTTAGGAGAAAAAAAGACAAGGTAAGTCAAAATTTTAGGAGAAAAAAAGCAAGGTCATAATCCTAACATCAAAAGTTTTGGGGGCAAAAGAGTAATTGCTAGTTACTTCTGTGAAGAGAAATAACAAACGTGGACAAGGAATCAACAGTAGTTATTTTAAGCCTTGCAGAGCAGATCATGAGCACTGAAGGAAGCAAGGAGGTACTCCTGTCTCAATGGAAGCACTCAAACCAAGTCTCAATGTTTCTGATATGCCTTCCTACCTGCCTACAGTCATTTTAAAATTAAACTTTAATTCTCTCACCTTTAGTCCTTAACTCCCCCTACTTCAATCAGATAAATGGAAAACTATACTATACTGTGAATAATAAAAACATAAGTACATTAATAATTTCAGAGCTCAAATGATGTTCTTGCTTGGTTCAAAGTCTGACAGATATCCAATACATAGTAACTGGAAATGAAGATGTAATATTCATATGCCATACAAACACTAGAACCAACTAAACCTATTAAATAACCTCTTCTTTGTTTTATTTTGCTTTTTTTTGGAGGGCAATTGGGGTTAAGTGACTTGCCCAAGGTCACATGGCTAGTTTTTGTGTTAAGTGTCTGAGGCCAAATCTGAACTCAGGTCCTCCTGACTCCAGGGACGGTGCTCTATTCACTGCGCCACCTAGATGCCCACCACACACACACACACACACACACACACACACACACACACACACACACAGAGTCTATAGAACTAACAGAAATTTAAAATCATCAAAGAATTTTTCCTTTCTGTCTGCCCAAATGCATAAATATGACAATAGTAAAAGTATGAGGTGAGAGTTCTTCAACCTTAAAATAAGTCCTTTACTTACCAGTTAGAAACTTCAGGCAATTAGTGTCACTTAGATTCTATAATCCAAGGGTTCAAGATACCCGATAATATACAAATGCCATAGAGACCACCCAAAAGGTATCACATTACCATGATGTAAGAAAATTCTGTTAACAAGTACAAACACAAGTGTAACCCTGCTGCCTCAAAGCAGCAGCATTCCCATTTTGCAGAATGCATCCTATCTATAAAAAAGTCAAGGCCTTTTTAAAAAAATCTAAGCTTTTCATTTATGAACTTCACTTAGGTTGCAGGTATGACAGAAATCATCAGTAAGTGGCAAACTGAATGCTCTTCTGACAGATAGTATGGACTTCAATTCTGTTCATCAAGGAGGCAGTTTACCTTCTGGTCTACAGTAACCATTCTGTGTTTGCCACAAATCTGAAATAAGAATACTATGTGATGGTGTTCCCCCAAATGCCATTAAGGATGCTTTTAAACACTGCTTACAGGTAAATGTTGTCAGACCTACAGCTTTAGTTATTGAAGTTTCAAAGTTCCCAAGGTTTTTCAGAAAATCCTGGACACTATAAAATGAGCCTCTCATATTGCTCCTAAGTACCTTGATGAATCTGTAATTGCATCCAAGTTAACATTCCCTTCAACAGTGCTGATGCCAACCCATTTGCACCATCTACTCACCCAACATGATCATTCATTATAAGTGACTGGCCATTTCTAGAGTCTCCATTACTATAGTCTAATGAAGCAAGAAAGACTTAAAAAGTGTTCAATGAAGAGAAGGTTGTGGCAAAAGTAAAAATAAGTCCTCTATAAAAGTCTTCCTATATTCCATACCAGACAAGAAATAAAATAACTATTTATCAATATACATATTAATTAATTCAACAAACATTATTCAAGTTTTAATATGTGCCAGGTATTACATGCCAGGTGCCAGGAACCAAAGCAGGGCCTCAGGAATTCAAGCACTTACCTCAAGTTCATTCTCATCAAAAATAGCCAAAAGGTTTTCAGGAACTAATTCATTCAGGCCTGAAACAGAGTAGCAAAACTGAAGTCAAATCTACAATGCTATTAAGGGTGCTATAGCTATCAAAACAAAAAGAGCAGACAAAAGTTTACCTTTCAAAAAATGTTCCACTTCATCTTTAACTTGACTGGCCAGTCTATATTGTGCCAACAAATTTAAGTAGAAGGTTTTATTTGAGTTAGTGACTGGGACTTGAGCTCCCCCAGTCATGAGCTCTACAACCTGAAACAGTAATGAGACTTGAGGAATGGAAAAAAGGTGATGTTCTACAAAGACTAGACGATTAGACTTCACTATAAGTTCTGACTGTTCACCAAGTTCACTTCTCGATCCATTTCCTCAAGCTCAACAAAGCTCTTAATTATTTCTGCGTTATAGCAGTGGTTATTTTTATGGATTGCGTTTCTGGGTGTGTTTTCCTGTTTTAGTCATATTATAGGGACAATACTACAGAAGGGACTCCTACCAAACTTACTGCTGAATGGCTCAACCTCTCAGTAGTCAAAAGATTCAATCACCACTGATTTCACTTATAATGTCTACTCCTCAACTAAGCAGTGAGTCTACAGGACACACAAGAAGCAGAGAAGACTGGGTAAAGAATGCCATAAAATATCACAGAAAGGAGGAATGATAGATGGTCTAAAGAATTCTGCTACTAGGGCAGCTAGGTGGAGTAGTGAATAGAGCACCAGCTCTGGAGTCAGGAGGACCTAAGTTCAAATTCGACCTCAGACACTTGACACCTACTAGCTGTATGACCTTGGTCAAGTCACTTAACCCCAACTGCCCTGCCTTCCCCCCTCCAAAAAAGACAAAAAAAAAAAAAGAGAATTCTGCTATTTCATTAGAATTAAAAATTAGAAAGAGTTTCCAAAGTGGGGACAGATGTTTTCCTAAACTTTTCTGTATTCTTTTCTCCAAAAAGGTATAGTAATAAGAACAAGACAAGTTAGGAAGCATGGGTTCTCACCAGCTGTGCCATTAACTAACTGTGGGACCATTGGCAAGGCTCTTAACTTCTCTTGGCCTCAGTTTCTTATTCTATAAAGGCTAGATAAGATGATTTCTAAGATTCCTTTAAGCACTACAATTGTAGGATTCCTATCCCCACATTGTGTCTCTTTTTTCTAGAGGGGAACAACAAGGCTACACCAACAGGTAAAAGGAGTAATTTGTTCAATAACTAATAGCTAGACTGGCATCCCTTTATCACTGCAAGACTAAGGAAGAAGCTCCTATCCTTCTCTATGCTAGCATGAAAAAAGGACATGGGCTTTAGTGCTGCCTCTCACCTTATCCAGCTGTCCCAATTTGTTGTATTTCTCTTCTGCAAAAACCAGTTCCATTTCACTCATATCATTGTTGAGAATGAAACAAACCTTGGATTTATAAAATTCTGGATCATCAGTTTCAAAGTACTGAGGAGAAAGAAAAACAGGGAAAAGAAATATGAATACTTGTTCTTCAACAAAAGTGAGCTTCATGTGGGAGAGGAACCCTATCCTTTTCAGTTCCCCATCTGTAAGGACAGGCTTCAGATAGGCTCTAGAACTAATTTATGCAATCTAATACTGAGTAGGCCCTTCAAGCTGCATGGTATTCCCTTTATTCTTTTCTGATATAACTTTAAAGATCCAATTCTTCCCTTACCTCAAGTCTTCTATATTCTTCCTCCTCTTCTCAAATCACTCTACCATGTCCTCCTTCACACCTTCTCTCAAGAAGACAAGACCGTTCTTGTCAAAGAAAATCCTTGTACATATATCCTTAATCCAATCCCATCCCATTTCCCCCAGAAGATTGTACTTTCTATCATAAACTTCAAATTCTCCGTTTTCTGGATCGTTCACTGCTGCCTACAAACATCATTATGTTTCCTTTAACCTTAAAAATCCCTCATTTGCTACCTATCATTCTATAGCCTATCACCTCTTTTCATCTAAAAGTTTCTTGAGAAAGCAACAAATGGTGCTTCCACTTCCTCTACTCTCACTGGATTCTAAATCCTCTGCAACCTGGCTTCCAACCTGAATATTCAACTGAAACTGCTCTTTCCAAAGTCACCAATGATCTCTTAATTGCAAAAATGTAATGGCTTTTTTTCAACCATCATCCTTAACGTCTCTGCAATCTTCAATACTGTTTTCTTCTTCTCACATTCTTCTCCTGAATACTCTCTCTTCTCTCAGTTTTTTTGACACTGCTCTCTCCTGGTTTCCTACCTGACTTGTTCTCCACTTCTGGATCTTCCACCAGGTGACACACACTAACCATGGGTGTACCTCAAGGCTTTGATCTGGGTCCTCTTTTAGTCTACAGTATATCATTTAGTGATCTCATCAGCAATGATGCACTCAATTATCATCTCTATGCAAATAGTTCCCAAAGCTTTATATGCAGCTTAACTTCTCTCCTGAACTCCAGTCAACAACTGCCTTTTGGATACCGCAAACTAGATGCCCCACAGATATTTAAAACTGAACATGTCCAAAACAGAACTCATTTCTCTCCAACTCTCTTTTATTCCAAATTACCCTCTTACTATGAAGAGTACCACTATCTTCCTTCCAGCCATGCAGTTTCTAAATCAAGACATAATCCTAAACTCTGAACTTGCACTTACTCTACATATCCAATCTATTTCTAAAGTCTTATCATTTTTACCTTCATAAGATCTCTCATATACATCCCCATTTTCTCTACCTAACAGACACCACCCTGGTATAGATTTTTATCACCTCAAGTATGGACTATTGCAAAGCTTTCTGCCTGGTCTTCCTATCTCAAGTTTCTCCCCATTCCAATCCATCTTCCACTCAAAAGTCAAAGTGGTCTGACCATGTCATTATGCTCTCCTCAAACTCCAGTGGATCCCTAAAATCTCTAGGATCAAAAATAAAATTGCTTGTTTGGCTTTTAAAATCCTTCACAACTCGGGGTGGAGTAAGGATGGCGGAGTAGAAGCAAGACCTCCACAGGGCTCCAGCTTCCACCTCCCCCAATTCATGCAAAAGAGGACTCTGAACAAACTTTGGAGCTGTAGAACTCACAAAATGACACAGAGAAGCTAACCTCCTGCTGAGAACAGACTGGCAGGCCGGCAGGAACCAGCCAGCGCAGTGCTCTGGGAGTGGATCCCAGGCCCATGTGAGCCAGAGGCGTTAGCCCCGGGGGAGCCTGACCAGCCACCGGCCAGAGGGACTCCAAATCACCAGCAGCTGTGGCAGGCTAGAATTATCAACACATAGATGCGAAGGACAAAATGAGAGGTCAGTGCACTGTGGATTTTGGGACCCAGTAGTTGGGAGTGCGTGGACTTTTGCCCTGGCGCGAGAAATCACTGAGGGCTGCAGCGCCCCCATCATGTAGCAGCTTCAGCTCCTGGCCTGCAGAGTGTAGGGGGACCAAGTGACCAGTCTGAGGGGTAATCACTCTTGCTTTAACCTGCTTGGATCTGGATTGCAGTCTAGGGTGGAGGTCCTGGGATGTGTGACCAGGTTGCCAGAGTGTGGGGAAGCTTCAGAGAGGGTACCCAACTAATACCTCCGGCAGCTGAGAAAACCCCAGCATTTGGGACGAAGATCCCCTGTCTGGTGGCAGAGTCCTACTGTGGCAAAAAGCCCAGGGGTCAACTGACTGAGGGGCGACATGGCCAGGCAAAGGAAACAAAGCAAACAGAAGATTCCAACATTAGACTCCTATTTTGGAGACAAAAAGGAACAAAGCATGGAACAGGAGGAAGACAGTGAAGTCAGAATTCCTGCACCAAAAGCTTCAATGGAAAATATGAGCTGGTTACAGGCCACAGAGGACCTTAAGAAGCAGATAAGAGAAGTGGAGGAAAAATTGGGAAGAAAAATGAGAACAATGCAAGAAAATTATGAAATGAGAGTTAACAGCGTGACTGAGGAAAATCACACCTTAAAAAAAAGGACTAACTCAATTGGCAAAAGAGGCTCAAAAAGGCAATGAGGAGAGGAATGCCTTAAAAAGTTGAATTTGCCAGATGGAAAAAGAAGCTCAAAGGCTCACTGAGGAGAATCATTCCCCCAGATTTAGAACAGAGCAAAGGGAAGCTAGTGACTTTATGAGAAATCAAAATGATGTTAAACAGATCCAAACAAATGAAAGAATAGAAGGCAATGTGAAATATCTCATGGGAAAAACCACTGACCTGGAAAATAGATCCAGGAGAGATAATTTAAAAATTATTGGAATACCTGAAAGCCATGATCAAGGAAAGAACCTAGAGATCATCCTCCAAGAAATTCTTAAGGAAAATTGCCCTGATATTTTAGAATGAGAAGGCAAAATAGAGCTTGAAAGAATCCACCAATCACCTCCTGAAAAAGATCCCCAAAAGAAAACTCCTAGGAATATTATAGCCAGGTTCCAGAATTCCCAGATCAAGGAGAGAATATTACGAGTAGCCAGGAAGAAACAATTTGAATATTGTGGAAATAAAATCAGGATAACACAGGATCTGGCAGCTTCTACACTGAGGGATCGAAAGGCCTGGAATATGATATTCTGGAGGGCAGAGGAGAGCTGGGATTAAAACCAAGAATCACCTACCCAGCAAAACTGAGTATCATGCTTCAGGGGAAAATATCGTCATTCAGTGGAATAGAGGACTTTCAAGCATTCTAAATGAAAAAACCAGAGTTGAATAGAAAATTTGACATTCAGATACAAGAAGCAAGAAAAGCTTGTGAGAAGGTAAACAGGGAAAAGAAATCATAAGCCACTTATCAAAGTTGAACTATTAACATTCCTACGTGGAAAAACGATAATTGTAACTGATGAAACTTTTCTCAGTATGAAAATAGTTGAAGGGAATATATATATAGGAGGGTATATGGGCATATGAATACATATGTGAATATGTGTATATGTTTACAGGTAGATATAGAGGGCACAGGACCAATTTAATAGGAAGGGATGATACTTAAAAGGTGAAATTAAGAGGTGAGAGAGGAATAAAATGAGGAGATGGGGAGAGACAGAATAGGGTAAACTGTCTCATATAGAAGAGGCAAGGGAAAATGGTTACAATGGAGGGGAAGAACAGGAAGGCAAAAGGGAATGGGTCAACCTTATTCTCATTGAATTTGGCTTGGGGAGGGAATGAAATACACACTAAATAGGTGTATCTCACCCTACAGGAGAGTAGGGGGGAAGGGGATGAGAGGGGGGATGATGGAAGGGAGGGCAGGCTGGGGGGG
>NW_027185809.1:31468646-31518739 GCF_028583685.1 Petaurus breviceps papuanus
TATATATATATATGTATATATACATATATATATACTATTATTAATACTATTTTACATGTAATTGGGAAAGAAGATATACAGGCACTGGGGCATAGAGATCCACCGTGCCCTACTGGAAAAGTCAAAGGGGATATGGGAGAGAGCAGAGTGGAGGAGGGGGTATCCAGTGGGATCGCTATTTTGGGGTGGTAGGGGAAAAACGGGGAGAAAATTTGTAACTCAAAATCTGGCAGAAATGAATGATGTAAATCAGAAGTTAATAAAGCATTTGAAAAATGAAAAATAAAAAAACCAACCTAGGGGTGGCTAGGTAGAGCAGTGCATAGAACACCAGGTCTGGCCTGAGTTCAAATCCGGCCTCAGACACTTAACACAAAAACCAGCCATGTGACCTTGGGCAAGTCATTTAACCCCAATTGCCCTCCAAAAAGCAAAAAAAAAAAAACAACAATGTAAGGGTACCAAGCAAATCATGATTAGGGCTTCCAGATTGAAGGCAATTCCTAAAGTGTTCCCAGAAAAAGGAAAATATTTTTTGAAATCAGAAAGCAACTGAAGGCAAGTGAAATTTAATGATACTACTGCAGTTTAAATCAATTGTTTGGGTAAATTAAAACACAGTAAAACTTGAGTTGAAATCAATTGTCTAGTGAAAGTTTAAATTGTACAAATAAGGCTGTAGTAAGGGAAAGAATAACTGAAGATAGAATTAGACAAGAATACAACTAGGAATTAATTAATTGCATGTATACCTAATAGAGCTCTGATTAGAAAAGAACAAATTTAAAATGAGCATATGGCTTACAAAAGTATTCTACACTTTTTTTAAGAGAGAATTTTGAGAGGGAAAAGCAGAACTTGCATATTATTTCAAAACAAATAAATATCTTATAGGATGAAATAAGGAAACTTACAAGATGAATTCTTATTGGTCGGAAACTGATTAAGTCATAAAACAAACTGCAGCGTTTAGAATCTCTACTAAATTACTAAGAAAGATTTTTTGAAAGTTAAGAAAAAACAAAATGAATGGACTTAATTTTTGAGTGAGTTTAAAGGAAACAAAAATAGGTATACTCTGAGCCCTTCAGAAAAATACAATCTCCATCAAATTGTTTTAAGTAGTGCAATTCCTGTTAGCTCTATATGTAGTTAAAACTGTGTTTTAATTAAAATAGAAACTTTAAATCAAGAAATTATTATACTACAAATAAAAGGATCTTTCTTTTTTTCACGTTGAAAACAAAAAATCCTTCACAACCTGGCCCTTCATACCTTGCCAGTGCACTTTACTTCTACCATCAGAAACACTGGTGTCTCTTACAGAAGGCACACTCTATCTCCCAACTATGACTTTTTGCTGGTTATCCCCATGTCTGAAATGCTCATTTCCTCATCTCTGCCTATGAGTTTTGCTGGCTTTCTTCAAGCTCGAAGCTTAATCTATAAACAAGCTCCCTAAGAAAAATATGCCAGGACCAGTCGGATTTATAAACAAATTCTACCAAACATTTAAAGAACAATTAATTCCAATATTATACACCGTTTAGAAAAATAGGTAAGGGAGAAGTCCTACCAAATTCCTAGAAGAACAGTAAGAGAATCAATGAAAAAATTTTGAAGGAATGCAACCTAACAGTACCAGATTTCAAACTATATTACAAAGTAGTAATCATCAAAAGAATTTGGTATTGGGGCGGCCAGGTGGCTCAGCAAGTAAGAGCACCGGCTCCAGTGTCGGGATGACCTGGGGATCAAATCCCGGGCTCAGATACTCAGCACCACACCCAGAAATAACTGGCCGTGTAACCTTGAGCAAGTTTTTACTTAACCCCGATTGCTTAAAAAAAAAAAAGAATTTGGTGTTGGCTAAGAAAAAGAGTGGTGGATCAGTGGAATAATTAAGTATACAATACACAGTGGTAAATTACCATAGTAATCTAGTGTTTGATAAACTATAAGCTTTTGAGGTAAAAACTCATCATTTGACAAAAACTGCTGGGAAAACTGGAAAGTAGTTTGGCAGAAACTAGGCACATAAAGGATGATATTATCATAAGCAAATTAGGGGATCATGGAAAAATGTACCTCTCAGATCTACAGATAAAAGAAGAGTCTATAACCAAAAAAAAAGACAGAGAGGATTAAAAGAAGTAAAATAAGTAATTTTTATCACATGAAATTGAAAAGTTTGTGCACAAACTAAAACAAGGCAGTCAAATCAGAAGGAAAGCAGGAAACTGGAGTGTGGGCCTGGGGTGGATTTTACAGCAAGTTTCTCAGACACAATTCTCATTTCTCAAATATATAGGGAACTGAGGCAAATTTGTAAAAATAAGAGCCATTGCCCAACTGACAAATGGTCAAAGGATATAAACAGGTAGTTTTCAGAAGTCAAAGCTATCAATAGACATATTAAAAAGTGCTCTGAGAAATGCAAATTAAAACAACTCCAAGTTACCTCCTCAAACTTATCAGATTGGATAATATAATGGAAAAGAAAAATGACAAATGTTGGAGGGGATATGGAAAAATTGGGACATTAATGTGCTGTTGGTGAAATTGTGAACTGGTCCAAACATTCCGGACAACAATTTGAAAATATACTCAAAGGGCTATAAAACTATGAAAACCTTTCACTCGATAATACCACTCTTAGTTCTATCTATAACCTAAAAAGAGAAAAGAACCCATGTATATAAAAATATTTATAGCAACAGTTTTTGTGGTGGCAAAGAATTATAATTTGAAGGGATGTCCATCAATTGAGGAATGACTGAACAAGTTGTGTATGATAGTAGAAATGAAGAGCAGGATGGTTTTAGAAAGAACTGGGAAGACTTATATGAGCTGATGGAAAATGAAGTGAGCAGAACTAGAACATCATACACAGTAACAGAAATATTATAACAACACTGAAAGAGCTTTCCTATTTCCTAGCTATTCTGATCAATACAACAATCTACTACAATGCCAAAGGACTAATGATGAAAGATGCTTTCTAACTCCTGAGAGAGAACTGATGATCTCTGAGTACAGACTGAAGTATACTTTTTTTCACAACATGGCTAATGTGGAAATATGTTTCGTATAATGTCCTATATAATGGGTATCCTATTTCTTGCCTTCTTAAATGAGTGGGGGAAGAGTGAGGGGATGGGAGAAATTGAAACTGAAAATAATTTTTTTTAAGTAAAAAAAAAGACCTTATTGCCTGCCTTCTCAAGCTGCTTTCATCTCTCTCCTTCCTTTCGCAGTTAAACTCACTGCCTCTACTTCACACCTCCAACTCCCTTCTCAAACCCTTACAATTTGGCTTCTGGTCCTATAGATAGAGTTGAACTAAATCTCTCTCCTAAGCTCCAAACCAACGTCACCAGTTGCCTACTGGACATCTCTACCACAATGTCCCACAAGTATCCCAAACTCAGCAAATTCAATACAGAACTCACTATCTTCCTCTCTAAACCAGCCCATCCTCCAAACCTCCTTATTTCTCTTGAAAGCATCACTATTCTTCTAGTCACTTAGGTTCACAAATCTTAAATCTTCAATTACTCCCTCTCCCTCAACCTTCATATCCAATCAATTACCTATCTTTTCAATTCTCCATCCATGACTTCTCTTGTATCCACTTATACAACCACTGCATTACCTCTGCCCTCACCTCTCTCACCTGGATATATTATAAGAGCTTCCTGATTGGTCTCCTTGCTTCTAGTCTCTCCCTGCTCCAAACCATATTCTATAGAGCTACCAAAACAATCTTCCTAAAAGCCCAAGTCTTCCTATGTCACTCTCATGGCTCAAGAATTTTCTATGACTTCCTATCAACTCTAGGATAAAAAAAAGCTTTCAGCTTTGCATCTAAAGTTCTTTCTAATATATTTTCATACCACCTTTCCAGATATTTTGCATTACTGTCCTTTACACATTTTTTAAAAATTTTATTTATTTAGTCCATCTTTTTAGAGGGAGGAAGGGAAGGAAATTGGGGTTAAGTGACTTGCCCAAGGTCACAGAACTAGTAAGTGTGCCATGTGCCTGAGGCCAGATTTGAACTCAGGTCCTCCTAACTCCAGGATCGGCGCCTCTATTCACTGTGCCACCTACCTGCCCCACTTCAGACATTTTTTGTTCTACATGGCCTATTTGCCATTTCATTCAGCGTTCCATATCTTACTTCTCTGTCTCTGCTCAAGCTGTCTCATATACCTAGAAGGCATCCTCCTCACTGTTACTTCTTACAATACCTAGCTTCCTTTCAAATTCAGGTCAGGTTCTATTTCCTATAGGAAATCCTTCCTGATCTTCTTAGTTGTTCATGTTCCTGATCTACTCAAATTACCTTGTATTTAATTATCTGTTAAGAGATAACAGCCCCCATTACAATGCAAGCTTCCTGAGGGCAGGGACCCTGACTCTTATATGTCTTGATACCTTCAGCAGCAAGCACAGTACCTTGTACACAGAAAGTACTTAATACATGTTTGCTGAAATGAATCAAACTGAATAGGAGCCTGAGCTTTACTGTGGAAAGCACATGCCCAGCTGTGTTACCTTGTAATGCATGCGAAGTCCTATGATTTGAGCCAGGAAAGAACGAGTAAAACGAGCTCGTACCAGTTGCTTATAAGTTCCTCCTAAAGATGATTCATAGAGACACTTGCCTACAAGCCTCCCTGCAAATTCATATAACTTTAGCCGGAGATGAGGAGGTCGGTTAGGGTTTGGATGCACCTGTCAAGAGAAAAGAGATTTCAAGGACTCTGTTCCTCAGCCCCAGGATTAAGAGATCTTAATTCAAAGTAAAGGCACTCCTTTCTTTACAGAGGTAGGAGGTTATGGGTGTGGAATACTACATATAATTCTGGACTTGGCTGATATGTTTAGTTTTGCTGAACTTTTTTTTTATTCTTTGTTATAAGACAAGACTATCTGGGCAGGACAGGGTCACAAACTAAAACACACAGATAGTGTAAAAGTAAAAGCTATTAATTTTTTTTTAAAACCTAGCCAACTTGAGTAAGAACTTTGAACTCAAGTTCCCTGTCCTCCCACCCCAGTTCTAATTCCTACTTCCCATTTGAATTAAATAGGGTACATCTTCAGGCTTTGGATTGCCTTGAGTACGACCTCTTCAAGACCAAATCATTCTTATCATATCTTGCTATGCCACTTTATTTTAAGGTCTCCTCATACTCTAGAACAGGACAGGGATGCTGATGAAGAGTGATCCTAAGTATAAATTAGGGGTCTTCCCCAATCCAAGATGGGGAGGTATCTGTACTATTCCAACAACTGAGATTTTCTGATACAGTCCACATTACAGAACTGGGTGGTGTGTCCTGAAATTTCTGTTTCTCTTTCTCTCCTTCCCCCTTTCCTTTTGATTTACAACCAATGCTGGCTTGGGATCTCTTTGCTCCCTGGAGACAACACAAGATGTCTATTGAATGAAACATGTATCTATGATATATATTTATGCCATCACTTTGCTCCTTTAGAAAGGATGTTTTTACCTGTGCAGGCCTTTTCTTCTACCCTTAAATAGCTGCTGTTTTACCTATTGACAGAAGTTAGTGACCAGGAGTCACTACATGGTTGCACATATTTATATGATGCTTTAAAGTTTATAAGATATTTTCCTTACAATCCTTTAGGGTCAGTAGTATAAGCAGTAGTATCCCCATTTTTTTTTTTTTTGAGTGAAGAAACTCACAGTCAAGAGTTGGAGATGGAATTGGAACCCATGCCTGAAGTCCAGGGCTTTTGATACCACACCTTGCTGCCTTTCTCCATCATACTGTCTATTACCAGGACTCAGATTTCTTTCTCTTCCTCTCAGCTGACCCAGGAATGAGATGATCAGTAAAATGGACTGGACAGTGATTGATCTGACTGGATTTCCTATCTGGAATGTTTGTGGAAGAGATCTAGGACCAGTTGCCCATCTCTAAAATTCTAATTTTGTTTCTTTCCACTAGGGAGTCAGTTCCTCTACATCATTCTCCATTGAGGAAGTACAGGACAGATTTTCTGGAACAGCACTAAAGAATTATCCTTGTAGCCTGGGGGTTTCTCTGAGATATATTTGACTTTTTTCTACAGCCTCCTTTATACTACTGTATATCACTTTGAATGCACTTTCTAAATTGGGCTTGGGGAATCATCTTGCTTTTGCAGCTATTTTCTGTGATTGGTGGATGATTATTTAATCTTTGCTCAACCATAATCTTTGCTTTTAGAAAAATTGGGCAATGTGTCCAACTTCCTTCTTCAGGTGAGATGAGCAACTGTTTTTATCTGAGAGCCATCCAGGTGACCACTATATTTGAACTCAAAGGTACAGGTGACAGTCATAACTTCATTAGCATCTAGAAAGGGCTCTCTTTCACTCCACCCCCTCCCCAAATATAGGCAGATGTAAAGAGTTCCTACTCTGGGTTAGTCCAAAGGTATGATTACCTCTAATTAGGCTATTTCATTTTATATTTGAAACCTCAAATCATTTGTCCCCTCTTTTCTCTCCCTGGGAAAGAATAGAGAGCTAGTCCCTGGATCTGCTGCAAACTGGTGGTCTTTGTCTCATTTACTAGTCAGACCCCAATGAGCTTGAGACAGTGCTCATGTTGCCCATCTTCAGTTTTACGTGTCATAACTTTTACTTTGTAAATAACTACATTATTACATTATTATTATAAATAACTACATAACTACATACTTTGTATGTCTTCTGTATGCATACTTTCATACAATAAAAAATCGATTTTCTGTTAAAAAAAAAAAGCTAATAGAAGGGCAAAATGTATCCTTCCCTTATTTGCAAAACAGAGAACTAAAGGTGTGCAACATTACATATACTGCCAAACAGGGTGGATGTGCTAGCTGGTTTTAATAAACTGCTGAGCTTTTTTTCTCCTTTTTTTATTCTGTGTTTACAAAGAAAAGCTCGCTGGGTAGGGAACACCGGAAGGATATACTCAAAAATGAAGGAGACAGAAGAGAAAAAGCTAGCAAAAAAATTCAAAAATCTGAAAAAAAAAAGAGTGAAAGTTATGAAAAACAAAGAGATTTAAAATCTTCTTAGCAATTTACAGCTGAAAACTTATTTTGAATCTTTTCCTATACAAAAAAAAAATGCAACAACAATACTTGCTGAGTATGCTTGCTAACCCCTTGAATTCCCCAGTTAAAGTCTATTTCTGTGCTACTGGCACCAAAGATGCAGGTTCATTGACTAAGGTATCCTTTGAGAAGAGATCACAGAGTAGAATAATATATATAATAATAGAATAATAATATAGATAATAACAAGTACTAGTAATGATAGCGATTGCATTATCATTTCTTTCACATGAATGGATTATCTGGCAACAAGTAAAATTCTTCCCATTTTAGAGATGCCAAAACTAAAGACAAAAAGAATAGAAACAGTCTCATTAGTTCACACATTGAGTCAATGTCAAGGCCAAGAAAAGAACCTTGGTCTTTAGACTACTAAACCAGCACCCTGATCTATGTATGCACCTTGCTGGTTTTGCCATTTGATACAGAGCTCTTCCCTTCCTCCCCATCCCCAACTCCCATCCCACCCAGGGAAAGCCACAGACTCACCAGAGCTTGGTTGTTGTCACTAAATCGAGTGAAGAGCTGATTGGTAGTGTCAAATAATGCTCGGCAGGTTAGCTCAAACCATTCCCGGCGAGGGCCTCCCCAATCGAGAGCTAGACAACAAAACAAAGAAAAATCAGTTTGGGGCCTACAGCAACTTAATTTCCTTTAATTTTTCTACCTTGTTCTATTCCTTCTCCTTCCCCTCTTCTCCCCCCTCCCCCCTAATACACACACACACACACACACAAACACACACACAGAGCTAAAATACAAAGGTTTATGAAACTTAGCCCCCATCTATAGAATAACAACTATTTTTGGCCACTGAACTGCGCCCCCTAGTGTAGATACACAGAAAAACAAAAAACTAGAAAAGCAGCTCATTCCCTTTGTCTTCCACTCAATAAAAACTCTAGGCTCCAAACTTCTCCACCTCCTCTTTTCACTTTCCCTCACGTTCATGCTTTAGGCTCTATCCTGCCGTCTGAACTCATAATGTTATTGCTCCTGTTCTGGTTCACTGCCTATTCTTTTCTTTCATGAGGGAAAAAGGGGACATCCCAAAGATAGAAAATAAAAACTCCCAAGTCACCTTCTTCATCCTGGAAAATTACTTCAAAATTCTTACTCCAATCTGAAATGGAGAAATTCCGAGTGGCTTTCAGAGACTGGAGGGCAATGAAAGAGAGAAAACTATCAACATGCTGGCATATCAGAAATGCTGAGGTCAAGAGCAAGGATGTGCCTATTCAAACCCAACAACAACGACAACAAGAAATGTCATAATTGAAAGTGTGCTAATTTAGTAACATCTCACACATACAAAGCACAAAGCTTCAAAGCAAACTGATTTTTAAAAAAATATTAAAATATCATTCCATTGGAAGGAAAGGCTGGAGCTTATAACTTTGACTTTACTGACAGGAAAACTGAGTTCCAGAGAAATGAGCAAACAATGAAAACTACTCAAGTCACTAGAATAACCAAGGATGACCTCTGGTTTCTAGCATGAAGGGCCCCTCTATCCACAAGACAACTTTCTCTAGCCACAAAACTGGGTGCCAAGACAGAGAATGAGGCCACAGCAAGAACACAGTGAAGGAAAATAGACTTTCTACTGGGCTATGCAGCGCCAAACACTCAGTTTCTGGACAGAAGCCAAATCTACCCACTCCAAGGGAATGCATGAATTATGTTAATGTCTGTGCAACTGAGAAAGACACATCAGATATCCATTTTCTGATTGACCATCAGTACAAGAGAAATGATTTCCTTTTAACCCAACAACATCTCTTCTCATCTATTAAAAAGTAGTTTATTTTCTTAAAAATCTTAACTATAGCCTCCTGCCCTATACATAAGATTTCTTAAAAGCTTTTTTTATTTAGGTTTTAAACTTATTGTGCTGCCCAGTCTAGTTCTTTCACCACTACATGTCAAAAAAGAAGTACTGAGGAGACCATTTTAATCAATAAACAGGAAGGGAGTCTGACTACATTCAGAACCCCAAAGGGGTCTTTGGAGTTTCTAGGGAAATAAAACATTACTTACAGACTCCAACAGGGTGTGTCTGCTGACCTTCAGTGTGACCTTCGAGTGTGGTCTTTTCATGTGTACCTGCCGAAGCTCTCGCTGGAAGAAGTTCACCTTGTCCTGAAAGGTCTCTGAGCCTCCTAGGAAGCAGTAGGACCCTCTGTGGTCACAATCCCATTACAAAGTGTGTCTGGCAAATCCAATTCTACATTCTTATATCTTGGGTTAGTAAACCTTCCCTCCTCATAAAGAATCCCAAGTCAACTTTACCTATGTTTTTATGGAGAGAACGGATAAAGGTGGCTGCTAAGATGTTCCTTTCCTTACAGCTAAGCTCTACAGGAGGCTGGATCCCATCATCTACCACTAGTGTAAGCAGCTTATGCACAGGGTCAGGTCCATGGTATGAAAACTATAAGGAAGGAGGGAAAAATATATAAATTCAGTGTCAATTATTAATTTGCCAGATCAACCCAACAAAACCCCTCATGCCCCAAGCTGGCCACACACCATCAAAGAAAATCTAGTGCATCGCACCAAAGCAGGGTGACCCTGTAGTAAGCACCACTGCCCCAAAATATTGCTTTGAGGTCTCACAAAATCTGAGTTCAAAATAATTTTCGTACATCAGGGTTGCAGGAATAGAATTTGAGAACAAAAGGCATAGGTAGCTCTATATACTTCGACCAGCAAGCAGCACAAGATAGAGTTTAGAGGTAATCTTGAAAGTCCCTTTCAAGCCTAGGATTAAAGCCTAAGGATTTTAAGAACAGGTGAGTCTAGCTGCCATAAGTTGGGAAAGAATAAGTCTGTTTAGATTGTTGGGGAAAGTTTACTCTTAACACAACGGCCCATTCCAGCTTCTGGGCAAAATTTTATCATTTCTGAGTCTACGTAGGGAAAGGAGTAAAAGTATGTATATAAATGCTGAATCCGTGGATTAATACTCAACATAGGATGACTAACAAGATAAAGGCTTGAATAGCCAACCACTCCTGGTAACATAACCTTATAGACAAGTTCTAGCACTAACAAGCTGTTAGTGCTACAGTATCTTGAATTGCTAATAATTCCTATAGGACATTTCTTTCTATAATTTACATATTCCTGATGCTATTTAGTAGAGATAATGTTTCTTCATTTGGCAACAGATTCTATGTACAGTAAGAACCTCCAGATCCATCAGAAGCTCTCCCAGGAAAAAAGGGGAAGAGGGTGAATCAGGCATTATATGGTGGTGCATACCATATAATTCCTGCTATTGTGTGGATCTGGCTGAAGCTGAAGGATCGATCCCACAAGCCCAGGAGTTCTGAGTTGCAGTGGACTAAGTTGATCAGATGACCACACTAAGTTCAGCATTAATATGGGGGGTGAGAGGTCACAAGAAGTGCAGGCTGGGGGAGAAGGGAGTGGAGATGTTACCAAGGTGCCTAAGGAAAGGCAAACTGGTCCATGTTAGGGAAGAGAGCAGGACAAAGCTCCTATGCCAATCATAGTGGGACCAGGCCAGTGTATAGGCCCTGTACTTCCAGTCTGGGGAAGATAGGGAAATAGTCTTTAAAAAATACAATAAACATTCGTTCAACATGGAAAAAACACAAAGCTCAACCTACCTTTGTCCCAGGGCACACTCTAAAAGTGTAGAGGCGCCAGGGAATGATTTTCAGGTAGAATTCTTTCACTGAGAGTTGCTGAGGGACCAAGAAACCAGAAAGAAAATAAAGTCAAAGAATTTTTTTTTTCAAATGACCTAGGGTCATTGGAATTTAACTTTCATTAAAGTTTAAACCACATTTCTTATTGCAATAATGAAAATAATAATTACTGGCTCAAGATTGAGAAATCCTTCAAAGTTCAAATCCTCACTCTAGTTCTTGTATGCACTTAGACAAATTTCTTAACATCACCCCCTGCTTCTTCCTTGAGTCTGTTTCCTCAGCTCTCAAATGAGAGGGTTAGACTAGATGGTCACTAATGTCATATTCAGTTCAAGATCTTATTTTTAAAAAAGAGGTCCCATGCATCGAGATAATGGCACAGCTTTCTCCTTCTTTTACAGTTTGGCAGCAACTCTGGCATAGAAGAAAGCTAACTTAAAAACAGCTTCTGGATTTTTCTTCAAAGACGAAAAGGAGAAAAATATCCCTTCATACAAGGATACAGTAAGACCCCTTCGATGTAATTTCCAACAAAATGAGGAGAGGAGAGGAAAGAATAATACAGGAAGTAAAAAAATTCCAAGAGGGATCTGTCATTTGAGTGTTCACTAGGCCAGATCTTTAACTGTCAAAATTGCAAGAGAATGTTAAGTGGAACAGGTTCCAAAATTTAGTCTGGGTCAGAGATATAGGGACTCCAGATCTGTAATAAGGAGTCTGCATAGTTTCTCATTTATATAAGGCCCGAATTCATAAACAAAATTCATATATTTAAAAAGAACCCCCTAATCCAAAGCACCTTTTTGGGAGGTTTATGCTCTCATCCTTGCCAAAGTATCTCTAATCCCTCTAGCTAGGGAGAGAGGGAAAGTCATTTGTCATGCATTGAGAGATTATAAAATTCTATCCTTAATCAACTTGTTTCAATACAGCACAAGGGGCCAGCTAGGATTTTAGTTCTAGTGAGAAAATTCCAACAGCTAAAGGCAACTTTCTCAAAACATGTCAGAGTCCATGACTTTGAAAAACACAACCCTAGGAATTGATAAAAATGTGGTAACAGGTTACAATTTAAAGCATCTTGGCTTGGTCTAGTCCAGTCCAGATTATCAAAAACTTCAGAATATCACGAATATATATTCAACTTCTATCCAGTTTTTCTAGTTTTCTAGAACATTAAAGACAATTACCCTATTCCAATTCCAGTGGAGTAGATACTATGAAAGACAATTCTTTTTCAAGAATTGTTAAGCTACAAGTCCTACAGATACTTAGTGACAAGCACCATAAACATGTAAACATGAGCAGAGGAATTTAAAAGTAAAAGTTAAAGGTGTTTTTACCTTCGGTGATACATAGCAGTACACCTTTTTAGGTTTTTTCATCTTTTCAGGGGTCTGGCTGTCAGAGGGTGAATCTTCATCCTCCTCCTCAGTGGCAGTAGAAGGACGACGTTGGGAAGAGCTCATGTGCATGGGTGGAAGGTGCCACTGTGGGTTGGCACAGTTGGTGGCATTATAAAGATAAGCCTCAAAGTAAATACTGACCCCTGAGGTGGATACATTACGTTCTACAATGTTCTTCTCATTTTCTAAAAGGCATAAGGAAAAGACTGAAAATAGGATTTGTTACAGAAACATACTATAGATAGAAAGATAGACAAATACAGATAGACCAGCAAATGAAATGGTACTATCTTTATGTATATAGATTCAGATATCTAGAACTATATACAGCTCTGGATACCTGGAGCTATATCTAGATCACCATTTAGTAGGTAAGACTCTAAACCAGGTGTTCTTTTTTTTTTTTTAAGCAATTGGGGTTAAGTAACTCGCTCAAGGTTACACTGCCAGTTATTTCTGGGTGTGGTGCTAAGTATCTGAGCCTGGATTTGATCCCCAGGTCATCCCGACACTAGGGCCTAAACCAGGAGTTCTTAACCCAGGGTTTGTGGATAGATTTCAGGGGATCATGAATTTATTTTTTAGATATTTTGATCACTATATAGCAATATACTATTATATTATATGCATAATATATACCAATAACATAATATTATTATATTATTAGTATATACTAATAATGTAACATATATACTAATATATAACAGGTTTCCTCTGTATTTTATTTTACACATTTAAAAGACATTATTTTGAGGAATCTATGTTTCTCCAGAATGTAAAATGTTCATATTACAAAAAAGGGCTAAGAACTGCTCTAAACCAAGACGAGCTCAAAGATCTAATAAAAATTTCAGTAGGTCAAAGGAGAGGAGAAATGCATTAAAAAAAACCCAAATTCTAAATCCCTTTAACTCACCACTTAGGACAATTATATCAAATTCACCATTGCTGATTGGCTGATTTTGGTATGAAATGCAGGCACGGAAGCAGCCCCGGGAATGCAAGGTAAGCTTAAGGAACACCTGGCAAGTATGTCTTTTGGATATCACAGATTTCTCAAATGAGACATCAGTACTTTCTTCTTCCGGAGGACCAAGCTACAAAGAGAGATGGAATATCACTTTGCATAAGAAGAGGACAGGAGATAGGGTAAGGAAAGGAGGTTGACTAAAAACATAAGGACTTTAACCTTCCTAGGAAAAGGAAAGCTCACCTCATGAATGGATACGCTGTAATTGTGTTCATCTATCAAAGACACAGAATTGTTGGTAGGATTGTCATACTCATCTCGAGGAACTATCTGAAGGGTGTGCTGTTGCCCACATGTCAGAACAAGAGTAGAGAAATGGCACACAATTTTAGTCTTGGAAGGAACCACCATCCCTAGAACAAAAGGGACAGGATCTAATGTTTAGAGAGATGCTAAAACAGATGGACCTTCACAGTACAAAGAACTGCTTTGACCAATGTATTCTAAAGGCTTCCCCATCCCCAAGGACAAACAACACTTTTAAATCACAGCATGGAAGGAAATAAAGGGACTGTTTCATATGATGAATTCTGGGTTTTTATACCTATAAATCCTTTACCAATCCAAGCACTAAGAGAAACTAGAGAGAAGGGACTTGAAAAGAGAATTCAAAAATTATACCTAAACTCCCACTTTTACTCTGTACTGCTTTCCCAGTGGGGACTTTTTAGTGAGGCAGAACCATGACTAAAATACGATGAAAGAAAATAAAAGGTCATGTACTGTCACTGTCTACCCACTCCCACCCCCTGCACTCCCACACCTTAATAACAAGCTGGATTGCAAGGGAAGGGAAGGTCTTCACCCTGCACTGAAGAGAATTTTCTGTAGAAAGTGAGCACATTCTTGCAAAAGGAAGTTCTAATGAAATAGCTAATTACAAAAGAAGCTATTTGAAAGATTTAGCTCCGAAGGGAAAGGTAAATGAAAATGCTTCATTCTCAGGGCCTTGGCCTTTGTTATAAGAATAAGAAAATCAGTTACCAGCCCATGGTTAAAATACCAAAACCTAATTAAACTCCTCTAGGATTTAACCCCAAAAGGTCATATATCTTTGTTCTGTAGTTATTAATTTGGCTAATGTCCAGTGACACTCTCAAAAGGATGCCACCACATATATGTATATGGCACAAGTGTTATTCTCACAAATTGAAATAAAATATGTTGCCTACTAGAACAGATTCCACATTTCTGAGAATTTTAAGCAGAGCAAAGGAGAATCTAGTTGCTTATGTAATATATACAAAGGATATGCAGAGTATAATTGGAGACAAAAGGAGGTTCAATTCTCAGAAAACTGAAGCTTTAGAAACATTTACTAAAGATAGGTTCCATCAATACAGGAAAACAATGGTACTAAAGAAGAGGAGGATAGGATTACTTTCATTTTGAATGGTGTCAAACTACAGAAGACTTTTAAATCCATCTTGGCACTCCTACTCTTAAGATCTTACCAGCCTGAAAAATTTTGTAGTAGGGGCTGTAGGCCACACTTAATCCACCAAGTTTCACTGTGATTTCATAGCGACCAGCCTTTCGAACAGTGAAGGCCACTTTTACAACATTGGAATTGGGCTCCTGAAGGACTTCTTGAGTTACTGGAATATCCACTGCTAACTCAACATGGGAGATGTGAACTCGTAATCCCACAGGCCGATGAGCAGGGAAGGGTTGTCCATTCTTGTAGAATAACTGCATAGGGGAAGTGAAAGACACTTGTTGGGGGCGGCTAGGTGATGTAATGAATAGAGCACCGGCCCTGGAGTCAGGAGGACCTGAGTTCAAATCCGGCCTCAGACACAACACAAAAAACTAGCCGTGTGACCTTGGGCAAGTCACTTAACCCCAACTGCCCTCCAAAAAGCAAAAAAAAAAAAAAGACACTTGTTAATGCCTGGAGAAAGAATACTGTTCCCCTATGGCCAGAGTAAACCCATTCATTGTCTTTGGAGAAAGCAAGTACTGATAAGGGGAGCAGGAATTGTGTGTTAGAATTGCCATCCACTCCCACAGTCTTCCTCACAGTATTATAGGGAGAATAACTTTAGCTACTTACAATGCAATGTTTAAAGAAAGTAAAATAATTTACAAACTTGGCTGTATAAAAGGAGTGGACTCTGTCAGTGTACCACTGAATCAAACCCTACATTACTGAATAACCAACACTAGCTCTTGTCTTACCAGAAATCTCTCCCCTGGAGACTGACCCAAATTTTAAAATCAAACTACTTTGGTATCATTGAGTACCTGAATCCTGTGCTATCTGGGCTAAACACATTGCAGTGGGGATGTTCTGACTTGTGTTGTACTGACAACATTTTTCATTTTCTGAAAAGGCATTAAGTTTATAATTTCTCAAAGAGAAGTGTACCCTTGGAAGAAAAATAACAAAATAGTTCCTAGTGCTTAAATATGTCTTTTAGATATCACAGATGTCACAGATATGGTGACAGGTTACAATTTAAAACATATTGGCTTGGTCTAGTCCTAAATTCCTTGGGGTGGGAAGACAGGGCAAGGGAAGATAATAATAGTATTTCAGTTTAGCACCACCCACAGGCAGAACAAGGCTCTGTGAAAGCAAGCCACTAGAAACCCCAATGGGTGTGGAGACAGAAACATTCCCTTACATGCACTCGGAAGGCCATGCTATGGCCCACCTCATAGGGGTCCTTCCAATCCCAGGAGACTTTGCAGGACCGGGGGTCCAGGTAATTTCCCCGCACGTAGTCATAAATAGTCCGGTCCCCTCGGCGCTCCCGGTCTTCATTCTGGAGGAAGCTGACTAATCGTGCGGCCAGCTCAAAGAAGAACTTAATTGTGAAGAAGAAGGCGACCACAGACACTGTGATTCCACCTATGTGGAGAAAAGACCAGATGTTATTACACACCAGCTATATACTTCATTGTATCTTAATATGGGAGAAATCAGAAGTCTTTGAAAAAGATCAGAAAATTTTCCCAAACATAATATATGGGCCTAGGGATCTGGCATTAGAAGACCTGGGTTTGACTCCTAGATTTGCAATGTACTATTGATATGATGCTTGGGTAAGTCACTTAACTTCTCTGAGCCTCAGTTTCTTCCTCTGTAAAACAAGGGAGTTGAACTAAATGACTTCTGAGGTTCCTCCCTGCTCTAAATCTATATTCCTGTGTCACTGGCAGGTAATGAAGTGTACTTCTCTGACATGATACACACATACATAATGCACCCAATACTGCATGTGTAGTTCCCATAATTGTGGTAAAAACAAAACAAGTACAAGGCATAAGTGGTTTTACCACTGTCATGTCTAATGAGGTATATCTGGTAGAACCAGCAATTTTCTAGGTCAAATAGCAATGAAGTTAAACAAGATTCACAAACAACAGGAAAAAATAGAGAAAACAGGGCTCTCTTCAACACTCACCAATAACGTAAAACATCAGGTCCCTTCAATGAAGACAGACAGCTGAGGATCACAGCTGCATCTGCAAAAGAAAATGAGCTTAGTTCTTGCCACTTCTCTTCCTCACAGCCATATCACCTAGGATAGCACAGAATAAGTTTCATGGGTTTAATTAAGCCAATCAAATCCCTAAAGTCTTTCTATCCCCATCCTCTCATTCAAAACTAACACAGTCCTACTTAAGACATTTCAAGGAAACAAAGCTAGACCACATAATTCTCTCAAAAGAATTCTAACGTACCAAAAAAACTCAAGGATGCCAGACATTTCTTTGTTTCATTGCTAATTAAAATAACATGGCTTTCATTTTCTCAAATACAGGTCTCCTGGGACAGTTCCCCTCCTCAAACAAATTGGTACTAATTAATGCAAACAACAAGGGAAAAGGAGTCACTGTCCTCTTACAGTTGCTTTCTGGAAGTAATTCATCCAAGTAGAATTAGCAATATAAAATGTGGGATTTAACAACCAAGTATTATTATTCTCATATTGACATTATGTAATTAAAACGAATTTGAATTGTGCCAATAAGCACTGGGTATGTGACAGCAAGCTGCTTGTTTATGCTCAGCAATCAGGCTAACTGCCATTAGTTGGCCTCTTGGTTGACAATCTCCATAGAATAACAGAGAACTGAGGCAAGAAGAAGTTATGAAGACCGTACTTCCCCTTGCACTAAGAGGCCACTCTCTGAGGAAGGCTTGGAACCCTGGGAAGCATATAATGCTACTGCCAAGTCTTCACTACTTTTATCTGAACCACCACAGGATTCCCTTGGGGTGACCTGAGGTGCATCTTGACACTCGAATACCTTTGGACTCCAATAGCTCCTATTACCCTCAAAACTATGTGCCACATGATAAAACTCATCAATATTTTTTTAAAAAAATTTTTGAGGGGTGAAGGCAAGGCTACTGGGGTTAAGTGACTTGTCCAAGGTCACACAGCTAGTAAGTGTCAAGTATCTGATGCCACATTTGAACTCAGGTCCTCCTGACTCCAAGGCAGGTGCTCTATTCACCGTGCCACCTAGCTACCCAACCTATCTGTCTTTTAACCTAATTTTGAATTCATGGTCACTGGATTGGAACTACATCTGCTCTCCACTCTAAACTGAACTGAGCACAATTTCTATAATCAAAACATATTAAATAGCTCATTGTCACCTTAATAAAACATGACCAAATTTTTAATTACTGAAATATAAGGGAAAATTCCTAAGGTCAGAGCTAGCAGTGACTAAAATGGGTCTTTGTAAGGAATATGCCTGAGATTAAAAGGAGGGAAAGACAGAGGCAAGGAGCATCCATCAATTCTTCCACTGACAATATGCCAATGGAAAATAAGCAAAAGAGTTTTTTTTAGGGGTGTCTTAATCAAGTTTGATAAGAGCCCTTATTTAAGTCAACTTATACAGAGGAAAAATCAGGGGAAAAAAAGCCACCCATCATTCCACATCTGAAGCATTTACACTGTCAATACAGTTTAGCATCAAGTTGCTTCTACATAGGACTACTACTTGAAGGACATAAGCAGCACAAAGAATTGGGCCTTAATGACTGAGTCTTCTTCTCAAACAAGCACACAACGGTATTATTCTTCAGTGTTACACAATGGAAGCCATTATAGTATACCAGAAAGATTATCACAATGGAAGTCAGGAGACCTGGATGCAAGTCCTAGCTCTGTTGAATTTCCTCATCTGAAAAATGAGGATAAACAAGACAATCTTAAAGTTCCCTTCCAGCTCTGATAGTCTATGATTATAGAGAAAAGCTGTGAGCCGTTCTCAGAAAGTATTCTGTCTCTAAAATGGCATGATCTAGAACCAATAGCTAGGTTGGATTGAATGCAAACTACATTATTGGAATATTCTCCAAACTGGCTCCGACTACGAAATTTCTGCTCAACCAGGGAATGTACAGGACAGAGCATGCAAGGGCTTGAACACAATTTAGTCTCAGGAGACATGAAAAGTCTCTTGCTCCTTGAAAAAATTAATCAAGTGCCAATGCACAGGACAAGACTTGGCACACAGTAGGTGCTTAATAAATGCTTAATGAATTGAACCATTTGATGGGTACAGTCATCAAGAAGCCAACGGGAGGCAGTATAGTGTAATGCAGAAAGCAATGGATGTATAACCCTGAGATAGTCACTCCCTCTTTGTGGACCTCATTTTCTCTTTATAAAATTAGAAATTAAGCTAGATGGTGTCTAAGGTTTCTTCTAGATCTCACATCTTCTCATTCTAACACATAACACTGACCACTAACTCATTCTAAGAAGCTAAAAATATTCGAGTTACAGGTGGAAGAGTAGAAAGGGCACTAGATTCAGAGTGAGGAGACACTTGAGTCTAGGCTCCAACATTTATTATTCCAGACAAATCATCAACTTTCTGAGTTTCAGTTTCCTGATCTATGAAGATATTAGAATTGTAAGACTTAGAACTGGAAGGGATCTGCTCAAATCCTTTCTCTGTATGGATGAAACTGAAGCTAAGAGAGGTTAAAAGGAAGTCACTCAGGATCACACAGGTGCTGAGCAGCAAGGCAAAAATTATAGCCCAAATCCTCTGAACAATACTTATATAATATTACTTAACCTTACAGCAGTTGTGTCAAATGCAAAAAGAAACCAATTTGGGTCACACAGACTTCGAAAACCACATAATTATATTATCTATGTTGTATTTTTTAAATTTTTGTTAAACATTTCCTAATTACATTTTAATCTGGTGGCCACACCCATGAGGAACTATTGGGGGATGCAGGAAAGAGTTTGACACCTCTACCTTTCAGGCTTGTGAGAAAAACACTTTATAAGCATTTATAAGCATTATGCAATGTAAGTTATTATTATCCAGGCAAATTATAGTGCCATGTGTCATTAGACACTACCTAATAAGGAAGTAGAGTGAATTACTCGCTCCTTGGTGTGTTTAAAGATCTATGTACAGTGGTATATTTAGAAAAAAAGTGTACCTGTTGTCATTATCAAAATCTCTTCCTTGTCACAGTCACGTCCCAGAGGATTATTCTGCCTCTATGCCAACAGGATATGAAGGCAGGCATTCCTAACCTTTTTTTATGTGAATGACCCTTTGGCAATCTGGCAAAACCTATGCACTCCTTGGAATAATGTTTTAAAATGCATAAGATAAAATATATAAAACTACAAAGGAAATCAATTATGTCAAAATACAGTTATCAAAAGATTTTTTTAAAACAAGCTAATGGACATCAAGTTAAGGACTGTACAAAAGGATTGTTCCCATCTACCCATCTTTCCCTCAATGGAGCTGCATCATTTAAAGGCACACATACATTTTTCTGTCTATACTGTCATTCCAAAAGACTAATAATGAGGGTCGGGGGTGGAGTCAAGATGGCAGAGTAGAAACAAAAGACTAATAATGAGTTTTACCAATGGTTAAGCCATTGGGTAGTTTCCTCATTTTTTTCTTCACATTTATTTAATCATCACAAAACCTATCTATTTTACCCAGATTTTTACTTTTAGGTCAATCCCACATTTCCACTCCTCTCCCCATCCTCATACAAAATTCATCAAGTCAAATACTGCTTTTTTTTAAAGTCCTTAGTTATAGTTTGCAACCTGGGTATGAACTCTCATAATTTATTGCTCACTAAAGGTCAATGACTTGACCTTTGACAAAAGCTATTTCTCTGGCATTTCTGAAATTTATTTCATCCTTTTTATTAAACTGGCATGTACTATTTCTACCTTTATAACATCTCTAAAAACCAACCCTTCTACTCACACAGCCACCAACTTAGTTTAGGCCTTCATTACTTCTCAACTATATTATTACAATTCTGCTAAATTATTTCCCTGCTTTCAAGTCACCCATCACTATTCCATCTTACACACTGCTACCAAAGTAGGTTTTCCTTATTTTTTTCTTATTTATTTTCCTGAAGTGTAGATCTGACTATGTGACTCCTCTATTCAACCAACTCAACTGGCTTTCCAATTGTCTCTAGGATCAAATATACGCTTCTCTATTTAGCTTTTAAATCCCTACACAATCTGGACCCAATCTACTGTGCCATGGGATATCACTTCCCCTCTCATACTCTGCTATCCTGACTAACTGTATTTCACGTTCTTCACACATGATGCTCCATCTCCCACCTCCATGTTTTTGTACTGGCTGTCCCACATGCCTAGAATACATTTCCCCCCTCCTTACTTCACAGAGTTCCTTCCTTTAAGATGCAATATCCTCTACATAAATCCTTTTCTGATTCCCCTCCCACCTAAACAACCTTATATTTAACTACTCTGTGTATATGTGTATGTGAATAGATATAGATATACATAGAGCATGTATCTGTTGACTTTATAATTATATTGTCTATATTTATATGTTCTTATTGTTTCCATCATTTAAATTCATTTAGAATAGGAACTGTTTCATTTTTTAAGATGGTATCCCCAGTGCCTAGCACACAGTACATACTTAATAAATACTTGTTGATTGATTTCAATCTTAACTGAATCACTTGATTTTCAATTCCTTAATATTTCCCATAATGACTACTATATTGTCTCTAATTTTTAATGTTTTCTCCTTTCTTGTCCCTCCTGAACGCTATAACAAAGACCTCTTTCCCTTGTCACTTAAATCACAAGGTAACATGATATTAACTACTGATTAGAGAAATGCAAATTAAAACAACTCCGAGGTACTATCTCATACTATCCAACTGGCTAATATGACAAAAAAGGGAAATGATAAATGTTGGAGAAGATGTAGGAAAACTGGAACATAATGCATTGTTGGTGAAGTTGTGAACTGATCCAACCACTCTGGAGAATGGTTTGGAACTATGCCCAAAGGGCTATAAAACTCTACACACCACTCTATACATGGCAGCAACACCACTCCCAGGTCTGTATCCCAAAGAGATCATAAAAAAGGGAAAAGGATCCATGTGTACAAAAAATAATTTATACCAGCTCTTTTTGTGGTAGCAAAGAATTGGAAATCAAGGGTATGCCCATCAACTGGGGAACAGCTGAAATAGCTATGGTATACAAATGTAATGGAATACTATTGGGGGTATTTTTGGAGTGGGGAAGGCAAGGCAGTTGGGGTTAAGCGACTTGTCCAAGGTCACACAGCTAGTATGTCAAGTGTGTGAGGCTGGATTTGAACTCAAGTCCTCCTGACTCCAGAGCTTGTGCTCTATTTACTGCACCACCTAGTTGCCCCAATACTATTGTTCTATAACAAATGATGAATGGATGGATTTCAGAAGAACCTGGAAAGACTTACGTGATGATGCTGAGTGAAGTGAGCAGAACTAGGAGAACACTGTACACAGTAATAGCAACACTGTGCGATGATCAACTTTGGTAGACTTAGCTCTTCTCAGCAATACAATGATCTAAGACAATTCCAAAAGACTATGATGGAAAATGCTGTCCACAGCCAGAGAGAGACCTATAGAGTCTGAATGCAGATGGAAGTATACTATTTTCTTTTATTCTTTCCCTTTATTCTTATTCTTCTTTCACAACATGACTAATGTGGAAATATGTTTAACATGGTTGTACATGTTAAAGAGTTTTCTCTACTATCTCCAAACTTCCATAACATTATCTGTACCTTTCCTATATATAATTCTACTTTATGACTATTTGTGTATCCTCTTAGCTTATTTGCTTTCCTCCAGACTAAAAGCTCAAGACTACACCTGGTTCTTTCTTACTTTCCTTCATGATGTTCTGCCCAGTGCCTGGTACATTGCAGGCACTTAATAAATGTTTATTGATCAATTAATAGATGCTTGAATAAATGCCTTTTTACTTAAAAATTCTAGCAATTTTTCCAGGTGAGGATGTTGCCCTCTGATAACCATCTCCTACCCATCCCCTAACCTCACTCCCATGCCAAAGTAATGTTCAAAAGTACAGCTCGGATCATGTTACTCCCTGACTCAAAAACCTTCAATGGTCTTCTACTGCCCACCAGTGAAAAATACCTAGAATTCAAGAACCATCTTAGTCCAGCTACCCTTCCTCATGCACCAATAATGTTCAATTAATCTCAAATCCCTAAACAAGTCCCACGTTTTTCCACTTCTGGAGATTTGGTTCTACCTTTTCCTACACTTTAAATAACCTCTCCCACCTCTGCTTAACTCATCTTTCAAGACCCAAGTCAAATGCCACCCCCTCCAAGCATGAAGTCTTCCCCAAGTCTCCCCAGCTGAGGTAATTTCTCCTTCCATGTATGCACAGCACTTTGTGGTTTTGTTGTTTTTTTTTTTTTACGAACTTACTTCTTTTATTCCACTTTTTACTATGGGCATTTATGTATGTGTCTCATCTTCCCAGAGATCACATCTTATTCACCTTTGGATCTCCCTGGAGTATCAAATAGTAAGTATTAAATAAATATTTGCTGAATTGAATTAGACTGGATTGTTCTGACCAGCAATGTACTCATTTGGGTTAAAGACCCAACTCTTCAAGTCAAAGGATTAATTCTAGATTACTAACTCATGGTACAAGAACACAACTGTATTCTATATTCATGATAACAGGTTTTTATTTCTTCTAGCAGTTTATAGTTTATATAGCAACTAACCCACTTTTTCCAACTCATAACTTCCCCAATAAAATTATTTTGGAAGTTAAAATTTCCATGTCTGATTCAAGCCCAAAGAAACATTTCAACTTGTATCCAAATTGGTTCTTATATTTTAAAATTATAAAGATGGTTTTTTGTTTGTTTTAACATCCTATGGTATTGTAACATTCTGTGCTGACAGAATCACAATCCTTATGGAGGGAAAATAAGCAAAATCCTAGACAGTTTAGTATTCTTGAAAAAAAGATAGATTAATTAAAAAAAAAAAGTGAATGCAGACATAAGAGGGAATCTGGTTTCCTTCCAGCTCAAGTGTTGTAATTACAGATGACAAAGTGTTAACACCAACGATTCCTTTATGAAGTGTGAACACTGAGAGAAAGCAGACAGGACAACTTTGCCTGACAGAAGATGGCCATGCCCTCAGGTGATCCTTAAAAGACAGTTCATAAGTCAAAAGATACAAGTTCAACAAAGTATATCTTAAAAGCCAAGGCAGCAGCCAAGCTCTGAGGGAATTCAATCCTAGAATGCAAGTACGAATTGGTGAATATTCCTAAGAGGGGTTCTACACAGGTAACAAAACAATATAAACTATTCTAATCCATGGTGTCTCTTGTTAAGGCTGAAAATGGAAAGGCAAAACGCCCCTGTCCTACAATGGAGACATTTTTCCAAAAAAAAAAGACTAAAGCTAAAAGATGAAATATAAAAATAGGATATAACCCAAACTATTTAATGTAGTTCCTTGTTTAAGGACCTTGGACAAGTTCCCTACTCTCTTTGGTACATTATCCATGAAAGGAAACAAAGGAAAAAAAAACTTGTCTTGGAGCTGCCTCAGGGAAATGCTGGGATGTATAATGATGTCATTACTTCTAAAGTCTTTGGAAAATATACAAGGTTAATACTGTACTACTAAATGATTTTTTTAGGCCTAACATTAAAGAGAAGTACTGGAAAAGTAATTCCCTAGGAATGAATGCTAGTCTCTTAGCACTCTCAAAATTAAAAGGTTGTAACACCTGGGTCAAATCTAGCTGTCATTGTGGTTCTGTTAAATGAAGCCCCTTCACAATTAAGCCATTTCTTTCTGTAAATGCCCATACCATGATTTTCCTTATGCCAACAATAACAACCACACCAGTATCTTACCTTTAAAGGAGGGCCCATGTTCTGAGAGTTGAGGTAGCACTCTCATTCATTAAACCAATTTCTCTTGGTTTCTGTTGTCTTGCTTTCCAATTTCCACATGGAGAAAAAAAGGGGGCAAGGTAAATAGGAATGGTCTGTCCATCAGACCTTCACTAAGGTAGTATCACAGAGTGTTTGGAACTCCCAGGGAGAAAAACCAATCCTAAGACGAAGACTCCATCTCTAGTCTTCCTCTCTACAAGGCACAGTCCATCCAATCAGATGAACGTATTCCAGCTTGCAGCCTGAAAAGTAAAGAAATCAACTGACTATTTGTTTCTGAAAGACAGAACCCAAAAAAATGACAATGAAAAAGTACAACAGAGGGGCAGCTAGGTGGCGCAGTGAATAGAGCACTGGCCCTGGAGTCAGGAGGACCTGAGTTCAAATTCGGCCTCAGACACTTGACACACTTACTAGCCCTGTGACTTTGGGCAAACCACTTAACCCCAACTGCCCTCCAAAAAGCAAAAAAAAAGAAAAAGAAAAAGTACAACAGAAAGAAGGTGGAGGCAGTGAGGAAGAAGAGGTAAAAATAATAATCAAGATCTAATTAGTTTCCAGCCAGAAGTTTCCCAATTAAAATGACTTCACCATTACATCCTTAATTTTAATTGAATCACATAGTAGTAACAAGCTTAACACATCAATAAGACCTGACCCTCCAATTTTTTTCAGTGCCTACAGAATAAGTTCCAAATACCTTACCATGGCATCCAAGGCTTTCCCTGCTCTAGCCCCAGGTTAGCTTTCTGATCTTACCTCTCACTATTTCACTTTTCTAATACCTAAGCTCCTGCAAAATCACTGAACATTTCTCAAACACGTCCTGAGTTTTTGCTCATTGTGTTCTTTCTTCTACTCATTTCAAAGAACGTGTATTATCTTAGAAGGTAACATAGCAAAGGGAACAGGGCTTTGGACTTCAAATCAGGAAGACTTGGGATATATAAATGTCTTGCCTCATACACTTACTAGTAAGGGCAAGTCACTCTGTCTTTCAATTTCCTCATCTGTAAAAATAGCAGGTTCATCTCAATGGCCTCTACAATCTCTTCTACTTGTATTCTAAACTTGTGATCCTAAAACCTTATTATAAGGGCATACTAGCATAGTATTGGTAGAACTATGTGTTATTCTAACCACTCTGGAAGGTAATTTGGAATTAAATGTTTAAAAAGTGACATGAAATGTCCATACCCTTTGACCCAGATTTTCCCATTGCTAGGCTTATATACCTTTGAGTAGGTAAAAAACAGAAAAGTCCTATATATTCCAAAATATTCATAGCAGTAATTTTGGTGGTGGCAAAGAAACTGGAACAAAGTAGGTAGTTACCCAGGGACAGGAAAGGACTAAGCAGATTGTGGTATATGACTGTAATAGGACATTATTACACCAAAAGAAATGAAAAAGATGAATTCAGAGAAACATAGAAGGATCAAATTTGGAAAACAATTATGTTTATGGAACACATGAATTGATGCATGCATAATAAAGATATGTTTAGTTGTTGCTCAATCATTTTACAGTCTTTTCCAACTCTTCTTGCCCCATTTGAGGCTTTTGTGGCAAAGATACTGGAGTGCTTTGCCATTTCCTTCTCCAGCCCATTTTACAGATTAGTAAACTGAGGTAAGTGGGGTAAAGTGACTTGCCCAGGGTCACACATTTACTAAGTGTTTGAAGCCAGACTTGAACTCAAGGAGATGAGTCTCAGGGAAACAGGCACTCTATCCACTGTGCCACCTAGTTACCCATAAAGATATGGCCATAAACAATTAAAACAATATACACAATGACAACAATGTAAAAGGAAAGAACAATAAAATAAAACTAAATGATTATAAGAACCAAGCTTTTGTGGGGGGGGGAGGGAGGGAGGAGCACCTTCTCCCCTTCAATGGAGAGCTAGGGAACTGTGCATGAGGAAGGGACAGATGCTGTCACACATACTCAGTGTGTTGGCTGGGTTTGATGAACTACTATTTTTCTTTTTTCATCTTTGTTACCAGAAGAGACTCACTGAGTAAGGGAGACATGAACAATATATTTGGAAATGTTCGTTATGTAAAAAATAAGGCATCATCCTTTTCAGATCATGATGCAATAAAAATTACATGTAATAAAGGGTCATGGAAAGATAGGCTAAAAATTATCTAGAAACTAAGTAATCTAATACTAAAGAATGCGTGGGTGAAACAGCAAATCATAGAAATAACCAATAACTTCACCCAAGAGAATGACAATAATGAGACAACATATCAGAACTTATGGGGTGCAGTTAAAGCAGTTCTTAGGGAAAATTTTGTGTCTCTAAATGTTTACATGAATAAGATAAAGACGAGATCCATGAGTTAGTCATACAATTAAAAAAGCTAGAAAAAGGACAAATTTAAAAGTCCAATTAAATGCCAAATTAGAAATTCTAAAAATCAAAGGATTAATAAAAGTGAAATTAAGAAAATTATTGAACTAATAAATAAAACTAAGAACTGGTTTTATGAAAAAAAAAAACAATAAAATAGATAAACCTTTGGTTAATCTGATTTTAAAAAAAGAAAGAAAACCAAACTACCAGTATCAATAATTAAAAAAGTGAATTTACCACCAATAAAGAAAAAACTTAAAAATAATTAGGAGCTATTGCTCTCAATAAATCTGACAATCTAAGTGAAATGGATGAATATTTACAAAAATATAAATTGCCCAGATTAACAGAAGAGGAAATAAAATACCTAAACAACCCCAGTTCAGAAAAAGAAATTGAACAAGTCATCAATAAACTCCCTAAGAAAAAATTCTCCAGGGCCAGATGGACTTACAAGTGAATTCTACCAAACATTTAAAGAATAATTAACTCCAATACTATATAACTCTTTAGAAAAAAGACAGGCAAAGAAGGAATCCTACCAAATTATTTTTATGATACAAATATGGTGCTGATAACTAAACCAGGAAGTCAAACAGAAAAATAAAATTATAGACCAATTTCCCTAATGAATATAGATGCAAAAATTTGAAATAAAATATCAGTCAAGAGATTACAACAGCAACTTATCATGAGAATAATACACTATGACCAGGTGGAATTTATACCAGGAATGCAGGGCTGGTTCAATATTAGGAAAACTATCAGCATAATTGACCATATCAGTAACAAAATTAAAAGAAATCATATGATTATCTCAATAGATGCAGAAAAAGCTTTTGACAAGATACAATACCTATTCCTATTAAAAACACTGGAGACCATAGGAATCAATGGAGTTCTCCTTAAATGATAAGTAGCATCTAAAACCATTAGTAAGCATTATATGTTATGGGGATACGCTAGAAGTATTTCCAACAAAATAAGTGAAACAAGAAAGTCCATTATCACCATTGTTATTCAGTATAGTACAGTAGCTTCAGCTAAGAGAAGAAAAAAAAGTTGAAGGAATTAGAATAGGCAATGAAGAAACAAAACTGATTTTCACCCTTTGCAGATGATATGATGGTACTTGGAGAATCCTAGAGAATCAACTAAAAAACTACATGAAATAATTAACAACTCTAGCAAAGCTGCAGGATTTAAAATAAACCCACATAAATCACTGGCATAGAAATATGTTACTAACAAAGCCTAGCAGCAAGAGATAGAAAGAGAAATTCTGTTTAAAGTAACTGTACACAATATAAAATATTTGGGAGACTATCTGCCAAGACAAACCCAGGAACTATATGAATACAATTACAAAAAATTTTTCACACAAATAAAGTCATATCCAAATAACTGGAAAGATATCAGTTGCTCATGGGTAGGCCGAGCTAAAGCTACCTAAATTAATGTACTTATTCAGTGCCATAAACTACCAAAAAATTATTTTATAGAACTAGAAAAATAATAACAAAATTCATCTGGAAGAACAAAAGGTCAGAATGTCAAGGGAATTAATGAACAGAAATGCAAGGGAAGGTGGCCTAGCTACATCATACCTTAAATTGTATTATAAAGCAGCAATCATCAAAACTACTTGGTACTGGCCAAGAAAGAGTGGTGGATCAGTGGAATAGGTTAGGTATATAAGACACAGTAGTCAATGACTAGAGTAATCTACTGTTTCATAAACCCAGACTCCAACTTCTAGGATGGGAACTCACTATTGACAAAAATTTCTGGGAAAACTTGAAAAAAGTATTGCAGAAACTAGGCATAGACCAACATCATACACCAGATACCAAGATAAGGTCAAAATGGGTACACGATTTAAACATAAAGGGTGAAACTATAAGCAAATTAGGAGAGAGAGTAATAGTTTACCTGTCATCTATGGAGAACAGAAGAATTTATGACCAAACAAGAAATAAGAGAACATTATGAAATGCAAAATGGATGATTTTGATTAACTTAAATTTGAAAGGTTTTATACAAAGCCAATGTAACCAAAATTAGAAGGGAAGCAGAAAGCTGGAAAACAATTTTTATAACCAGTATCTGTGATAAAGGCCTCATTTCTAAAATATATAGAGAACTAAGTCAAATTTATAAGAATATAAGTCAAAGGATATGAACAGGTAGTTTTAAGATGAAGAAATTAAAGCTATCTATAATCATATGAAAAAATGCTCTAAATCACTAATGATTAGAGAAAAATGCAAATTAAAACAACTCTGAGGTACATCACACCTATCAGATTGGCTAACATAACAAAACCAGGAAAATGATAAATGTTGGAGAAGATATGGGAAAACTGAAACCCAAGTGTATTGCTGCCAGAGTTGTGAACTGATCCAAACATTCTGGAGAGCAATTTGGAACTATGCCCAAAGGGCTATAAAACTGTGCATACTCTTTGATCCAGCAATACCACTTCTAGGGCTGTATCCCAAAGAGATCATAAAAAAGGGGAAAGGACCCACACATACAAAAATATTTATGCCAGTTCTTTTTGTGGTGACAAAGAATTAGAAACAGAGGGGATGCCCATCAATTGGGGAATGGCTGAACAAGTTGTGGTATATGAATGTAATGGAATACTACTGCTCCATAAGAAACAGTGAGCAAAGAACTGAGAAAAACCTGGAAAGACTTGAATGAACTGATGCTGGATGAAGTGAGCAGAACCAGAAAATTGTACACAGTAACAGCATTGTTTGTTGGTCATTTGATTTAGCTCTTCCAAGCAATGCAGTGATCAAAGATTCATGAGAGAAAATGGAATCCACAATCCAAAGAAAGAACTATGGAGTCTGAATGCAGATTGAAGCATGCTGTTTTCTCTTTCTTTTGTTGTTTTTTATCTTTCTCATGGTTTTTCCCTTTTGTTCTGATTCTTCTTTCACAACATGACTAATGTGGAAATATGTTTAATGTGATCATACATGTATAGCCTACATCAGACTACATGCAATCTTAGGGAGCAGGGAGTAAAAGGAGGGGGGAAATTTTTAGAAATTAAAATCTTATAAAAGCCAATGCTGAAAACTAAAAGTTAATTAATTTTCAAAAGGCATCAATAAAAAAATGCCTTTATACAGAACACTAGGCTACATCTCAGGAAAAATATAAAGTTTTGATAAAATGCCTGCGGTCATAAAGTTTACAGACTAGTTGATAGAAACACAAATAATGTTAATGCAGTGTTACATGATGTAATGGGAATGTAAATTTTAAAGATCTTCCCTGCCCCTAGGCTAAAGTGCACCTGGAGCCTGGGGTGGGAGGCTTGTTTTTCAGTTGATGCTTTTTGATTGGCCAGTGGGTCCAAAAGGTTGTTACATTCTCTGTGCCAGGAGAAGGCTATATAAGCCCTGATGTGAGGCTTTGTTTTGGGGCTCACTTTGAGAAATGTTCTGTGATTTGATCTGGATTCTGGGAAGCCGTTGTTGAGAGCCCCCCCCTCGGCTTTGAAAAACCCAGATGTTGACTGGGTATGGATGTAATGGTTGGACAGTTTGAAAACTGTCTACTTGATCTGTTTCTCCGTCTTGATAATTCTGTCTGTGTATTCTGAAGTTCGGGGTGCTGACCTTTCCCCCCTGAACTAGGTAAACAATATATGTTTGACTAATTAAAGTAAGCCTGTTAACCCATTTTGAGTTGCTTTCCTTTAACAAAGCACATCTAAGAACATGTGTTGGCAGCAAACCCTGAGGACGCTTGGGGTGCTTGCTGCTACACATGACAAGTATATTACAGATGTATGAGACAGTGCTATGTGAGGTCTTCTGAGAAAAGTACTTGTGGATAGGAAACTGTGAGCTTCATAAAGGAGGTGACATTTAAGTTGAGCTTTGAAAAAAGGGTTGGGACTCAAGAGGCGGAAGGACATTCCAAGCACAGGAAACATAAGCAAAGAACATAGAACAAGGATAGGGAAGCAAATGGTAAGTATGAAAATTTTAGTTATTTCAAACTACTACCACCCCCTGGATCATTCCAGTGCCCCTCAGGGGGAGGTATCACCCACTTTGGGAACATATGAAGAATGAATTGGATGAAGAAGAAAATGAAGGCAATTTCAATGGTCCCAGTAACTAGTAAAGAGAATCTATACTAGGATGGTTGCACTGGGAATGAAGAGGATATACATGACACTGTGAAAAATGTTCCCAGAATGTCCTGCCCTATCATCTCCTCTTGTTAAAATCCTACCCATCAATTGAAGTTACATTCAAAGTCACCTCACTGATAACTCTGCACTCCAACCCTGCATAAAATGAAAGAATTTAACCATACTCTATTCCTCTTCCAAGACCCACCACATTTTGCTTTGTATTAAAATTATTCTTAAACATGTCCTATCTCTTTGTAAGAGACATTAATTTCCTTGAGGGCAATAAACATATACTGTTTATTTTTGTAGCTTTACAAAGAATAAGCAGTCAACAAATATCTACAGAACTTAATGGATGAAAATCTGAGCTTAAGGGGCGGAATCAAGATGGCGGCATAGAAACAGGACTTCCACAGGGCTCCAGCTCCCACCAACTCCAATTCATGTAAAAGATGGCTCTAAACAAACTTTGGAGCCACAGAACCCACAAAATGACACAGAGAAGCTAAACTCCTGCTGAGGACAACCTGCCAGGACATCAGAAAGGGGACAGCACAGCGCTTGGGGAGCCCATCAAGGTTTTAGCCTCAGGGTGGGCTGAACAGCCACTGGCTGGAGGGACTTCAGATCACCAGCAGCAGTGGTGGTGTAATTGGAATGTAAATTTTAAAGATCTTCCCTGCCCCTAGGCTAAAGTGCACCTGGAGCCTGGGGTGGGAGGCTTGTTTTTCAGCTGATGCTTTTTGATTGGCCAGTGGGTCCAAAAGGTTGTTACATTCTCTGAGCCAGGAGAAGGCTATATAAGCCCTGATGTGTAGCTTTGTTTTTGGGGCTCACTTTGAGAAGTGTTCTGTGATTTGATATGGATTCTGGGAAGCCATTGTCCTGAGCCCCCCAGCTTTGAAAAACCCAGATGTTCAAACCCAGATGTTGATTGGGTATGGATGTAATGGTTGGACAGTTTGGAAATCTGTCTACTTGATCTGTTTCTGTCTTGATAATTCTGTCTGTATATTCTGAAGTTCAGGGTGCTGACCTCTTTCCCCTGAACTAGGTAAACGATACATGTTTGACTGATTAAAGTAAGCTTGTTAACCCATTTTGAGTTGCTTTCCTTTATCAAAGCAGATCCAAGAACCTGTGGTGGCAGCAACCCTGAGGACGCTTGGGGTGCTTACTGCTATAGGCAGTTTCCAGAATTATCAGCGAATAGATACTAAGAACAAAGTGAGAGGTAATTGCAGTGTGGACTTTGGGATCCAGTAGTGTGGAGGTGCGTTTGGCATTTGCCCCCAGGACAGGAAGCCACTGAGGTGCTGCAGCCCTGCAGCCACTGCCACATGACAACTTCAGCTCCAGGCCTCCAGATTGTAGGAGGACCAAGCAACCAGTCTGAGGGGTAATTGCTCTTGCTTTAACCTGCTTGGATATGACTGCAGTCTAGTGTGGAGGTCCTGGGGTATGCACCAGCTTGCCAGAGCGTGTTGAGGCTTCAGAGAGGGCACCCAACTAACACCTTCGACAGCTGAGAAAACCCCAGCGTTTGGGATGAAGCTCCCTCCCCTGTCTGGTGGCAGAGTCCTACTATGGCAAAAAACCCAAAAGTCAAGTAATTAAGTGGCAACATGAGCAGGCAAAGGAAGCAAACCAAGCAGAGCAATCCAACTTTACACTCCTATTTTGGGGACAAAAAGGATCACAGCATGAAACAGGAGGAAGACAGTAAAGTCAGAACTCCTGCACCAAAAGTGTTCAAAAAAATATGAGCTGGTTACAGGCCATAAAGGACCTTAAGAAGGATTTTGAAAACCAAATAAGAGAAGGGGAGGAAAAATTGGGAAGAGAAATGAGAATGATGCAAGAAAAGTATGAGAGTCAACAACCTGACTGAAGAAAATAACACCTTAAAAAACAGACTAACTCAAATGGCAAAAGAGGCTCAAAAAGGCAATGAGGAGAAGAATGCCTTAAAAAGATGAATTTGCCAGGTGGAAAAAGAATCTCAAAAGTTCACTGAAGAGAATCATTCCTTCAGAATAAGACTGGAACAAATGGAAGCTAATGACTTTATGAGAAATCAAGATACTATTAAATAGATCCAAACAAATGAAAAAATAGAAGGCAATGTGAAATGTCATAGTTACTTAACCCCGACTGCTTAAAAAAAAAAAAAGTAGAAAAGGATCGGAGAATGGAACACACTAAACAAGGAAGAATCAGAAAAAAAAATTGTTTTCAAATTCTTTATTAACTTCTGATTTACATCATTCATTTCTGCCAGATTTTGAGTTACAAATTTTCTCCCTGTTTTTCCCCTACCCATCGCCCCAAAATAGCAGTCCCACAATAGATATCCCCTCCTCCAATCTGCTCTCCCATATTTTCTCCCATACCCCTTTCAACTTTTTCAGTGGACTCTATGCCCCAGTGCCTGTATATCTTATTTCCCAATTACATGTAAAATAGTATTAATAATAGTGTGTGTGTGTGTATATATATATATATATATGTATATTTGAGTATTTGATTTTAAAATTTTGAATTCCAGATTCATTCCCTTCTTTCCTTGTCTCCCACACTTACTGGAAATATAAACAGTTCAGTATAGGTTGTACATGTGTGGCTAATGCAAAACAATAACATAGTAGATATATTGTAAAAGACTGACTATATTTCTCTCCCTCCTGTCCCACCTCCCACTTGTTCTATTCTCTACTTTGATCTCGTCCCTTTTCAAAAGTGGGTGCTCCCAACTTCCCTCCCCCTCAGCCTGCCCTCCCTTCCATCATCCCCCCTCTGATGCCTTCCCCCCTACTCTCCTGAGGGTGAGATACCCTATTTAGTGTGTATTTCATTCCCTCCTCAAGCCAAATTCAATGGGAATAAGGTTGACCCATTCCCTTTTGCCTTCCTATTCTTCCCCTCCATTGTAACCATTTTCCTTGGTCTCTTCTATATGAGATAGTTTACCCCATTCTGTCTCTCCCCATCTCCTCTTATTATATTCCTTTCTCACCACTTAATTTCACCTTTTAAGTATCATCCCTTCCTGTTAAATTGGTCCTGTGCCCTCTATCTATGTATACCTGTAAACATATATACGCACATTCACATACGTATTCATATGCCCATATACCCTCATATATAGACATATATTTATATATATTTGTATTCCCTTCAACTACTGAGAAAAGTTTCATAAGTTATAATTATTGTTTTTCCATGTAGGAATGTTAATAGTTCAACTTTGATGAGTTCCTTATGATTTCTTTTCCCTATTTACCTTCTCATGCTTCTCTTGCTTCTTGTATCTGAATGTCAAATTTTCTATTCAACTCTGGTTTTTTTTTTCAGCAAGAATGCTTGAAAGTCCTCTATTCCACTGAATGACCGTATTTTCTCCTGAAACAGGATACTCAAGTTTTGCTGGGTAGGTGACACTTGGTTTTAATCCCAGCTCCTTTGACTTCCGGAATATCATATTCTAAGCCTTAGATCCCTCAGTGTAGAAGCTGCCAGATCCTGGGTTATCCTGATTGTGTTTCCACAATACTCATATTGTTTCTTCCTGGATGCTTGTAATATTTTCTCCTTAATCTGGGAATTCCAGAACCTGGCTATAATGTTCCTAGGAGTTTTCTTTTGGGGATCTTTTTCAGGAGGTGATCGGTGGATTCTTTCAACCTCTATTTTGCCCTCTGCTTCTAAAACATCAGGGCAGTTTTCTTTGAGAACTTCTTGGAGGATGATTTCTAGGTTCTTACTTTGATCATGGCTTTCAGGTAGTCCAATAATTTTTAAATTATCTCTCCTAGATCTATTTTCCAGGTCAGTGGTTTTTCCCATGAGATATTACATACTGCCTTCTATTCTTTCATTTGTTTGGATCTGTTTAACAGCACCTTGATTTCTCATAAAGTCATTAGCTTGCATTTGCTCCATTCTAAATCTGGGGGTGTGATTCTCCGCATTAAGCTTTTGAGATTCTTTTTCCATCTAGCAAATTTGGCTTTTTAAGGCATTCTTCTCCTCAATGCCTTTTTGAGCCTCTTTTGCTATTTGAGTTAGTCTATTTTTTAAGGTGTGATTTTCCTCAGGCTGTTGACTCTCATTTTGTAATTTTCTTGCATTGTTCTCATTTCTCTTCCCAATTTTTCCTCAACTTCCCTTATCTGCTTATTAAGGTCCTCTATGGCCTGTAACCAGCTCGTATTTTCCTTTTAAGCTTTTGGTGCAGGAGTTCTGACTTCACTGTCTTCCTCCTGTTCCATGCTTTGCTCCTTTTTGTCCCCAAAATAAGAGTCTAATGTTGGAATCTTCTGTCTGCTTTGTTTCCTTTGCCTGGTCATGTCGCCCCCTCAGTCACTTGACCCCTGGGCTTTTTGCCACAGTAGGATTCTGCCACCAGACAGGGGAGCTTTCGTCCCAAATGCTGGGGTTTTCTCAGCTGCCGGAGGTATTAGATGGGTGCCCTCTCTGAGGTCTCTACACACTCTGGCAAGCTGGACACACACCCTAGGAACTCCACCCTAGACTGCAATCCAGATCCAAGAAAGTTAAAGCAAGAGCAATTACCCCTGAGACTGGTGCTTGGTGCCCCCACACTCTGCAGGCCAGAACCTGAAGCTTCCATGTGGAGCTAGCTGGCTGTGCCAATGTCTCAGCGGCTTCTCACCCTGGGCACAAAAGCCACGCACTCCCACTTACTGGGTCCCAAAGTCCATACTGCACTGGCCTCTCACTTTGTCCTTCACATCTATGTGTTGATAAATCTAAAAACAGCCACAGCTGCTGCTGATCTGGAGTCCCTCCTACCAGTGGCTGGTCAGGCCTGCCCTGGGGCTAAAGCCTCGCGTGGGGCTGGGCTCCGCTCCCAGAGCACTGTGCTGTCTGATTCCTGCCAGCCTGCTAGGCTGTCCTCAGTGGGAGGTTAGCTTCTCTGTGTCATTTTGTGGGTTCTGCAGCTCCAAAGTTTGTTTAGAGTCCCCTTTTACATGGATTGGGGAAGGTGGAAGCCAGAGCTCAGTGGAGGTCCTCCTTCTACACAGAAAAATATTTAACTCAATAAACCAGTGTTTGATAAACCTAAAATTATAAATTACCTAGGAAAGAGCTCCCTATTTCACAAGAACTGCTGGAAAAACTAGAAAGCAGACTAGTAAAAACTGGATTTAGACCAGTACTTTATACCAAATTCTACAATATATTCAAAATAGACACGTGATCTGAAAATTAAAGATCATATCATAAAAAGATTTACAAACTATAACTAAGGGGCAAATTTTTAACCAAACATGGGATAGAGGTAAGCTTGAAAGATAAAATAGATAATTTTGATTATATTAAAAAGCTTTTGCAAGAACAAATAATAAGGCTAAGATAAGAAGGCATTAAATGGGAAAAATATTTGTAAGAAATATCTTTGATAAGGGTCTGATATCCAAGATATAAAGACAACTAAAAAAAAAATGCAATATCAAAAGCCAATCCCCCATTTATAAGTGGTTAAAAGATTTGAGCAATTCCCAGAATTGTGAATTAATAACAAAACCATATGAAAGAATGCTCTAAATCACTAATAAGAGAGATGCAAATTAAAATAATCTTGAGGTTTCAACTCATACCCCACAGACTGGAAGAGATTACAAAAAAATAGGAATAGTTAGTATTAGAGGAGATATGGAAAGTCAGGTATATTACACTGTTGATGGAGCTGTGAGTTGGCCCAACCACCTGAGAAAGTAATTTAGAATTGTGCAAATAAAGTGACTAAAATGTCCATACCTTTTGACCCAGACAAACCACTGCTAGGTATAGATTCCCAAAAGGTCAATGATAAAAAGATGATACTCACATATACCAAAAAAATTATAGTTGTGCCTTTTGTGGTAGCAAAAAACTGGAAGCACACTGATTAAAGAATGGCTAAACATATTGTGGTACATGAATGTAATGAAATATTATTGTGTTTCAAGAAAAATCAACATAGGGGCGGCTAGGTGGCACAGTGAATAGAGCACTGGCCCTGGAGTCAGGAGAACCTGAGTTCAAATCCAGCCTCAGACACTTAACACAAAAACTAGCTGTGTGACCATGGGCAAGTCACTTAACCCCAAATGCCCCTCGAAAAAAAAAAAGAAAAATCAACATGATGAATATAGAGAAGCATGAAAAGACCTATATGAATTAATGGAAAATGAAGTGAGTAGAACCAAGAAAACAATATATACAACTAAAATAACATAAATGGGAAGTACAACCACAACAAAAGAAAGCATAGGCTATTAAAATTATAATGGTCAAAAATCTCTTCTTGGTCCCAAAGGAGAGATATAAGAAGAAATCTCCCTCCTGTTTCTTTGCAAAGATGGAGGAGTATTGGCAGGGATCACAGCATATAACATTAGACTTTTTCTGATATGTCAATTAATCTTACAGAATTTTTTTTTAATATTCTTTGTTACAAAAATGGCTCTCCGAGATGCTGTGGAAGGATACAATAGGAAATGCAAGTTATATAAAAGGCAAAATATGTCAATAAGATTTATTTTTTAAAAACAAAATCAAGAATAAATGCTATAGGAGCAAATGGGATAAAGAAAAATGATGACAAAGTCAACACCGACTTTACACATACAACTGGCTTGATGACTAGTAGAACTAATTTGAGTCAAATTCATATAATCACTAAAAGGAAAAGATATAACAGTTCTTTTGATGTGAACAATGTTAATGAAAATAGTTTTGCCACTAGGCATTCAGACAAGTTTGTAATTAGTAAAGGTAACAAGCCCTGAATTTCTCTGCCTAAAGAAAAGCTTCTCTACCTCAAAACTACCAAAGATTAGCAGCTAAAGTAATGGATAAATGACTGCACATTAGAACTAATAAAGGTTTTATAGTCAATTCAAGAATTTACAATAGGATTTTTTTTTTAATAATGAGCAAAGAAGTAAGCTGCAAAGAAGTAATTAATATAGCAAAAGTAATTAATAGAGCAAAAAGGTGAAAAAGGACCCTGGAGGGTTGGGATAGGATCTGAAGGACTGAGAGCCAATGAACTGTCAACTTTTTCAGTTGTTTTAAAAAGAAGGTAAGTAAAGAGTTGAATATGGCTAGAAAGAAGCCATTGACACCTCCTGAGAAGTTTCATGGATTATCTCTAACATCTAAATATGCTAGCTATAGAAGAACTTACAATCATAAATAGCACCTATTTTTGCAGAGCATATACATTTTAAGAACTTTCTTCCTGAAGAAAGAAAAATGCATTAAGGTGAGGGTATTATCCTCTTTTGGTAGGTAAGAGTTGAGCTCAAGGGACTAGTCTGCTGAGTTCCCTTCACTGTGAATTAAACCACTCCCTATATTTGTAATTAGTAGACCAGAGTTTGCCATCCCTATAAAAGCAAGGAACTTATTATCCCCCTAGATGCAGCTATGCCTTTAGTTTCAAATATCTTGAAAGACTCCTATGATATATACATTTCGAAAAAATCAAAAAATAAAGTAGAAAATTTTTTTCAAGTTTTTTCAGGACCCCATTTTAACAAAGGGCTATATCACTCCATAGATTATACTACTAATTGTCTTGGCTGATCCCAATGTTCAGTGTGCTTACCCCAACAAAAATTAGTTTTTCACATAATTACTACCCAAGCATAAGTTTTATTAAAAACATTACTGGGGGAGCAGCCAGGTAGCACAGCGAGTAAGAGCACCAGCTCCAGTGTCAGGATGACCTGGCGATCAAATCCGGGCTCAGATACTTAGAACCCACCCAGAAACACCTGGCCGTGTAACCTTGAGCAAGTTACTTAACCCCAATTGCTTAGGGGCGACCAGGTGGCTCAGCAAGTAAGAGCACCGGCTCCAGTGTTGGGATGACCTGGAGATCGAATCCCGGGCTCAGACACTCAGCCCCACACCCAGAAATAACTGGCCGTGTAACCTTGAGCAAGTTACTTAACCCCGATTGCTTTAAAAAAAAAAAAAACATTACTGGACCAATGATCCATAAAACAGAATCAAATATCAAAGAGAGGATACTCTCTTCCCCCTAACCATCAGAAACCTTATGGAAGAAATGTCCCTAAAATTTTTAACCTATAGCTCTAAAATTCTGAGGGACATCTTAGTTGTAGATTCTGTTTCAGAAAGCTGAGACATTTCAATCTCGTGCCCATCAGAGTTCCAAATAACCTACTTATTTCCAGAAAAGTTAAGAACCAGAAATTCAAGAAAGAGGTTGGCTATGGTAGGGTGTGGTCTATAGTACCTTCTAGACATAAGTAATAGATGTGATTCCAGGAAAAAAAAAAAGTACTAACTGAAAATAAAAAACATTCTGTGAAAAACTCATGAAAAATAGCAGACTTGCTAAGAGAGAACCATCGAGTAGCCTTCATCATCAAACAATGCAGATATTTACCTTAAATTTTCTCTTGTTTAAATTTTATTCTGCTTCAATTCCTTCTACCCTCCCCAATTCCCACCCTAAAAAATTACCCTTTTCCATAAGATTTCACCCTTGAGATATTTATACAGTTGTATATTTCTGCAGTCTTTGTTCTGCCAAGTTATAAGGATTTCATTTATATTCTTTCCTCATAAGCCAGTCCCTCCAGGTCCTTAATCATTCCTGTTAGAATTCTCTGAACTCCCTCCAATTGCTCTTTAGCTATCTTGTAATGAGGTGCCTTAAACTGATTGCAGCCTTCCAGGAACTGTCTCATCAGTCAAAACAAAATGAGCTAATCCTCCTTAGCTCCATGACATAATACTTCTGTGTAGGCAATCCCCCAAAATCACACAATACTAGATTACTGTGATATTACACTACAATTTCCTATATAATCTGGTTAATAGCCCCATTACCACCTAACCCAGGAAAATAATGTATGCTTACACATGACTTTTTTACCATTGTTACTTTTCAGCTTTCTCCCCTACCACCCAATATCTGTGTTTCAGATTAATTTTCTCCAGATGACTTTACTAAAACTTGAAGTTGCATTTCATGCTGTAATTTCCTGACTAGGTCACCAACATCTTTAGGTTCCTTTATATTAGTTTTTTTGGATTCCCTGGTGTTCTCATCACTTCCTGGTTTAACATCTCCTGCAAATGTAATTCACATGTCATTCCCACTCATTTTCATTATTAGTAAGGATACTAACCTAAACATGACCCAAAGTTGACACCCACTGCCATAAATTCTAACAGTGCAATGTTTAAAATAGTTTTAAAGGCATGTAACAATTTCAAATCTAAACTGATCTGAATTCATTTTCTAGCCCTGTATAATACTCCAGATCAAAAAGCTTGTCACAATCTTTTTAAAGTGTTTTTTTTTAACGATTGCATTCCATTTTATCTCTAATTAAGCTGTCCCAATTCTATTATCCCTCTGTTTAAGTTTCAATTAGCCACATTATCGAGGTCTGTTTAGATTACAGACTATGCCTGAGTTTAGCAAGATTTTCAAGTTATAAAAGATTCTCCCCCTTTCACCCTAATATATTATATTTCTCAATTTAACTTAGATGGTTGTGCTTCCAGTTCTCCTCAAATTAACATGAAACATCTGTATTGCTGATGCTGAGTCAAATCAAAGCACTAGGCTCTGGCCCATCTTCAGGTTAAATCAGCTTCAATTAGCCACTTTGAAAACTAGTCTCAAAACCGGTCCTCTTAAAATTATTCTCTGTTGTCATCAGTAGCTGAGACAAAGTAGCCTGTGCAGTTATATATGGAAGGATATTAAAGTATCATCCACTGTCTGTTAGATTGAAATTTTAGAATTAGGGGATAAAGAACTTACCAAGAAGATAACTGTCTGAGACAGTAAAAATCTCAAGTCTCTTAAATTCTATGCTCTGCCTACTGAATAATTCTGCTCCTTAAAAAAAAAAAAATCTAATAACCTGGAATTCAACCAAAAACTCTTTAGCCTGAAAAGGAGATACCTACCACAAACATTCAGAAAGTAGAATGTAAAACAAAACAGTTTAGCTTTTTTTTAAATTGGGTAAATCATTTAACCTCCCTGAGCCTCAGTTTCTCTACTTACAAAATTAGGGGGTAGAACTTAAGGTTCCTTTCTATCTTATGATTCTATAAAACATATCTCTAGAACAGGGGGAGCAAAAGTGATTCAGACCTGAGCAAGAAGGAAAAGAAAAGGAACAATCGAACAGTTTGTGACTTCACACAACGATCTAGAGACAATAACATGGAAAACTGACATCTTTGTCATATACACAGGTCACTGTGGTGCCAATCTCAATCCATGTGTTTTTCTTACATATAAAACTGAACTTACACTGTGCCAATAACCTGCAAAATTAGAAAGCACCCCAGGGTTCCCATACCAAGGCAGCTTTGGATACTTAAATGACCCTGAGACACTGACTCTTGGTTACAGTGGAAAAATTTCAGGACTAATTCCCTGAATCTGACAAGCCGTCTCCCTCAATAAGTCTAGGAAGTTATTTCATTAAGCTTTGCATGAAATGGTAGGCAAGCAGCCAGTTCTGTGGTCCAATGGGGTGGAACTACAGTTACCTGCCACATTTAGAATGTCTTTTCCAATATGTGTACATACATAAGTGTGTGTGTATAAGTTTATATTTATGTATATATGTATATATTTTACAAATATAAAACACATATATATGTATATACATATATAAAAATAGGTGCCAGTAGAGTCAGAAATACTCATTCTCCTAACAACTTTCTATCCTATTTTTATTTCTAAGTACACGCAAGTATTTTACATACTAGAAAGAACAACCTTAGCCCAGCACTTCTGCAGTAGCTGAAACAATATCAGACTCTAAAGAGAAAAAAACTCAACCAGTAACAAAAAGTTCCAAGACATAGCAGACCAGCTCTATGAGAAAACCAATTCAGATATTCAAATACCTTCACTAAGTTTTTTTCTTGTCTACCCTAATAATCAAGTGCCAGCAAAACCTGATTATCTAATGGTTTCTCAGGAAACCTCACATAGCCTGTAGAGAGAAATAACAATTAGAATTAATAAAGTTCCAGGAATCAAGGTCCAATAAAACAAGTTGTCATCAACAGGGGGGCAAAGCCCTACCCAGCTGGAATTAATTACTTCATGGCTACTGCCCCTCCCCGCTTCAGCACTGGTCAGGGCATTCAACAGAATCCAGACCTGTTCTTCAAGGAACAAAACCAAAATGGCACACAGGTTTCCAACAGCAGGCTCAATTCCCATTAAGGCACTGAATCTTTTCTTTCCTCTTCCCACTACTCCCAGTTAAAGTTAATGCTTTGGAGAAAGTGGTTCTTTGAATCTTTCTCCATCTATTTTTTTTTTTTTTACCAACCATTCTTTCATCCCCAAAGAGATCACAAAAACTTTTTTACCATCATGAAAAAAAGATCTAAAAGGGCAGACTTTCCCTTTTCACACTAGTTTCAACATCTACAATAGAAATCAACACAATATGGAACTTCCCAAAGGGAAAAAGAGTATGTCACACCTAGAAAGTTAAATCTTTGAATTAGAGGAAAGTGAATGAGGTAGGAAACATGTTCTTTCAAAGACATTATAAAATTCCTTCTACCCAGTGGTTTAATCTGTGGTGAAAAAGTACAATTAAGTATAAAAAGATACCTGTAATTCAAGTTCATAAACACTGGTTAACACCTTAAAAGAACGATGTAACCTGCAACAAAAACAATGACTCCTTTTGCACTAACAAAATCAGGTCTTGTTTTTGTTTTGGGGGGGGAAGAGAGCCTGGGAAGTTCAGCAGTCATTCACAGGTTCCATCCCAGTGTTACACATATACCTTGAAGAGGTCAAAGATAGATAAAGGTGGGGCAGCCAGGTAGCACAGCGAGTAAGAGCACCAGCTCCAGTGTCGGGATGACCTGGGGATCGAATCCGGGCTCCGACACTTAGCACCCACCCAGAAAAACCTGGCCGCGTAACCTTGAGCAAGTTACTTAACCCCGATTGCTCATAAAAAAAAAAAGATAGATAAAGGTTTCATATGTCAAAATATTCACAGCAACACTTTTTGTAGTAATAAAGATGTAGGAAAAAGATGCTCTTAGATTAGGGAATAGCTAAATAAATTGTGGCACACAAATATAATGGAATATTAATGTTCTTTAAGAAATGATCGAAATAATACAGAGTTTTGCATGGGAAGATATATATGAATGCAAAGCACAATCAGGAAAAAATATACACAATGAATACAACACATACAACATTAAATACAACAATGTAAATGGACAGAACAAAAAAACCATTAAATGCTGTGAAATTATAACGACTCAGCTTGGTCCGAAAGAGAAAAAAAAATATCTTCTCCCTGCTTCTTTGCAGAGGTGGGGAATCATGAATGTGGAGTAAAATATAATGTCTGACTTTTTTGATATGTTGGCTAGTTTTGCTGACTTTTTTCTCCTCTTTTTAATTTATATCATAAGGGATGAATCTCTGGGAAGACGACAGGAATATATTGAGAAAATGCATTCATTTTTTAAAAGAAACAATAAATATGAAGAATTCAGAGAAGCATAAGGAAATGTATATAAACTGAAACAAAATGAATTAAGCAGAGCCAAAAAAATCAACAATGACCACAGCAGTTTAAATGGAAAGAATGAGGAAAAAAATCTATAAACCGTGCATTTAAATTGACTAAGCCTGTCCCCAAAGAAGAAGAAAGTGTACCTTGTTTTTTTCTTTTCCAAAGTGGGAGTTGATGAGTGTCAAACATTGCACAGGCTGTCAGACTCAGTTGAGTTCGATTAGTTTTTGGGAATTGCCTTTATTCTCTTTTTTATTCTTTCCTACAAGGAAAAGCTCTCTGGTGGAGGAGGTGGGAGGGTGAATGCATTTAGAAATAAGTGATACAAAAGAAAAATCTTTAAAGAAAATGAATGTTTCACAAAGCAGCACATACGAAATGATTCAGACTGAAGGAAGCTGACTCAGGAAACAAAATACACAAGAACCCAACGTAAATGGAGAGAAAAGCTAAAAGCAAATGCACTCCAAGGTAAGATCCCTGAGGATAAGGTCTGTTTTTTACCTTTCTTTGTGTCCTCTGTAGCACAGTGGTAGGTGCTTAATAAAACTTGATGACGCGACTATGTGACAACGATGTGAACAAATGTGACCCCAAAGAAGAGATAAGAAAATGAGCTTCCTTCCCCACTCTGCAGACTGTGGTTGGAGAATGCCACAAATACTGTCAGGCATAAATTCATGTGTTTATTAGTTTTACTGAACTACTTTTTTCCTTCCTTTTTTTGGGGGGGGGGGCTTTTTGGAGGGGGAAAGACAGGGCAATTGGGATTAAGTGACTTACCCAAGGTCACACGGCTAGTAAGTGTTGTTTCTGAGGCCAAATTTGAACTCAGGTTCTCCTGACTCCAGGGCCAGTGCTCTATTCACTACACCACCTAGCTGCCTGCCCCTTTCCTTCCTTTTAAAAACACTTTGTTATGAGGGATGATCCTACTGTTATGGGAGAAAGGGAAGATATATTCATAAATAAAAATTATGTAAAAAATGATTGATTTAAATAATTTCTAAATGAAGGTGGTTAGAAAACAAAAGGATTATAAAAATAAGATTTAATCTAAGATTACAATAAGAGCTTAAGACATTGCTAGTCAAAGAGAGAGAGAAAGCAAATGCTTCAGATATAAGCCATACACCAAAGATGATAGCCTAACAAAAACTCAAGACTCACTTGACTGAGCAGTTGAGGGGCAAAATAAAATGCAGAATTGAGCAATGATTGGAGGTTTGGATTTTTCCAGATCTACCTGGAAAGAATTAGGAAACTAGAAAGAATTTGCTGAATAATAACCTGGGCAAATATACAGAGAGGCAGCCTCCATGAGGAGTCCCAGTAGGAATAAGCCCAAAGAACCAAGATTTCAGCAGTCATGAAGGAAGGAATGTTTCTTTCAGATATCTGTAGAAACTGTATTATGTCTGTATTTCCTCTAAAGCAAATTTTTAAAATGCAGATTAGTCCTCTGCATTTTGTACAAAAGATTAAAAAGGAGGAATGACTCTCTACTCTCCAGTTTATAAGGGAGAACCAAGTGTTTCTTGAATGAAAAGAACTACTTCAAGAGGAAAACAAAGGAAAAAATACTCCAAGGAGGCAAAGTGGAGTCTAAACCTGTTGCAGAAGAATGGGAAGATGTGACAAAGGAAAGAAAGAAGGATCATTAATTAAATCTTTGAAGCTATGTATGTTCAAGGCTGGTCCCACAGAGAACAGAAATGGACCCTAACAGAAAGTAACTTCCTGTGCATCACAAAATAACAATAAGGACTCATCAGTGTTGACAGGAGAGAGAACATCTATGACTGACCACAGGAAGAAGAGACAAATCCATGAGCAAGCCTGACATAAACCATCAGGAGGCTGTCTTACAACAAGGTTCACCAGTTCCTCACCCATGTCACATCCACTAACCTTGGTTGTCTCCCAAGGTTCTGTCCTTGGCCCTCTTCTTTTCTGACTCTATGCCACCTTACATGAACATTCTATTAGCCTTGCTGAGTTCAATCATCATTTCTATGAAGATAAATTCTAAATCTATGTATAGTCTCTGCTGATGTAGTCATACATCACCAACTGCCTTTTGGTCATCTTGAATTAGATTGGTATCTCAAACTTTACATGTCAAAAAACTTCATAAGAACCCTTTCTGTTGCCACAGTTCACTATTATTGCCTAGAGAATCATCATTTTCCCAAGCTCCAGGTTTGCAACCTCAGTGTCATCCACCACCAAATCCTATCATTTCTACCTTCACAACCTCTCTTGGAGGTCCATTTCTCTTTACTTACATAGACATCACACCAGTCCAAGTCTTCATCAACTCTCTCCTAGACTGGTATTCAACCACCTACTTGAATTTCTCCCTACTCCAATCCATGGTCCACTAAGCTGCCAAGGCTATTTTTCTCAAGCATAGATACAAACATAACACCCCATCCTGTCACCCCTGTACTGGATATTGAGCAGATGAAAGACAGGAAGAGCCACAATTTCAGCAGTTATGAAGAAATGTTTCAGTCATAGGTAGAGATTGTACTATGTTCCTATTACCTCCATGATCAAATATAAATTCTTCTGTTTAGCATAAGGGGAGAGGGATACAGGGGAAATTTTAGGCAATAAAAAAACAAAAGATATCAATCACTTATTTTTTTAAAATAAAGCTCTTCATAACCTGGCCCTTTCCTACCTTTCCAATCTTATAATTTACTCTCCTCCACACATTACATTTTACTAAAATAACCTACTTGCAGTTCTGCCAGCATGAAAACTTTATCTCCCACCCCCATGCCTTTGTTCTGACTCTTCTACATGCCTGGAACACTCAGCCTCTTCACCTTTGTCTTTTAATTTTTCTGGTTTCCTCCAAGACTAAGTTTAAATCTCATCTCCTGCAGGAGGTCTCTCCCAGTCCCCCATCTGTTAATAACTTCCCTTCTGGGATTATTTTCCATCAACTCTGGAAGTATCTTGTATGGACCTAGTTTATTACATATCGTCTCCCCCACATGGATGTCAGCTCCCTGAGACCAGGGATTATTTTTGCCTCCCTTTATACCCCAGAGCTTAGCACAGTGCCTGGCACATAGTAAATGCTTTAATAAATACTTGTTGACCAACACAAAATTTTACAGAGTACCTCCCAAGAACAATAGAAACTAACAGCTAATGACCACATCTTCCAACAATGCTGGTGGAGCCAGATACAGAAAATATTTATACCGATTTCAAAGTCCTAAGGGAAAAAAAGCTCCCTGGGGCACAGCTGTTATTTTCATCCATATTGCTTATTGAAGATGCAGTCTTTAGAAGCTAGATTCGGGAGAGAATGGGTTTTGGAATTTTTGCTTAAGGATACAGGAATAACGGGCTCTTGGCTACAGATGGAGTGCATCTCACCAGAGTCTGAAAGAGAATATATTTGCTAATACATTTGCCTGGTCATTTGTGGGTATGATTTAAGGTTTGTATTGAAAATGGAAAAAGAAGAAAATTATCTAATTCTAAGTATTTAGCCAGATATTACTTAGGTATAAATGACACAAGAATGACTTAGGTATAAATAACTGGTCGTGCAACCTTTAGCAAGTTACTTAACCCCAATTGTTTTTAAAAAAAAAGGAAAAATAATTTGGGGCGGCCAGGTGGCGCAGTGAGTAGAGTGCTGGCCCTGGAGTCAGGAGGACCTGAGTTCAGATGCGGCCTCAGACACTTAACACACACAAACAAAAAAACCTAGCCGTGTGACCTTGGGCAAGTTACTTAAACCCAATTGCCCTCTAAAAGAAAAAAAAAAGGATGACTTAGGTAGGGGCAGCTAGGTGGCACAGTGAGTAAAGCGCCGGCCCCGGAGTCAGGAGGACCCAAGTTCAGTTCCAGCCTCAGACACTTCACACACACACTTCACACACACACACACACACACACACACACACACACACACACACACACACACAAACTAGCCGTGTAACCTTCGGCAAGTTACTTAATCCCAACTGCCCTCCAAAAGGCAAAAAAAAAAAGAATGACTTAAGTAGAATAGTGGTGAGAGTGGCCAGTAATTCCCAAAAGATAATATTCAACAAGGGTAGTAATAAACAGTGGGCCCAGATATCTAAATTCAAATGCAGTAAGCATTACTAATAATAAAACTAAGCATCTTAAAGATAAGGAAGCAAATACAACCTCAGACTTACCACTGACTAGATGGTGTGTGTTCCAAACCTGGAATGTAGGGATAAAATTATATGACTAAGTAAAAGTGTCATTGCATATCAAGTCTAGAACAATTTCTTTTTTTTTTTTTTACTGGACCTGTGATTTTATCAGCGTAGGGAACTTTCAGGTACAACTTCCTTCACCAATGTCAACCGGCACCTTCTCTGAAATATGGTCTTATAAAGTGGCCTAAGGCACTAAGAGGTTAAGTAACTTCCCAATGGTCACACAGCCAGTATCTATTAAAGGTAGGAGTAAAACTCAGGGCTTCCTGATTCTGCAATTATTTCTCTATCCCATACACCATGCTACCTCATTTTGCATATTAAGAGTCCTGTGTTGGCCATCCAGGAACTGGAGGGAGGCAGTGAAGTAGAGATTATGCAGGTTTATCTCAAAGGAGGGAGAAATGGACAAACTATTATAATGATAGTATATTATGCATCAGTAGGTCATTGAAAAAAAAAAGTGCTGAATGATGAGGTTCAGAAGCAAAGCAAAAAGTTGGCAGAGGGGTATGATATGACAGTGATGGGGGGGGGGGTCATAGAGCCAGAAGGGACCTCAGAGGCCATCTAGTCTGTTTCATTTTACAGATAAGGAAACTAAGGCTCAGAAAGCAAAAGTGGTTTTTACCCAAGGTTACACAGGCAGTAAGTTTAAGAGAAAAATCTGAACCTAAGTCTTCTGACTCCAAAGTTAATACTCTTTCCACTCAAGTTTCATTATTAAAAACAGAGGAAGCTGATAAATTTTTCATTCACATTACTAATCATTTCAACTTTTAGAAGGCAGAAATGGCAAGAGAAACTATTACTAGGGAACCTGATGCCTACCAATAAGGAGGATCTGGTTGACAAATTAAGAATGGAAAAGTGGGGGATGGAAGGGCAGAAGAAATGGGGGGGAGTGATGGTGCTACTAAAAAAGGCAAAGAACATCAATGAATCATTAGGAAAACAAGGAAAGGAATAGAGGAAGTTCAGGCGACACAAACAAGAAAGATAATAATAGACAGAACTACTGTGTGAAATCTGAAACATAAAAAGACCCTGAACTAATGAAGATTCAATTTCATGTGCATTTTTTTTGTTTTTCTCATATATGGGATGTTCATATTTGTTTAATGCTTGCCAAGTTCATAATAATAAACAGGGAAAAAATTGATGAGAACCTTGGAAGTGACCATTTAAGAGGACAGGGTTAAGAACAAGTAAAATGCTTGGCATAATCTGTTGATATCCTAGACTTAAAACAACACATTTCACAGGGCAGAGTACAGGCAGGATACCATAGTCAGAGACAGTCAGCTCAAGAACTTCAAGTCAAGTCAAGAAATTTTGATAAAATAAACACAGATTATTCCAATGAGGCAGAAAACATGCAATCTTCTAAAGATACTGATTTTTCTATGTCAATATTTAATTTTGCATTTTTGCATCAATGTTTATCAATGACTGATTTTCTATTTTTGCATTAGTTCATTAGTGATTACTGCTGACAAATCTCTTGATGTGCTTCATTTTTCCATGGTTTGGAAATCACAACTACGTTTTTCTCATATAGTCCGACAGAATGCCTTTTTTCTTCATTTTTGAAAACAGTTGATTTGTTCTTTAAATGTTTGGTAGAATTCACTGGTAAATCTGTCTAGATTTACTTAACTTTTTATTTATTAACTTTTTTCCTTTAAAAGTTAATCTAGCAACCAGGAAATAAGATATACATGCAAAGGGGTATAGAAATCCATCTTGCCCTACAAGAAAGTAAGGAGAAAGTAGGTAAGGGAGGAGAAGTTGGGGAGATATGAGAGGGCAGACTGGGGGAAGTGATATTCAGTATGCTTGCCATTTGGGGTGGGGGCTAGGGGAGAGATGGAGTGACGGAAAGGAAATTTGGAACTCAAAACTTTGTGGAAATGAATGTTGAAAGCTAAAAAAATAAATAAATTCTGGGGAAAAAAAGTTACTCTATTGTTTCCTCAATTTAACTTTCTGAGATTAAGTTATTTAGATTATCTAAAAAATAATCATAGTTATAACTTACATTTATGTGGAGTCTTTAAGCTTACAAATTGCTTTTTTTCACAACAGCTTTGCAAAGTAAGTAATAGAGATATTGTTAAAGGTTCTCTCTCAGCTTATCTGTGGGGTCACACAGTTGGTAAGCAAGAGAGTCAGTACTCAAAACCAGATCTTCAGGAGGGCTAGGTGGCTCAGTGAGTAAAGTAC
>NW_027185809.1:31518839-31719726 GCF_028583685.1 Petaurus breviceps papuanus
AAAAAAAAAAAGGGGGGGGGGGGGGGCAGGTGGCGCAGGTGAGTAAGAGCACCAGCCCCAGTGTCAGGAGACCTGGGATTGGTTCCGGCCCCAGATACTTGGCAGCCACACAAAAATAACTGGCCGTGTAACCTTGAGCAAGTTAATTAACCCCAATTGCTTTAAAAAAAAAAAACAGATCTTCTCACCCCAAGATCAGCAGCCTTCCCATTAACACCTTCCTCCTCAAGAAATTGATGTGGCTGTGAAGGAAATTCATCAATCAATTTTTCTTAGACACACAGATGTTGAAAGCAAGAGTAGGTAAATGAGAATAAAAACAAGAGTGACAGTTCTTTAAAATAGTATCGGGAAGGTTAATGAAAAATGCAGTGAAGCTTTTGATGAAAGGTAATAACAGCAAAAAAAAAACTTTTTTAGTTATGCTATAAACAAGAGGAAGATGCTTGGGTTGGATGTAGCAATGACAATGGATGATGGAGAGGGGGTAGAGATATTTATTGAACTGCATGACCCTGGATGGTTCACTGTATCTCTCTATGCCTCTGTGTTCTGTTAAAAAAAAAATATGAAAAAATAAAATTTAATTTTAAAAAAACCTATGAAATTGAGATATTTATATATTTGCATTATCTATTTTGTGGGTAGTTGCAGGAGAAACATTCTGAAAATTTTAAAGCATTATTTAACTGTTGTTAGCATCATTATTACCTAAATTATTCTTTCTGTTTTCTCTACGAAGAATGATCTTCAGACTGGGAAAGAAAGAATTAGTTAATAGGAAACTGAAATCTCAGAGAAGCAGTTTTACGGTAAAAGAATATGTAGTTGTTTTCAACAAGTTCAAGGCACTAAACCCAAAAAACTATCCCCAGTGTACCGAAAACCTATATATGTGATTTCTGTGCTTTAGTTAGTAATCTTTGAAAACCCATGGAGAAAAAGAGAAGTTTTTCATGATGGGAGATAGGAAAATGTGCTTATTTTCAAAATCTGGGAGAAGGCTGTAAACTTTCATTCATTGAGCTTGATGTTAATTCCTGGCAAAATTACTAACCTACATTATTAACAGTTTGTGAGCACTTGGAGAGGCGAGCAGTAATCACTTCAAACCAACCAATCATGCCACATTAACCTTATTTCCTTTTTGGATAGGCTGCTACTTGGATAGATTAACAAAATGCCATAATAAGAATATCTTCGGATTTTAGCCAATTTAACCAATGGTGGACAAAAATGGAAAGATATATTGGATGATATTTTTGGCCCCAAAGTGTGATTTTATTGTTCTGGATTACTGCAAGTAAGGAAACTTCCTCTACCAAAGCAGATCAGCAACTAATCTGAAATACTGATCTGAAATTTAAAGTCTTAGAAAGCTTTCTGGGGCACTGAGAAGTATGAATTGCCCAGATCACACAATCACACAGTCAGCAAGTATTAGCAACAGTATTTGAACCCAGCCTCCTCCCAACTCTGAAGTCAAAAGTTCATATGGAAAGAATCACAAATTCAATTGTATCATCACAGTCAAGAAACTAATATAATCTTGGGAAATTAATTTTAGGTACACTGAAAAGCTGGAACACATTCAGAGAAGGGGGCATGAGATAAGGACACCCAGAACTTTGCCCAAGGTCAACTGACTGAAAGAACTAAGAATGTTTAGCTTAAAGATTTGGGGGAAAAGGGGAGAAGATTCCAGTTTTCAAACTCAGAGGTGTATAAAAGTTGGATTAGTCTAGCCTCAGGAAGCATAAATAAGTACAATAGGTCTATGTTACATAGGGAAGGAGGGCAAATTTCAGCTCAATATAAAGGAAAATGTCCTAGCAATTAAACCTATCCCAAAACAGAATGGGCCACCTTGTGAGTAAATGGGTTTCCCATCTTTGGAGATCTCCTAGCAAAAGGTGGATGAGTGATCACTGGATGGGTTTACTGTTGATAGTATGTTCCTGCTTCAAATATAGGCTGGACTAAATGACCTCTGAGGATTTCCTTTCAACTTTGACATTTACATTTCTGTGATCTAAAAAAGATGATGCAAATTTAATTTCCAAGTGAAACACCATAAAGTATTTAAGTTTGCAAAATTATATGTCCTTGCTTAAGTCAGTTACATGAGGAAAACAGTTTTTTATCATATGAGTCTAGACTTAGAACTAATTAAGACACAATTTTTCTAATCACTTTTTTAAAAAAGTCTCCTAGAGCAAAGTTTTTTCACACTACATTTTCCACTGTGTTCTACTAGGAAAATATGGTCATAGTACATGTGCAGGATTTGTGAGGCTTTCCTAATTTTGTCTCCCACCCCTCAGGCCTTCCTTCTGAATTAGCCTTCCATTTATACTGTATATATCTTATATTATCTAATTCTTTGCATGTTGTTGAATCATGAAAAGGGGAGCTCTTGGGGCGGCCAGGTAGCACAGCGAGTAAGAGCACCAGCTCCAGTGTCAGGATGACCTGGCGATCAAATCCGGGCTCTGACACTTAGCACCCACCCAGAAACACCTGGCCGTGTAACCTTGAGCAAGTTACTTAACCCCAAATGCTTAGGGGCGACCAGGTGGCTCAGCAAGTAAGAGCACCGGCTCCAGTGTCGGGATGACCTGGGGATCGAATCCGGGCTCTGACACTTAGCACCGCACCCAGAAATAACTGGCCATGTAACCTTGAGCAAGTTACTTAACCCCGATTGCTCATAAAAAAAAAAAAGAAAATGGGAGCTCTTTGAGAACAGAGACCTTTGTTATATCCCCAGCACTTAGAACAATGCCTAGCACATAGTAAGCACTTAAGAAATATTTGTTGACCAAATGACTGTCTCCTCTGGGCCCCACAGTACCCTGCCTGAAGTTGAGATCCAAAGCTTAAAAACCTATGCAAAAGAGGCAATGTGTTAATGGAGAATAGAGAGTTGGACGCAGAATCAGAAAGACCTGGGCTCAAGTCCCTGAGCAAGACACTTAACCTTTCAGAGTACTCAGGCAATTTTTTAAGAGAACTGCAGAACCAATACCGCACTGATAAGGGAGTTCCTTCTCCTGGAGTTCCCTACAGTGATTTAATAAATCATAGATTATGACCTCTTTCCATCAGCTCTCTCTTTTTTTTTTTTTGCCTTTTGGAGGGCAACTGGGGTTAAGTAACTTGCCCAAGGTTACGCGGCTAGTTTTTTTGGGTGGGTGTTAAATGTCTGAGGCCAGAACCAAACTTGGGTCCTCCTGACTCCGAGGCCAGCACTTTACTCACTGCCCCACCTAGCTGCCCCCTCTCCAGCCTCTCTCTTTTTTTTTTTTTAAAGCAAGCAGGGTTAAGTAACTTGCTCAAGGTTACAAGGCCAGTTATTTTTGTGTAGGTGACGAGTATCTGAGGCCAGCACTCTTACTCACTGTGCCACCTGGCCGCCCCTCTCTATCCTCTCTTTAAAAAAAAAGGTCACTAGGGGCAGCTAGGTGGCCCACTGAGTAATGCACTGGCCCTGGAGTCAAGAGGACCCAAGTTTGGTTCCAGACTCAGACACTTAACACCCACACAAAAAAAACTGGCCGTGTAACCTTGGGCAAGTTACTTAACCCCAACTGCCCTCCAAAAACAAAAAAAAAAAAAAAAGGTCACTAATAAATGACCAATTACGAATGCAGAAGCCATGATGAAGCGTTTTTCCCACTGTTTCCCTGAAAGGTAAAAGACTAGAACTATGCAGAAAGAAATATATGTTATAAACATAGCCAATGTGTTGATTTACTTTGACTATATTAATATACTGGCTATAAGGGGCAGCTAGCTAGGTGGCTCAATGGATAGAGCATCAGGTCAGGAAGACCAGGGTTCAAATCAGCCTCATATACTTACCAGCTATATGATGGTGGGCAAGTCACTTAACCTCTGTTTGCCTTGATCCACTGGAGAAGGAAATGGCAAATGACTCCTGTATCTTTGCCAAGAAAACCCCATGAATGATGAGGGGTTCATGAAGAGTCAGACACAACCGTATAACAACAAAAACTGGCTATGAGGAAAGGCTTCTATTTGGGGAAGAGCTGATGAATTAGAGAGATTCAAAAAAAGGGGGAAAAATCAAACAAACATTAAAAAATACAAGGAAGAGAACAGAAACTCAGAATAGGACAGACAAGTAAGGGAGTTTTGGTACTTACATGATAAATTTAACAAATACTTTTAAAAACTTTATGTAACAGATGTTCAAAATTTCACATAAAAAACCACAAAGGTTCTATTTCAAAAGTTTGAAAATCACTGTAAGTAAATGGTGTCCCAAGTTCTATAGCTAGTTTCTTTATTAAGATAGGAAATCAAGGAAAGCTCTCTGAAACCTAAACCTAAACTAATTCACTGCCCAAATAATTTAAAATGCAAAATGATATGTTACCTCACAAAGACGAATCCTTGATAAAGCCATAAAATTTAGCCTAGCATGACAATGTTCAATAGATGTTTTTAAATAACAGTACTCTGATCCAAATAATATCCAGAGACCTATAGATTCAATCCCTCCAATATATAAAATCAAAAATAGTTGTCTACCAAATAAACATCAGGAGAATCTGGGTGAACAAATGTCTCTAGAAGCATTTCTATAACCTTTTCCGTGAAAAATTCATTATCTAAATTAAAATTTGATTCCTCTAAAAAAATTTAACTACATGGTCTTTCTAAACCCCTATTTTAACCTAAAGAACAATGTCTTGTTACATGTATTTTGACTCAAAAAGCAGCACTGTAAAACTATAGTAACAGTTAAAAGCAAAAATAAAGAGAAAATAACAAATCAATAAAATACTTTCTCCAAACGAAAGCAACAAGAGACAGTTGGGGGCTTCTTATTTTAATATATATGACAAAGAACCATTCTCTCAAACTCCCCAATAAAACATTTCAATATAAAGAATTCCAGAGTAGAACATTTATTATATAGCATGCTAATGTCTGTAGGTAAACAACTAAAAAACAATAATCTACACCCATAACTGTCAACTGAAACTAGTAAAAAAAAAAAAAAACACACACACATGCCACTAAAAGAATCTTACAACTAAAAAGAAAAAGAACAAAATGGTGACATTCCAGAAAATGTCGCTGAATTAATTAACTCATTTCCATGGTAATTATAGCAGGAGGAGTATACTTATGATTCTTTGGCTCTGAAATATCAAGAAGTGCCCATGCAAATTTCTCTTACCTATTAAAAAAATTTAGAACATAAACACTAATGGCTTCAATAATGCTCAAATTAGTCCCTAGTATAATTTAGTCCAGTTACTAGATGGAGTCAAGTCTGAGCTTCAGTGATTTCAGACTGTGGATCAAATGTGAATAGGAATCCTTTCTTTAGGACTATAACACTACATATCCTTTTCTTATAACATCTTAACATTAAGAAAGCATTAAGATATTCTTTCTATTCATCAGTATGCACAAAAGGTTAGTCAGTTTTTGACCCTATCTCACCCAAAACAACACAGCCCTTCTCCAAAGCACACATACAGCTTTTGTGTATGCCATTCCTGCATGGTAATAGTATCAGGTCTCAATAGAGAAAAACAAATGTTTTTCAAAGGATGAGTCATGACCTGGTTACTATGCTCCATTCATTGCCAGCAATTTCTCTATCAAGTAAAGCAAATAGGAACCTTCTGAGAAAGAAAAAAAATATGCATAAATTCTCCAGGAATTCTAAATTTCCAGACACAAATTCTAAATCAAGATCTTTTTGGTCCTGATCTGATTTTAAAGCAATTTCTAACTGACTGGACAAAGAGTCTGAGTCCCAACAGATTGGTGTTTTGGAAGAAGGGAAGAAGTTGCATTCATCACAGATTATTGATAAAATTCTAAAACAAATAGTTAAAGCAAAGGTTCATTAGTGCTTAGATCACTACAATACAAAAGACCAAAAGATTTAGCTAAAAACATTATTTATCAGTCATAAGCTCCATTTCTTCATAACAGAAGAAAAAACAAAAAAACTATTATCTGCCAAAGCTCCATCCATGGCTTTCACTCACATGTGAGTGAAGAACTATATTCTGGCTTTGCATAAGCCAGAATTAAACAGGAGCCAAGACCCAAAGATGCTTTGATAACTGAATTATTTTACCCTTAAATCATTTATTTTACTCAAGGGCAACAAATATGAATAACAATGCCCTCCAAAATGTGTAAATACAATGGAGAAAAATGAGGTAGCACAGCACAGTAGAAAGGGCACTGGACTTAAAAGTCCTAAGCTTTAGTCTTGACCCCTACACTGACAAACTGTCTAACCTCTGTTAAGTCACAGACTCATTAAGCCATTTCCTCTTTTGTAAAATCGGAATAATGCTGGTACTACTCGACTTAATGGAGCTATGATGATCAAATTACATCATTTATTTATTCAAGCACATTTTTTTTAATGTCTTATGAGAAACACACTGGACTAACATAATTTCTTTGTAGCAGAAAGTCACTATTCAAATTTCCTCCAATGACTAGATAGAATTGAGTTTGAGATTATTACTACAGAATAACTATCTATATCAAAATTACACATGCATCAACACGTCTTGAGTTTTTTACAACCTGAATAGTTAATCAATTTTTTTTTTCAATCAATTTTTTGGTAGTTCCCCACCAGGATGCTAGATAAATATTGATATTTATAGATACATATTCATATAAATATTTACATATACATATTTATATAAAATATATAGTTCTATAAACACATGTGTATACATACATATATACACATATACATACATGGGATGCTAACTATATATACATTTTAGACATATACATACTAGCTATATATAGATTACATACATATAGGATACTAGCTATATGCATAGCTATATACAGGATATGTGCATATAGGATACAAGTATACACACATACACATATTGCTAGTTATATATGAATATGCTTATAGGATGCTAGTTATATATACACACATATATACACGTATATATGCATACATTCATGTACTGTATCAACTGAAATGCTACTAGTTTCAAAGAATCCAATAAAAATTCGAAAGTTCGAATTATTTTCAGCATATGCATATAGAATACAGATGCACTCGCATAAGATTTCTTTCTGAAAAGTAAAAGCTATAGAAAAGCTATAGTTCTTCTAATTTGTGCTGTTTTATTTTAACCACTAACAAGGCCCCCGCCCAACAACTTGCACAATTTTTTCATTTACCAAGGCTATACTGCCTAGAATATACCCCTAAGCTCTGATTCTCCTTCATGGGACAGCGCCTTACAGAATGCCAGGCATTAATCTGTCTAATGAATGGGTGAATGAATCAATCTACCCAAATCCAGAATCCCAGGGCAAGTCAAGGGACTTCAGCCTGTGAGGCGAAGGGCATTTCAGGGTCCCAACCAGCACGTGTCATCGTGCCAATCTCCCCACGACCCCGGGCTCGTTAGGGGACTCTGGACGGAGCCAGGACCTGGAAGGGGTTCCAAGCCATAGAAAAGAGACGTTACCCAGAGCGGGGACTGCAGCGAGACAAGGTCCCCGCCCCACTGCCTTGGGGTGGTGCCAGCACCAAGTCCCCCGGACCTGTGGCGAAGCCCGCCAGAGACCTCCGTCCCAAGTGCCGTTACCGGTCCGGCTTGAGAAGCTCTTCCGTTTCCCAAGGAATGGGTATCACTTCCGGTTCCGGGGGTTTCGCGCTGCCGGAAGTGGGGGGGGAGAGTGACGCAAAATGTGTGCGCCGCTCTTCAGCCCTCAGAGTGTGAAGGCTTCTAGTAACATGGTGAGATACTGGGAAGGGAAGGGAAGAGAAGGGAAAGGAAGAAAAGGGATTGGGGAGGACTCAGTCTTCCTCACCAGAGAATGAACAAGGTGGTGGAGGCGGGGGGTAGCCCTTGACGATTGAATTCTCGAGCCGGGTTCCGAGGATGCTCTTCTTTCTCGTCAGCTTTGCACCGGGCTTATGCGCTAGGAGCCAGGGGGAGGGAGGGAGTGGCTGGGGGGAGGGGGAGGCCTTGAGTAAGCTTATGAGTATTTGGTGAAGGGGACGGAGCTACGGCTTTTAACTCGAAGGTGTCTGTTATTTTCAGGGGAAACAAAAGAAATCGAGGAAATACGCTACCATGAAGCGAATGCTTAGTTTACGAGATGAGAGATTGTGAGTGGCCTAAATCAGCTACTGTCCTAAAGCAAGTAAAGAAGAGAGGCGTAATTTGTTTGCAGAGGTTTGGTCCCTGGATTCCTGGTTAGGTGTTGGTTGTTTTGAAATATGACGTAAATTTAAAGAAACCTCTTCTGAATTTAGGGGGAGAGGAAAGAAAAAATGCAGATCTGAAAGTAAACTTTAATTTAAAAAATCTTTAGAGAATTATTCTGTGTAGGCTTGCTTGTCATGCAGCCGATCTCAAGTAATTGGCTGTAATTAGTTTTTGTAAAAATCAATTTTTGACATTCTTGTAGCTTCGTTTCAGTTACTAGACTCAGAGCCATTTTGGAACATTTGTCATATTATAGAGAAGCAGTATGGCAAAATAGATAGAAGACTGACCTTGGAGTCTAGAAGACCTGGCTGAGTTTAAGCTCTGCTGCTAGACTGGGCCAGTAATTTATTTTGGGCCCAGAAGTTAATTGTATGATACTATTGCCAAAAATATTTTGTAAGATGTTTCTGTGCATCAGTCACAAAAGATTTTAAAACAAGAATAACATTTGAGACAAATGGATAGAGAATAGGAAAAGAGACTGGAGTAGGGTCTTACACTTAGCCAATAGTTTGGGGGTTTGGGAGAGGAAGAGGCTAGGTGAGCTAAATAGTGCATATTTTTTTAAATTGTTATACTCTTAGAATAGCATACTCTTCTGGAAAATGTACAATTGACAGTATTAGGAAAGAACTTTTCCCTTTCTTTGATTCATCAGGCTTTACCAACTTTTAATACATTTGTTCTTATTTGGAAAAATGTTTGGCTCATCCACTTTCTTTTTATCCATATGTGAACTAAAAATGTTATATGTTTTAGGTAAAAGAAGAGCCAGATCCAAAATGTATCACTGACAGTGTTAAGGGCTTTTTCTCTTCTATTCCTGTCTTCATCAGTCAACATTAACTCTAACCCATTTATTCTTATAAAGTTTGGGAAAATGTTTGTTGTGATAATTTGTTATCTAGATGTAGATTTTAATCCTTGATAAAGAAGCTATTGACTGAGAGAGAAAATTATTTATCTCTTTGTGAACCACAATTACATTGTGTTTAACCAGGCATAAATTAAAAATTCTACATGTTTCTAACCTCAGGATATTAAAATATCTCCTTAGGCTAATCTCCTAACATCTACTATGTTATTAGACTAACTCTCACTGTGCCTTCAGGGAATGGATTTTACTGATAACATAAGCCAAACAAAGTTAGATTACCTAAGTTATTATTCTTATCCATTAATGAAAGTAATTAAGAGTAGGCTATACTTATATTTATTTAACATTTTTTTCTACCGTGATGTTTTTTCTAAATTTATTTTTTATTTTATTAGAAAAGAAAAAGATCGATTAAAACCAAAAAAGAAAGAGAAGAAAGATCCCAGTACTCTCAAAGAAAGAGAAGTGTAAGTATTAAAGAAAATCCAGAGTTCTTCTTGGTATTTTCCCATGTCCACTTCCACCCTTGCCAAACCTTTCCACCATGCCCTCTGGAACAATATGTATAATTTTGTTCTCTCTTTGTTCTCGTACTACCTCTCTGATCACATCAGTCTTGTTTATTGGTTACATTGACCCGCTAACAGCGTGTATAGCTAAGACTGTTTTGGATCTTCTTCCATCTCTCTTTTAAGTTCCAGTTAAAAAATTTCTCTTTTAAACCTCTTCCTATCAGGTTCCTTCCATCTTCTTGTGTTAAGAGACCTGGCTTCTCCCTGGTGGTAGTGCATTCCTAGCCATTCTTTCTATCATTTCCTGAACTTTCTTTCACATTCCTCTTACATTCTGGTCCTTGAAGGTGAGTTGGAATATGCTTTGTTCCTCACTTCCAGACTCTTACTTTACCACCATCAGCCCATTCAAATTCATGACCCAGTTAAAATCTTAGTAGCAATTATCTACCAGTGCCCAAGACATTCTCAGGTATTTCTCAAAGTACCTGGCTCACAGTCTTCCTCTTCATCCCAGCTCCCACCTTTATACTAAGGGATTTCTGTACTTTCCCCATGCATACTAGTCTTTGAGAGTGAGTAGGAATGCTCTTTGCTTCTCACTTCTATTTCCAGACTCCCATTACCACCATCAGTCCATTCAAATTTATGTTGACGTTCCTACGTACCCCAGTTTTCCCAATCCCTCAATCCTCTTCCACTTCACTTCAGCTACACACAGGGATAGTCACACCCTTGATCTTTCCAACAAGTGTTTCAGTTCAATATTCAAAAACTCTCAAAATCCTTTTATTATATCATAACCTCTTATTTCATTTCTCCCTATGCCATATTCCTCTTAACCGTATTCTTTGTCCACAAGGGGACCTCCAATCCCCTATCTTTCAGTATACTCCCAGACTTTCCCCTCTGCTCTAGCTTCACCTCTCCCTGCTCTAACTTCACTTTCTCCCCTCCTTAATTTCCACACTACATTTAACAAATTCATACTTTACTTTGCCTCAGATCCTACTGATATCATTTTCCAAACCCTGATCTTGTATTACACCCAGCTTCTACTTCATTCCTGCTGATATCCTACCAAACAGATCTGGAGAAAGTCATGCAATCGATCTGACTGATCCACTACAAATTTATGTTATCTAATCTCAACTTGACCCTCACTCAATAAGACAGTCTTTTTACTCCTTACTAACTGATTCAATATTCCACTCAGGATAGAGGTTCTTCCAGGCTTTCTCTTCCCTCCTCAAGCCTCCTTCGTAATTCCCTTTCTCTCTTTGTTGAGGATGTCACCTCATATTGTACTGAGACCTTTTGCCATAAGCTGCCCCATCTCCCTTTCTATATCTGAAACCCCTTTAATCTCACCTGTATTCCACTTCTGATGAAAAAGTGACTTCTATCATCAAGCCAACCCTTCTTCATGTCCCCTTGATCCCATCCTCTCCCATCTTTTCAAATAGATTTCCTCCACAATCATCCCTTCCATTTCTGCTGTTCATGAACATATCCAAGTCTCTTCTACTTAAAAAAAATCCTCTTAGATTCTGCCACTCTCTCAAGCAAATATCTCTCTTCTCTTTCATAGCCAATCTCTTAGAGAAAAGCAGTCTATCCCCATTGCCTCTAATTTCCCTTACTCTTCTAAATCTTTTGCAGTGTGGTTTCTAATTAAATTGCTATCTCCAAAGTTACTAATGATCTCTTAATTGCCAGATCTAATGATTTTTTTCCTAGTCCTCATCTTTCTGGATTTCTCAGGTACATTTGATATATTTAACTTTCCTCTCTAAGTTTTTATAATGCTGTTCTCTCTTTGTTCTCTTACTACCTGTCTGATCATATCAGTCTTGTTTACTGGTTACATTGACCTGCTAACAGCGTGTATAGCTAGGACTGTTCTGGATCTTCTTCCATCTCTCTTTTAAGTTCCAGTCCTCTGCTTCCAATTCTTCATTGGGATATTTTAAACTAGATGTCTTATAAGCTTCTCAAACTTGGAATATTCAAATCTGAACTCATTATCTTTCCCAAAAAAACCCATCCCACTTTCCATCTTCCCTATTTTTCTTATGGTACCCAGGTGTCAACCTGAGCATTATCCTTGATTCTTTACTCATATAGTCACCCCACATGTACCATCAGTTGCCAGATCTTGTCATTTCTACCACTATAATGTGTCCTTATGTCCATTCCTTTCTCTTTACTCACCTGGCCATCACCCTAGTTCAGCCCTTCATCACCTGTTGCCTGTGGCAATAGCCTTTTCCTTGGTCTCTTTGCCTCAAATCTTGTCCCATTCTGATCTATTTTCCTCACAGCTGCCAAAGTGATTTTCTTGAAATGCAGGTCTGCCCTTGTCACTCCCCCAGTGACTCCTTGTAGCATCTGGGATCCAACATAAGCTCCTCCTAAAGCCCTTCACAACCTGGCCCTCAGCCCATCTCTCCATCCTTATGATTGCCCAGCATTCCATTTGCTGTGCAAGTTCTTTGTCTGTGTAAGAAGAATAGGGAAAAGAAGTTAAGCCTCAGAGTCCCTTTCCCTTTGTTAATGTGCCACACTCTTCCTAGAACATGCCTCTTCAGAGTTCAAACTCCTTCTCTTAACAGTCAAAGGACTTTAGTTTTTATCAAGTGTGTTGTTGGTACTGAGTAAAAATCATTTTAAATTAATTTATACTCTTGTCTTTTAGTCCCCAGCACCCGTCCTGCTTGTTCTTCCAATATAACACGCAGTTGGGACCCCCTTACTACATCTTGGTTGATACCAACTTTATCAACTTCTCCATCAAAGCCAAGCTGGACTTAGTTCAGTCAATGATGAATTGTCTGTATGCCAAATGTGAGTATTGTCCCTGGAATGAGACTTTTTCTATAATATAAATTAATCAATGAACACTTATTAAGACACTTACTGTGTGCCAAGTGCTGGGAATACAAAGACAAAATGAAACAGTCTCTGCCCTAAAATATGTTCCATTTACCTAAAATGGTTGTGAGATAAGAAATTCTCATTAACCTAAGAGCTTTTGTCTATATTTAGTTAACTATCAATTTTCAGGGAATTGACATACAGTAAAGGCACTTAATCCAAAAGTATCTGGATAGAATTTCTTTTTCCAGAAGGTGCTTCTGAATTTCCCAGTGCCTCTAGAGCAGGCCTACATAACTTGTGGCGTGCCAGATACAAAGGATGTTTTCCTCTACAATTTTCATGGGCCACAAATTGTTCAGGCCTGCTCTAGAGCATTATCAATGTATAATATATTATAAATTCTATTGAGCTTTCTAATTGGAAATCATTGAATTTTCAGTATGTCATGGTCAGTTCTCTTTTCAATAAGTCATAGACCTCACTTCATATTTCATACTGTTCATATAGTAAATGTTTGTTGATTGATATACCATACCACTTTGGCTCTACAGGTCACTGCAAGTAATCCTTCCACTGGTACTGATTGCAGCCCAGCAGTACCTTATCAATATGTGATTCATCCTGTCATTTCATAAATCCTTCATATAAGATCTTCCTTATGCTTGAAGGCCTTCATCTGGGTCTTTTAATATTTCATAAATATCTATCTGACACTTAAGCCATCCTCTTCCCATATTTTTCCTATATTTTCTACTCAAATATGTCATAGAGAAGATCTATGCTATTTTTGTGCATAAGATTTTATTGGTAATGTCATGGTAAAAAAAAAGACCTTTGGTTTTTGTGGGACATAAGCTCTGTCAGGGCCTACCAAGTTGAACTTGATTCATTTATGGACCTAAACAGGCTAAGTGCTGAGTTATCACCAGAAAGTTGGACCAGCAGGTTTTTGGGGGTTTTTTGGCCACAGAAATGCAGTGAAATGCTTTGCTATATAGTGTAGAGGTATTGCTATCTATGTCAGTAGAGGGTATGCCCATATTGGTGAAACCATGGATGTTCTTGAAGGACTGGAATATGGAAATTATTGATATAATAAATAAAATGGATAACTATAGGGAAGTTTCAGTTTTCTCATTAACCTTTGAGGATAATCCCATGGACGGTGATTCTTATGCCCTCCCATACTTGTGCTGCTTTTAAAGTTCTCTTAATAACTTTGTTTCTTCCTACTATAGTAATTTCCTGCCTTATTGTAACAAAAAGTGTTAAGCAAAACTGTCTGATGTAACAAGCACTTTTGACAATGTGACAACACCACATCGCATAGTTATAGTTCCTTACCTCTACTGAGAGGACAGAAATTGTTTCATCATCTTTTTTTCTGGAACCAAGATTGTTCATTATAATTAATCAGAGCTCAGCTGCTTTTTTTGTTTTAATTTGCATTTTGTAGTAATTGTCTGTGTTGTTAGGACAATATAGACAATAATGTTGGGCTCACTTTACTCTTTATCAGTTCTTATATGTCTTCCAGTGTTTCTCTGGATTCCTCAAAATTATTTTAACTATGCAATTATAATGTTAGATTCATATGCCACAATTTGCTGAACCGTTTCCTCACTAACAGCTACCCACTTTTTGGATTTTTGTTTGTTTGGGGTTTTTGTCATTACAAAATTACTACTTTGAATATTTTGGTATATATAGGGCTGGCCTTTTCTTTCTTCAACCAGCATGAGATGTGCCCAGTCATGAGATTACCATTGTGTCAAAGGATTGAAACAGTTTAGAGACTTTTCTCCTACAATTCCAAATTGTTTTTCAGAATGGTTAGACCATTTTGTAGCCTCACCAAAAGTATCTTAGTGTGCCTGGAATCTTTCAACCACTCCAGCACTGACTATTTATCATCTTTTATTATTTTTGCCACTGAGAAGTGTAAGATATGTCAGAATTGTTTTGATTTGCTTTTCCCTTATTGTTAATGATTTGGAGCATTCTTTCATCTCCTGATAGTTTGCAGTTCTTTTGAAAACTATTCATATTCTTTGAATTCTTATCTTTTCAAAATAGCTCTTCATCTTATATATTTGGGCCAGTTCACTTTATGTCTTTATGTAGCTTGGATATCAGGCTTTTACCAGATATTTGATACAAAGATATTTTTCCTACTTGAGTTTTTAGTATTCTACCTGTATTGATTTTGTTTGTGTAAATGGTTTTTTTTTGTTTTGTTTTAGATTTTATGCAGTTGAAAGTGTTTTCTTTTTTATGATCACCTCTATTCCTTGTTTGGTTAAGATTTCTCCTCCCAACATGAAACAATATACTTGTGTTCCATTGATGTGTTACTTTTGGTGAACTGCTTTTTTTTCCTCTTTTTTTATTTTTTGTTAAAAGGGATGATTTATTGGGTTGGGGATGGAAGAGGAATATATTCAGAAAGAAAGATCATGTGAAAACAAAAAATGTCAAAAAAAAAACCTATTTTAAAAATAATTTTAGCTATGGATCTGAAAAGTGCCACCAGCCATCTCTGTTTTGTTGCATTTGGAGTTTTATTGTGGTATATGACATAAGATGCTGTTCTAAATGTAATTTTTGCCAAAACATCTTCCCTGCCTTCCCAGTTTTTGTTAAATTAGTTCTTTCCCAAATAGTTTGTATTATTGAATTTATTGAATATTGTAGGCTACCATAATTGATTGCTTCTAGATTTAATTTGTCACTCTAGTCTATTCCACTGATCTACTTTTCTTTTTTTCACCAGTACCAAAAGTTCTAATGATTACTATTTTGTAACATAGTTATTAATTTTGAGATTTTAGATCTCTGTTCCTCTTAACCTAGTGTCTGTAAACTTGGGTGGGGGGGACTTAGAGGGGGAGGCTTTGACATATTGATAACCATTTCAATATAATTGATTTCTTTTGTACTGCTATGTACTTTGTGCATTTAAAAATAGTATTCTGAGCAGAAGTCCATAGATTTCACCAACCTGCCAAAGAGGTGCATGACACAATAAAAGTTACACACTCTTGCTCTAAATGAATTTTCTTATTATTTTTTTCTAATTCTGTAAAGTAATCCCTTGGCAATGTGTTCTGGTTGAAACTTATAAGGTAGTTTTAACATTTTTATTGTATTACCATTGACAGCTATGAATAGTGTTGGTGCTGATGATTTCAGTGCAGGTATTTTATAACCTGCTGCTTTATTGAAATTGTTAGTCATATCAGTTTCTTTGCCAATTCTCTGAGGGTATTCTGAATAAGGCACAATACCATCAGAAAGTAGGGTTAATTTTGTGTCTTAGAATGTTTCTTAAGCAAAGTGATACAGGTTTCTTCACGGGTATGAATGATAATCTTTTTTAATTACATATAGGCATTCCCTGCATAACTGACTGTGTAATGGCTGAAATTGAAAAACTGGGGCAGAAGTACCGAGTAGCCCTGAGGTAGGAACATACTGGGATTCCTTTGGTCCCATTTCATTTATTTACTGTCCTAAATTTTCTCATCTTATTAGTTTAGTTAAAATTCATGTAAAGCTAATTACCTATAGAGTTGCAATTAAGAATTCAAAGCTCTAAAACTCATAAGCTAGGATTTTTTTGTTTCATTTCTTCATACTTTTATACAGCTTTTATCTCCATTTTCAGTTAGAGGTGGTATTTTAAGTTTTCTGTTCTCTTAAATCATATTATTATGTAGAAACACCCTAACTTAACAGAATTTCTGTTAATAAAATTCAAAATTTAAGGAAAAGTCCCCCAACCCTTAGTTTTTGATTCTTTACTACAATAAAAAAAAGTGATGCTACAAATATTTTGTGTGTTTAGGTCTTTTCTCTCCTTATTTTATACCTGTCAGGTATAATAAGCTTACTGGTTGTCTCACTAGATCAAAGGAAATGCACAATTTAGTAACTTTTGGGGCATAGTTCCAAATTGCTTTCCAGAATGGCATAGTCTATCCTATTCTTAAAAGGATTTTCCTCTGTGCCTTTAAGTCATTAATAGAAATGAAAAGGAAATGCTGTCATTAATATCTCCTTATGAATTCTGTTGTGAATGCACTGCTTGAAAAATGTAGTGACCATATTGCATAGACATGTTTCTAAATTCGGCTTTTATATTCCTATAGGATTGCCAAGGACCCACGATTTGAACGATTGCCATGCTCTCACAAAGGAACATATGCAGATGATTGCTTAGTCCAGAGGGTCACTCAGGTATCCATTTTGAGGGATCTAATTTGTGTTTAGCCTAGAAAAAGTTGCTTGACAATTGGTGAACTATATTCTGCATATAACCAAAAAACATACACAAATCCCCAGGGGCAAATCATATAAAACCTATTCATAAGCAAGTGAGAATATCTTTACATGAGGAAAAAAAGGGGAAATTATGATAACTACTGATATTAGTCTTTTGAAGACTCATTCTCTCATCCAGAAATCGACTTATTTTATGCGTTACATTGTTTTGGTAGCCCTTCTCATTAGTATAATGCTATGGAAGCTATATATTAGTATGTGTATTTTCTTTCTTTTTTCTTTTTTTACTTAATCAAATGCTTTATTAACTTCTAGTTTATTTTTATTTTTTAATTAACTTCTAGTTTACATCATTCATTTCCACAAGATTTTCTCCCCCTTTTTCCCCTACCCACTACCCCAAAATAGTGATCCCAATGGATATCCCCTCCTCCAATCTACTCACTCCCATATATTCCCCCATTCCCCCTCCGATTTTCCAGTAGGGCATGGTGGATCTCTACGCCCCAATGCCTTTATATCTTATTTCCCAGTTACATGTAAAATAATATTAATTATAGTATATATATATTTTTTCAGACATTTGATTTTAAAACTTTGAATTCCAGATTCATTCCCTTCCTGCCTTGTCACCCACCCTTACTGGGAAGATAAGCAATGCAATATAGGTTGTAGATGTGTAGCTACGCAAAACATTTCCATAGCGGATATATTGTAAAAGACTGACTATATTTCCCTCCATCCTATTCCACTTTCCACTTGTTCTATTCTCTACTTTGATCCTGTCCCTTTTCAAAAGTGGATGCTTCCAACTTCCCTCCCCGCCAGCCTGCCCTTCCTTCCATCATCCCCCCTACTTCCTGTAGGGTGAGATACCCTATTTAGCGTGTATGTCATTCTCTCCCTAAGCCAAATTCAGTGAGAATAAGATTGACCCATTCCCTTTTGCCTTCCTGTTCTTCCCGTCCATTGTAACTGTTTTCCCTTGCCTCTTCTATGTGAGATAGTTTACCCCTTTCTGTCTCTCCCCATCTCCTCTCATTATATTCCTCTCTTACATCTTAATTTCACCTTTTAAGTATCATCCTTTCCTATTGGATTGGTCCTGTGCCCTGTATCTATGTATACCTGTACACATATATACACACATTCACATATGTATTCATATGCCCATATACCCTCCTATATAGACATATATACGTATGTATACATATATGTGTGTGTATATGTATAGACATATATATACACACACATTTCTATTCCCTTCAACTATTCTCATACTGAGAAAAGTTTCATAAGTTACAATTAACATTTTTCCATGTAAGAATGTAAATAGTTCAACTTTGATAAGTTCTTATGATTTCTTTTCCCTGTTTATCTTCTCATGCTTCTCTTGCTTCTTGTATCTAAATGTCAAATTTTCTATTCAACTGGTTTTTTCATCAAGAATGCTTGGAAGTCCTCTGTTCCATTGAATGACCATATTTTCCCCTGAAACATGATACTCAGTTTTGCTGGGTAGGTGATTCTTGGTTTTAATCCCAGCTCCTTTGACCTCTGGAATATCATATTCCAAGCCCTTCGATCCCTCAGTGTAGAAGTTGCCAGATGCTATGATATCCTGATTATATTTCCATAATATTCAAATTGCTTCTTCCTGGCTGTTTGTAATATTTTCTCCTTGATCTGGGAGTTCTAGAACCTGGCTATAATATTCCTACGAGTTATCTTTTGGGGATCTTTTTCAGGAGGTGATCAGTGGATTCTTTCAACCTCTATTTTGCCCTCTGCTTCTAAAACATCAGGGCAGTTTTCCTTGAGAATTTCTTGAAGGATGATTTCTAGGTTCTTTTTTTTGATCATGGCTTTCAGGTAGTCCAATAATTTTTAAATGATCTCTCCTGGATCTATTTTCCAGGTCAGTGGTTTTTTCAGTGAGATATTTCACATTGCCTTCTATTTTTTCACTTGTTTAGATCTGTTTAATAGTATCTTAATTTCTCATAAAGTCACTAGTTTCCATTTGCTCCAATCTAATTCTGAAGGAATGATTCTCTTCAGTGAACTTTTGAGATTCCTTTTCCATCTGGCAAATTTGACTTTTTAAGGCATTCTCATTGCCTTTTTGAGCCTCTTTTGCCATTTGAGTTAGTCTGTTTTTTAAGGTGTTATTTTCTTCAGTCAGGTTGTTGACTCTCATTTCATAATTTTCTTGCCTCATTCTCATTTCTCTTCCCAATTTTTCCTCCCCTTCTCTTATTTGTTTTTGAAAATCCTTCTTAAGGTCCTCTATGGCCTGTAACCAGTTCATGTTTTTCTTGGAAGCTTTTGGTGCAGGAGTTCTGACTTCTCTGTCTTCCTCCTCTTCCATGCTTTGATCCTTTTTGTCCCCAAAATAGGAGTGTAAAGTTGGATTGCTCTCCTTATTTTGCTTCCTTTGCTTGTTCATGTTGCCACTCAATTACTTGGCTTTTGAGCTTTTTGCCACAGTAAGACTCTGCTTGGGGTTTTCTGGGGTTTTTTTGCTGCTGTAGGTTGCTGGGGTTTTCTTAGCTGCTGCAGCTATTAGTTGGGTGCCCGCTCTGAAGCCTCCATATGCTCTGGCAAACAGGTCATGCACCCCAGGACCTCCATCCTAGACAGTGATCCAGATCCAAACAGGTTAATGTAAGAGTGATTACTCCTCAGACTGGTGACTTGGTGCCTCTACAGTCTGCAGGCCAGGAGCTTTGACACAGCCACACAGCGGCGGCTGCCCAGTTGCCACACCTCAGCCACTTCTCGCCCCTGGGGGCAGAGGCAGGACCACACTCACGGACTCCCGGTTCTCAGAGTCCACACTGCACTGACCTCTCACTTTGTCCTTAGCATCTATTTGTTGATAATTCTGGAAACCGCCACAGCTGCTGGTGATCTGAAGTCCCTCCGGCTGGCGACTGGTTGTGGTTACCCTGAAGCTAAAACCTCAGGCTCGCGGGGGGCTGGGCTCAGATTCCAGAGCTCTGGGCTATCCCCTTTCTGCCAGCCTGCTGGACTGTCTTCAGCAGGAGGTTAGCTTCTCTCTGTCATTTTGTGGGTTCTGTAGCTCCAAGGTTTGTCTGGAGTCATTTTTTACATGAATTGGAGGAGGTGGAAGCCAGAGCCACGTGGAAGTCCTGTTTCTACTCCTCCATCTTCTGGTATGTGTTTTCTAGATAATCTCAACTCCTGTCTCTCTTGCAGCACAAGTGTTACATTGTGGCTACAGTTGATCGAGATCTTAAGCGAAGAATCCGCAAGATCCCTGGAGTTCCCATCATGTACATTTCTAACCATAGGTGAGACATGTCTGAATATGATGATGAGAATATTGTCATTCAAGTTAGTTCATCATTAGTTAATATTCGTCTTTTTTTATATCCTTTCAGATATGTTTATTCATTCAAAAATGAGAGCAATGTGTAAGATCTTACAGATTGCTCTGTGTCAAATAGTTAAATATTAGGAGAGAAAAAAAGATGAATCAACAGGGAAAAGGAGAAAAGAAAGTTTTACTAATTAAAGTGGATGATACAGAAATATGAGATAGTGATGGGGGGAACTGGTGTAGTTGGTTTTAGTCACAGAAATCACTTCAGTCAGGGTCCAAGTCTAAAACCTAAATGTGTCAGAAATCTCTGATCTCTTGAACCCTAGTTAAAGCCTAAAGGCTTACAAAAGAGCTGCCTTTACTTTTCCGAATTTATTAATTCCATCCCCAGATCTGAATTGTTTTCCTCTTTTCCCACATTGTGGACTCTGCCTAAGCAAAGTTAGTACAATGTACTACAAATTCCTCTGCATCTCTTCCATTTTTTCATAGGAAGAAATTTTTTCCAATTATATGTAAAGACATTTTTTGACCTTCATTTTTTTAATAAAGTTTTGAGATCCAAATTTTCTGCCCCTACCCCCACTCCCTAAGAAAGTAAGCAGTTTGATATAGGTTATATATGTGCAATCATGTAAAATATACTTTCATATTAGTCATGTTGTAAAAGAAGAAACAGAACAAAAGGAAAACACAGAAAAGTTAAGTGAAAATAGTATGGTTCAATCTTTATTCAGACTCCATCAGTTCCTTCTCTGGATGTAGATAGAATTTTCCACCATGAATCTTTGTATTGCTGAGAAGAACTAAGTCAGTCCAACTGTGGGGCATGGAAGGGTGCCTGTTCTATTCGACTTAGTTGCTGGATATGTTCATTGTATTGCTGAGAAGAGCTAAGTCAGTCATCGTTGATCATCGCACAATGTTTCTGTTAATGTATACAATATTCTCCTGGTTCTTCCATTTCTTTCTTTTTTTTTTAAGCAATTGGGGTTAAGTAACTTGCTCAAGGTTACACAGCAAGTTATTTCTGGGTGTGGTGCTAAGTATCTGAGCCCAGATTCGATCCCCAGGTCATCCCATCACTGGGGCCAGTGCTCTTACTCACTGAGCCACCTGGCCGCCCCTAAGCAATTGGGGTTAAGTAGACTTGCTCATGGTAACACGGCCAGGTGTTTCTGGGTGGGTACTAAGTGTCTGAGCCTGGATTTGATCCCCAGGTCATCCTGACACTGGGGCTGGTGCTCTTACTCACTGTGCTACCTAGCCGCCCCTTCTTCCATTTCTTTCAATACCTGAGTAATTCTACATTCTAAGATGAATTTCATACCCTTTTATAAAGCTGCTTGCTTAAGGCCAAGGAGAGAATATCAGAGTTAGTTAATATAAAGGAAAATAAAGGCCATTGAATAGGTTCTTCAAGCTTTCTGAACAGTGTGTTAATTTTTTATTATCAATAGGTATAATATCGAGAGAATGCCAGATGATTATGGAGCCCCTCGATTGTAACATCAAGAGACTGAACTTCCTGTGACACCAGTCTACAAAATACCATTCTAGTCCCTTACTTGTCCTTTTGTGTAAAATGGGGTTGTAGAGATTTGCTTTTTTATCCTATTCTGAAATGATTTTTCTATCTTAATGAAAAACTCATTTAATTTATACATAAATCAGTTTTGTTCAGACATTTCTATAGACTCGGGGTCTTTTGGGGGTTTTTTCCTTGCTTTTTGGAGGGGGGAAGGTAGGGTTAAGTGACTTGCCCAGGGTCACACAGTCACACAGCTAGTTTGTGTGTGTGTGTGTGTGTTAAGTGTCTGAGGCACTTAACCTTTGAACTCAGCTCCTCCTGACTCCAGGGCCAGTGCTCTATTCACTGCACCAACCAGCAGCCCCAACTCAGTTCTTATTGTCTCATTCCTCTTCACTGCTGGATAATGGGCTTTAAATAAATAATTCATGGGCTTTCTTCTTTTTCCCTTACCCCTATTGTAGAATAGAAGCTGCTACTACATAAGGCTTTACTATATGGGGAATAAACGTATAAATGAAGAAAATATTGAAGCTGTCACTAGATGCAAGAAATATTTCTCGAAGAAAGTGCTGCCAGATATCTTAGGACATATATTTCAGACTTCTAAGCAATAGTTTCTAATTTGTATTAGAAGTATAAGGAAGCATTCTGTTGATAATTATACAAGTGATGGCAGTATTCTGGAAAAATGTCTTAACTTTCTCCTCTATTGGGCTTTTTTGAAAGTTTTATTGATACCTTTTCTTACAATGCCTTCGTTCCTAATAATTACTCCTCCACCCAAAAGAGTCAAAAAAAGACAGAGAAAAAGAATTTAACAAAACTAGCACATCTACAAATTCAAATGCCATGTGAACTGTTTCACATCCATAATCTACCACATCTGCAAAGAAAGAAGGGAGATACATTCTTATCGTTTGATGTGGTCAGGGTAGGGGCATAGTGATGGTACAGACTCAACTTGTAAGTTTCAAGTCTTTTCCAAATCCTTTTGGAAAGTATAATCGGTGAAATATTTTGACTCAAGGATGAGAATACATTTTTAGTTCACTTTGAAGAAGAACCTGATCATTTTGTTCTTTCCAATTTCAACCACACTATATTTCTTTTTTTTTTCATTCCCCCAAAATTATGTACAGAACTCTATGTACAGAGCTCTGTGCTAGGTACTGGCAAAAAATAGAACTGTTAAATAAAGTAAGTTCCTACCTTCAAGGATCAGTGGAGGTATTTGACATAAATTACTTTTTCCCAAAGTTTAAAACTGAAAGATAAAAGACAGAAATGGGACCATAGCTAATAGGTCAGAGAAGGATTTTATGATAGTAGGGTACCAAAACATGTTTGGGGGCAGATGAGAAAAAGTTAGTAATGAAGAAGAGATTGAAGGCACAAAAGGGGACAACTTAAGGGGGATGTGATTGCTCCATGTTAGAGTATGTGATAAAAAGAAAGTTAAGTTTGACAGGGTTCCAAGATTTTGCTTCCATAGAGTTCAAGTGGTTCAAGGAAAGAATAGAATCCTGTGCTCTAAAATTTCTTTAGCAAAGTCAGAGTCCAGGAGGAATGGAAGGCTCTCAAGAGTGACATCTCAAAAGCACAAAAGAGAAACAGTTCCAGTGAGAAGGAAAAAAAGTTATCTAGTGGATGTACTGTCAGATTTTTGAAAGATGTGTCCAGAATATGGAAGAATGGGCAGATAAAATTAATACAAGAGTGTGACTTCTCCTAGAAGTTTTCTTTTTGGGATCTTTTTCAGGAGGTGATCGGTGGATTCTTTCAACCTCTATTTTGCCCTCTGCTTCTAAAACATCGGGGCAGTTTTCTTTAAGAATTCCTGGAGGATGGTTTCTAGGTTCTTACTTTGATCATGGCTTTCAGGTAATCCAAAAATTTTTTAATTATCTCTCCTGGGTCTATTTTCCAGGTCAGTGGTTTTTCCCATGAGGTATTCACATTGCCTTCTATTCTTTCATTTGTTTGCATCTGTTTAACAGTATCTTGATTTCTCATAGTCATTAGCTTCCATTTGCTCCAATGATTCTCCTCATTAAGCTTTTGAGATTCTTTTTCCATCTGGCAAATTCGGCTTTTTAAGGCATTCTTCTCCTCATTGCCTTTTTGAGCCTCTTGCCATTTGAGTTAGTCTGTTTTTTAAGGTGTTATTTTCTTCAGTCACGCTGTTGACTCTCATTTCGTAATTTTCTTGCATTGTTCTCATTTCTCTTCCCAATTTTTCCTCCCCTTCTCTTATCTGCTTCTTAAGGTCCTCTATGGCCTATAACCAGCTCATATTTTCCTTTGAAGCTTTTGGTGCAGGAGTTCTGACTTCACTGCTTTCCTCCTGTTCCATGCTTTGCTCCTTTTTGTCCCCAAAATAGGAGTCTAATGTTGGAATCTTCTGTCTGCTTTGTTTCCTTTGCCTGGTCATGTTGCCCCTCAGTCACTTGACCCCTGGGCTTTTTGCCACAGTAGGACTCTGCCACCAGATAGGGGAGCTTTCGTCCCAAATGCTGGGGTTTTCTCAGCTGCCGGAGGTATTAGATGGGTGCTCTCTCTGAGGTCTCCACATGCTCTGGCAAGCTGGATACACACCCCAGGACCTCCACCCTAGACTGCAATCCAGATCCAAGCAGGTTAAAGCAAGAGCGATTACCCCTTAGACTGGTGCTTGGACCCCCTACACTCTGCAGGCCAGGAGCTGAAGCTGCCACATGGCGCTGGCTGGCTGTGCTGGCATCTCAGCAGCTTCTTGCCCCGGGGGCAAAAGCCATGCACTCTGATTTACTGGGTCCCAAAGTCCAGACTGCACTGACCTCTCACTTTGTCCTTCACATCTATGTGTTGATAAATCTGGAAAAGGCCACAGCTGCTGCTGATCTGGAGTCCCTCCTGCCAGTGGCTGGTCAGGCTCGCCCTGGGGCTAAAGCCTAGGCGAGGGGCTGGGCTCGGCTCCCAGAGCGCTGTACTGGCGGATTCCTGCCTGCCAGGCTGTCCTCAGCAGGAGGTTAGCTTCTCTGTGTCATTTTGTGGGTTCTGCAGCTCCAAAGTTTGTTTAGAGTCCCCGTTTTACATGGATTGGGGAAGGTGGAAGCCAGAACAGCGGGGAGGTCCTGCTTCTACTCTGCCATCTTGACTCCGCCCCCCCCAAAAGTGTGACTTCTAAAAGAATAGGACCAATAAAGCTCAGAATAAGCATAGGCTGGCAAGAAATGCAAAAGACAACTTTTTTTTTTTTAATTTCTAACCCATTTTTGGAACTTTATTTTTGACTGGATTCGGATTTCAAGGTGGAGGCTCTCAGGGAAGACAGGCAATGTCTCTTAGCGATCTGTTCTTGTCGTTTTTCTTTAGCCTCCTTCATTCTCTTGGCCAAAAGCTTAGTGTATTCTGCTGCTTCTTCCTTGTTCTTCCGAGTACGCTGCTTCTTCAAAGCAATGCATATACGTTTGTGTTGCAAAACACGGGGAGTCACCAGTCGCTGAATTTTAGGAGCCTTAGTCCTGGGTTTTTTACCTTCCTTGTTGAGGGGTTTTCTCACAACATACTGTCGAACATCATCTTCTTTGGACAAGTTGAAGAGTTTTCGGATTCTGTTAGCTCTTTTGGGCCCCAGGCGACGAGGTACAGTTGTTATCTGTCAGTCCTGGTATATCTTTCTCACCTTTCTTCACAATCACCAAGTTGAGGACACTCAGGTTGGCATCCACAATGCAGCCCCAAACAGATTTACATTTTCTCCAGTTCTAGGGCGATAGCAAGAGTGGCCCTTACTGAGCAGCAGGCAGACTCGCCCGTGAGCCAAAACATCCTGATTCATGGGGAAGCCTTGTTTGTCATTCCCACCACTGATTCAGACCACATAACCCTTCCACTCGTCTCCCAGGGTGTCAGCAGACACTTCGGTGGCCGTCCACTTCTCATAAAAGGTCTACAGCTTCCTCTCATCATCCACAGCGATGAGCTTCTGGCAGCCCGTGGCTGGGAAAGAGATGAGCTTCATCTTTGCACAGCCGCCCGCTTCAGACCTGCCACGGGAAAGAGCAAAAGACAACTTTTAAAAAGCTTATTTTGATTTGTTTTTCTTTTTAAGCCAGATTGAGGAAAAGGAGAATCAAAGATGGGACCGCTGCTTAGGGTGGATAAAATGAAAAAAATGGCCAACTTTTTATTTTGCTTCTGTTTTCTCTTCCATGGGTAATATTCTTTGGACAAGAAAGAACATAATGAAGAAACTTTAAAAATTTGATTAAGTGCTTGCTATATACTAAGGATTGGGGTACACAGGAAATGATTACAGTGCTTGCTTTCAAGGAATTCACATATGGGCACATATACTATATATGACGGGTATATTATATTGTACACATATAAATACATAGATATCTAATATATACCAAATGTGTATATTATGTATGTGTGTGCATATATACACACAATGCATATATAACATGTATGGTATACATGTCATATATAGTATATGTGGTCTCCCAAAATCATAATGTGAGCTTGAGAGCTCATGTATAAAATGTCTCACAGTTATCTCTTGTTGCTCCACCCTATCTTGGAGTAGAAATTGTAGCCCAAATGAATGGTTGTTATCTGCCATGAGTTCTGATTATATGTATTTTGTGATATAATTTGCTCCACAAGATAGAGTAGATGGATTTCATGAGGTTCAAAGAATATGTTTATGTAGAATGAGGTAGAAGGAACAATGTCTAGGAGATTATGTATATATAGAGAAAGGAATTTTAGCATTCAAGATCATGAAAGTAGAATAGTTGTAAGTGATGCTGATAGTGAAGTTGTGACCATCAACCTAGATGATTACTATGGGGTGGAGATGTATATAATGGGAGTTTAGAAGGTTAATGTATTAGAAGGCCAAGATGTTAAAAGAAATACCATCATGCATATTGAAATCCATAAGGATGAGGATAGGGTTTGGTGATGAAAGAAGACACAAGTACTGAATTCTCTGAGAAAAGAAGAATACCCAGAGGGCAGCATATAGCTGCAACAAGAATCCAGACCAGCTAATGTAGATGGAGCGAATGAACCTCAAAGGAGAAATTTCTGATCAATGGCAGCAGAGGAAGGCTTCTCTGGAAGTGGCAATCAATTAGTGAACATTTATTAAGCATCTAACTGTGCACCAGGCATTGTACTAAGTGCCAGGGGTACAAAAAATGGCAAAAGACAGCCTCTGCCCCAAGGTGCTCACAATCTAATGGGAGAAACATTAAGCAAATAAACATGTGCAGAAAACTATGTGCAGGATTAATAAGAAAAGCCCTAGAATTAAGAGAGGTTTAGAAAGATTTCCTGTAGAAGATGGGATTTTAGTTAGGACCTGAAGGAAGCCAGGGAAGTCAGTAGACGTTTGAAGAACCCGGTCATTCCAGACATGGGGGACAGCCAGACAAAATGCCCAGAGCCAAGATGGAACAGTCAGGAGGCCAGTGCCAATGGACCAAAGAGTATGTGTTGTGGAGTAAGGTGTAAAAAGACTGGAAAGGTAGGAGGGGTCCTAGTTATAAAGGATTTTGAATGCCAAAACAGAAAATTTTGTATTTGATTGTGGATGCAATAGGGAGCCACTGAAGTTTATTGAGTGGGGAGTGATACATCAGACCTTTGATGTAGAAAAATTAGTTGCTAAATGGAAGATGAATTGGAGTGGGGAGAGACTTGAGACAGGCAGACCCACAGCCGGCTATTGCAATAGTGCAAGTATGAGGAGATGACAGTTTTCTCCTGGGTGGTGGCAGTGTCAGAGGAGAGAAGAGAGCAGGACAGGAGAAAGGGAAGAGAGAAAAAAAGCAGAGTATTAGAGAGATGTCACTAAGATAAAATTGACAGGCCTTGGCAAGAGATTGAGGGATGAAAGAGAGTGAAGGATACAAGATGACTGCCAGGTTATGAACCTGAGTGACTGGAAGGATGGTGTCACCCTCTATGGTAATAGGGAAGGTAGGAGTGGAGGAGGATTTGGAAAGATAACAAGTTCAGTTTTGGACATAATGAGTTTAACATGTCTACTGACATCTAGTTTGAGATGTCTGAAAGGCAACTGAAGATGCAAAATTGGAGGTAAGCAGAGAGATTGGGTCAGGCTAGAGAGATTTGAAAATCATCAAATCCATGGGAGCTGAGATTGCCAACTGAAGTAGTATAAGAGGAAGAAAAAAGACCCAGGAAAGAATTCTGTGGGACACGTATGGTTAAAGGGTGTGATCTGGATGAGGATTTAGCAAAATAGACTAAGAAGGAAAGGTCTGATAGGTAGGAAGAGAACCAAGAGAGCATGGTGTTCCAAAAACCTAGAGAGAAGATATTATTAAGGAGAAGAGGGTGATTGACAGTGACAAAGGCTGCTGAGAGAGTAAAGGAGAATGAAGATTGAAAAAAGGCCATTGAGGGGTGGCTAGGTAGCTCAGTGAACAGAGCACTGGCCCTGGAGTCAGGAGGACCTGAATTCAAATCTGGCCTCAGACACTTGACACACTTACTAGCCGTGTGACTTTGGGCAAGTCACTTAACCCCAATGGCCCTTCAAAAAGCCAAAAAAAAAAAAAAGGCCATTGGATCTGCCAATTAAGAGATCATTGGTAACTTTGGAAAGAATAGTTTCAGTGGAATGATAAGGTCGGAAGCTGGATTGTTAGGGGTTAAGAAAAGAGTGAGAGTAGAGAAAGTTATTGTAGACGGCCTTTTCAGGGAGTTTAGTCACAAAGGGCAGAAGGGATATACGACATAGTAATCAGGAATAGAAGGATCAAGGATTTTTTTCAGGATGGGGGAGACATGAGCATGGGTTTTTTTTAGACACTAGGGAATGAACCAGTAGACAGATTGAAAATAAGTGACAGAATAGGGTGACAAAGGGGGTGGTCTGTTGGAGGAGTCAGGATGGAACAGGATTACTTGAACAGGTAGAGATGTTAAGCCTTGGTGAGGAATAAGGCCACTTCATCATGTGAGACAGGGATGAAGGAAGAGAGAGTGGTAGAAAGTGTCTGAGTGATATAAGATGAGGAAGAGGAGAGAAGAGAGAACTCACAATGAATGGCTTCATTTTTTTTTTCTGTAAAATATGAGGCAAGATTTTCAGCTGAGAGACTGAGGTTAGGGAGAGCCATGGGAGATTTGAGAAGGGATGAAAAAGGTTTGGAAGAGCCACTGTAGAGAGTAGGATAGTGAGTTAAGGCAAGTATAAAAGGTTTTTCTAGCAGCAATAAGGGCAATGAGAGCAAGGAATTTACCATCTCCTCCTCCTGGTCTCATATGAGGAAAGAAGCACCCAGTATTAGAATAATCAAGAGTATAATCTAATCTGAAAAGAATCAGGTTTCGGTTAATGCCAGAAATTTGTAAGCAAATGAGCTGAAGTTATCTAGGAAAAAGAAGGATTTATTAAAAATATAGCCAAGGAGATTTCTGAATGGGAGGATTCATCTAAGCCTCCTCCTCCTCACCACCTGAAAACTGCATGAATTATGCCAGATAAAGTAATAGGAATTACAGAAGGAGGGGAAAGGAAACAAACCCCCCACATACTACACAACTACAGGAAAAAATAAACAACAGAAGATTTTGTCATTGATTTTGTTTTGCCCTGCAGTCTTCTCTTCACAATACCCAGTCAAGGGCCCCAAGCCCTATGTCACTTTAGCCATATCTATTATGGCCTCTTGGAGGCTCCCCTCACATAGTGACTCATCTAGGATGGAAAGACATATGGGAGACAGGTCTCAGGGATCATGGGAAAGTTGTGGTGTGCTAGGTCACAGGGTCCAGATCCCCAACAAAGGCTTCACTGAGATTTAGAGACACATCACACTAGTAACAGGCTCTCCACTCAACTCAGAAATACACAGAGGGACCTCCAGAATATTGTAGAGATCCTAGGATAGACAAGCTACATGTAGAAAGCAAAGAGCAGAGAAAGGAATGTAGGTGTCCCTCTGGAGCCTTTAGGGAGAATCCAAAACTGAGGGAATTGTGGGAATTGAGTGAACCACACTGACTCCATCTTGTGACTCAATTCTGGCTCTGGCTCAGTTTGCTTTCTATTTGATTATGGGTCTAGTCCCAATTTCTGTCTTGCGAGAAAACTTTATTCAATTGTGAGAAATGCAAGAAAGCTTTATTACATTGTTTGAATCTATCCCTGTGTGTCTAGGAAGCTGGACCACCTCTATCTGCTGCTTAGATACCCTTAACTAAGGACCTAGGTTATGCTGACCGGAAACCCAGTCAGATCCAATGATTGATGCAAGGAGTTTTCTCACAATTATACTTCTCAAGCAACCCACATGTCATATCCAAAAACTGGCCACATACTGGTCAATCAAGTTATTGTTTCCATGTTACTTTTATTGAATACAGACATTTGTGGGGAGTGGCACACCTCTTTTTCTGATTTCAGAAAATTGCACCTGTTCATTCTCCTCCTTCTGACTTGAAAAGTCCCTAACCTTTCCTCCAATTAAAAATTAAATTACCTAATTTTGTATCCTGGTTAATTGTTTTTAATTTATTGGCCTTATTTCCTTAATTGTTTTTAATAAATAAAAATCTGTTTCATTCTGTATTCAAAGTCTTTGGACTTTGGACTGACTGGGGAATCCATTGACTTGTTTATTATGTCTGTTTTGCTAATAAATCTTATAGTTCAGATTGTTTCCTCAGTTGTTATTGATTATCCACCACAGAATTCTAAGCCTGAACACTGCCACTGGCAGAACCCAAGCCTAACCTAACCAAGGCCTTTATCCAGACCCCTGATTGCCAGAGCCAGAGACAGCAACTCCAGGGCATTCTACTCTGGTCCAGCATGACACTCCCTGCCTGAGTCAAACAGCTCCTGAACCCAGCCTGAAGCTGAGTCTGGGAGAACAACTTTGAAGAATTCTTAGGTAACTCTAGCTAAACTCTGTCTGAGTCAAACAGAGCCAGAGCCAAGCTCAACAATGAACAAGCAGAGTCCAAATTAAGCCCAAAGAGTAGATTTGGGGGTTCTAGGCAGAGTCTAACATGGTAAAATCCAGTCCAAGCATGAAAACTGGGCAGGAACCCAACATGGGAGTAAGCCCTGACTCCAGAAGCAAGAAGAAAGGATCCCAAAGTAGAACCTACAGCAAGAAGAGGTACTGAAGTTCAGTGACAAGAGGAGCCTCCAGGGAGAGCCTAACACTGTAAGCCCTTAGTCCTTTGAAAGAAAAACCTAAACAAATGGTGGTGCATGAATTTAATGGAATATTCATGTGACATAAGAAATTATGAAATGAACAATTTCAGGGAAAACTGGGAAAATCTATAAGAACTGATGCAAAGAATGCTTATAAGTAGATAGGAAAGAGTGAATAGAAATAACTCTTTACAAGAAAGACATTACTCATAAAACAATAGACTAGCCAAAAAGATAAACTACTAAATAGATGAAAGTATCTAATAAAATGGATAAGTACTATAGAGTATTTATATTTATAGAGTATGTGATAGAGTGAAAATGCCTGAGTAAAAGAAAAGGATTCTAAAAAATTAAAATTAGCTTCCCCAAAGCTATAATGGAACAATGTTTTATAAGAGCAATAAAAGAATTAAAAGAAGAATTAGGGATAGAAATTAGGACAGCAACTAGAGCTCTCAAAAAAGAAATCTAAAAATCAAAGGAGTAGAGAATCTAAAGCAAATGATAGAGAACCTCTCCAAAACAGTAGGTTCTAAAAAGAAGACAAAAACACATTTAGAACTCAAAAATTAAAAGGTAAGAGAAAAATTAACAGAAAAAAATCAAAAGACCTCAAAGAGTAGAACAAATGAAACCTCTATTAGCCAAAGCAATTGACCTTGAAGTTAAAATGTGCAAGGATTGGGGCGGCCAGGTGGCGCAGTGAGTAAGAGCACTGGCCCCAGAGTCAGGAGACCTGGGATCGGCTCCAGGCTCAGATACTTAACACCCACACAAAAATAACTGGCTGTGTAACCTTCAGCAAGTTACTTAACCCCTATTGCTTTACAAAAAAAAATGTGCAAGGATAATATAAAGGTCATAGGTCTTCCAGAAAGAAAAAAAATAATGAAATAGAAAATCCTGGATGCTATATCTCAGGAAATCATATAAAAACTTTACCAAGAAGTATTGGACACAAAGGCAAAGTACAAATAGACTCCACAACAGTCCCAATAAAAGCAAATCTCAAGTTTAAATCACCAAGGAACATTGTCATCAAGCTTTAGAATTTTAATAGCAAGCCACAAATACTGCAGACAGCTGAGAGGAATCTTTTCATATGCTAACATGAGAGTCTGAACCACCCAAAACATGAAGAATCAAAAGAAAATTTGGAATACAATATTGTAAAGGTCAAAGAATGAATGGATATGGAGCCAAGATGGTGGGAAAAAGGCAAGAATTTGCCTGAACTCTCCCAAACTTCCCATGAAACAACTTTAAATAATGCTTCAAAACAAACTCTAGAATAGCAGAACCCACAAAAGTATGGTGTGAAACAATTTTCCAGACCAAGGAAACTTAGAAGGTCAGCAGAAAAGGTCTATTGCACTGGGGCAAGAGTGGAGCACATGCTGTGCCACCACAGGCCATGCCACAGAAAATCAGCAACAGGTCTTGTGAGTGACTGAATCAGCTACAGCAGTGGCTACTTCTAGAGTTCTCAGCCCACAGGTGGTAAAGGGGTCAGAAGGGGATTACAGGGTTCTTTTTGTTGCCACTGGAGTCAGGACTCTGTTGTGTTACCCATACTCAGATCCAGGGCACAGTCCCAGCCAGTGTGAGGAGGAACATTAGCACACCAGAATTTAAGTCTGCAGGGGAATAGGGACCCTGGTCATAGTTCCAGGGCTGAAAAGAATGTTTGATGTCACTCACAGACCAGAGCACAGGCCAGGAGAGTAGTAAACACACCTCTTTTTAGATCATACCATCTTGGAAGAATTGAAAGCTTGCAGATTCTCAGAACTAGCTCTGAAAACAGCTGAATAAAAAACCTGAAGCTTGGGGCAGAGCTCCCTTGACCCTGGGAGCAGAGCCTGACTTTAATAATATAAAGTTAGAAAGACAAGAAATAGGCTGGCTGAATGCTGATTGGAGCATATTATTTGCCCTCTCTTTTTTTCCTTTTTTGTTTGTTTCTTCTTTCTTGAGGTTTCTCTCATTGGTTCTAATTCTTCTTTACAACATGACTAACATGAGAATAGGTTCAATATGAATGTATATGTAGAGCCTATAACAAATTACATGCTGTCTTGTAGGGAAGATAAGGGGAGAAAATTTGGAACTCAAAATCTTATGAAAGTGAATGTTGAAAACTAAAAATAAACAAATTTTAAAATAAAATAAAATGTGATGCCTAGACCTGAAAAAAAAAGAAATAGGCTGGGAAAATGAGCAAATAATAACAACAAAAAAGATCCTGACCATAGAAAGTTACCATGGTAACAGGGAAGATCAAAACACAAACTTGGAAGAAGACAACAACAAAGTCAAAAGTGCAACATCCAAAACCTCAAAGAAAAATGTGAATTGGTCTCAGGCCCAAAAAAGAATTCCTGCAAGAGCTGAAAAGGCATTTTAAAAATCAAATAAGAGAGATAAAGGGAAAATTGGGAAAAGAAATGGGAGTGATGCAAGAAAAGCATGAAAAAAGAGTCAACAGTTTGGTAAAGGAGAAATACACACACACGCATACAAACAAGCAACTAAAGAAAATAACACCTCAAAAAACAGAATAGGCTAAATGGTAAAAGAGGCACAAAAATCCAACAAGGAGAAGAATGCCTTAAAAAGCAGAACTGGCCACATGGAAAAGATATACAAAAATTCACTAAAAGGTAAAGATCAATTTGCACTACAAAATACCATATCCCACAAAGTTGAACTTTATCATCAATGAAAGAAAAATGAACTTTAAACAAAAGGGAGGAATGCGAATCTTTCCTTCAAAAGAAACATTTGACATGCAAACTCATAAAATAAAGGAAGCATAAAGTATTTATAAAAAGAAAAAACTTAAGTTTAATCAATGCTTACACATTTCTAGGACTAAACATAGCTTTGGATTTTCAAAAATTATCTTTGTTTAAGCTCTATGAAGAGATCAAAGAGAATTTCTATAGACTTATTTCAAAGAGAGTCCAAAAAGCAAAGAAAGAATTCAACAAATTTTCCTTGAATTAGAATCAAAGTTCCCCCATTAGTAAATTAATTTGGTGAAAGGAGAACACAAAGAGAAGGACATTCATAGAAGGGAACACAGTGAGGAAGAATTGTAGAGAAGGGAATCTAGAGACACAATATTACTGTGGTTCTTTTAGTCTCAACCTACCTGAAAGAAGTGAGACATTTGGAGAGTAGATTCAAAACACTGGAAAATAGAACCAAGAGGGGGGGGTGAGAAAGCAGCCTGTGGAGAGAGTAAACTCTGAAGGCATCATGACATCACAGACAGATGTGAGGTATTAGCTAGGTCCTTTGATATGACCTTTTTGAATGAAAGTGACTACTTCATAGGACTCTTATTTTAACTCTAGGAAGAGGCAATGTTTCTCAGAACCATGTTCTACCTTAAGGGAGGAGCAGTCTAGATCCCCAAAGGGACTGAGTTAAGAAGATGACCGAAAAGGGCAAATACATGGGTCCAGAAGGATGGTATACTAGACCCAGAATGAGCAAATGATAAATGGGAGGACTTTGATTGGACTGGGTCCTATGACTCTGGGTACAGAGGTCCATATGGTACTGCCTCTTTGAATTAGTACTTCTGGAAACTGGACTTCTCAAAAGTTCTTTCAGATAAAAATATGGGGAAGGGAAATAGGAGTGAAAACAATTACACTTTTAGATGAGCAAGATAAAGTATGGAACAAGGATTGAGTCTTCAAGAAGACCCACTTTAAAAGGACTGCCATAAAGAAAAAAAAAGATATTTAAGAGCAAAAGTCCATAAAGAGGGGGCAAAATCATAAGGGAGAGAATAAATTAAATGAACATTTATTGAGAAAGGCCCCATAAATGAATGTTATAGAAGTCCAAAGATGAGATGGGGATGGAAGGTAGAGAAGATTCTGGATAGTACTCTTATCTGGTCTTGAAAAGGAGAGGGGAAAGGAGAAAGAAAAGGGCAGAGTGACAGACAAATATAAAGAAAAACAGAATAAAAATAGATGGTGGATTCATCCACGTAATCTTGCATAAGGTAATAAGAAGGTGGAAAGAGAGAGTTAATATAACAAACCATAGGAACTTAGTACATTTTTGAAAGAAGGAAAAATTGAGTGGGTAGAGCCAAGATGGCAGAGTTAAGGCAGGGACTCACGTGAGCTCTTTCCCAAACTCCTCCATATACTTGTAAAAAAATTACTCTAAACAAGTAGTACAGTAGTAGAACCCACAAAAAGACAGAATGAAACAAATTTCCAGCCCAAGACAACCTGTAAAGTCTATAGGAAAGGTCTATTGCACTGACTAAAAAAGGAACACACCACCTACCAGTCCCCAGTAAACCCTAAAAATCAAGTAATAGTACAGGAAATATTGGGAAGAGAAATGAGAATGATGCAAGAAAATGATGAAAAATGAGTCAACAGTTTGCTAAAGGAGACCCAAAAAGGTGAAGAAAATTACACCTTAAAAAATAGACTAGACTAAATGGCAAAAGAAGTCCAAAAAGTCAATGAGTGAAAGAATGCCTTAAAAAGCAGAATTGACCAAATGGAAAAGGAGGTCCAAAAGCTCACTGAAGAAAATAATTCCTTAAAAATTAGAATGAAGTAAATGGAAGCTAATGACTCTATGAGAAATCAAGAAATTATAAAACTAAAACAAAAGAATGAAAGAATAGAAGACAATGTGAAATATCTCACTAAAAACAAAAAAACAACTGACCTAGAAAATAGATCCAGGAGAGATAATTTAAAAATTATTAACTACCTGAAAGCCATGATCCAAAATAGGGCCTTGACATCATCTTTCAAGAAATTGTCAAGGAAAACTTCCCTGATATTCTGGAACCAGAGGGTAAAATAGAAATGGAAAGAATCCACTGATCACCTCCTGAAAGAGATACCAAAAGAAAATCTGCCAGGAATATTATAGCCAAGTTCCAGAGTTCCTAGGTAAAGGAGAAAATATTGCAAGCAGCCATAAAGAAGCAATTCAAGTATTGCAAATTCACAATCAGGATAACACAAAATTTAGCAGCTTCTACATTAAGGGATCAGAGGGCTTGGAATATGATATTCCAGAGATCAAGTGCTAGGATTAAAATCAAGAATCACTTACCCAGCAAAACTGAGTATAATCCATAAGGGGAAAAAATGATATTCAGTGAAAAAGACGAATTTAATACATTTTTGAGAAAAAGATCGAAGCTAAACAGAAAATTTGACTTTCAAATACCATGCTCAAGAGAAGCATGAGAAGGTAAACAGGAAAGAGGAATCATAAGGGACTTATTAAAGTTGAACTGTTTACATTCATACATGGGAAGATGATATTTGTAACTCTTGAGACTTTCCTCATTAGTAGGGCGGTTGGAGGGAATATATAAAGACAGAGGGCACAAGGTGAGTTGAATATGAAGGGAAATATCTAAAAAATAAAACTAAGGGGTGAGAGAGGAGTGTACTGGGAGAAGTAGAAAGGGAGAGGTAGGGGCGGCCAGGTAGCACAGCGAGTAAGAGCACTGGCTCCAGTGTTGAGAAGACCTGGAGATCGAATCCTGGGCTCAGACACTTAGCACCCACGCAGAAACACCTGGCCATGTAACCTTGAGCAAGTTACTTAACCCCAATTGCTTTAAGAAAAAAAAAGGAAAGGGAGAGGTAGAATGGGATAAATTATCTCATGTAAAAGAGGCAAGAAAAAGCTTTTACAGTGGAGGGGAACACTTGTTCCTTGAACCTTGAGGGATGTGAGAGAGAATGAGTGAAGTTTACTCTCATCGAATTGACTTAAGGAGGGAAAAAACATACATACTCAATTGGGTATGGAAATCTATCTTACACTATAGGAAAGTAGGGGGGAAGGGATAAGAGAGGGAATGATAAAAGGGAGGACAGATTGGGGGAGGGGGGAATCAAAAGCAAACACTTTTGAGGAGAGACAGGGTCAAAGGAGAGAATAGAATAAATTGGGGGCGGGATAGGATGGAGGGAAATATAGTTAGTCTTTTATAACATGATTATTATTGAAGTGTTTTGCATGACTACATATACAGCCTATATCAGATTGCTTGCCTTCTCAATGAGGGTTGGTAGGGAGGGAGGAAGGGAGAGAATTTGGAACTCAAAGTTTTAAAAATGTTAAACATTGTTTTTACATGTAATTGGGAAATAAAATACACAGGCAATGGGGTCTAGAAATCTATCTTACCCTACAGGAAAATAGAAGGGAAGGAGGATAAGAGAAGATGGGTGTGATAGAAAGGAGGGCATACAGAGGAAGGGGTAATCAGAAGCAAAACACTTTTGAGAAGGGAAAGGGTGAAAGGAGAGAGAGAATAGAATAAGCAACAGTAGGGGAAATAGGATGAAGGGAAATACAGTTAGCATAGTAACTGTGAAAAAAATTTTGAAGCAAGTTTCTCTGATAAAGGCTTCATTTCTCTAACATATAGAGAACTGTGTCAAATTCATAAAAATAAGGGCCATTTCCCAATTGATAAATGATCAAAAGATATAATTAGTTTTCAGATGAGGTAATTAAAGCTATCTATAGCCATATGAAAAATATATTCTAACTCACTATTGATTGGAGAAGTACATGTTTAACAATTCTGAGGTACTACCTCATACCTATTAGATTAGATAATAGGACAGAAAAAGTAAATGACAAATGCTAGAGGGGAGAATTAATGTACTGTTGTTGGAGTTGTGAATTGATGAAACCATATTATAGAACAATTTGGAACTATACCCAAATGGCTATAAAACCATACATATAGCAATACCACTACTAGGTCTGTATCCCAAAAGAGATAAAAAAACAAAAAGGAAATGATCTATATGTACAAAAATATTTATAGCAGCTCTTTTCTGGGGGCAAAGAATTGGAAACTGAAGTGATGCACATCAATTGGGGAATGGCTGAAGAAGTTGTGGTATGCAATTATGATGAAATACTATTGCACTATAAGAAATGATAAGCAGATGCTCTCAGAAAAACCTAGAAGGAAGTTACACTGGTTGATTCAAAATGAAATGTACTGCATAGAAAGTAATAGCAATATTGTAAGATGACCTGCTGTGAATGACTTAGTTATTCTCACCAACATAACAATCCATGACAACTGTGAAGGACTTAGGATGAAAAATGCTATCCATCTCCAGAGAAAGAACTGATGGTGTCTGAATACAGATGGAAGCAACTTTTTTTTCACTTTCTTTTTCTTGAGGTTTTTTTTGTCTATGTTTTCTTTCACAATGTGACCATTATGGATAAGTTTTTGCATGACTACACATATACAGTCTATATGGAATTGCTTGCCTTCTCAATGAAGGGAAGTAAGGAGGAAGGAAGGAAGAGAATTTGGAACTTAAAAGTACATGTTTTTACATGTAACTGGGGGAAATTAAATACTAAATAAATACCAAGAAAGGGGAAAATTAATATTACAAGTTAGTGGAAGAAAATATAGTGATTATAATCTTTAATGCATTAGTATATAATTCAACAAAGAGAATATCATAATAAATTACTTTAATTAATTTACTTTCAGTAAAACCTAACAATTTTCTGCATACAAGAACCATAAAGACACACATAGGGTTAGATTAAACTTCTGGATGAGATTATTTTATTTAATTTCTGTTGTCCATTTAGAATTTTTGATAGTAAATTTCTTGTTTAGTTAAGAGTTGAGTTGTTTTGATTCAACACCACATCTTTTTCTTATTATTCTTCTCTATGCTTGTTTTCAACTAATCCTGATCTTAGCTCTCACAAATTCATGGTCTGGCCATACATAGGCAGGCGACTCAAGGATAACTCTCTGAGTTTGTTTTTCCAAGTGTAACCAAGTTACAGAAGCTGGCTGTATGGACTTATGGGAATTGTGGTCCACAGGGACAAAGCAGGTTCCTCTCACTTGGGGGCTGTCTAAATATGTAAATGCAGCTGACTCATGGGTGACCTGGATAGATATGATATCATAAATATGGTCTGAGATCTGTAGTAGGTAAGAGTACATAAAGAGAATAAGAGGAGAATTGTACTGGCAGTACCAACAACCTAGGTGGGCAAAAGGGCACAGGGTCTAAGAGTGCTGGAGATGGGCAATTTATCATTCAGCCCTCAAGAGAAGCTTTGGGTTAATTTTATATCTACCAATACCACCTCAAATATTACTAGTCTAGGAGTATAAGCTTGCATTCAGAACAAAAGTCACTATCCTTTGTTGCTCTCACAAGGAAGAATAGCCCTTAGCTTATACTTGCCACCAAATGCTGATTATAGAAAAAGAAAACTACAAATATCTAGTAAACATCTTTATTAAATAAAGTAAAAAGAAATCAGGTAACTTATACAGATTAGCATATACTAAAGAATACAAGAGTAAATGAGACCTTCAGTTGGGAGAAAGACCTCAGTTCAAACCAAGAGCTAAAACAAAAATGGCCCCACCAAGAGGAGGTCCACCCTCAGCATGTGTAGGACTTCAGGTGATACAGAGCAAAGGTCATGTTGGGGGCTGATTTCCCCTACCTGTGTGCAGTTCTGGGATTCTGGTCTTCCATTCAAAAGCCCATGCATCCTCTTTTGAAATTAGGCTGTTAAGGGAGCATCAACATGAACAACAAAGTCTCCTACAATAAGGGCAGGAGTTTGGGAGGAGAGAAAGACATTCCTTGAGATAGGAGGGAGACTAGTTTTCTTTATGTCCTCTCTTAAAGAAGTGTATCTTCAACAGTATGAAGGAGCATTCTTCTGGAGAAGAGAGGAGGTGATAGGATCAAGGGTACATGTAGTGAAACAGGCCTTGACAAAGATAAAGGCCATCTCGTTATCAGAGATCAGAGGAAAGGAAGAGAGAATGGGAGATGATGTTTCGAGACAAAGGGAGAGAAGAGGGAACTGATAATGAATGGCCTCAATTTTCTTTTTTTTTTTTCATTATCAATTAAATTTTCTTTTTCAATTATCAAGCACTTTTTCTCCCTTCCACTTTCTTCTCTGCAATTAGAAAAACAAAAACAATAACGCTTTTAACAAACATGTATAGTTAAGCAAAACAAATTACCATATTAACCATGTCCAAAAACACTTTTCATTCTGCATCTTGAGTCCATGACCTCTATGTCATGAGGTGGATAGCATACCTCATCATCGGTCCTCTAGAATCATGACTGATCATTGAAATGATCAGAGATCTTAAGTCTTTAAAAGTTTTTTTTGTCTTTAAAATGTTATTGTTAGGGCGGCTAGGTGGTGCAGTGAATAGAGCACCGGCCCTGGAGTCAGGAGTTTAAATCTGGCCTCAGACACTTTACACACTTACTAGCCATGTGACTTTGGGCAAGTCACAACCTCAATTGCCCTCCAAAAAGCAAAAAAAAAAAATGTTGTTATTGTTGTATAATTTGTTGTCCTGTTCTGGTCACTTTATTCAGCATCAGTTCATACAAACCTTCCCAGTCTTCTCTGAAATTTTCCCTTTTGTTATTTTTTTATGGCAGTTAGGAGGCAGTTAAGTGACTAATTGGATAGAGTGCTGGGTCTAGAGCCAAGAAGATCTACAGCCTCAGATACTTACTAGCTGTGTGACCCTGGGCAAGTCACTTTACCCTGTTTGCTTCAGAGAAAGAAATGACAAAACACTCTAGCATCTTCACCAAGAAAGCAGGACACAGCTGAACAAACAAAACCAGAGATTATAGAATAGAAAAAGAGCAAGATAATGAAAGAGATTCAGAGATGAGGTTTGTCAAGGGATTTGCTGTGATAGGATAAGGGGCTGAGGGATTGCAGAGTGGAAGATAATGCAAAATTGAATTGTTTCACTATATAGAATTGAGATTGTGAAGAAACGAAATTGAAATCAGGGCAGAGCAGGGTTAGGGAAGTACTGATGGGTGAAGGGATTGGAAGTCATTATGAAGGCTGAGTATGTTTAAAAGAAGTGAGACCCAGAGAGAGATGGAAAAACAGGAGATTGTGGTCAAATAGAGGAACATCAAAGATTTTTGTTTTGTTTTGCTTTTATCAAGGAAGTGGGATACTTATGGATAATGGTGAGACACAGGGTAAGACCCTATGTGTGACTAATATGTAGGAGGAGGAATAGACAGCTCTTTTCTCTGACCGTACCCCATGCCTGAAATGCTCTCCTTCCTCAACTCCAACTACTGACTTCCTTGGCTTCCTTTAAGTCCCAATTAAAATTCCACCTCCTATAGGAAGCTCGCCCAACCCATTTCCTATTTATCCTGTATATTACTCACTTTGTATATTTTTGTTTGCATGTTGTTTCCACCATTAGACTGTAAGTTCCTTGAGAGCAGACTGCCTTTTGCCTCTTTTTGTATACCCAGTACTTAGCAGAATGCCGGGCATATAGATATGTTGAATAAATGTTTATTGATTGATTGACAGTGAGGAACAGGAAGTTTAGAATATTTGAGGAATCATTAGCAAGAATATTGAAGCCTCCAATATATTATCAAGGCAGGAGTTTGGGTTGGGGGAGAAGAAGGCTGTGGGTTGAATTTCTTGAGAAAGTAGGGAGAACCGAATGTGGTGGTGGTGGACACCTGTTATCCCTGCTACCTGTTATTCCTGAGGTTTAGTAGATCTCTTGAACTCTGGGGTTCTAAGCTGCAGTAGGGTTAAAGCCTGTTGGCTGTTAAAACCATGACCAGCACCAGTATGGAAAGTCCCCAGTATTGAAATGCCACCAGGCTGCCTAAGGAGAGGCAAACTGATTCAGGTCAGAAATGGAATGGGTTGTCATACAAATTTAAAGTGGAGTTTGGGTAAATAGCATGTAGCAACACTAGTATGTGCTAAAATAGTTTGATGGTACTCATATCCAAGCACAGTATAGGAAGTTATGGATAGATGTACAGCAATTCAGTTAGGGATAGAGTTGTAAGTAGCCTCCTGACTTAAAAATTAAAACAATTTTTAAAATTTAGAAACTAAAAGAATTTTTAAAAGATCAGCACACTGCCAATCCATGGACTGCAGACAGAGAGCGTTCGGTCAGATGGGTATCACAGAGAAGTAACATGCAGGATGGTGGCCCAGATCAGCAGTTGGATATGCACTCCAATTGAAGTCTCTGATGAGACAGAACCACTAGGAGCCCAGGTTTACATAGGGGCATCACACAAAAGATCTGCCATGACAGCCATTACCTCACTGGTAGGGTCATGGGCTTAGGGCATATAAGCCAATAATAAAAGTGAGGTTTCTAAAGAGTAACCCGGAAGGCCTACTCAGGATGAGGAAGGTGAAATTAGAATTGTTCTGCATCAGTAAGCTTGTGGGGAGTACTGATCAATAGTAGAATCATGCCTGTGAGTAGCCATAGTATTTCCAGCTTTGGACAGATAGGGAGAATTGAGTGTCAGGAAAAAAAAACAAGAAAGAAAGAAAAGGAAGGAAGGTAGGAAAGAAGGAAGGAAGGAAGAAGAAGAAAGATGACCTGGGGGTGGGTAGGCAACAGCCATCATGATCTATATCAAGTGATAAATTTAAATAGAATTAATTTCAAAGGAGGGGAGGCTGCTGAGTGATGGCAGTAAACAGAGTGTCTGGAAGTGTCCCTGAGGAGTGACAGTACCCTCTAGGACCAGTGTGGATGCTGTAGGGGGGAGAATATGAATGAACATACAACAAATGGTGGAGAGAATGTCAGGGATGCAGGATCATCTGGAGGAAGTCAGATTTCAATGAGAGCAAGTACATGAAAGGTATATGAAAGGAAGAGATCCAGAATGAAAAGTAAATTTGCTTCTTTTTAGAAAAGGACCTTCCAGAAGGTGTAGGGGAAAGTGTGAATAGAGTTAGAATGGGACACAAGTTGGGTATAGAGATAGAGGTGAGGACTGGAGATTATTCACTTAGGTAGCCAAGAGGGGTAAGCTAGGTGGTACAGTGGATAGAGTGCTGGGCCTAGAGTCAGGAGGATTCATCTTCCTGAGTTAAAATGTGGGTTCAGATACTTATTAGCTGTGTGACCCTGGACAAGTCACTTAAATCTAACACTTACCTCAGTTTCTTCATCTGTAAAATGAGCTGGAGTATCTTTGCCAAGAAAACTCCAAACAGGGTCACAAACAGTTGAGCACAACTGAACAACAGGTAGCCAAGGGAGAGTAACAGGTAGTTGGAGTTTGCTAACCATAGGGGTAGTGCTGGGGGACAATTGAGATGTAATAGTGATAATTTCCACAGGATGGTGTTTTAGGGCAAAAGGCCAAAGGCACTGGGCCTTGGTCTCTCCATCTGTTCCTGTGCATTAGGTATCAATTCTACTTGCACATCTCTGAATCTGTCCCCTTTTGTATAACCATACGGTCATCATCCTAGCTTAAGTTCTCATTACCTCTAGTCTGGACTATTGTAATAGTTTCCAAACTAGTGCCCTTGTTGCAGTCTCTACCATCTCTGGAAATAGACTGTTCTATGTAAGAAATAGCAAATACATCTCCAGACATATCACACTGGATATCCAGTAGACATCTTGAATTCAGCATGTCCAAAATTGAATTCATCTTTCTCCAAAAACCTCCCTACCTCTTACCTTCCCTGTTACTGTAAAGGGTGATACCATTTTTCCAGTCCCTCAAGGGAGGTAGGAAGGAGGTAATAGGGATGGGATCTGAACCCCTAAGAGGAAAACATCATGGCTTTGAAAGCAACCCGGTCCCTGAATTTTCCTATACATTTCAATAGCCCAGATCACTGGTGCCTCTGCTCAAGGGATGTGCCCCATCCCAGCCCACCTGGATTATTTAATTAGTTTATTTGCCACTCCTTAATCTCATCCAGATCTTCCCATAATCTTTCTTTATAAAAATATCCGTCCATTTTCAACAAATGTACAGATTCCTTAAAAATCTGACCCACTTGTATTGGTGTCACAAATATCTCACACTCACTAGAAACCTTGCTCACCCACCCAGTGTCATAATAAAGTTGATACTTGGGGTGGCTAGATGGCGCAGTGAATAGAGCACCAGCCCTGGAATCAGGAGGACCTGAGTTCAAATCCAGCCTCAGACACTTAACACAAAAACTAGCCGTGTGACCTTGGGCAAGTCACTTAACCCCAAATGACCTCCCAAAAAAAGCAAAAAAGAAACTAAATAAATTTGATACTTGGACTGAAAGAAGGCTTCAGTGGTCGAATTCTTTTGAGGTAGACCTCTGCCCTGTATCCTTGCATTATACACATTAAACACAGCATAAGGAAAGTTTAAAGGGAAAGATGAATTTGGTTTTGGACATGTTGAATTTAAGATGTCTACTGGACATCCAGTTTGATATTCCTAAATAGGTACTTGCTATTTTTTATATAAAACAAGTTATTTCCAGTCTCTGTGCCTTTGCAGAGGCTATCTCCTATATCTAGAATGCATTTCTTCTCACCTCTGCCTCTTAGAATCTCTAGTTCCTTTCAAAGCTTAGCTCAAATGCCACTTTATATATGAGTCCTTTCCTGATCCCAAATTACAAGTACTTCCTCAAAAAATAACTTCATTTTTTCTTTATGTATAGTACAAACTTATTTATACTAGGGCCTGTTTCCCAGATAGACTGTAAACTCGGGGGAGGGAGGGCAGAGACTTTCATTTTTGTTTTTATATCCCTAGTAAGCACATAGTAGTTGCTTACTAAATTCTTATTGACTGATGATTGATTAATTGAATGATTTGGCTCTGGGCTAGCTCTGTCAGGTAATGTCATCTAGATCCTGTAGGGGAAGGAAGTTAGGACAAATCTCAGCTGTACATCTTGACCTCCCTGTTTCCAAATCCCAAACACATGTGTTCCTCTGGTAATCCATTTCCTCAGAGAGATGGTCTGTGACAGTTATTTTCCCTGTCTTCAAGTGATCAAGTCTATTGGTTAACTGATGTGTTCTCATCTCTGTGCTACAATTGAGGGAAATAAGAAAAGAAAACACATTCCTTGCCCTCAGATTACAGTTTGGTTGATAAAATGAGAATAACACACATGGAACAAAGAAGTGTGAAAAGCATAGAAGCAAATGATAGGTGGTATGGTTCATGCCATAAGTGCTATAGGAATTCAGAGAAAAAAAGGGAACCAGTGACTTCACATTGTCAAAGGAAATTTCCTGAAGCCTGTGGAATATTCACAGGGTCTTTATAAATGCGACATAGATGAGGGGCATGGTGGTATTCCAGGCCAAGGAATCAGTACAAACAAATACAGAAAGATGAGAATGAGCCCATTATGGGAAAGAATGAAAGAACTTAGAGCTGCCTTGGAGTCCTTGTTCTTTAGTTGAACTACCTCGTTTATTTTACAGTTGAAGAAACAGAGGATTGTAAAGAATTCATGTTGGGTGGGGTGGGGTTTTAGGGCAGCTACAGGAAATAAGTTGGGAAAGATAGGTCAAGTCAGATTGCACAGGGTGTTAAATGCCAGACTAAGGAATTTGAATTGTCGAGAAGATGCTGCTGGCTTTGTAAAGTGGAGTATCTTCTTTAAAAAAAAATATTAAAAACAATTATAACCTTGACAAGTACTAACAAACATAAACACTTCCACGTAGAAGGAAAAACAAACAGAAAGAAGGTTGTATATAACACTGTGAAGCTCTATAACATATACCTTAATTTAAAAAAAGTGTACATTTAAACTTAGCATGGTAGTATCAACATTGCTCTGTTTGTTTGTTCCACTGTGAAGTTCCTAAGCAGAGGTTGCTTCTTAAATCGATTTTTTTTTCCTCGAACTCCTTTGGTAGTGTGGTAAAGCCCCTTCTCAGAATTATGTTTTCAAATCCGCAGAATAAAAGTAGACCGGAAACCAACTACATTGAAAAACAGCTGTCGATTCTTTCTTTTTTTTTTTTTTAAAGACCCCAGGTTAAGAAGTCCTGCTGTAAAATATGAGGAACCATTCACATTTGGGTATTCATGTCATCTGTTTAAAAAAAAAAGATGGAAATGGGGTGGTCTAGAAGACTCATTTCCTTTCAATTCTAAATCTCTCGTTCTAATTTTCGCTAGATCGGTTGTGGGAGATCAGGTTGGGTCAGATTGTGGAGAGGCTTGAATGCCAGGCTAAGGTATTGCTACATAGGAGGTCCATGGACATTTCGGTCTCAGCTTCCTCATCTGTAAAATGTGAGTAGATTCGATGACGTCCAGGGTCCCTTCCAACTCTTCACCTTTGATCTTGTGGCACGGATCGCATCTTCCAGTGTAGCAAATTGCTCTCACCAGTCTGTGATTCTATGGCAACGTTCCACAGCCGGAGACAATTTCCGGGTCTGAAGGAAGATGGCAACCATGAGTCAACACAAGATAGGGCCGCTCTATCTTGCCTTTGTTCTCCTCTCAATAGTTACTGCGCAAGCGCACTGGGTTAGACCCCGCCCCTGCCTTCGCCTCCGCAGTCGCGGGCGAAGGCGTTCGCGCCTGCGCACTTGCGCGCTCCGTTTACACGCTCCGGGGCCTGGAGACGCCGCGAGTTCCGGCTGTCGCGGCGGCTGCAGCCCTTTGGGTCGGTTGCGACGAGTAACGGCGCCGGGGATCGCTCTGCCGCCTCCTCCGACATGTACCCGACTTGGGGCCGGTATGGCGGGGCGAGCCATTACCCGCCGCCCCTGGTGCCTCCGCCGCCCCCGCCCGTTGGACTCCCCGAGGCCTCCCCGGGGCCCGGCGGCTACTCGAGCGCGGCGGCGCCGGCGGCTCCTGCCTCCTCGGGCTTCCTGAGCTTCCGCGAGCAGCACTTGGCGCAGCTCCAGCAGCTGCAGCAGATGCACCAGAAGCAGATGCAGTGCGTCCTCCAGCCCCATCACCTCCCCCCGCCCCCCCTGCCGCCTCCTCCGGTCATGCCCGGCGGGGGCTACGGGGACTGGCAGCCGCCGCCGCCACCGATGCCCCCGCCGCCCGGGCCGGTCCTAAGCTATCAGAAGCAGCAGCAGTACAAGCATCAGATGCTCCAGCAGCAGCACCGAGAGGGGCCCCCTGGCCCAGTACCCATGGAGCTGGATTCACCTCCCGAGTCTCCCCCAGTGCCCCCCGGTTCCTACATCCCCCCATCCCAAACCTACATGCCCCCCAGTCAGCCCCCGCCCTCTTATTTCCCCCAGTCCTCATCCCAGTCCTACCTGCCACCAGCTCAACCATCCCCTTCCCAGTCCCCACCCCAGTCCTACATTGCACCTTCCCAGTCTTCCTCTTCTTACTCCAACTCTTCTCAGGCTTACTTGCCCCATTCCCAGGCTTACTTGCCCCAGTCCCAGTCATCTCCTTCCCACTCCTCTCAGTCCCATACCAAATCACAACTGGCTCCACCACAACCCAGCCCTTCGGGTGCCAGTACAACTGCCCAGCAAGAGCCATTGGAAAGTGGTGCTAAGAACACAAACGCTGAGCAGCCAGCCCCTCAACCAGATCCTTCCACTATGACCCCACAGGTAAGCATTTATTTTGGATAGAGGGTTTGTCAGTTGGGTAATTTTTAAGATTCACTTTCGAGAGAAAGTTCCTTAATAGAGCATGTGTATTTTGGAATCTGGAGGGGTCATTTGTGATTAGTAGGATTCACTTTACTAGGAATAAATCCAGAGGATTATGAAAGTGTAGAAGGTCTAAGCGTTAGTATATAGACCAAGGAAATAATCAAGGTTGCACAGCCTCTTCCCTGCATAAGAGAGAGATATTTATAGTTTATAAAACAGTAAACATTTAAAGAGGTTTTAGATGCTCAGGATTAGTGAGATGAGTAAAGAATGACACCTCAGTTAAATTTCAAATTTAACTCTTTAAAAAGAGCTACTAAGCTCAAGAGTTTTGCTAAATATGATAAATGGCTTTTCTATAATGATTTAAACCAAAGCTTCCATTGAAAAGATAAAGAAAACTGGTTTGATTATGTTATACTCTGAATATATTAGTATTTGCTTGATTTTGTCTTTTTTAATTAATTTTTAAAACTATTTGTAGCTAAAATATTTAAATTACTAACTAGGGTTCTTTTCACTGCCCACTTCTAACTTGTTTTGGAAAATGAGGATTGTCTTGTCAAGGGTGGCCTTGTTAAGAGTGGTAATTGTTTTGTATTTAAGAACTCCTTCCCATGAGGCACTTGCTTTGGAGTTACACTGGTTTCTCTCCTTACATTTTACCTTTTTGAGGCATCAGTGACTCAGAAAATTAGTTATAAACTTATACATCTTTTACTCTGCAACAATAGATGTTGTTGACCATCAATAATTCAGTTAAATTCAACAAACATTAAGTGCAAGGTAGGTACTTTTCTAGACTAGAGAGACAAAAAGTCTGCCCTTAAGGAGCTTATATTTTACTAGGGTTAGAATTGGAGGAGTACGAGCTATGAACAGATAAGTTAATACAAGGTCATTTGAGGATAGAGAAAATGTTAATGATTGGGAGTGGGGTGTGATGTTGAGGATATGAAAAGATTTTGTGGATGAGATAGCACTTGAGCTGGACCTCAAAGGAAGGTAGAATTTTGAAAGGGGAATGGTACATTTTCAAACATGGGCCACAGCTTGTGTGACTACATGACGACAGGAGATAGAATATCAAGTATAGAGAACACTTAGCATCCAATTTGGCTGGAATGTATAATATATAACGTGGAATAAAATGAAATAAGTATAGGTTGCTGCTAATGGGGTTGTATTTTATTTAATAGGCAATAAGGAACTGCTGCTTTGTGAAGGAAAGATTGGTGACGGGGAGACACTATTACTGGAGACAGTAATAGTTCTGGCCCGAGGAGATGGGGCCTCAAACTCGGGTGGTAGCAATGGAGAAGAAGGCAAGAGAAAGAATAGGACTTAGCAACTGGTTGGCTGGGGGAAGAGATGGTGTTGGGTGGGAAAAGATAAGAGTCAAAAATAACGCTAGTATTATTAACCTGAGTAATTGGGAAATTGGTTGTGGTACTGTTTGTGAAAATAGGGAAGTTTGGAAAAAGAGAAGGATTAAGGAGGAATATCATGAGTTTAGTTTTGGACAAATTTAGTTTGAGATATTGACAGAATATGATATCTAGGTGGAGGTGTCCAGGAAGCAGTTGGAAATGTGGTACTAGAGTTCCTGAGAGCCTGCATATAGATCATAATTAACTCATGGGAATTGATAAGATAATGGAAGGGGAGAGAGTTAGAAGAAAAGAGCTTAGGACAGACCTTGGGAATCATCTGTGAATAGGTGAGATATTTGTGATGATTCATTCAGCAAAGAAGACTGAGAAAGAACAGGTTTAGAAAGGAAGGAATACAGCTACATTAAGAACCTACTATGTTCCACAGCATTTGATAAGTATTTTGTAAGTATTATCTCATTAAGAGAAGAAAGAACACTGGATTTGGGTTGAGTTATGGTTTTACTGTTTACTGTCTGTGTAATCCAGGGGTATATGGGTTGTTTAAAGAGGACTAACAGCTCTGGTATGGGGGCTTGCTGAGCCCTTTTCAGGGTTGCTCATTCACCTGGCGCTCAACTCTCACCTGTGGCTCCAAGAAGCTATAACTTGCACAGCGACCACACCCCAGTAAATCCTTTCTGCAGTTGGGCAAAACTGGGTTGAGGGTAACTGATAGGCGTCAGATCTGTGGGTAAGTTAGAGGCATGTCTACCCTAAGCCTGTGAAGACTTCCCCTGACAGAATGGGAGAATGAGAACAGTTTGTTCCAGCGACCATGAAAGTAGCAGAAACGGTTACTGTAGAGCGCTTAGAGCTTGATCAGACATTTAAGACGACAAGATCATCCACTACATCCTGGGCCATTGTCAGTCTTCCTAACTTTTGTCTTACCACTAGACTTCGATGACTTAGAAGAGAGAATGAAGTCTACAACTTTGTGCAGCTCTGCCTCACTTAAATCCCATTCATAAGGCAAGTCAAGACATCACTTGTGATGTCATTGGTCCTCTTTGAAAATGAAGAACAAACAACAACAACCCAGGGCAAGTCTTCTTGTGCCTCAGTTTCCTCATCCGTGAAATGAGGATTTTGGACTCTTTATCTCTAACATGCTTTGTAACTGTATATTTATGATCTCATGAACTATTTATGGAAGCATGAACATTCAGGGAGGAAGGGCTGGTTGGTAGTGTCGAACTCAGCAGAGGACTTAAAAGGAAGAAGACTGAGAAAACACCATTGGATTTGGTAGTTGAGATCATTATTAATTTTTGAGAGAACTGGAGGGTTCCAAAGCCAGGGATTGAGAAGTGAAGAGGTGGAGGCATTGAGTATAGACAGCTCTTTGTAGGATCTGGAGTGAGTGAATGGAGGAAAGATACAGGACAATAAGGTGAATGGAAGGCATGGGCAAATGAAGACTTTATTAAGGATGAACGAATCTTGAAACTGTCTTTAGGTATTGGGGAATGAGCCAGTTAGATAAGGAATGATTTGTGATATGGGAGGGAATGATCAATTAGGGAAGTTTCTTGGGAGGGATGAAATCAAGGACACTAATTAGAGGGGTTAGTATTGGCAAGGAGAAGAGAAGTGGTCTTGGAGCTTGAGGAAAGGGATAAGATTCAGAAGTCCCTGTGGGGAGAACATGATTCAGGGAAAAGTGAAAGGTTTGAACTATAATAGCAAGGAGTCTAGTAATATTAGATCTTGCATTAATTTGTACTGGACTCTGTCCATTGTGGTTGACTACTTCTCTAACAGTATCAGCAGCCCAAGAAGTACGAGCAGAAAAAGCAAGGGGTAGCAATGGCAGCAGTGACGGCAGCAATAGTGGTGGGCTGACTTAGGGTTGAGGATGGGCAGGTGTGAATGGTGGAAGAACAGAAGAGCAAGGAATTCAAGGGTGGAGGATAATGCATATTTAACTTGTCCAAACTGTGATGGCAAGAAAGTGAGCCTAGAATAAGGATGAGAAGGGAGAAAGTAGGGAGATGGTATTGAGACTAAAGGTGGAGATAAGGATGAATAAATTTAGGGAAGTAAAACAGTGGGAGAGATGAACAGTAAGAGAAGAGAATATCAGAAGCTTATAGCATGAAGTGATGGTATTATCTGTTGTATGACAGCTCCTGGGGGTAGCTGACATAAGGTGAAAGGGAAGTAGGTCATTGGAGTTGAAGAGTGACAAGTTGGGGGGGACCAGGATATTTGAAGGGACATTATGTCCACATTAGTGTGGATATCATAGTCCTCAAGTACAAGGGCAAGGGTTGAATTTGAGGGAATATTAAGCACAGGTACTGAACTTCTTTTAGGAGGGAACCTAGTACAGTGGAATGAACACTTGGTTCACTCCAGAAGACCTGGCTTTAAATTCTGCTTCTCATGCTTACCAGTTGTGTGAGGTTGGGGAAGTTACTTAACCTTCCTGGGCTTCAGTTTCCTCATCTTTAAAATGAACAGGTCAGGGGCGGCCAGGTAGCACAGCGAGTAAGAGCACCCGCTCCAGTGTTGAGAAGACCTGGAGATCGAATCCCGGGCTCAGACACTCAGCACCACATCCAGAAATAACTGGCCTTGTAACCTTGAGCAAGTTGCTTAACCCCGATTGCTTAAAAAAAAAAAATGAACAGGTCAGACCAGAGGATCTCTGTGGTCTTTTCTACCTCTAGAGCTAGGATCTTATATTCCTATGATCCTTGAAAAAGGAGGAAGCTACTCTGGGGCTTGTAGGTGACAGCAACAAATAACCAGACAAGTTGGTATCATTGTTACTATTCTTTGTAGGATGACTGAATCATTGTTACCATTCTTTGAAAACTGGTACTTTGTCTAAGGTAAAATAAGTAGATGATATCTATTCATAAGATTCCCAGATGGGCTCATACTACTTAGCTTCTCTTATAATATCTAGTTGGTAAACTCCTAACCAATCTTTATTTTAACAAGACATAGGTACAAATGCTTGTTTGTTGAATTACCAACCAGGAATGTAACTAATTTACATTTCTTCATCATTTGTTCTTTGCTCTGCTCTTTAAAGAATGAAAATAGTAGGAATAACCAAATACAGCTGCAACACAGAATATTTGTAAAAACATCATAAGTGTTTTCTGTGTCAGCATCCCAGAAAAATTGAGCAACCATATTCACTTCTTCATCTCTTTGTTCTCTGATCACTATTTTCACCACTTTTATTTCAGTCAAATCCTATATTTTAAAATTTATTTTTAATACTGTGATAAAATGTTTGTTAGGGTAGATGGTCACTTGTCAGTTTTTTCTTGAGTCCATTGTGGATATATACTTTCACTGTGAGAGATAAAAACCTCTCTTGGAAGATAAGCCACCAGATGTAGGTATTCTCAGACCCAACATGATTCTTAGTTTTTGCTTATAATGTATGTGAAAGCCTCAGCAGAGTAATTTTGGACATTGCTTCGCTGAGCTTGGGTCCTTCAGAGAGACCCAGGAAACCGAAGTCTTATATGACTTGTTCTTAAAACAATGCTAGCTGTTTTGATCACTGATTACTTTTCTAAATGTTAATTGATTTCTTTTTTTTTCTTTTCTTTTTTGCTTTTTGGGGGGCAATTGGGGTTAAGTGACTTGCCCAAGGTCACCCGGCTAGTTTTTGTGTTAAGTGTCTGAAGCTGGATTTGAACTCAGGTCCTCCTGACTCCAGGGTCCGTGCTCTACTCACTACGCCACCTAGCCAACCCAATTGATGATTTCTTTAATCTCTTCAAGAATCTTCCCAAGAATTGAAGTTGCACTCATTGATCTATAGCTTACAGACTATTCTTTTATTTTGAATATCAGGGCATTTGTAAATTTCCAGTTGTGGTGGCACATGTCCTATTTTTGATTTTTCTTGGTTCAACAGTTACTTCCCCTAGTTTTTTCATTTCTTGAGCACGTAGATAATCTGAGATAGATGACTAAATCAGCTTGGTGATCTTCTCCTATCCCCTTATGTATCTTGGATCACCCTCTTCCTCCCTCTCTAGTCATTTTTGGTCTGTCCTTTCCCATCCAGAGGTCATTCTCTGTTGCAGAGAAAAAAGTCATACAAGCTAAGAATTAAACAACGCTGCCTTCTTGGTCAGATATGATCCTTAGCACCTTGAGCAGCAGTCTTACGTACTTATGTTTGCTGGCTGTGTAGCTCATTAAACATTTCCTTGGCTCTCCTGACCCTATGCTTACAATATGGCTTGATTTTATATATCCTCTCTTACTTCTGCTTATTTCATTCTTTTGTACATTATCTTTAAAAGATTTCAGGTGTTTGAGTTTCTGTGAATCTACTTGGGTCACTTGAGACAACTTCCTTTTTTATAGGAATTTTTTTCTTTATATGTCTTCATAATTTGTTCTTAAGAATTTTTCATCCCTTCTGTGCTGTTCCACTATGGAATTTTATCCCTTGGGAGCTTTTGTGTCAGTCCTCTGAATCCTTTAAAATCTACTCTCCTAAAATTCTAGGGTATGTATTGAACTATACTCAGCCTTCCTCTCTGTTTTTTCCCTTAAACTTTATGAGGGAATAATATTTCCCCACCCCAAGGTTTCCATAATTTCTCCAGAAACAAGGTCCTTGCCATATTGAGTGTCAGTTCCAGAATAAAATTTCCTTTTCATTTGGAATGGTAAGATTATCACTAAAGTAAAGATAATACCTGTACTACTTTTGGCAAACAGAAAACTCCAGCAGATACTGGTATCATTACAATTCTCCATTACCAATATATTTCTATACATGTGCTGTTTCCTGAACTTATCTATTTCCTCTTTTTTGTTTCCCCCCTTAGAATGTGAGCTCATACTTTAATGCGGGGGACAGATTGTGAGTAGGGACTATTTTTTTTGTATCCTTAGCACTTTTTCCAGTTCTTGGCACACACTAAGCACTCAAAGGCTTGTTGACTGACTGACTTCTTTTACATGTTTCACACAGATCAGAGGTTGAAAGGAATGATGATTGACTTTTTCTTGTCGTTGAATCATTTTAGTTGTGTCTGACTTTTTGTGACCCCATTTGGGGTTTTCTTGGCAAAGATACTGGAGTATCTATCTTTCATTTCCTTCTCCAGATCATTTTACAGATGAGGAAACTGAGGCAAGCAGGGTTAGGTGATTTGCCCAGGGTCACATAGCTAGTAAGTGTTGGAAGTCGGATTTGAACTCAAGTCTTTCAGGCTCCTGACCCAGCATGCCACCTAGCTGCCCTAGCCTTCTATTAGTTGGGGGGAAAGATAGTACTAGAAGTAGATGAAGAATTTAGTTAATACTGTTACCTTGAGGATCAAACATAAAATCCATGGACTTTTAAAGCCTTTCATAAGCCAGCCTCTTCCTTCCTTTTCAGTCTTCTTACACTTTACTGCTCTCCAAGTATTCTGAGATCTAGGGACATTGGCCTTACTATTCCTCCCACAAAACATTCTATCCCCTACCTCCATGCATTATCACTAGCTGTCCTTCATGCCTAGAAGGCTCTCTATTGTCTCTCTCTCTTAGCTTCCCTTACTTTCTTCTGATTTCAGCTAAAATTACCTCAACAAAAGGCTATTCCAGCCTCCCTTAATGCTAATGCATCCCTGCTAAAATTACTTTCAGTTTACCTTGTGTGTATCTTGTAGGTTCTTATGTATTTGTTTGCATATTGTCTCCCCCATTAGAATGTGAGCTTCTTGAAGGCTTAGCACAGTAAACACTTAATAAATGCTCATTGACTAACTTAAACAGACACTTTATCTGCTTACATTTGTTAACTTGAGCAAAATGAGAGTTGAGTTTTTCAATAGATGTCAATAAACATTAGAAACAAGATGACATACTGGACAGAGAGGAAAACTTGGTACTAGTCCAGTCTCTTGACACATACTGGATATATGATTCCAGACTAATATTTAATCTTTCAGTGCTTCCAGGTATCTCCCATAGACTTTAAATGCATAGTACTTGTCTATCTGCATAGGTGGAAGGAGCTTTCTTACCGCGAGTTCTGTACACCAGTAAAATCACAGATCAGGACAAAGCAAATCCAAAACACATGTAATGCCATTCTCAAGAGTTAACTATAAACAACTTTACCTTTTCAAAGTTTTAGCATTGGCAATTGAACACTAAAGCATATTATTTAAGAAATTATGATTAGCATATTTCCCCATGGAAAATCTGTTATAGTATTGAGGGGCAGATTTGTAATCAGATGAGAAGGGTTTGAATTGTGACTCTGTTATTACAACCTTTGTGACCTTGGGCAAGTCATTTAACCTCCTGGGGCCTTGATTTCTTATGTAAATTTGAGGGGATTATACAAGTTTATTTCAAAATTTCTTTCACCTTTTTTTCTTTTTTTAAAGCAATGGGGTTAAGTAACTTGCTCAAGGTTACACGGCCAGGTGTTTCTGGGTGGGTGCTAAGTGTCTGAGCCCTGGATTCGATTTCCAGGTCTTCTCGACACTGGAGCGGGTGCTCTTACTCGCTGTGCTACCTGGCCACCCTGGTTTCTTTCACCTTTCAGTTCTATAATCTTAGGACAAGGAAAGAATCAAGGAAAAGTACCACTTTAGATATTGGGGCAAGATTATTGAGGAAATATTTCTGTTTAGAATTTCTACATTGGTGTCATTTCAACTACAAGTTCCCCTATGGTTCTCCTGGCACAGTTCCCCTGAAAGACCACTTATAACTCTAACCCACTAGTAGAATTCCATTGTCTTCTAAACATATAGAAAGTTTGCTTAAAATCATTTCAAATCAGAGTGTTGCAATGGCCTCTTCTATATACTTGACTTTCCCTTTCTCTTACAATGAGCAATTGTAATTTTGAACAAAAGTTTTTTGGTAGGTGTGATTCTTAAAATTAATTCTGATTAACAAGAGACTTATTTTTTTTTCTTTTTTTTTTTTTTGGAGGGCAGTTGGGATTAAGTGACTTGCCCAAGGTCACACGGCTAATAAAGAGACTTTCTTATTTATTGTGTTATAAACTTTTTTTTAACATGTCAATGCCAATATATTGCAAGTAACCCTTGTAAATATTTAATGTTGTATATTTTGGATTCTGTAATTCATGAATTTTGGCACTGTTTGTACTTACAGTCTTAAAAGTTGTCATTTCTCAGTGAATCTAATTCAGGTAGATTCTCTTAATGGATTAAGTTTTTAAGAATAGAAGTACAAATATAAATTAAAATTTTTTATTTCTTTGTTCTTTGCTTTGGAATATCAGGAAATTAAGAATTTAATAAATGGTGATATGGACTTAAAATAAATTTACATTTAAGCAGGATGTAACCAACATCAGGAACAGGTACTTGCCTTATCAGTTGAAATGACATTAAAGAAGTTGTTTTACCGTCTTCTGTATTGCTGTACCCTAAGAACCACTAGTCCTGACTTACACCTGAAACTGTATATGTTGTCCAGCCCTTTTAGAAGGTAAATTCTTTGAGAATAGGGAATGTCTTCCTTTTCTTTTTTGTATCACCAGCCCTTAGTACAGGACCTTGCATGTAGGAATTGATTAATAAATAATTTCTCATTCATTCCTGGAGGAGGCAGCTTATACTAACTCAGCATTTTTGAAACAAAATATAAACTGCACATTTCCTTGTCTTCAAATACCTTTTATTATTTTTTGTATAGTTTTGTATAATAATAGCTGGCATTAGTAGAGTGCTTTAAGGTTTGCAAAACACTTTATAAATATTTCATTTTGTCCTCACAACCCTGGGAGAGGTAGGTAGATAGTTATTATCCCCATTTTACAGATGAAGAAATTGAGGCAGACAGCTGTTAAATGATTTGGCTAGAGTCAAACAACTAGTAAGTGTCCAAGTCTGGATTTGAACTTGGGTCTACCTGACTGCAAGTTAGTACTCTCTGTTACACAGTAGATGATAAATGATTGTTTTCTAACAAATTTGTAGTTTGGTTTTATGGGGGAAAAAGTAGGGGGGTAGTTAGGGATGAGGAAGTCATATTTGTATCAAAATAAATCTTGTATACTTCTTTAATGCTCACTCAGGTTTTTGTTTATATGTGTGTATATGTATGTGTATGTGTGTGTATACATGCATATTTTTCTGGATTTTTTTTTTTTTTAACATCACTATAGTTTCCTCTAGTACCCCTCTCCTGCCTCCTCAGCCTCCCAGAGGGCCATCCCATATTATAAATAGCATTTTAAAAAGACAAAATAGAAAAAGAAGAGGGGAAAAATCAGCATAACTAATTGAAAAAGTGTGAAAATATGTGCAGTATATGCTTGTGAACCCTCCACCTTTGAAAAGTGGTGGAGTGAGGGTGTTTTCTTAATTCTTTGGAGCCGTGCTTATTCTTTATAATTTTGCAACACTCTATTTTTGGTAGTTCTTTTCATTTATATTGTTGTAGTCATTGTATATGGTGTTTCTTGGTTTTGCTTCATTTTTCATCAACTTTATGTAGATTGTTCCTTGCTTCATAGTATTTGTCACATTTATCATTTCTTATAACACAGTAATATTCCATTACGTTCATGTACTCACAATTCGTTTAGCCTTTCTCCATTCGGTGGGCGTCTATTTTGTTTTCAGCTCTTTGCTATAACAAAAAAGTGGTGCTAGGGGCAGCTAGGTGGGGCAGTGAATAGAGCACAGGCCCTGGAGTCAGGAGGACCTGAATTCAAATCCATCCTCAGACACTTATCACAAAAAACTAGCTGTGTGACCTTGGTCAAATCACTTAACCCCAATTGCCCTACCTTCCCCCCTCCAAAAAGCCAAAAAAAAAAAAAAGTGGTGCCAAATGTCTTCTCTGAAGAAATTTTTGAAGGATGGTATCATTTTATCATTCATTTATTGACTTCCAACCATGTGTTGACATTCCTATCATTGAATTGGATGATTCTTATCCAGTGAGTTAAACAAAATAGTGAACTGGCAAGTATTGAGAGCCCAGCATGGTTCATGATATTAGGTCTATGTCCTTGTCAGACCTGTAGGCATTAATCTATAAAGAATAGCCTGCATCTTTATACCTTTCAGTGCTTATCTTGGAATTGTAGATTTATCTTCTTTTCAGCTTCTGCCAATATTTGAAGAGTTTGTTAATCTTTCAAGTTACTGGATTTATCTATTTTCTTTCTCTTTATGTTCTTTTTATAAAACATAACATTTTATTGAAGGCTTTGTCTTTGCATTCTAGTCATTTCAACACCCTCCTTCAGAGACCCTCCCTTGAAACATGGTCAATTAAGGAAGAACATCTCATCCAATGACTGCATCTTCATGTTGTTTTTGGATAATTGTTTGAAGTATTAGAAAAAGTTAAAGGTGTGTTATAATGAACATTAGTTGAATGTTTAGTCAGCATTATGAATTTTATGCTTACTTATTTGTAAGTATACTATTATATATTGAAGTGTTTTTCACAGAGGTTCAGTTTGAAAACTCTTTGTTTACTGAAGTCGTCCTCTGATGCCTTACCCTGACCTGGTAGTGACCAAGGGCCCCTTAAAGCTATGGCAGCTGAGGGCAAGCTCTAGAAGGTCCTGCCCAGCTGGAAAGTCTTCAGATATTTGGCCCCATTGGTGGCTATTTGTTGACTGTCAAAGGAGCATGCTAGTAAACTTTGAAATGGCTCTACTACCAGGTTGGCTTCATGATGATAAACTTTTTGGCTATCTGAAAAGTTGAAAAGTATTTACTTGAATTGCTATTTTCATCTATTACAATAATGAAATCACAGATTCTTAAAATTTTTAAGTAAAGTAACATAAGGAGGTTCACTATTTTTGATTCAAATCGATAAGTATTAATTAATCATCTTCTGTGTTCAAAGTAATGTGTTAGTTTCTGGAGCTGAAAGGACCCCCCCAAAAAAAGGTAACTCCTGACTCCAAGAAGCTTACGTTGTTCTGAGGAGGTGCAGTGCTTAAACAGAGAAGTAAATCCAAGGTAACTTAAGGAGGGACAGAGTGAGCACTAAAAACTAGTGACACTGAGGATGAAATATAAGAGTTGAGCTTTGAAGGAAGAAAAGGATTCTAAGAGGAAGGGTGCTAGCTTCACAAATGCCAGAGATCAGATTCAGGAAAATAGCTAGTATTCCATTGTGGCAAGAATGCAAGTTTTATGCAGGGGAGCAATGTTAAGTGAAGCTGGAGAGGTAGGTAGGAGCCACATTGCAGAGGGCCTCAGTTGGTGGATTGAGGAGTTTGTATTTTATGTTAGAAGCAATAAATAGGGAGACTTTGAGCAGGGGAATGGACTATAGAAAGATTTAGGACCATAGGGAGGAGAGATGATTTACCACATGACTCTTTGTGCTCAGTATTATACTTGGCACTAGTAGGGGTAGGAGATTGTGGAGGGAAGGATGAGTATATAGGCATAAGTAACTTATATTTTAATTGGGAAAATATGATTAACAGGCCTGAAGCAATTAGAGAGCAATAAAAGAGTGTTAAGTCTGTGTTACAGATTATAATTGCAGTAAATTCAGAGAAAGGAGAGATCACAGGGAAATTGGAGTGCTTGAGAGGCTTCATGAAGGAAATGGGATTGATTGTGCTCTTTGTGTATAAGATGATGAGATAAATGTTCATAAACATGGAGTAAAGGTAAACCCTAAATGAATGTTAAAAGAGAATCACCTGTGCTTTTTCTGATCTGACGTCCAACAGACCAGTCACACTTATAGGTGAATCAAATGGCAGCGTGTGCTTTAAAAAGAGAGTGAGGAAGGGAAGGAAGGGATGTGGAGGAGGTGTCTCTATTTAGAGGTGTTGACTTTCTGTGTCCTAAGGGTGTTTTGTTTGTTTTAATGTCTCACAAGGAGGTGGGATTGGAATTCTCTAGCTTGTGGGTGAAAAAGCCTACAAATACCTACTTGTCTCTTTCACACTTTGTCTTCATCCTTTCTGAAAAAGGCAAGCAGATAGACTGTATATTCATATTCTCTCTCTGTCTCTCCCTCCCTCAACTCTTTTTCAAGAGTAAGTAGCTTATACAAGTGATTCTCACAAATGATTTCTTTTGTAGGAACAGCAACAGTATTGGTACAAACAGCACTTGCTTAGCCTGCAGCAAAGGGCAAAAGCACATGCACAGGGACAGCAACCACTAAAGGGCCCTGGAGCAGTGAAAGATACACCAGAGCCAGCAAAAGAAGAAACTACAACAACTAGTCAAATACCTGAACCTCCTCCATTTCAGGATCCCCCATTATTACCCCCGAGTGAAGAGGTTCCACCTCCTCTCCCTCCTGATGAGCCCCAGGTAAGCCATACACTTAATTTCTTGGCATTAAGTGGAGATTTTTTAATTGATATGTAAGTTGTATATGTATAATTTTGGAGAGTAATAAGTCAAAAAAACAGTATATGCACTGACTTTAACAATATAAAGTTAAGAATTAAAATTTAAAAAAGAAAAGAAAGAGCAAAACAAAACCCTTGTAACGTTTCTATTTAGTCAGACAGGACAGATTCCTACATTTGCCATGTTCAGAAATATATGTCTTGATCTGCACCGTGGCTCCACCACAGTTCTATCACAGTTCTGGATAGATGCTTCATCCTGGGTCCTCTGGAATTGTGGTTTATAATTGTGTTGATAAAGTTCTCAAGTCTTTCAAAAGTTGTTTGTTTTTGTGATGTTATTGTTTAATAAAATACTTTCCTAACAATAAGAAAAAAACAGTGTAAAGAAACATTAAAAAGCAACAAAACCCAAGTCAAATATAACAGATCATGTTGGTACCTTACTATTAGAGTTGAAATATACATCTTTCCTTTTCTATTTAAAATTGACAAGCTATAAAATTGAAAAGTGATATCAGTTCTAAGCATAATACTAGGTGATTTTACTTAATTGAAGGGAGATAAACAGGGGAGCAAGTGGTTTGGGCTGTTTGGGAAGTGTCTGTTGTCTCAAAACAAAATGTACCAGCCACAAAAAATAACCTTTTAGAGAAGAATGCATGATTAGATCCATCATTATCTAATAGATTAAGGAAAGTATCTTTTCTCTTGCTTAGTATTAGATAATAGAGAGACCCTACACTTTTTACTTCTAGATGCTGAAGGGATATTTGGGTAATTTATAGATACCATTTTTTCAAAGTTTGAAAGATGTCAAACATTGTATCCTTTTTTATTTTACTCTTAGTCATTTCTAAATTATTTTGTATTATATGATAGTATGTTCTTAGCATTGCAGTAGCATTAGGGACATAACCTGATTACAAAATACAGTTATATATATTGGTTTAGGAAAATAAGTAGAGATAGTGCCAATCCAAAGGTCATAGTTCCCCCATGCAGCTTGAACTAAGACATTTTGGGAGTATAATAGTTTCCTGGCATTGTTGGTTATAAAAGTTGTAAAAATGGAAAGAAAAGGATCATAGTTCTTTTCATCTTTCTTATAGAGAAAAAGTAAATATGTAAATATACAGGTTTACTCTCTGATGAAGATCTATGGATTCTATTTTTTTTTTTTTAGCAGTTGGGGTTAAGTAACTTGTTCAAGGTTACACGGCCAGTTATTTCTGGGTGTGGTGCTAAGTATCTGAGCCCAGATTCGATCCCAGGTTATCCCAACTCTGGGGCCGGTACTCTTACTCATTGCACCACTGGCCGCCCCTAAGTAATTGGGGTTAAGTAACTTGCTCAAGGTTACTTGGCCAGGTGTTTCTGGATAGGTGCTAAGTGTCTGAGCCCGGATTCAATCCCAGGTCATCCCTACTCTGGGGCCGGTGCTCTTACTCACTGTGCTACCTGGCCACTCCAGATCTGTGGATTCTAATGATTATGAGAATAACTACTGCCATGTTCATGATTGAATGTGTGGGCCTCTGTGGAATAAGGGAATTAACATTTTTCATGTACCTGCTATGGGCCAGGCATTGTGCTCAACCATTTACAAGTTTTTTTTTTTGCTTTTTTTTTTGAAGGGAGGGCAGTTGGGGTTAAGTGACTTGCCCAAGGTCACACGGCTAGTGTTAAGTGTCTGAGGCTGGATTTGCATTTACAAATATTACCTCGTTTGATCCTCACAAGAACCTTGTCACGCAGGTGCTCTTGTTATGGAGAACCATTTCATGTTCATGGTAAGAAAGATGACCAAAAACCAGATAAATTGTAGGGACTCAAGGCTCTATGGGAAATTTTAAGATACTATGCAAGTCTCACTGATTTTGTGTGTGTGTCATGTAATAATCTTGATTTTGTCTTCTTTTTTCTGTAGTCTGAAGAACCTGAAGAAGAGGCCAGGTTAAAACAATTACAGGCTGCAGCGGCACACTGGCAGCAGCAGCAGCATCACCGAGTTGGCTTTCAGTATCAGGGAATAATGCAGAAGCATGCCCAGCTACAGCAGATCCTACAACAGTACCAGCAGATCATACAGCAACCACCACACATACAGGTTACTTTCTCATTAACTTATTAGTATAAAGGATATGAACTTTGTTCCTAGGGATTGAGATCACAGAGTGAGTCATTGGATTATAGATTTGGAACATAAAAGAATCTAATCTACTTGTTATTCTAACTGCCTTATTTTGTTGATCAGGAAGTAGAGGCCCAGAGAAGTCAAGCTGTGATTGTAGCCTAGGTGCTCTAATTCTAAGTCCAACACTTTTCCCACACTACTATACTTTTTTTTTTTCAATTCTTATCTTTGTAAAATATGGAGAATACTAAAATTATTAGGTGAAAACCAGAAGTTGGGTTTTCTGCAATGGTTTTCCAGTTGCCTAGTGCTTTCTCCTGGGTATGGGAGGGTTTCTACTCATTGTAATAGAACTTGAAGGCCCTGTGGTGATGCTGTACTATATAATTTCTTGTTCACTACTAGACTCAGGGTGTCAGGTTGTGGTCTCCAGCTGTTAGAATTATCTTAGAAAATTTACTTAAATCCAACTCTACTGTATTCCCTTTGGAATCCTATATAAAAGCACCATAAGAGGAGATAAATGTTTACATCTTTTAGTCAATTGTCAGTATATTCAAAGTTCGATTCATTGAGGAAGTAAATATTTCCTTTAGTGATTTTTTGCTTATGTGGTTTTCCTGAGTCCATGGTAAATGGAAGACGTGTTAAATAAATTATCAGAAGGAAAGAAATTATTATTTAAGTTAATAAACATATTTTTCTACAGTCTTTAGTTTTTCTCTCTTCCATATACTTGATGTCTCTTGATTACAGCAAAGCCCCTAAGTCCTAACTATTTTAACAGAGTGTATTATGAAATTGCAAAATTATTTTTCTCCCTTTTATAGACTATGTCCGTAGATATGCAGTTGCGGCATTATGAGATGCAACAGCAGCAATTTCAGCATCTTTTCAAAGAATGGGAACGAGAGTTTCAGCAGTGGCAGGATCAGCTCCATACCTATCCTCACAAAGATCAGCTTCAAGAGTATGAGAAGCAGTGGAACTCATGGCAGGGACATTTAAAAGCTACGCAGTCCAACCTTCAGGAGAAAGTGAACACACTTCAGAATGTGAAAAATCAGTATATGGGAAGCATGACAATACCGCCTCCATTTGTTCCATATTCTCAAATGCCTCCAGCAATACCAACAATGCCCCCTCCTGTATTGCCTCCGTCTCTGTCAACATCATTACCACCACCAGTGATGCCCCCTGCTCTGCCTGCCACAGTGCCACCACCTGTGATGCCCCCACCAGTAATGCCTCCTCTGCCAACATCTGTTCCCCCACCTGGGGTGCCTCCATCTCTGCCTTCAGCTGGACCTCCACCAGTTCTGCCTCCACCATCTCTCTCTTCAGCTGGACCTCCACCTGTTCTTCCTCCACCATCTCTCTCTTCAACAGGGCCTCCACCCGTTCTTCCCCCACCCTCCCTTTCCTCTACAGCAGCACCACCCGTCTTGCCTCCCCCACCTTTGTCATCAGCAACACCCCCTCCTGGAATGCCTCCCCCAAATCTCACTTCAGCAGTTCTCCCCCAAGGGTTACCCCCTCAATTAACTACCACATCAGTTCCACCAGCTGCCGGTTCTCAAAGCTCAAAACCTCCAGACAAACCTAGACCAGCACTACTTCCTACTCCTATATCCTTTGGTTCACCTCCACCTTACCATCCAATAAAATCATCCTTGGGCTCTTCAGAACAAGTGAACTCTAAAGCTCCTCTGACGTTCAGTTCTTTCTCGATTGAACAAGGACATATGGAATCCAAAATTCCTACTGCAGGATCTTCACCTGCTTCAAACCAGCCTGGTAACATGATTAAAGACACACCAGTGAGATCAGGTGGGCTGCTTCCAGATCCTCCTAGAAGTGCTTACTTGGAAGGTCCAAGAGGAGGTCCTAGGTATGTCTGATACTTCTTTGCTGATTGCACTTTGTATAAGGGCTAATGTTAATAAAAAAACACCATCAACATAGTTATAATATGTACTTGCTGTCGGGTTGTTGTTATTGTTGGATGATTATTGTTTTTTGCCTTTGAAAATTACAGTTTGACCAAAAGGGAAAAAAATATTCCATCTAGATTTATAGGTGAATTCTATAAGATGTCTAAAGAGCAATTAGTAATTATTCTACATAAATTATTTCCAAAAATTAAGGGAAAAAAACACTCCTTGTTTGAGACAAATATAGTTCTAATACCCAACCTTGTGAAGGATAAAGCAAAAAGAAGAACTATAGACTAATATTAACAATGAATATTTATGCAAAAATTTTAAATAAAATCCTAGAAAAAGATTATAGAACAGTATAGCAAAAAAAAAAATTCCACTGTGACTAAGTTGGACTTATACTAACAATGCAAAGATAGTTAAACATTAAGTAAACAACATAATCATATTTAAAACAAAAGCCACATGAATTATACCTATTATACAATAGATACAAAAAATGTTTTTGATGAAGTATAACCCTTATAAAAAACTTTAAGTGATAATTTAAAAATAATAATAATAATAAAACCTTTAAAGGGGTAGACATAGAAGGGCAGTTTTGAAATGTAAAGAGTACATATCTAAAACTCAAAAGTTTGCTGTATTTGCAGTGAGTAAACATTATAAGCTGTTCCAGTTAATACAAGAATAAAGCACTGAAGCCCTCCTTTTTTGTTTTGGCTTTTTGAAGGGCAGTTGGGGTTAAGTAACTTGCCCAGGGTCACATGGCTGGGTTTTTTTTGTGTGTTAAGTGTCTGAGGCTGGATTTGAACTCAGGTCCTCCTTGACTCCAAGGCCAGTGCTCTATTCACTGGGCCATCTGGCTACCCTTTTTTTTTTTCTGTTTTTTGCTTTTTGGAGGGGGAAAGGTGGGGCAGTTGGGGTCAAGTGACTTGCCCAAGAGCACATAGCTAGTGTTTTTTTTGGTGTGTTAAGTGTCTGAGGCTGGATTTGAACTCATGTCCTCCTAACTCCAGGGCCGGTGCTCTATTCACTGCACCACCTAGCTGCCCCTGAAGCCCTACTTTTTGTGTTGTTATTTGAAGGCACTTATAGAAATGTTAAGACTAACAAAGAGGAAAGAGAAATTGAACGCATAAACATTTGCAAAGAGGAAACATGGTTTATTTATTTTTTTCTTTACCTTTTTTTTAGTTAAATTTTATGTTTATTTTTAGTTTATATCATTCATTTCCACAAGAATTTGAGTTACAAATTTTCTCCCCATTTTCCCCCTACCTACCACCCCAAAAGAGCGATCCCACTGAATACCCCCTCCCCAATCTGCTCTCCCCTATATCCTCCCCCATACCCCCTCTGACTTTCAAGTATGGCACAGGGGATCTCTGTGCCCTAGTGCCTGTATATCTTATTTCCCAGTTGCATGTAAAATAAAAATAATAATATATATTTTTAAACACTTGATTTTAAAACTTTGAATTCCAGATTCTTTCCCTTCCTCTGTCCTCACCCACCCCTTATAGGACAGATAAGCAGTTCAGTATAGGTTATACATGTATAGCTATGCAAAACATTTCCATAGTGGATATATTATGAAAGATTGACTGTATTTCCCTCCATCCTAACCCACCCCCCACTTGTTCTATTCTCTACTTTGATCCTGTCCCTTTTCAAAAGTGTGTGTTTCCAACTTCCCTCCCTCCAAACCTGCCCTCCCTTCCATCATTCCCCACTTTGATCCCCTTCCCTCCTACTCTCCTGTAGAGTGAGATACCCTATTTAGTGTGTATGTCATTCCCTCCCTAAGCCAAATTCAATGAGAGTAAGGTTGATCCATTCTCTTTTGCTTTCCTGTTCTTCCCCTCCATTGTAAGTTTTCCCTTGCCTCTTCTATATGAGATAATTTGCCCCGTTCTGTCTCTCTCCATTTCCTCTCATTATATTCCTCTCTCACCTCTTAATTTCACCATTTAAGTATCATCCCTTCCTATTAATTGGTCCTGTGCCCTCTATGTATACCTGTACACACATATATACACATTCACATATGTATTCATACGCCCATATAACCTCCTATGTAGACATATATATTTATGTATACATATATGTGTGTGTGTGTGTGTGTATACACACACACACACACACACACACACATACATTTCTATTCCCTTCAACTATTCTCATACTGAGAAAAGTTTCCTAAGTTACAATTATCATTTTTCCATGTAGGAATGTAAATAGTTCAACTTTGATAAGTTCCTTATGATTTCTTTTCTCTGTTTATCTTCTCATGCTTCTCTTGTTTCTTGCATCTGAATGTCAAATTTTCTGTTCAACTCTTTTTTTTTTTTCATCAAGAATGCTTGAAAGTCCTCTATTCTTGTCTAATGTGAAAATATCTGCAGATCCTATACCTGATTATATGCTGCCATTGGGGGAGCTGGAGGGAGGGGGAAAAAATTTGAAACTCAAAGAACCGGGGAACTGAATCTTGTAAACTCAAAGTAAACCAACAAATTAATAAAGAAAGTCCTCTATTCCATTGAATGACCATATTTTCCCCTGAAACATGATACTCAGCTTTGCTGGGTAGGTGATTCTTGGTTTTAATCCCAGCTTCTTTGATGTCTGGAATATCATATTCCAAGCCCTTCGATCCCTCAGTGTAGAAGCTGCCAGATCCTGTGTTATCCTGATTGTGTTTCCACAATATTCAAATTGTTTCTTCCTGGCTGCTTGTAATATTTTCTCCTTGATCTGGGAGTTCCGGAACCTGGCTATAATATTTTTATTTTTGGGATATTTTTCAGGAGGTGATGGGTGGAATCTTTCTTTCTTTTTTTTTTTTTTGCTTTTTGGAGGGCTAAGTAACTTGCCCAAGGTCACACGGCTAGGTTTTGTGTGTGTGTGTTAAGTGTCTGAGGCCGGATCCAAAGTCAGGTCCTCCTGACTCCAGGGCCGGCACTCCTACTCACTGTGCCACCTCGCCACTCCAGATGGGTAGATTCTTTCAACCTCTGTTTTGCCTTCTGGTTCTAAAACATCAGGGCAGTTTTCCTTGAGAATTTTTTGAAGGATGATTTCTAGTTTCTTTTTTTGATCATGGCTTTCAGGTAGTCCAATAATTTTTAAATTATCTCTCCTGGATCTATTTTCCAGGTCTGTGGTTTCCCCAATGAGATATTTCACTTCGCCTTCTATTTTTTCATTTGTTTGGATCTGTTTAATAGTATCTTGATTTCTCAAAGTCACTAGCTTCCATTTGCTCCAGTCTAATTCTGAAGGAATGATTCTCTTCAGTGAGCCTTGGAGATTCTTTTTCCATCTGGCAAATTTGGCTTTTTAAGGCATTCCTCTCCTCATTGCCTTTTTGAACCTGTTTTGCCGTTTGAGTTAGTCTGTTATTTATTTTTATTTTTTGCTTTTTGGAGGGGGAAGGTAGGGCAACTGGGGTTAAATGACTTGCCCAAGGTCACACGGCTAGTTTTTGTGTTAAGTGTCTGAGGCTGTATTTGAACTCAGGTCCTCCTGACTCCAGGGCCAGTATTCTCTCTATTCACTGCACCACCTAGTCGCCACCCCCGCCCCTTTTTTTTTTTCAGTTAGTCTATTTTTTAAGGTGTTATTTTCTTCAGTCAGGTCATTGACTCTCATTTCACAATTTTCATGCATCATTCTCATTTTTCTTCCCAATTTTTCTTCCACTTCAATTATTTGGTTTTCAGAATCCTTTTTAAGGTCCTCTATGGCCTCTAACCAGTTCATATTTTTCTTGGAAGATTTTGGTACAGGAGTTCTGACTTTGCTGTCTTCCTCCCGTTCCATGCTTTGATCCTTTTTGTTCCCAAAATAGGAGTGTAAAGTTGGATTGCTGAGCTTGCTTTGCTAGCTCATGTTACCACTCAATTACTTGACTTTTGAGCTTTTTGCCACAGTAGAACTCTGCTACCAGAAAGGGGAGCTTTGTCCCAAATTGCTGGGGTTTTCTCAACTGCCGTAGCTAATAGTTGGGTGTCCTCTCTGAAGCCTTCACATGCTCTGGCAAACTGGTCACACATTCAGGACTTCCACCCTAGACAATAATCCAGATTCAAGCAGGTTAAAGCAAGAGCTATTATCCCTCAGACTGGTGGCTTGGTCCCCCTACAGTCTGCAGACCAGGAGCTCTGAAGCTGCAACACAGCAGTGGCTGCCTGGCTGCCACACCTCAGCCACTTCTTGCCCTGATGGCAAAGGCTGGACCGCACTCACGGATTCCTGGGTCCCAAAGTCCACACTGCACTGACCTCTCACTTTGTCCTTGGCATCTATGTGTTGATAGTTCTGGAAACCACCACAGCTGCTGGTGATCTGAAGTCCTTCTCCTCTGAAGCCCACTGGTTGTGGCCGCCCTAAGGCTAAAACCTCAGACTTGCAGGGGACTGGGCTCAGCTTCTGCAGTTCTGGGCTTGGCCCCTTCCTGCCGGTCTTCAGCGGGAGCTTACGTTCTCTCTGTCATTTTGTGGGTTCTGTAGCTCCAAAGTTTGTTTAGTCATTTTTTACATGAATTGGAAGAGGTGGAAGTGAGAGTCCCTCGGAAGTCCTGTTTCTAATCAGTCATCTTGGTTCTGCCCCCACATGGTTTATTTTTAAAACAACAGGAATCAAATAAAGCAATTGAGACAGTAGTTTCAGTGAAGTAGGAAGTTTCAAAATAAATTCACAGAACATTATTGTGTCTGTGACAAATAAGACAAGTTGTTTTTAGTAACGAAATCTAGGAGGAAATAATAGAAAGGAAAATGCCATTCAAAATAATTATAAAAGGTATAGAATATCTAAGAGTTTACCTGTGAACACCACTGAAGACATAAAGTTGTAAAATGCTTATTTCGGGGGAAAATCTAGAAAAACTCAACTTTTTAAAGTGTTTATTGATTTTTGTTTTTATATCATGTGGGAAGAATGTCAGAAATCTTTCAAGAACCGTTCATCTGCTTTACTTTATCCTTTGGGAAATGGCTCTTTGTCTTTCACATTTGTCTTTTCTTTATATATTTTGGATATCATACCTTATCAGAGATAGTTGATACAAAGATTTCAAGATACTCTTTAAAGACTTAAAGTAAGGGTAAAAATTGGAGGAACATTCCTTGTTCCAGTTCTGGAAATAATTTAGGATTACACTAAAGAAGTGATTAAAATGTCTATACCTTTTGAGCCAGAAATCCCATTGCCAGGCTATTTTATTCCAGAGGTATAAAAAATGTAAAGAACTTTGGTAAAGTATACCAAAAAACTGAAGTTTTTAGCAGAACTTTTTTGTGGCATCAAAGAACTGGAAACAAGCTAGGTGCTAATTGATTGGGAAATAGCTAAACAAATTATGGTATGTGAATGTAAAGCAGGAGTTTCTTAACATTTTTTCTGTCGATGAAAAATATATAGGATTACAAAGGAAACCAATTATATTGAAATACAGTTATCAAAATATTTGTAAAAAATAAGTTCGTGGATCACAGGTTAAGAACCCCTAAATGTAAAGGAATATTACTGTAGAAACAATCATTGTGAAGAATTCAGAGAAACATGGGCAGACCTCTGAATTGACAGAGGGTACAGTAAAAAGAACCAGGAAACAATATAATGTTGCTTAAAGTAACAAGTGGAAAGAACAATAAAATAAAAATGACGATTGAATATGATTGAAATGACCAAGGCCCATCACAGATGAGTTGAGTGGTGTACTTCTTTCCCTTCATTGCAGATGAGCAAGAGTGTGGGTGTGGAATATTGCATATACTATCATTTCATTGCTGTTTTGCTTAGTTTTGTTGAATTGTTTTTTTAAACCTTTCTTTTTTTGAGGGCAGTTGGGGCAAACTTTTCTTTAAAATCCTCCTTATAAGGAATGTTTGGGGTGGGGGAAGGGATGGATCTATTAAGAAATGAATGTAGGGGCGGCCAGGTGGCTCAGCGAGTAAGAGCATCGGCTCCAGTGTTGGGATGACCTGGAGATCGAATCCTGGGCTCAGACACTCAGCACCACACCCAGAAATAACTGGCCGTGTAACCTTGAGCAAGTTACTTAACCCCGATGGCTTAAAAAAAAAAAAAGAAATGAATGTGACTCAAAAAGTGCAAGTGGAAAAAGTGCTTAGCAGCTCTTCAGTGAGAGGACCTGAGGTCAAAGGCCAAATGAGCTGGAGAGACATTTACAGATGAGGGACCTGAGGTGGAGAAAGACTAAGTTATTCACTCCAAGTGCCCAAGAGGGCCTTGTGCTCAGCACTTCATAACCTCAAGTTTGGTATCCCATTCTCTATGCCCTATCACTCTACCTCTTACCATTTAATATCTGAATGACCTTGGAGAAATCACGTAAAATCCCTTGGCTTCAGTTTTCTCATTTATGAAATGAAAGGGTTGTACTGCGTGGTTTCTGAGGTCCCTTCCAACTCTAGAGATCTGACTTTTTGTTCTTAAACAAAAATTTAATTCGTAAAAAGAAAATTACTAATTTTTAACCATCAGTATTGTTGCTTAATTATAAAGCTTATGAGATGTATGAGCCCCTCCCCTCCCCTGAGATGTTAAAATCCCTCTAAGTTTGCTATCTTTATCTCAGAGGTAGGCTATTCCATGGCAGGTAGAATGACATAGTTGATAAAGAACCTGCCTTGGTGTCAGGATATTCTGGGTTCAGGTTCTATCTCATGACTCTGTGACCCTGAGCAAGTTACTAACTTCTCAGGGCTCTTTAAGGCAACCATCTTTAAAGCCATAAACAACTTCAGGATATCAGCTGGTTTTCATTCCTTCTGGAATCACAGCAGTAACCACAGCCACAACTACTGTGGATAAAGAGAATATAGTACTGAATTACAGTATTTCATGTTCCTTTATCACTTTTCAGTTTTAAACACACAGCTAGAAAATTCATCATTAACTTGCCTGATCCGCAACAATGACAAGGAACAGAAGTGTGGACTTTGGCTTACTGAACTTGTTCTACTTCATCCATCAGGAAAACGTCTTCATCTTCAATTTTTTTTAAAAAAACATAGTTTTCATTTAGAAAGGGGGAAAGCTATCTTTTGATTGGGAATAAATATTTATAAATAAAAATGTTTTATTTTATTTTTATTTATTTATTTATTTTTAAAGCAATTGGAGTTAAGTAACTTACTCAAGGTTACACGGCCAGTTATTTTGTGTGGGTGCCAAGTATCTGAGACTGCAACTGATCCTGGATCTCCTGATGCCAGGGCTGGCACTCTTATTGTGCCACCTGGCCCCCCCCCCCAATTTTTTATTTTTTAAACTATTTTTCTTTTTGATGCTTTTTGTCTTTTACCACATTGCCATTTCCTGAACTATACTACTTTCCCCCCCACTAAACCTTTCCTAGTAACATACTTATTTGAAATAGACTTTATCTGAGAGTGTATATAGCATTCTGTACCTGTGCTGTGGCCAGCATCTTTAGGAAAGTGGTTTGATTGTGTCTTTCCGAGGACCAAGATGTAGTCTTAACCTTGATTTTAATAGTTTATGAAAACAGAGTTTTTGATCTCTGTTCTCCAAACTAGAAGTTTTAATTACTTTCATTCAAAGTCTGTTTAAAGTACAGCTCTTGAACAAGATAATTATTTCAAGCACAATATACATTTTATATCCAGCCATACTCATAGTTTCTATGATTTAAAAAACTCTCAATTTGCACCTCAAGTGTCTTACCATTAATCTGGGGGTCATAGCAGTTGTATTTTAGCTTCTATACACTCATAGAATTTTAAATGTGGCCAAGACCCTAGAGATCATCTAATTATACAGTCCCTCTGAAGCCTAAAGAATTTAACTGACTTTTCTTCATTCTTTTAAGTTATTGGTGGTAGGTAGAGTGCCATGAATAGGACCCACTTCTCTGAATTCTTTTACCATTCTACCATGTCATCTCTCATGAATATTAATTGTATCTGAATTGCTTTTTTCTTATCATAGGGACTCCCTGCCAGATCCCACCTGTGTAAAATCTGACCCCGTGGAATAATTTTTCTTGTACTTGAGATAAACATGCTTGAAATTTCACCAAAAAGATTCTGCTTTAGGGGTGGCTAGTTGGCACAGTGAATAGAGCACTGGCCCTGGAGTCAGGAGGACCTGGGTTCAAATCGGGCCTCAGACACTTAACACTTACTAGCCATGTGACCTTGGGCAAGTCACTTAACCCCAAATTGCCCTGCCCTTCCCCTCCCAAAAAAGAAAGCAAAAAAAAAAGATTCTGCTTTAAAGAGAGCCAAACTATTATAAGTCCCAAAACAAAGTAACATTTTCTTTCCTGTCATTGTAATGTAACCAACTGAAATATTATCCTTGTCCATTTTTCATAAAATTCAAAACTACATATATGAAATATGACTCAAACTCTCTCTTAAAACTTTTCTTTGAAATAGCATCCCAAATAAAACCTTAATGCTCAACTATTGACATGTTTAATTTTAAGGGCTTATATAATATTGTATCATATTACTAAAAGTATTAAAAATCATCCAATTTTTAATTCTCATTTGTTTCATTAGCATCTTAAGAGATACTACTAAAGACAGTGGGTTTGGAGATTGTTACTTTTAAAATGAAAGGACTTTGTTGTCATTGTATATAAATTCTATTCTCTAAACTGTACCTTTTTAGTTATTAGCATGCTTTTATAAACCATAAATTTCTATATTGTTTAGTTATTATTTATATTATAATGATATTTATTTCCTAGAGAATCAGGTGATAGTGATGGGATTTTAAAAATTTGTTCTGAGACTTATTTAATATTATTGTTCTAGAGTTGCCTGTGGGTCATAGTTTGCCAAACTTTGCTCTAGAGCACTGGTTCCAAGATGCAAGTTAGTATATTAGCTTCATTGAAACTATTAATGAAAGAAATATTTATGGGTTTAAAATACTTATAAGATAAATGTCTTACAAATGTGGGTTTTCTTTCTACCATACTGATTTAGGTTCCTTAAAATGTATCTTACTTTGTTTATAGGTTTGATGGTCCGCGAGGGAGATTTGATGCACCAGGAGCAAGATGTGAAGGACCGAGACCCAAAGGACCTCGTTTTGAAGGGCATCGTTCAGATGGACCAAGACCCAAATATGAAGGGCACCACTCAGAGGGTGCCTCTAAAAGCAAGTGGGGAACAATTCCCCGGGGGCCAGCATCTCAGTTTTATATTTCTTCAAATACTCCTCAGGGCCCTCGACAGAGTGGACCGCAGTGGAGAGGTTCTAAGCCACCTTATGGGCAGCAGCAGCATTCACAGAAATCACAAACAGAGTCTCATCTAGGAAACAAGGAACCTTTAACGGACCCCAGCAGTGGCCAACAAAAGAGCAACAGAATGTCACCGACTCCGTTTTCTCTTACTGCAGATGCAAAGGACTCTAAGTCGTTTCAGTCCAATGAGAAACTGAAAGATACTCAACATGATGTTTCCCAAACTGAAGTCCAAGGAGGACCTAATGATCCTTCAAAATGGAGCCAGAATTCGCAAAATATGGAGAAACAAATAGACAAAACTGGCCAGCCATTATCTGTACAATGCCAGAAACCTTTTGCAAACAAATCTTCTATTCAATCAACTTTCCCCTCACGAACAGGAGGAATGGATGGAGGAGGACCACCATCTATACCATCATTAACTGCAAATAATGATTTAAAATCTGTGGGTGTTGGTATCCCTCAATTAGAAAACAACCAGGACAAAGGTTTGCCTAGGCTAGATAACAGAGATCATAGACCAGAAGGCAGTAGAGGTAGCAGTTCATCTTACAGAGGTAGGGGACAAGGAAGAATTGAAGACATGCGTGATAAGGGCCTGACAAACAGAGGGAGAGGACAAATAATCAATCAGGGCCCTGGAATGGGCAAACCAGAAGACATTAGAGAGAAAGTGATAGGCAGAAGGGAAGAGAGTCGAGAGAAGATAGGCAGGCAAGAAGGTAGTCGAGAGAGGGTGATGGGAAGACGATCAGGCAGCCGAGATAGAGGGTTAGGGAGGTTGGGAAGTGGTAGGGATAAAATTCCAGGTGGTCAGGCAGATATCCAGGATAGGGGGAGAGCTGGCAGCCGGGAAAGGGGACCTCCCCGGAGGGCCAACAGTCAAGAGAGAGGACCTCCTAGAAGGGCTGGGAGCCGGGAGAGAGGACTTCCACTCCACAGGGCTGGGAGCAGGGAGAGGGGACCTCTTCGGCGACCTGGAAGTCGGGAAAGGGGTCTGGGCAGACCAGAATTTGGTCGGGATAAAGGTATACCCAGACTAGAACCTGGTAATGTAGATAAATCCATTAGGATGGGAGATGGGGAAAAAATGCCCCCTTATCATCGAGATGAAGCATCTAGGGCTCCCTGGAATCATGGAGAGGATAGAGGACATGAAGATTTTTCATTAGATGGTAGAAATGTCCCTCCATTAGAACGGGAAAGACTTGATGATTGGGACAGAGAGAGATATTGGAGAGAATGTGAACCAGATTATCAAGATGATGTAGATCCATACAACAGAGAGGACAGATTTTCGTTGCCACCTTCTCGGTCCCATGATGTCGATCGGCGAGGACCTTGGTGGGATGATTGGGATAGAGATCGGGATATGGATCGAGACTTTAGGGATATGGACAGGGACATGGACCGGGACCGGGAAAGGGAGAGGGACCGGGACCAGATGGGAAGACCTATGGATATGTATGATCGAGAATTGGATAGAGAATGGGACAGAGATTACATGAGACCAGTGGATGACCAAGAATCACAATTTCATGAACGTGATATTCCTCCACTTCCACCTTTGCCACCTCTGCCTCCTCTTCCACCTTTGGATAGATATCGTGATGACAGGTGGAGAGATGAAAGAGATAGAGATCACATGTATGATCGGGACCTTCGTGACAGGGGGGAATTAAGAATTCGAGAATATCCTGAGAGAGGAGAAACATGGCGGGAAAAAAGAGATTACCTTCCTGAGCGAATGGACTGGGAGAGAGAACGATTGTCAGACAGATGGTACCCATCTGATGTAGACAGACATTCCCCTATGGGGGATCATTTGCCACCTATTCCTCCATCACACCACTCTTCTGAAATGTTGGGAGCAGAAGGAAACTTGGACTCTGATCAGTCTATTGGAGGGGTAATGGTCCTTAGTCAAAGGCAGCATGAAATAATTTTGAAAGCTGCACAGGAACTGAAAATGCTACGGTAAGTTAACTACTGAAGATAATTTTTAAGTCAAAAAAGTACTTAAACTGTTCTTCAGAATGGTCTGATTTACTTTGTTGGAATTACCTTCTTAGTTCTTTTCAAGTAGTTTTTATTTGGTATTTGGTACTTCAATTTTTATGGAAGATGAAAATTCTTTCTGTGATGTATGTTTGCTTGGTGGGACTTTATTGGGGATGAGATGATGTTTTCATAGGACTACAGGCATTTGAGCAGAAAGTGAGTCTGGTGATTTTCAGTTTACTTCTGACCACAGTCTCTTGTGCCTCTCCTCTGTTTCTGTGGCCACCACCTTTATTTTAGGCCTCTAATTCTTGTCTACACTAACTTGTATCTCTTATAAGCCTTCTAACTTGCATCCCTGCTTCTGAATTTCTGCCTTCTAATTTGTTAATCCCATTGTTGCCAAAGTAATCTTTCTAAGGTACAGATTGGTCACTTTTTTTGGTGACCAAAATACAGATTTTGAGTCAGTCTGGACTACTTGCCCTTTTCTGCCTTCAAGCTCTAGGACAAGAAAGTGATATTAATATGACATTGCATTTGTGCATACCATTCTTCATACTCTGAAATACTGTTTTTTATGCCATCAGTGTTCTAATTTGTCAGAGGCAATTTTTTGTGGTCCTCCTTTCCCCCTTCCCTCCCCAACACAATTATGAGCTAAGGGGTGAAGACTGTCATTTTTCATCTTTGAATCTCCAGCACCTAGCATAGTACCTTTAATGAGCCTTTGAATTGAACTGATCCGTGTGAATTATAAATTTATGCCCTAAAATACAAAAATTGAAAATGGATATTTGATCTTTATAAATCTCTTGACAGCAATTTGATTGTGTTTTTGTGTTTACTTTTAAGTACTCATTTCTTTGAGTCATGACATCTTCTTTATTTTTCGTGATGAATAATTTATTTTCTGCTTTCAGTGGACCATTTTTTTATATTGGATGTGAGAGGATCAGTGCTTCCTGGTCTTTGTCATAATTTTGAAATGCTCTATCAATCTTAAGTTTCTCATAGTTAAATCCCCAGGATTCTTTGGTTTACTTCTTCTGGAAATTTAAACCTTAATTGTAACTGGAAGTGGCTACCATTATTTGAGGTTATTACTGTTTTTACATAATGAAATATTTTCTACAGTGGAATGGGAAATAGAATCTAAATTTTTTGAATCCTAGTCCAGTGTTATATATACCGTAATTTACACCATGAAAACATTTGTCTTATTATGGAGTAGGAACTTAAGAAGTACATGGCAGCTTAACTAGTCTTTAGTAATTCTTCAGAAACTTTTGATTAGATTCTGGGATAGTCCTTTATGCAATATCCAATCCATTAATCTAGTAGACATTTATTAATGTGCCAAACACATGTGCTCAATGCTGGGGATACAATTAATGAAAAGAAAGACAGTCCCTGCCCTCAAGGAGCTTACAACATTCCCTGGATGTTGGTAATCCAGGCTACCAGATTATAGATAGATTATACCAGTTAAATATATAACTAAAGTTCTAGGACAAGTCCTATTATCATAGGACGCTATGATAATAAAGAGTCACAGTAGGGAAAAATGAAGAGCCTGGCTGCCCATCTAGAATTATTGGCTAGAGAAATCTGTTACAGACACCGTGAGTCTGAGAAAGTAACATTATAGACTCTAGAAAGCATATTTTCGTAGAAGAAAGACCTGGCTCTTTTTCCTTCAGAACTCCTGGAAAGTAGGGGGAGCAGTAGATGTGTGCTATAGAATATTAATAATATATTCTTATTTGCTATGCTCTCTCTTTAACCCTAAGTTTCAATTTTTAGAAATAGTTATTTTTATATATGTTAAATCACTTTAAAAACTTTTCCCAGTATCACTTCCCTTCCCAGAGAGCCACCTCATCTAACAGTATTTTTAAGGACAAAAAAGAAAGAAAATAAAAAAAAATATTTAGCAAAACTGTTCAGTAGATTGCAAAAATCTGAAAATATGTGTAATCTATCATACTGATCAACCTGCTTCTGTAGTAGAGTAGGGTAAAAAGCTGTCTTTTCATATCTCTTCTTTGGAAACAACTTGTTCTTTGTAATTTTGCATTCACTTTTTATTTTTTTGTTGTAGATGTTCTGTTTTCATTGTTTTAGTTACTGTGTACATTGTTTTCTTTCCTCTGCTTACTTTATCCTGCTTCTTTGCTTTCTCTGTATTTTTTTCTGTGCCTTTTCTGTACTTCTCTGTATTTTTTTTTTTTTTGCTCTTTGGAGGTCAGATTGGGGTGAAGTGACTTGCCCAAGGTCACATGGCTAGTTTTTGTGTTACGTGTCTGAGGTCAGATTTGAACTCAGGTCCTCCTGATTCCAGGGCTGGTGCTCTATTCACTCTGTCACTTCGCCGCCACATATTTCTTTGTATTTATCATATTTTGCCATTTCTTATAGGACAGTAATATTCCATTTCATTTGCATGTTACAGTTTTTTAGCCATTCTACAATTGATGGACACCTACTTGGTTTCCTGTTTTTTGTTATCACAAAAAATGCTGCTATGTAAATTGTTGGGTGTATATGAGGACTTTTCTGTGACCTACTTGTGACTTTTTTGTGATCCAGCCTAGCAGTATGGAATCTCTGGGTTAAAGGTTATGGATATTTTAGTCACTTTGCATAATTCTAAATTGTTTTCCAAAATGGAATGTACTGATTCATGGCTCCACCAACAATGTACCAGTGTGTCTTTTCCTGAAACCCCTCCAATGCTATTCCTATCTTTTGTCATCTTTGCTGTTTTGCAGGGTGTGAGGTGAAACCTCAGTGTTTTAATTTATATTTCTTTTAATGACTTGGATCATTCTTACATGTGGTTGCTAATAGTTTGCAACTCTTCTTTTAAGAATTATTTTTTTTATCATTTGACCCCTTAGCTTTTGGGGAATGACTGTTCTAAGTTTCATTTTTTAATGAAAAAATTTTCACTTATTACTAAATATGTCATATTGGATTGTTTATCCTTTCCTGAAAAGTAGTGTTACCTTTGATATGCCTGAAAATTATTTTTCTCTGATTTTAGTATCTGCTAATTTAATCTCAGCTTCTTGTAATTATAGTTATTTCTATCTCATCCAAACACAGAAATACAGTATAAGAAATAATCATAATACTTAAGAATAATACAAGGAAACATTGTACGGCTGCTGTGGAAAGTCAGCATGACACTGACATATATTAAAAGAAGTATGACTTAGAAGGCCCAGAAGTCTCCACTGTGTTGTGAGCTAGTCCCTTGTTATTATGTCCAGTTTGGGGATATTGTATTTTTAAAAGTTCTTAGAGAAATTGGAATAAGTCCAAAGTCCAAAATAAATAAAACCAATTCATGTTTAATATTTGGGCACAAAAATAAACAAGAGGAAATGGGCTTAGAACATGAAGGTAAAAAAACAGAAAGATAACACTTGATTATCAGATAAAACCCTGAAATGCATATAGAAATTGTAAAATCTCTGTTCAAATGGTGCCTTAAGAAGAAAATGGCCATTGGTTTTCAGTGGGTTAGCTCTTAACCTACCTTGAGGCAGAGATCAACATTTGAAGTCTTTTTGTGTTGGGGTGTTCTGCTTTTTTTTTCCTTTGGGGAGTATAGGGAATGTTGTAAATTTTCTCCTTGAGCATCAGTCATAAGTGCTTTACAAAAGTACTAAGACAGGGCATGACCATTTCTGACAATGTGCACACAGAGAACAGAAAGAACAGCTTCAGAAACTCAAAGATTTTGCCGCTGAGCCACAGGCCCCTGACCTTCCCCCACCGCCACCTGAGACACCAAGACTTCAGGCCACATCTGCACGGCCACCTGGGATCTTTCAGGTAAGAAATAGGATGTATTTTCAGGGTTGTAGGCTTAGCAAAAAAGAGGCAAAGGGGCAGCTAGGTGGCACAGTAAATAGAGCACCAGCCCTGGAATCAGGAAGACCTGAGTTCAAATCCGGCCTCAGACACTTGACACACTTAGAGCTGTGTGACCTAGGGCAAGTCATTTAACCTCGATTGCCTTGCCTTCCCCCCTCAAAAAAAAAAAAGTGGCAAAAACCATACAGAAGATGGAATCCTATCTGTTTTCTTTCATTCCTTGATCTCTTTACTCAGTATAAACAAAAGTGTAACAAACTCATGATATAATAATTTTTGATTGCTTAGTGAAGCAGCATTCCACACTCTTTCATTAAGCTTAACTTATTCTGTGCAGAATACTCTAAGGATTTGGGGCATAGTATGGAAGAAGATAGAAAGTTCAGATAAGATATGGTCTATATTTATCAATATATGTTCTTGATAGATCTTATAACAAAACTTAAAGCTGCAGTGGTCCTGGAAAGATTGGATGTTAATATTGGAAAAATTAGAAAAAAAAATGTTAGAAGGAAAGCAGTGTGTGTAGAGGCATTTGCTTTACTTTATGGCCCATGCCATAAATTTACAACAGGGCTAAGACCACCCATCACAGACATATATACTGTTGATAACCCAGGTGTCTTTAATTATGGGAGCAATTTGTATACTTAGTAAATCTTTTACTCTTTGTAAAGCCTCCAGGATCCTACAGGCCACCTCCTCCTATGGGTAAACCACCCCTTCCAGGGATGAGACAGTCTGCTCCATCAGCAAGACCATCTATTCCTATGGCAAGGCCACCTGTCCCAATCCCACCTCCCCCTCCTGTGGTAAAGCCACAGCCTGCTGCTATGGATCAAGAACGTTGGGATGAAGATTCTTTCCATGGACTCTGGGATACAAATGAAGATAAAGGACTGAATTCAGAATATACCTCAGAAACAGGCCCACCATCCGTTGCAATGAAAGCACCACCTATTCATCCTTCTATTCCCCCTCCAAGCCCAATTCCTGTGGTTATGCAGTCAATGTCTAAACCTCCAGTGCAGCAGACAGTGGATTATGGCCATGGTCGAGGTAACAATGATTTACTTGTATTCCTAGTATTAGGTAATGAGAAATCTCAAGAAAGTTTTGCTCTGTAATGTATGCTTCATGTATCTTCTGCTATAACCTAATCATCTTATTGCAATATATTTAACTGTTTCCTTGTGTTAAGTTGTGAAACCAAACACTTGGGAGTAGTTTTAAAATTCAGGCATTTAGTCCCTATTCTTACTGGGGTTTTTTAACATTTAATTTTTTCCCCTCAATTATATATAAACAAAATTTTTTAACGTTTAATAATTTAACATTTAATTTTGAGTTCCGAATTCTCTTCCTCCCTTCCTCCCCTCCCCACTCAGTGAGAAGGCAAGTGATTTTATATAGATTATACATGTTCAGTCATACAAAACATTTTCATATTGGCTGTGTTGCAAAAGAAAATGTAGACCCAAAACCCCAAGAATAATAAGGAAAGCAAAAACAGTATGCTACAATCTGCATTCAGACTCCATGAGTTCTTTCTCTGGAGGTGGGTAGCATTTTTCCTCATAAATATTTCAGAATTGTCTTGGATCGTTGTATTGCTAAGAGTAGCTAAGCCATTCACGATTAATCACCAACCAGTATTGTTATTGTGTATGTACAATGTTTTCCTGGTTCTGATCATTTCAGTCTGCATCAGTTCATGCAAGTCTTCCCAGTTTTTTCTGAAAGCATCCTTCTCATCATTTTTTTTTTTAAGCAATTGGGGTTAAGTAATTTGCTCAAGGTTACACGGCCAGGTGTTTCTGGGTGGGTGCTAAGTGTCTGAGCCTGGATTCGATCCTCAGGTCATCCCGACACTGGAGCCGGTGCTCTTACTCGCTGAGCCACCTGGCCACCCTCTTCTCATCATTTCGTATAGTATTCCATCATAATTATATACCACAACTTGTTTAGCCATTCTGCAGTTGATGGTCATCCCCTCACATGACTGTGGATAGTTTTAATTTATTCTTTTGAAAACTGCCTGTTTATATCCTTTAACCATTTATCAACTGGGAAATGACTCATATTCATATAAGTATGACTTATTATATATTTGAAAAATAAGGCCTTTATTAGAGAAACTTGCTATAATTTTTTTTCCTCAGTTTCCTGCTTTCCTTCTAATCTTGGCTACATTGGTTTTGTTTGTGCAAAATCTTTTTAATTTGATGTAATCAAAATTATCCATTTTATAGTCCTGCAGTGCTCTCTGTCTCTTATTTGGTCATAAATTCTTCCTTTATTCATAAACTTGACAGGTAAAATATTCCCATTCTTACTATTACTACTTTGTATAACCTTGTTACTGTCCCTCTTCCTCAATAAAATGATGTACAAGTGTATTTGTCAAAGGAAATAAGTATTCATGAGTTCAGTTGACATATCTAGAGAAAAGATCCAGTGAGTTAAGAAGCATTTATTACTTAAAATAAGTACCTGCTACATGCCAGGGGCTGTGCCATGTGCTAGAGATATGAATATGAAGACTGAATCCAAAAGGAGCTTACATTCTGATGGGGAAGACTACAAGTACATATAAGTATATGGAGAATACATATAAAGTGAATATATACAAAGTATTTAAAAGTACAAGCAGGCAGCTAAGTAGTTGGCAGGTATGCTTGATTAAGAATACTTATAACAATAAGAAGTATGTGATAGTAACTCCCCTAACTCCACTGTGGGGGATGGGAGTGGGGCGGAGGCCGTGAGTATGCAAGACTGCATGTAATGTCATTTTTCTTTTGATGTGTTGAACATTTTTGCTGAATATTTTCTGTCCTCTTTAAAGAAAAAAACAAAACCAGAACTTAATTATAATGTTAGTAACTCTTGGACAGGGGGAATATAAGCAATCTAAAAACAATATATCAAATCATTAGAAAAAATAATAGTATTTACTCAGCCCTTTACATATGTTATTTAATCCTTATAACTACCCTGATAAAGTATTATTCTCATTTTGCAGATAAGGAAACTGTCCAAAAGAGGTGATGTGACCAGCTCAAGTCACATCACAGTTTAGTGTTCGAGGCAGGATTTTGTACTCTGGTCTTCCTAATCCCACATTTAGTGCTCCATCCATGACACCAACCAGTTGCCTCTTACTTGTAAAAGAATCATGAAACTAAAATATTGGTAGAAAAAATTTCCACCAAAGGCATTAGCTGAGAGAGAGTGAGAGAAAGAAAGAGAGAGAGAGAAACAAGAATGAGAACATTGTACATTTGCTTTATAAGCACTAATTTTATTTTGCCATGGCCAAAGAAATCAGCAAGTAGCCCACCTATTAGTGATGATTCTCTTTATATTTAGGCTGGTCCTAAAGCAGACATAGACTGTTGAGTTAGAACCATTTTGGAAACCTTTACTATGATAGAGCCTTCCAGAACTTGCCTCCCATTGATGCAGCTATGAAGACTCCAGGGTCACCCTCATGCCATCTTGAGGCATTGGAATAGGAATTTAGTGACAAAGATGTTACCAAGCTCTCTTTGTGCCAATATTTCTTGTGTTACTTTCTGCCTCTCTTTTTATTTTATTTCCTCTGTTTTTCTTTCCTCAGATTTATGTTACTAAGCCTAATTTAGTTTTGTTGTTTCAGTGCCAGTAATACTATTCTGGCTATCCAGATCATTGAAATACAATGTAATACAGACTTGAATGTCATTTTCAAAAGTTTATGTTAATGCATAACTTTTTGTGGATGAATTAATTTCTGAATCCCATCTTTTAAGAAGTGAAGCTAATTGGCAAATATTGTTGACATACAAGACCTAAGAAATTTTTTTTTTCCAGAAAAAATAATTTTCCTCAAAGACTTTAACTCTTGCAACACAGGTTTCTCACATCCTGAATTTGGTAGCCAACTCAGGAGTTCTTGTTGAAGAGGTCCTATGTGTGGCAGGACAGTGTGTGTATCTGAAGTAGGAAATCAGTAAAGAAGTTTGTATCAAACTCTTTTATTTTTTCTCTTTTGCTATAATTATAAAATATACACCCAGAAGTCTTTCTTAAGGTCACAATACAAGTGAATGTGTTAAACCCATCCAGAAAGTTCATAGCGCCTAAATCTTACCAGGTTACTTATCTACCTTATGTGTCACACTAAGTATTTTTATTCCTGATCTTGCTTACCAGACATATCCACCAATAAAGTTGAGCAGATACCTTATGGGGAGAGAATAACTCTGCGTCCTGACCCTCTACCTGAAAGATCACCTTTTGAGACAGGTAAAAAATGCCCTGAAATGAACCCTTTAAAACCCTTTAGGATGTGAATTTTTTATATTTCCTTTTGAGTTGGTAACAGTTGCTTTTCTAACACCCACTTTTGTGGTATCCAAAAGTTCAAATTTTAGTTGATTACAGTAATCTGTACACTAAATTCATCTTTCACTATAGGTTTGAGATTATTTTATTTACTTCACATTATTTGTTTTTCTAGAGCACCCAGGCCAACGAGACCGCTATGATAGAGATAGGGATCGTGAGCCTTATTTTGATCGTCAGAGCAATGTCATGGTAGATCACAGAGATTTTAAAAGAGATCGAGAAACACACAGGGACCGAGACCGTGACCGTGCCATTATTGAATATGATCGTGATCGGTTTGACAGAGATCGCCGTCCTCGGGAGGACCGGTATGCTGCAGAAAATTCTCTTTGCACAAATTACATTACTGTGTTAGCTATGCAGATTACTATAAACCCAGGGCCCACAATTAATTAATCAATCAGGCTTTACAGAAACTTAATTAACTGCATATTTAGATTCTTATGTACATTAATTTGGGTGGGAAAAGAACTGTGAATCCATTTTTGTTACGCAAGTATTTATGTTTCCTGGAATTCTCTGGAATAATAAGGCCAGGGAAGAGGTAAAATTTGTTGGAAGAGAGAGGAGGTAACCTTGTAGAAAAAGGTGAGTCCAGTACATGCTTAAAATAAGCAGATGATCTTTGCAGCTCAACCTTTTTTTGAATGAATGTGTAACACTGATCTGTATAATAAAGCAGTATAAAATGTAAAGTATCTATGATAAGGGTTAGAGTTATGGTTATTTTGCAAGCCAAAGTGCCACTAATTGTCCCTTTTTTTTTTTTAAATCAGGGCACCTCCAATCACACCCAGGACACAGTCTTATCGTGATAAAAAAGAGCACTCCTCATCCAGACGTGGTGGATTTGACAGGCCTTCATATGAACGGAAAACTGAGAGGCCAGCTTATGACCATGGGCCTTCTATGTTTGGAGGTAAAGAAATGCCTCAGTAAATATTAGGACATTGAGAATATTACCATTGGGAGAGCTTTTTCATTGTCACTATATGTTAGAATGAAGTTTTTTCACATGTGTTTCTTTTCATTCAAATGAAACTGATCTCTCCAATGTTATCAATGATCTTCCAGTTGCCAAATCTAATGGTCTGTTCTTATTTCTTATCCTTCAGGACTTCTCTGCAGCATTTGACACTATTAATCTCTTCTCTGGTTTTTCATGACATTACTTTACCAGATCATTATTTATGTCTTGCCCAGTAACACTGGGTGTGCCAAAAGGCTCTGTCTTAAGCCTCTTCTCTTTCGTTTCTATATTCTCACTAGATTTCATCAACTCCCTTGGATCTAGTTATATATTCAGATATATTCTCTCTATGCAATTACTCCCAGAGTTATAGATCAACCCTACTTTCTCTATTGAGATCTACTTACTGATCAAGAACTGTGTCTTGGACATTGATAAGTGGATATCCCATAGAACCCTAGTTTCCTTCTCTGTAAATGAAGGGGTTGGACTACTACTACTACTACTACTACTACTACTACTCTGAGGTCCCTTCTAGCTCTAAATGTGATCCTCAGATTCTAAGATCTCAAATTCAATATGTCCAAAGCACACTCTTTATCTTTCCCTCCCAAGCCCCATTCTTCTAAAATTTTCCTGTTACTTTCAAGGGTGTTCATCTTAAATTTCTCTCTCTCCATCCTTACCCCATTAATCCAGTTAACCATCTTAGCTTGTTTCTATCTCTACAACATCTCTTGAGTAGATTGTCTTCTCTGTGATCATATAACCACACAACTACTTGAGACCTTGTACTCCAGACTTCTTGCCTGGACAATATTGCAGGAGCCTCCTAATAGGTCTCTTGCTCGTTCAATTCCTCTTCCACATAGCTACCAAACTGTGACTTAAGGCATGAGACTTACAGTCCCTTCCTCAGTAAATTCCAGTGGCTGCATTAAATATAAAGTCTTCATGCTGGCATTTAAAACACAGCCTGGCCCTTCTTTTCCTTCTATTCTTCTTACATATTACTTCACACACTCTGTGACCCAGCCCTGTTGACCTACTTACTGTTAAACACTTCATACATATGCTCCATCTCCCACCTCCCTGCCTTTATACTGGCAGTCCCTCAGATAATGGAGTTCTTTCTCTTATTATTTCTATCTCTTGGAGCTTGTGGCTTCCTTCAAGATAGCTCAGACACACCCCTCTGCAGGAGATCTTTTCTGGTCTCCCCAGATGATAGTGTCTTCCCTGCTAAACCTTGTTATATGCCTATTACCTTGTTATATGTCTATTTAGGTATGGGTTGTCTCTTCCATTAGAATGTAAGCTCCTTAAGGGCTATTTTTTGCTTTTTTTCCAGCAGTGTCTTACATATAGAAAGTATTTAATAGTTGTCATTGTAGGGTAATATGATTTTTCCTTTTTTATTGAAAGTGCTAAAAACCAGCATCTCAGAAATAAGCTAAGTTGATTGTCTTATTAAGGAAAAGAGATATTTTTTTACTCTTTTTTTTTTAAGCCGTTGGGGTTAAGTAACTTGCTCAAGGTTACACGGCCAGTTATTTCTGGGTGTGGTGCTAAGTATCTAAGCCTGGATTCGATCCCCAGGTCATCTTGACACTGGGGCCGGTGCTCTTACTCGCTGTACTACCTGGCTGTCCCGATTTTTTTTACTCTTAAAAGTGTAGAACAGAAGTTTTAGATAAACTATAAGAATACATAATATTTCCCTTTGTATTTCATTTCCTTTAAAAAGGTTGTATTTAGTGTGAACTAGTATAAATTAAGTAGACAGGCATCCTAAAGGCATCCAGATCCTTGGGTATATAATTAAAGCTGCCTATTTCCCTCATTCTGTTTTATTTATATTAACTTAAATTTGTATGAGACTTAAATTTGACAAATTAAATCTTTAAAATAGTCTCTGGATCTTTAGGGTTGATTTAAATTAAATTACCTTTTGATGACTAGAGGGAATTAAGGTTGTTATTTAAGTAAAAAGTAATATATTCAACTACTGAAATTCTAGGAGACCGAAGGACTTACCCTGAAGAACGGATGCCTATGTCTACACCATCACTAAGTCACCAGCCACCTCCAGCCCCTCGGGTAGAAAAGAAACCTGAGTCTAAGAATGTTGATGATATTCTGAAACCACCAGGCCGAGAGAGCAGACCTGAGAGAGTGAGTAGCATGGAGTTGATAAGTTTTCATATAAAAGTACACATAACCCATCTTTACTTTATGCTTTTTGGCACTTTATTCAAAGCAAACATGTAAGTTAGATGCTGTGAGTATTATCATCTCCATTTCACAAATGAAGAAGCTGAGGGGCATAGACACATTGACTGACTTGGGACTGAAACCTTGTTCTTTGAAGAATCCAGGATGTTTTCCATGATGTATCTGAGCCCCTTCGAATCCTGAGTATTTTTAAGTTCCTATACATAAATATAATGTGACAAGTATTTCCTTCCCTAAAGTCATCATGTATTCTGAATTTTTTTAAGCCATTGTAAAATCTTTAAGGAGACTTGGTTTAATTAGATTAATACGTAAGGTTTCAAAAAAATTCTTCAAGTGCCTTATGAAGACACTTAAAAGTGTCTTCACTTCTCTAAGTAGAAGTTAAGAATGGAAGACCTAGATTTTAAACTTCCTTTTATATGAAGTAAAACAGGCAAGAAAAAAAAAGCAGGAGTCTTGATTAGATTGCTTAGGGAAAGGAATTTATTTTTCAAGTTGCTCCTCTAAATGTGTACCCTAAAACCTTTTCATACTATGAAATAGTCAGGTTCTAACTTAGTTATATTTGTTTGCTGATAATTATAGAGAATTGTAGTATGCTTCTATAATTCATAAGGCAGCCTGTTAGGTCCTCAGTTAAGTAAAAGTTTTTATTACACAGAAATTTTTCTGTTAGAGAGAAAGACTAAAAATTTTTTTTCCCCTTTGTGCTTTGTATTTCAGATAGTCGTCATAATGAGAGGATTACCTGGAAGTGGAAAGACACATGTTGCAAAACTTATTCGTGTGAGTTCAGAAAAGACAAAAGAAATTTATTATGATTATTAGCCTTTTTTCTCAGCAGCTTGCTATTTTGAGGTAGAATTCTTTTTTTCTGTTTCTGTTGGTCCCCTGTGCTTTACATTGCTACTGCATGTTATAAGTATTTTTGTTCTCTTTGGCCAAGCTTTCAACTTGTCACTAAATGTACTGGAATAGCTGATGAAAAAGAACCCAGGAAGTTCAGTGAGACAGTTTACACAACAAGTTTGAATCTAATTCATATCTGAACAGCAATCCCTACTACAGTACCTCCAACAAATGGTTATTTAGTCTCTGCTTTTTAAAGACCTCAAGAATGAGGAACTTGATGCTTTTCAAGGCAGCCTAGTCCACTTTTGAACAATGCTGTTTGTTAGGAAGTTTTTCCTTCTGTCAAGCAGAAATCTTATGTATTATGCCTAGTTCTGTCTTGGGAACCAAGTAGAACAGGTCCCTCGTCCATGTGAAATCTCTTCTAAAACTTAAGCATAAGGGGCGGCTAGGTGGCTCAGGGAGTAAGAGCACCGGTTCCAGTGTCAGGATGACCTGGAGATCAAATCCAGGCTCAGATACTCAGCCCCACACCCAGAAATAACTGGCTGTGTAACCTTGAGCAAGTTCCTTAACCCTGATTGCTTTAAAAAAAAAAAAAGATTAAAAAAAAAACTTAAGCTTAGCTATCATGTTCTTCTTAAGTCTTTTCTTGAGGCTAAACATCTCTAGTTCCTTCAGTTAATTCATTGTATGGCTTGCTTTTCAGTCCCCTTCCAGTTGTCCTTCTCTGGATATACTTCATTTTTTCAGTGTCCTTTCTAAAATGTGTTTCCCAGAACTAAGCATAGTACTTCATTTGTGGTCTGATTAGGGAAGTATACAGCAAAGTTATAATTTTCCACTTTCTAGATACTGTGCTTCTATGAATGTATCCTAAAATTGCCTTTCTGGTTTCTGAACTAGGAAAATAAGTTTGAATGATTCCTTGGCCTTTAGAGAGCAGGCTTTGTTTTAACTGGAGGAAAATAGTCCTTTTTAAATTGCTTTTTAGGATAAGGAAGTAGAGTGTGGGGGACCTGCACCTAGAGTACTCAGTCTGGATGATTACTTCATCACTGAAGTGGAAAAAGAAGAGAAAGACCCAGATACTGGAAAGAGGGTGAAAAAGAAGGTAAGCTGTATTCCCAATAACTTACTTCTGTGGTTTGGGAAGGAAATTTAAGAAAGATATCTTTAGGAATAGAAATTCTTTTGAGAGGGAAGGAAAAAAAAAAGTCTCCTTTCCCTTCCTCCCCCACCCTAGACATATATAACAGTATTTTTGTGTGTGGAAGTATTAATAAAAAGTTTAGAGATGTGCTTAGAGCTAGTAACTGATTCTCTCCAAGTACTAATTAGATGGCAGGTTTAAACTTCTTTTATTTCTGCTAAACTCTAATCTTTCCTTAAACTAGATGATGGAATATGAGTATGAAGCGGATATGGAGGAAACCTATCGTACCAGCATGTTCAAAACTTTCAAGAAGACCTTGGATGACGGCTTTTTCCCCTTCATAATTCTAGATGCCATTAATGACCGTGTTAGGCATTTTGAACAATTTTGGAGTGCAGCAAAAACCAAGGGCTTTGAGGTACATAGATAATTTAATTTTGTAGTACGTTATGTTGTCACAGTAACTCTGAATGTGTGCTTGATTTCTGATTCTTTCTTTCTAGGTGTATTTAGCTGAAATGAGTGCAGACAACCAGACTTGTGGCAAAAGGAACATCCATGGTAGAAAACTTAAGGAAATTAATAAGGTGATTGTTTTGAAATGTATAGAGTCATCAGCTTTGGAAGATAGTTGGTGGAGCTTCATGAAGATCTTCACTGATATGCTTATAAAAGCCATTTTTCCTTTAGAGTGCCTTTTTAAAAAATCTCTTATGAGATCTTTCAGCTATCATTGTGTTTCGCTGAGAAAGGTGTTGTTAGTACCTGAATGTAACCAGCTAGGCATCAGAACTCTTAGTCTTCCCATTTAGCATAGTGTAGTGAGTATGGAGTTAGACTTGAAGTTAGAAGTCGTTGAGTTGTTTTTCAGTCATTTCTTACTCTCTATGACCCCATTTGGGGTTTTCTTGGCAAAGATACCGCAGTGGTTTGCCATTTCCTTCTCCAGCTCATTTTTTAAATAAGGAGACTGAGGCAAACAGGGTTAAGTGATTTGCCCAGGGTCACACAGCTAGTAAGTATCTTAAGGCAGATTTGAATTTAGGAAGATGAGTCTTCCTGACGCCAGACCTTGTGCTCTGTCCACTGCTCCACCTTACTGCCTGAAGTTAGGAAACTTTGTGTTCAAATCTTTGCTCAGCTATTTACTGGCTAGATTGACACATGAGAAATGACTGCACCTCTTAGTCTGTTTTCTTATTTGTAAAATGGGGATAATAGTACCTGTAGTGATTATTTCACAGAGATGTTAAGTATTAAATTATAAACTATATATAAAGAACTTTGCAAGGTTGTAAAAATGCTATCTAAATATCAGTTATTATTATTTATAACGTCACTCATAATAACCAGTTGCCATGATGAACTGTGTCTGTGTCTCCTTTTTCCCATCCTACTCGAGCAAGCTTTGGATATTTAAGTGAAAGTTTTAGACTTTCAGAATTGGACTGGCTGTTAGAGGACATTTAGTTCATCTTGATTTTATAAATGAGGAAACTGAAGCTCAGGGAGGTCCCACAGCTGTTAAGAGACAGAGGCAGGACTCAGACTCAGCCCTTCTGATGTGTAGTTCATTGCTTCTTCTACTGTGCTACTTCTCCCTGACCATTTAAATCTCTCCATAGATGGCTGATCACTGGGAGACTGCACCTCGTCATATGATGCGCCTGGATATTCGTTCCTTGTTGCAAGATGCTGCTATTGAAGAGGTAGGTACATGTTCTTTGATTTGAATGTAAAACAAACTTGAATCTTAATAATGAAAGAGTTGGAAGAGTAGGGTTTCTGTGTTTTCTAGTTTCATAGGTCATTGTCACAGGAGTTATGGGCTAAATTTGTTGATAAATACAACTTTAGAGTGATATGCAAATTGTCACTTTCTGGAAATTGTGTGTAGCCTTCGTATTAAAAGTACTGAAGTATTTTTTATTTTGTTATTTTTTTTATTATGTTATTAAAGATCAATATATATTAAGTGCCTACTTTGAGCAGACCATTTAACTAGGTGACATAAGGCATTCTAGAAAGGCAAAATGAAGGAAAATTTAGTAAAATACATTTCCTTTTTGTTCCACCTTGTCCTCTAAATTTAGGCTCTTACATCCAGATTGGATATTAACAGTAACTGATTTTCTGTTCTACTGATTGTTTGTGATTTGGCAGTTTACCCTGTGTCCTTTTCCCAAGTCATAGTTCAGAATAAACTGTTTTTGTAAATGTTAACTTATAAGTACTTTTGGCATGGGGTATCCAGGTGGAGATGGAAGATTTTGATGCAAATATTGAAGAGCAGAAAGAAGAAAAGAAAGATGCAGAGGAAGAGGAAAGCGAACTGGTAGGAGAATGATCAGCCACTTTGAATAACTTGTATATTAAAAGGGCCTAATTGACCTTTCAGTCTTCCATTCTCAGCACCATGGCTCCCCCACATACAGTAGAAAGTAATAGATTCCATATGCAAGCAAGCCTAAGAAGACCTGAGGAAACGCATTGCTTTGTTCAAAAATCAGACGCCTCTGCTGTCTTTGTTCATAGAACAAGTCTTAGCTCCTTAACACAGCACATCACAGCTTCCCCTTTACACATAACATCTGCAGGCTGTAGGTTTTTGTGGAGCAGTGCTTCTCAAGGGGATTTATTCCACATTTGAATTTTCTAAGATTATAAGAGGTAAGGTAGAATTACATTCCAGCAGGTATGTGGTGTGGTCAGCTTAACCACCACCTACATAATCCTCTGTTCTTGTTACAATGCTTCAGAATTGGTTTTACATCAACTCTTGATTAAGAACTGTTACTAGATGAAGTAGCAGTTGATTACCACTTGCTGCTGGATTTGTTCTTCTAAATTTTATCCTATTAAATGGGTATGTGAAAATGTATCTTGTCTATATAGTCAGTGACATTGTTTGCTTCACGTTAGGCTTGCATAGAGTGAGTCAAAAGTCCCTATGAACCTAACACAACCCATTTTCCCCATAATTATGTAGGTGTTTTTGGCTCAATCTATCATTCAGAAATATGACCTGTAGAACAGCTTGGCAAGTGAAAGAGCCCACAGTGGCTTGCAAAACTGTTGTTTTGAAATATTGCTAGGTTTATTCTATACCTTGGCTCACTTGAGCCCCTCTTTACGCTCTTTATTGAAAATCTGCAAAGTAAGAGCCCTTTGCTTCCAGCCCCCAAAGTCTTAAATGTTAGTATTCATACTAACAATGTTTAGTAACTTCTTTAGGAGGTGAGACCATGGAGCCCTTTTGTGATTTAGAGGACTTGAGGAAACCCGTGTGAATTTGTAGAGATGGTGTTAATCTCTAGAAACCATGTCATAGATTCTGAATGTGCATGAAAAAAAGCTCTAAAGTTCTCGGCATATGAGTTTTAGCATGTTTTATTTTGCATTGTTTTTTAAGACATAATTTTTTTCTTCACTAAACTGTGCTTGGACATATTTAAATTAAACTGCAGGTGGGAAATTCAAGGGAAGGGTCCATACTCTCTGCTAAGATTTGACTGCTAACATCTGTTCTCTACCTGTAGTGTCACTGCTGAGAAATTATCACACATAAACTACATAAAGATTTAACTTTTAAAAGCATCGTCTTCCCAATGGAAGAGATAGTATGTACAATTCATTTAAGGAGACTTTTGACTTGCCAGAGTCTAGGTGAAAACTTGTACTTGAATATATTCTGTCTGATCAAGGAAAACGTTACAGTAGCACTGCTGCTCTCACTTCAGAGACGTGACAAGAGAAGCAATAGAGCTTGTTCCTTCTTGTATCATTTCTTCTGTTTCCAAGTCGGGCCACCTAAGGAGAGGATGGGGAGGATCAGAGTCACAAGAAAAAACTGGGTGGTGTCAGCACACCTTAGGTGGAAATTAGTACATGCCTATTTTCTTTGATTTTGCTATGTTACAAGACTTCTGTTAACCCATTGGAAAAAGCAGACTCTAGATCTGCTGGTATGGCCTAAACTAACTATATTAAAAGATCCTTGGAAAAATCCAACCATCCTGCACCCAAAGGGTTAAGAGTAAGTCTTACTTTAGTTGAATTATATAAATGGAACACACAGAATAACTGGCATTTTGCACACTGTCCAAATTATTCCATTTGGGTAAGATCTAAGCTAACTGGTTAAGTTAATAGAATCACTTTTTTTTTCTGTGATTAGAAGTATGATGCTATTTTGTCATCTTAGGACCTCAGTGAAGCTAGTAGGTGTGGCTCAGTGTCTATACAGTACATTGTTCTGGTGATACTAAGGTTTTGAACTGATTTTAAGATATAATTTGCACAAACTGGATCAGGTTTTTACTTTTTAGTACATTCACTGCAGCATAGTTTTGTCTTGGTTCTGTTCTTATTTTTAAAATATGCTTGGTGAAGAATCTAGTATAATTTATGACCTGATATAACATTTAGTAAAATGAAATTGAGTTGTTGGTGCTATCTAATGACAAGAAATGTATGACACCTGCAGGACCCCTAAATCGATTGTGCTATTGTATATGTGCCCTGATGTCGAGAGCTGCTGTCACAGATATTTTGGTTACAGTGTATGTTCACCAGGATGTATGAATGTGAAAGTTTAAAGCAGCAGGGACTTATTGATTCTTGAGAAAGATGCCATTATTTCTGAAAAAAGAATAATACTCTAAAATAAACCCCAATATTAGATTAAAATCTGCATGTCTGGAGAGTACACATAGCAGAACATTAACTAAAGGGCAATGGGATTCACAATACACAGGAATAAAAATCAGCTTTACTAAGCAAAACCTCTTAATTTGAAAACAACATGATTAAGTAGATATACTGAGAATCTTGAGTTTTTGAAATAGAGACTTTCATAAAATAATTGTTTATTACATATAAAATATATTCAGTAAGTTAATCTACTTAGATATTTGACTTTACATAAAGGGAAATGTAATTTAATCAGTTGATCAATCAACAGGTACATAGCTATGTTCCAGGCACTATGCCAGGCCCTGGATTTTAATAAAACATGCATTAGCACATAATTTTTAAGCGATAAAATGTACTTTGAATTGCTTTAAAATTCAATACTTTGATGAAGAATTAATTCAGTAAAATCTAACCTTTCTAAGATATACCTGGTAAGTGACCAAGTCTTTTAAAAATGACCTTGCACTTCACCGTTGGGTTCATTGATACTGTTTTCTCTTTTCTTTTGAGTATTTAAAGCTGCAGTGAAACAAACCATTTTGTTTGAACAACACTCTTGGGAAAATATGCCTAATTAATTTGAGGATTGAAGTTGTATTTTAAGGAAATAACCTAGATCCTGTTATGTATTACAAATCCTGTTATTTTGAGCATTTATCAGCATAGTAACCATCCATGTGCTCATGTTTTATGTGCTTACAGCTGTTATTTCAGCTCACATTTGTTAGATCTGTGCTACAGCTGCCCCAAGAGCGTCTTCACGATCATCTGTAGGGCCTGCTATGAACCAAGTAGTCAAGTTTGGTGTATTCAGTAACTGAGTAGTTTCCTCTGCTGATAATTCAGGTTGTGCTTTACCCAAGGCAATGTTTTATAGCTAATGAGTGGAACTTGAATCTATTCCCAGTTTTAATAATGTTTCCAGTTCGAAAATGATATGCATGTATGTGTCTCTTTCTAACCCTTTGAGCTTCTCTCTGTGTACGATTTAGGGTTACATTCCGAAAAGCAAATGGGAGATGGACACATCTGAGGCAAAGCTAGGTGGGTATTCCCTTTTTCCTGTTTTTATATGTCTGATACCTGGTGGCAATTTACATAGATCTTCTACCTAAAAAGTTTCCCTGATTCTATACTCAGTGAAACTTTTTGGCACACATACTACATCTTCCATCATATCTTCTTGGTAGCCTGCAGTTCTGATGCGTGAAAATGATATACAGATGTGAACAGTATTATAAATGAAGTAGTTTCAATGCCACTTACATGTTAGACTAAAGAGAAAAAATATGAAATAAATTTAGTTTTGTTGCCAATTCACAAATTGATCCTTTTATATACTTTTTCATATAGATCAGTAGCATTGGTACCGACGGGATATCTCTTTTTTAAAGTGTAATGTGACCACTGTTCAACCATAGACTTCATTCTGAGTACAATAACCCTTGTTCTTAAGTAAAATTTTAAAAAGGGGAGGGGGGGAAGAGTTATGAAGTTGAAGTCCATGAGTGAGCCCTCCTTATAGGACTCCCTTGAAAGTCGAAGGAGACAGCTGCCTGAAGTAACTGTCAAAATCACAGTTGGGTGTAGTTCAATGCAAGGTTCTGGGGAGAGATGGAATTATGGATGCAGTGGAACTTCTACTACATTTAATTGCCATCACAAAGAAGTGTTTTGGTGTTTTGCGTTGACTTTTAAAAATGTTTTTTTGAAGAAAAAATTACATTTTGTGAAAATACAAGACAATATGATGTATCCTGCAAGAAGTACAGAATGCTTGTAAGTCTCTGCTTTTCTCATATTCTTACACTGTTGATGCAGTGGAGAATGTTGAATGTTTTAAAACTCTTGAACTGTCTTACTACTTGAACAACATTCAGGTTGCTCATACCTCGTGTTGATTCCTTGGATCAGAATGGTACATGCTACAAGCAGTCCCCTAGAAAATGCTTTTCATTTTGCCTGACTCATCTCTTAGCATATTAAACATTTGAAGAGAATGATGAATTGTAATTGTGTAATCCGTTGTAATGTTATACCAGGCCAGGTGCTTTGTTGTAATTTCTTGAAAAATTCTCTGGAACCACATGGTATATGTGGCTTGAAAAATATAAGTAGTCATTGGCATAATCTTGTACTTTCTATGCATGGCAAGTCATAATGGCAACTAGCTATTTCCTTTAATTTTTCAGCCAGCTACAATCGTCTTTAAAGTCATTTATATGTTTAAAAAATGGCTAGATACATGAATACATGTTTCTTTAAACACATTTTAAACCTGTTCCTCATCTAAAAGTTATCTTAAAATGAAATAAAGTTACATATACTGTATTATTTGGCTAGGTTGTTTTGCTAACTTTGGGATTTTCTTCTCTCCCTTTCTTCAGCAATTGACTATCTCTTTCTGTGAAGTCAGGGAGAGAAAATAAACTTAGACAAAAGAATACTAAAAAATATGGTAAATATCAGTTAAGTATATACCTTAAAAAGTTGTATGTGAACCAAGTTGACGATCCAGGATAAAATTCTGCAAGTCTATCTGTTCCTTTCTAATTTCTAAGACATATGAAAAAATGAAGTGTAATCATGGCATGTTTCCAAGCAGTTCTGTATTAAACTTGGAAGTCATTCCTAGAAAAATTGCAGGCTCTCTACCATTTGTTTATCAGAAAGCACATTTTGTATATATTCAGTGGATGTTAAGGGCAGACTTTTTAAATTGTGATTTTCAGAGATGAAATTGTTTGTTAAAGTCTCTTGAAGAACTGGCTATAAACCTGGAAAATCAGTACTGTGTTTGTAATTAATCTTTATTGTTTTAAACTGGAGTGATAATGATATTCTACACTTCAACAGTTTTCATCTCAGACCACCTTGTTATTTTGGGAAATAGACCAGTTCTAGAAGGTAAATTAAATATGTGCTGTCTTAGAAGTGCTTACCTCTTTGAATCTTGTCCAAGGAGCCAAGTAGTCTGCCTAGGAAATGAAATTTACTTCTGAGAGGTGAGACTTTGGCAATCAAGAGAGCACATGTTTCACTTACCTTCCTGTTATCATTTACTTCAATGTTGTAGCAACCTGTAGTAGGTGTTTATTAAATACACATTAATTGATTTACCAGGAACAGCTTCTGTTTCTGAGTGCTCTACAAAAATTCTCCAGGTATTCTTGAAGCACCTTTGTGAGTTGGATGGACATAGATATCACACCACTTTCCTTATGGCAAATTTTACCAGCGTCACAGCATAACAGGGCTGAGGCCAGACCTCCTGTTCCTCATTTACAAACAAGTCACTGGCTAAAAATACTGTCTTTAAACCAAAAGCTTTTAAGCAACTAGTTAAGTGTCTTAGTGAGTTTCTTAGCCTGTAGTCATTTCAGTTCCCCAGTGGTTCTCAAAGGGCATGCTGTGAAATTTGGCCAAGAGTACCATAGATTACACTTGTAGTTGCAAGTGCATGTGGAACTCACACAGGAATTTGTGTGCATGAGTTTTCCATGAATTATATGGAACTTACACTTGCAATCACATGTGTGAGTCTCCCGAACCCTCAAAGCAAAGAATAATACCGTGCCGTGAGCAAAAAATATTTGAGAACCCCTGAGATACATACTAAGTTATACTCTGAAAAAGTTTTTTGATAAGCTTGATTCTATTTGCAGTGATATAATTTTAGTATAATTAAAAGCAAGCTGTACTCAGGTATGTTTTGAAACTGTTGGGGATATTGTCCTTGCCATCCTATAAAAGGAGCTGTGACTTCTGCATAGTGGTGACTCAAGCATCATGTTTCATGTTAGATATTAGATGCCAGGGCAGATTTTGTGCAAATTTGACATGGAGGCTTGAAGCTGCTATTTTACTGGGTAAAATACCACAATTGTAAACTCTCATCAGACTGTGAGAACCAAAGTATTTTTGGCCATCAGTCAGCATTCTGTTTCAGATTTCAGGCTTTTAATAATGTTACCTTTTTTGCCTCAATGCTGTTTGCCCATTTTGATAGGTTGTTGTGTGTTGACTTTCTATGCTCCATGTAGAATCAGACCACATCTCAGTTTAGAATATAATTCTTACATTAGGGACTTATAACTGCTCTTTTTTCACCTGGAACAGAATCTTAAGAAATGTCATTTACTTTTAGAAAACACAGTTTAATTTGACGAGAATTTTTCTCTTTTATTATATATTGTAGCTTCTTTTGAAGATACAGTATGAGCCTGTGATCTGCTCAGATGCATATTTACAACTTCATCTTCCTGCCACTTTGAAACTATAACCTCCCAAAGCCATTAATGTCAAATATACTGACATTATAGATCTATATTTGCCATTCTAGGTTATTCTTTACTTATCAATGATCATGCCACATATCTGTGTTTTGGGTTTCTAGGATGTCTTATGGAGGGGTGTGAATTTTTTCTTCAAACACAAGAAAACTTTTAAACACTTTGTGAAGTACTAAAGTTTTCAATTAAACATTCTATTCCTGAGTATTCCAACTAGAAATACTTGTTCTTTTGTCCATCTTGCAAATCTCAAACTTTCAGTCTGCAACTTGCATCAGATAGCCCATGTGGAAAAGTTCTCCTATTTCTTAATGTGACCTTCATTGCTATTTTGTAGCCATGATATGTGGAATTGGGATTTGAACTATGTTAACATCAAAATTGACCTCTTTTCAAGTCTTAAAGTCCTTTGGGGTTTTCTTTTAATATCATATTCTCTACTGGGTCAGTTCTGCTCTTCTGATTATACTGTTATAATATTGTACTGAGAAGAACTGTATTGGTGCATGGGTTTGTGTGTATGTGCTTGTGTGTATTTGTGTTTTAAAGGTGATGCTTATTCCTTGCCCCTTCACAAGTCAAGGAGTTATTTCTTAGGTTCTGTGTGATTTGCTCTAATTTATACATCTAGCTTTTTGGGTACAGTGTTGATTTTTTTTTTGGTGATTAAAAGGATATACCCTTCTTGAATATAGTTGACTGACCCAGGAGATTTTCACCATAGTGAGATGCTAGAACTTGTAAAGAGTAAATGGTCATTGTTTGCAGTTGTTGATTTTCAAGAATACTGTTGTGTAGAAGGTCAAAGATCTTACTGATTTTTGAAGCCTACTTGTAATGTGTGTTAAAATTTACTGTAACAAACATAAAATTATCAATTCTTTTGTCTCTGAAGGCCTCGACCGCTTTTCTCTTTTCTCTTTCAGAGTTAAGTTCTACACAGCTTGATGACTGAATGAATTTTTATGTTTGTGTATGACTAAATGTTTCTGAAGTTTGAGCCTCTTCTATGTTAGCTTAATAATCGTTGTTTTTATTGAAGTGTTATCAGTAATGTAACTTTTAAAAGAATTTTGATCCATGATTACAGTGCCACATATGACTACAAATACACCTAGCACAACATATAATTCCACACATGGCATTCTGAATCAATAGGAATAAATATTATTAACATATTTTCTACAAGCAATGTTCTTGAAGTTATCTAGGCTGACATACGTGATTTTAAAGTCACAAACTTCTTATCCACAGTGACAGGCCCTACCTCTTTGAGACTGAATGACCAGAAATTGTACCTAACACTTGGTCATTTTATTTGCCTAGGCTTTTGTTTCGTAGTCAAACAATACTTGACTAAGAAACAGAAGGAAATGGTGATTCATATTGACTTGTATCTTTAGAACATGGAGAATCCCCCATTTTACTAAAAGTCATCATTTTGACTTTTGAGACCCAGAATTTTGTGCTCTATAGAAATTTGAACCAAAATAATTTTATATAATAGTTGACCTCTCTCTGTCTTTGGCAGTGCATTTTCTTGTGTGTATAACACATTACGAACATTATTCTAGATTGAATATGGGGTGATAATATTGCATTAAACTACCAAATAGAAGGGATCACCCTCAGAAGTTCCCTGAATTAATTGCGTTTTGCCTTCAGAACATGACAGCTGATATGCTGTGAATATTTGGGCAGTCGATGCTCCTTTGCTTGTATTTACTCATTGAACTGATAACTCAACTGACATCATTATGGCTGCCAAACCAGTGTGAAAGACAAATAAAAAAGATCGAGGTTGCTCAGAGTCAGATGTTATCCCAGCCCTGAAGACAATTTGGATCTACAAGTGATGGTGCTTTCAGAAATATGGATGTCTTCTGAAAGTGTGGTCCAGCCTTTTCCCTTGTTTATGTGCTTTGTGCAAACTCACTCTGTCTCCCTTAACACTTCGGCTCTGTGTTTGTCCCTCAGACAAGTTGGATGGCCTGAGGACTGGCACTAAGAGGAAGCGGGACTGGGAAGCAATTGCCAGTAGGATGGAAGATTATCTTCAGCTTCCTGATGATTATGATACCCGAGCTTCTGAACCTGGAAAGAAGAGGGTAAGAAACTTTGTCAGTTACTTTTCCTGTGTGCTAAAATACTCAACTTTGTCTTAATAGAATGAATTAGGCAAGTAATAATGAATGTTATATTATTGAGCCACATGCTTTTATTTCTGTAATCTAAAATACTAGATTCCTTGAATCCAAAATACTAGAGAGGTCTAAAGGAATTGCCAGATGAAACACTCAAATTATCTAAAAGCATTGAGAGTAGAGAATTTGAAATGGGATCGTGTCCTTTTCAAGTCCAATCAATAAGCATTTTTTAAACACTTGCTACATGCCAGCTAATATGCTTATTGAGATAAGGTGAAAGGCTAAGAGAAGGTTGGTGCACTGCATTTAGAAGAATAGCTAGGTTTATATTTTAGTAGAGAGGCAGAATGTAGGATTTTTTTCTTATATTGGCTTTAAGAGGAAAATTAGATTGTGTTCTGTTCATTGAGAGCCCTTTGTTAAATGTGATATTATTTTGTAACACTTGAGTATTAAAAGGAACATTATAAAACTTACTGACATGCAAAAACTATTATAAGAGGAAAAATATGTATAGGTGTGTATATCATATATAATATTAAATATCTACATGTATGTATATACATATGTCAACAAACCTCTATTACAATGGATAACTGTAGAGGACCACAGGCCATGGAACTCTGACCCTGATGGATGAATAAGCCCTGTCAGCTGAAGAGCCTCCTCCTGGGCCTAGATTGGTTCCCTACCCCCTGGGTAGGAGTTCAAACACACAGGTGTGAGGATTATGTCCTCAGGATAAGCATGGCTTACACCCCTGGCCTGGGAACAAAGAAGTACGCAATGTCCTCAGGGGAAAACAACTAGGAAGCATCCTATAAAGGCTTGTACCCCGGGGCAATAAAGTTGGGGCTCTATTTTCCACCACTCCCAGGGTTCTGCCTCTTTTATGCACCCTCTCACAGCCTCTGGGTAGGCAACCCTTTCTCAGCCCTGCTCTGGAATGGCAGGGCTCCCCACAACTGGTGCCCAACATGGGGCCAAGGCATAGAAACTACAGGCTGAGTGGGTATTGTAAGCCCTCTTGAGTTTTGCCCAGAGGTCCCGCTGGAGCAATGATCCTAGGACAGGGTAAGGGGAAGGCTTTGAGGAACAGCTTTTGTTACTTTCACTTTATTCCCGGAGCAAGCAACCACACCATGGCCTAGCTGAGAGACATAGGAGAAAGTCCTCCTACCAATAATGAAAGAAAGGGGACTCATTGTCATGCAAAATCAGATAAAAGAATTTTTAGTTCTGCTAGAGATCACTTCTCTAGGTTACCTAGAGAGGGTACATTAGACCCTGAAAAGTGGAAAATAGTGGGTGAACAATTGACAGAATATTACTCCACAGTAGAACCAGAGAATTTCCCAGTATATTGCTTCCAGTTATATAACGTTCTTAAATTGTGCTTAGTCGAGTCAGATCACTACCGAGAGATTCGGATGCAGGGACTCAGGTAGAATAGGAGGAAGACAAAGTAGAGCAGCAGATTACACAGGGAGAGAAGGGCTGTTACCCGATTGAGGCAGAGAGCCCTACACAGCTGTCCACCCCTCCGTCGTCTCCATGCCCCTCTTATCAGAGCATATGCACCCCTGCTGGGGATGTTGTGGGGTGGAAAAAGTGCAGTACGCTCTCCTCCCTTGAGAAAGCTATCCAATAAGCTAAGCAGCAGGGAGAGGACTTCCAGTACCAGAGAGCCCTGACCCTAGTAATCCCAGACAAGTCCTTCGTGATTGTGAACCCCTTGATATCAGGATGCTCAGAGAAATTAAAGAGGCCTCTAGCGAATTTGGTTCAACTTCTATGTATGTTAGAACATTTTGGACCTAGTAGCCTATACCATCCTACTCCCTCATGATTGGAGACAGGTGGCTCACACCTGCCTGGAACCTGGAGAATATGTGGTTTGGAGCTCTGAGTTCCTTGAACAGTGCAGACAACAGGCCACCCGTGATGAGCAACAACAGGTGCCCTTCAATTATGAACAGCTCTCAGGTACCAGCCTATATCAGGCAGTAGGGCAGCAGCAACATTATGATATAGGGGGATACCAATAAATAGCTGCATGTGCCACTAGGGCTTGGGCAGCACTCCCTGGAAAAGGGGACATAAGACAGTCATTCACAAAAATAACTCAGGAACCCCAAGAAACATTCACGATTTCCTAGCCCGCCTTACAAAGGCTATCATTAGAGCAGTTGGAGAAAGACTTGGAGCTGACATTCTGATAAAACAATTAGCACAAGAAAACTGCGACCAAGACTGTAAGAGAGCTCTTGCAAGTTGCAAAAAGGATGTCACTGTGGAAGAGATGATTCAAAAGTGTGCCACAGTGGGCACTCAGACTCTCTATGTGAACCTGCTTGAAAAAAAAATTGGGGGCAGTGAGCCTTAGCAAAGGACATGAGAGAGCTTGGAGGAAGGAAGATTGAAAATGTTTTAATTGTGGAAAACCAGGTCATTTGCAAGCCCAGTACAGGCAAAAAGGGAAAGATAAGAAGGAGCCCATTAGAACTAGGCCCTCCAGGCCTAATACCCTATGCCCAAAGTGTGGAAAAGGTTTTCATTAGTCATCAGAATGTAGGTGGGAAACGGCAGCCCTTTTTCCTGGCCATCACCAACAATGGGGAATGGACACACCCTTGAGCAGCTCCCCAAGTTTACAGCAGCAGTACATGCAACAGCAAATTCAACAGGGCAAAACCACTGGGGATCTCCAACCTCCTTTCATGTGGTAACTGTTCCTATTTTTGCTGATCAGGAAAACATAGTGCCTCAATTTAGTCACATCATTGTCCCAGTGCAGAGCACACCACCCTTGTAGCTAGGTACTGGGTGCCCTCATAGTACCCCCTGAGGCTGCATATCAAGGTTTTACAATATACCCTCAAGTTTGGCAAACAGGAGAAACCCTCCTTAAAGTGGCCATTATCAACCCCACAGAGAGGGAGTTAAACATTTCCCTAGACTACCTGTGACCCTAGGCCTTCTTTTACACAACCAGTGTGGGTCACTGGAATGTACTAGGTTATAAAGAGAATTTGAAAAGCAAGAGCAACTCTCAGAAGGTAGATAGAGGGCTGGTATCTATTGGAATCAAGTAATGAGAAACTCTCACCCACTAGTAAGGATAACGTTGCAGGGATATCCCTTCACAGGCCTGATTGACACTGGGGCAGACAAAACAATTATTTCCAAGGATCTGTGGCCTATAGATTGGCCCCTGCAGGGCACAGACATTGATATAGTGGGAGTAGAGACAGGTTCCAATCCTGAAGTAAGTGTGAACAGATTGAGATGGGAATGTGAGGGGAAGGTAGGGACCATACAACCTTATGTGCTCCTCCTTTTGCCTATTAATTTGTGGAGACATGACCTCCATGGACAAATGGGAGTTACCATATCTACTCAGGATTTTTAATGGGGGTTCAACGGCCTCAAAAGACCTCAGCTATACCCATTAATTGGAAAAATGACACACCTATATGGGTAAAGCAGTGGCCCCTATCTCAAGAAAAAATTGTGGCCTTAGAAGAAATAGTACAGGAGCAGCTTAAGCTTAACCACATCGAAGAGTCAGTCAATGGAATTCCCATTTTCATAATCAGAAAAAGGAAGCCAGGCACATGGAAAATGCTCATTGATTTAAGACAAGTTAATGATCAAATGGAACCGATGGAAATGCTTCAACCTGGGCTACCGTCTCCCAATATGATCCCACAAGACTGGAAAATGTGGGTTATTGATATAAAGGATTGCTTCTATTCTGTCCCTTTTACTTCCCAAGATGCATGTCACTTTGCATTTTCTATACCCTCAGTGAATTTACAAAGACCATATCACTGTTATCAATGGAAAGTTTTGCCTCAAGGCATGAAGAATGCCTACAATTTGCCAGTTGTTTATAGATAAAGCCTTGCAACCTGTCCAGCAAAAATTTCTGCAGGTATATATTATCCATTATAGGGATGATATTTTAGGAGCTGCCTCTTTAGCCCCTGAGTTAGAGGTGTCTTTGACATATGTTATCGAATGCCTTGCCACCACCGGTCTTGAAATTGCAGAGGATAAGCTTCAGAGGACCAAGCCATATTGCTATTTGAGCTACACATTACAAAAACTGCAGATTAGGAGAGATCAGTTGAAGACCTTAAATGACTTTCAAAGGCTGCTAGGGGACATTCAGTGACTTAGGACTCATGTAGGAATTCCCCACGTCAGATGTCACTGAACTTTATAGTATTCTTAGAGGACAGTCAGACTTCACCTCCCCACGGGAACTCACTCCTAAAGCAGCCAAACAGCTTATCAAGGTCAAGAAAGCAATTGCACAGTCCACCACTGGGAGATAGGACCTGCAACAACCATTACACCTGTTTATCCTTCTACCCTACTATGGCAACAGCTTAGCGTCCTTGAATGGTGCTTCCCTCCTGCATAGCCCAAACAGTCTTTACTTCCTTCTCCCTTGGCTGCCACAATTTTATTGCAAAAAGCTATTGTAACATGTTTATTCCTTTCTCGTGCATACTCCAAGGTTATTCATGCGTTGTAAACTCAGGTTCAGATAGATCACCTCCTCGCCCAGGAGGTCAATTGGCAAATACTCCTCATTTATCCCTGTTCCTTTTCTCATGGACTCCCCCATCCTTCTGTCTTGATTCTTTTCCAAATGGCAGTGGATCTATCAATCTATCATCTGCAAGGACCCAATACAAGACACAGTTATTGTATATACAGACGCCACAAAAAAACAGAAGTCATCGGTTGTTTGTCCCATGAGGAAACAGTTGTATATATTAGATACCCCTTTTACCTCCACTCAGAAAAATGAGGTATATGCCATATCTCTTGCAACACAAAAGTTCCAGGAACCACTAAACATAGTTACTGATAGCCAATATGCAACAGGAGTTATAGAAAAAATTGAAACTGCCATCATTAGGAATCAGGCCAATGAGATTGCTCAGTTACTTTATTTTACTCAGGTTATTATTAGGGAAAGAACACAACCTTTATATATTCTTCATATTAATTCACATACTAATTTACCACCACGTCCCATAATTGAAGGCGATAATAGGCTTACTGATGAAATTCTTACTTTTTCTGTCTATATGAAGCTCAACAATCTCATTCCAAGTTCCATCAATCAGCAAGGTTTTTAAAGAGGCAGTTTTAAATATCCAGAAGACAGGCACGGAACATTGTTAGGGCTAGAGCATGTCCTCAATGCGTTCCTTTCATTCCACCCCCTCATGGACCATTCTTTAATCCCTGAGGCCTCTACTCTGATAATATTTGGCAGATGGAGATTACTCACATTTCATCTTTTGGTCGGCTTCAATATGTCCATGTTACAGTAGGTACCTTTTCATCATTTACCTTGGCCATGGCTCTTTCTGGAGAGTCCACCTCAGACATTGTCACACATTTATTATATTGCTTTATCACCCTTGGGGTACCTTGTCAAATAATGGCCCAGCATATACCTCTAAGGCATTTTTTACATTTTGCAAAGACTATGCCATAATTCATAATACAAGTATTTCTTAACAATCCAACTGGCCGAGCAATCGTGGAGAGAAAGCACAGAGACATCAAAACTCTTCTTCAAAAACGAAAGGGGGAGACAGGGGCGGAAAACCCTGTAATAGATTAAATCTAGTTGTGTACACCTTAAACTTCCTGACATTCAGTGAGGATGGGCTTACTCTGCCAAATGCCAGTTTGGCACAAATCCCATGAAGTGTCAGGAAGGGAAAGGGGTAAGTTAGGTAGAAGGAACTCAGGAACAAAAGAACCACACAAGTAATGTGGAAAGACCTGGCCACAAACACCTGAAGGGGGCCTGGGACAGTGATTACTTGGGGGAAAGGTTATGTTTGTATTTCCCCAGGTGATGGAGCCGCTTCAATCTGGATCACACAACAGCTCGAGTATTCACAGAACCTCAAAAGTATGCACCTGACAGAGCGGAAACACCGTCGACACCCCTCCAGAAGGAGAAGACGCCCCAAAAGGATGACCAGCTTGAGCGCAGAGCTGCCTGATCCTGCAGACACCGCTCACTCTGAATAAATCAACTCCAGGAACTGCAGCAGAGGGTGATCAAGAACAACGAGGAACTCAATGGGACTTGTGAAAAGCTTTTGCAGCTATTGACTATTATACATAATTATCAGGGACATACGCATAGGAACAATACTGTTTCGCCAGTTTGGCTGCTTGCCTTTCCTGTCAGTTTGCTTCTCTCATAAGATACATCACCATAGAAGACAGACATTAAGGGACTTTATGGAATATTACTTGCGTTCAGTGTCAGCTTGCAAAGTGTAAAACCACACTGTTGTGGGAATAAGCAAGTCATGGTTGTAACTCAGGCCCTTTTGCCCTTTAAATAGTATTGGATGGTGCAATTGATGAAAAGGAGACAGCAGAAGAAGTGTATTTCGTGTATTGTGCTTATAATGCTTGCATCTGTTGTGTCTTCTGCAGTTCTTGCAGTATCTGTCACCTCTCTGCAGAGACAAAGACCACTGAATTTGTACATGGTTATATGGTACTTTCACCCCTTCTTCCCCTGATTGCATTGTGTCTCCTTGCAGTTTACATTGTTCCCTCATGTTGCTTGTGTTGGACTTGAGCTCTGAGTGAAGTCACCACTGACCTGCATTGCCTACGCTTGCAGCAAAAAAAAAAAGGGGGGGATATGCAGAGGATCACAGGCCAGTGGAACTCTGACCCTGATGGCTGAATAAGCCCTGTCAGCTGAAGAGCCTCCTACTGGGCCTGGATTGGTTCCCCACCCCCTGGGAAGGAGTTCAAACACACAGGTGTGAGGATTATGTCCTCAGGATAAGCATGGCTTACACCCCTGGCCTGGGAACAAAGAAGTACGCAATGTCCTCAGGGGAAAACAACTAGGAAGCATCCTATAAAGGCTTGTACCCCGGGGCAATAAAGTTGGGGCTCTATTTCCCACCACTCCCAGGGTTCTGCCTCTTTTATGCACCCTCTCACAGCCTCTGGGTAGGCAACCCTTTCTCAGCCCTGCTGTTCTATACAGCAGGGCTCCCCACAAATAACATGGGAGAGAGGAGTGTAACAGCTATTCCCGTGTTCTAAGGGATGATCTGTAGCTGAGCTTCCTGACTTAGTTGACCTCCAGGCCATTCACATACTCTTCCTTTACATTTGTGGGATTCTTAAAGGGGAAGGGAGTAGGACTGGTAGCTATGTCTACCCTCCTCCGGCACAGTGAGTACTGTAGTACTATGTATATAGTGCTGTAGAATTCTTAGCAAATCAAAAGTAGTTCCTTAGGAAAAGGTCATTCACTGGGAAGACCCCTTTAGCGATGCTGCTTTGCAAATCTGGTGATAATGAATATTTTCTCCAGCACATTTTGTTTTCCATAATGAAAGTATTTGATTGGATGCTCTTCTGTTGTCTGGGCATAACTATAACTTCTATATCCATATATGTCATTACACAGTTGTATTACAGGGAACAAAGGCATCTGCGAGCAAAAAGAAGTGTTCATTTTGGCTCCTCATCATTCTTTTCTTGCTACTAAATAGAAGTTACCTTTTAACTCTCCTTCCTTGCTTCTCCCTGCAGCCTTAAGCATGCCAACTACTTAATGTCTAAACCACTTATCAGTAGGAACAAAGGCATGGAGGATCCACATATGTGCACCCATGTATACATATAAACACACATGCATGTACTTATATACACAGGCAGATGTGTGTGTGTGTGTGTGTGTGTGTGTGTGTGTGTGTGTGTAAAAACACATTTCTCTTTTTCCTACTAGAGTCCAACCCTATATAGAAGGTGTGCTTCAGCTGCCTTTCAACACTAGGTCTTACATCCTGGGAATATGATGTCTGGCATTTTCAATATCTTTTTCAGTATAATGAAATTATGCCACAAAATAATTAGGTAGTCATGTGGTGTTTATCATTGTTATATTTTACCGAAATGCGTACTTAAACTGGAGTTTGTTTTATATTTCAGCAAAATTACTTCTAAGTGACACAGATATTCATTTAGTCAAAGGACATTTCTTATAATAGTTATTTTTTATTTTTTTTCTATGTGTTTATTTTTTATTCTATGTATTCCTTTGTAAAGAAACTAAATTTTTTAGTTCAAACTTAAATGAGCAACTGTTTTAAATTATACTTCTAAATAAGAATGGTATATATAATTTTCTACTCTTTACCCCTTTTTTGTATTTGTTTTTTTAATTTTTCTTTTTGCTTTTTGGAGGGCAGTTGGGGTTATTGACTTGCCCAAGGTCATGGCTAGTTTTTGTATTAAGTGTCTGAGGCCGCATTTGAACTCAGGTCCAACTGACTCCAGGGCCGGTGTTCTATTCACTGCACCACCTAGCTGGCCTGCTCTACCCCTTTTTTGACTTGCAGGTTTTGCTCTGTTTGAATTCTAAGATTAAAAAAAAAGTCCAAGGAAGCAGCACATTGTAATGGAAAGGGCCCTGGATATGGAATTGGAGGCTTAGGTTTGAAATCCCCTAATGTGCCTTTTTTTTTTTTTTTGAGGCAAACAGAGGTTAAGGGACTTGCCCAGGGTTGCAGAGCTAGTATGTGTCTGAGGCCTTATTTGAACTCAGGTTTTCCTGACTTCAGGGCCAATACTCTATCCACTGTGACACCTAGTCTCACTCTTCTCCCCACCTAACCCCCTGCTCTTGGCCATGTGACTTTTTAGCTCTATTTATATCTATTAACCCCAGTCAGTTGACTCACAGGATGTATGTCCCTGATCATAAGAGAGACTGGGCAAAAAAGACTGTGGGTGGCTCAAAAGAAATCCAACATCTCTCATGGAATAAATTTAAATTATATGTAGGTTGCTAGCATCACATACAGAGAAGAGCTTTATTCACTATACTTTTCAATAAAACCATGGAAGAGATTGAACAAAATGTTCCACATTTTGAAAATTCTTTTTTCTCCTACTTAATAGTATTTTGGGTTTTTCCAATTACATGTAAAGATAGTTTTTAATGTTCTCTTATTAAGATTTTGAGTTCTAAATTTTTTCTCCAACCCCTCCACAAGATGGCAGTCTGATAGACTATACATGTACAGTCATATTTAACATATTTCCACATTAGTCTTATTGGGAAAGAAGAATCAACAAAAGGGAAAAACCATGAGAGAGAGAAATATTGAGAGAAAATAGTATGTTTTGATCCTGTGCAGATTTTTGTTCCTTTTGTGGCATTTTTCTTTGCTATTCAGAATGTTCCTGGGCTGCTTGCCTTTGTCTGCATGAAGCATTGCTCATGGAGAGCAAATTAGTTTCAGTATCATCTTTTCAGATGAGAATTAGGATGGTAGCTGTTCTTCAGGAAGCAGCTGTTTGCCCCCACTGAAAATGTCAAAAATTCCCAAGTCAGAATAGAAATAACTTTTGTTATTTTGTGATATTTTATTTATCTTATATTTTATAACAAAATATATTTTGTTATATATTTTTGTGAAACTTCTGTTTCACAACCCTGTGCTGATTGTTTTACCAAGCATAAGTATTGTAGAAATTGATGTGTAGCAGAAGCTATATCTCATTCATTTTCATTTTAAGAGTTCTGTCAGTGTTTACACACCGTATGATTATACCTACATGTTTTTGAAACACTGGAGCAGTAATTTCAATAAACACAAGTGCCTCCTGTGTCTGATGTAGCATGCTGGGCACTGAAGATACAGAGACAAAAAGATGATTCCTGTTCCCAAGGAGTTTCTGTTCTGCTGGAGAAGCTTTGTTAATGTTCTTTGTGATCCCTAAATGAGATAAATTTTTTCCTAGGGAGATTACTGATATAGGAGAGGAAGCAGGATTCCTGTCTCCAAGACCAAACCTTGCCACTAATTAACATCATATTCGTTATCATTTAATTTTTGTCTTGTTCTGTTACAATATCCTCCTCTCTTCCTCAAGTATCTTCCTTTTTTATTCCATCTCTACTCAGCTGCAAAAATGATGCTCCTAAAACCTTAGTCTAACTGAATTATTCCCCTGCTCAAAAACTTGTGACAGATCCTTTTTGCCTTTGGAATAAAATACACACTCTTTTTTTCTTGACACTTAAAGCCCTCATGAACTGGCTGCAGCTTCACTATTCAGGTTTTATTCCACAGAACTAATGTTTATGTAGCCTACATTCTCACCAAACCATCCTGCTTGTTGTTCCTCACACAACATTTTGTACTTTTGCACAATTGGTTCCCATGCCTGAACTGCATGCACTCCTTTCTCAATTCTGCCCTTTAGAATCCTGAGTTTCCTTCAGAGCTTAGCTCAGGGGCCACCTCTCACATGAGGTTTGCCTGATCGTCACTCCTTGCTATCACCTCTAACCCCAGCCACACACCTCCCCCAAATGACCTTGTATTTGCTTTACATATATTTTCATTTTTAATTATGTATGTACATTATTTGCTTTACATATATTTTCATTTTTAATTATATATGTACTTATTGTTTTCCTGATAGTATTTAAGCTTCTGTAGGAACTATTTCTTTTTTGTCTTTGTGTCTTCAATGTCTGGCACAGTGCCTGGCATATAGTAAGCACTTAATAAATGCTTGTTGTTGATTGATCTTTCCTTCTCTTCAAATAGATGTGGTAGTGGCTATACTGTGTTTTTGGCTCTGTGATGTTAAGATAAGTGAGATGTGAACATATCAGAAGTATAGTAATTTTACTAAGCATTGCGTCTTATTTATGTGGCAGTAACTATGTCAAGGTCTATTCAGGCTACCTTTTCTTTCAGATGTGCTTATTCTTTAATCATGGAGTTAGAATAGAAAGTACTTTAATCTGTGTTTCTCTACTGTATTCAAAATGAAAGTTATTGTCTTAAGAAATGTTTCAAGAATTTTCTCTCCTATGACTCAAGGAGAAGAGCTTCTACCATTTTGCCTTGGATTATTTGTTTTACTTTTAAATAGGCTTCATTGTTTAAATCACTGAGTTTAAGTTCATTTCTCCATACCATGGGCTACGCAGAGAAGGGAGGAAACTCATTATGTTCTTGCAGATTTCTTCTCCAAAGACCCAGCCTAATGCTTTGTTCTTTGTAGGTAAGATGGGCAGACTTGGAAGAAAAGAAAGATGCAGATAGGAAAAGGGCCATAGGTTTTGTGGTTGGACAGACTGACTGGGAGAAGATCACAGATGAAAGTGGTCATCTTGCTGAAAGAGCCCTCAATCGCACCAAATATATTTGAGACTTAGTTATTGAATGGAGTCCTTGTTGTCCTATAAGGTAAGAGTGTAACATTTTCTAAACAGTCTGTAAAGTAGTTGTTTCTCCCTGAAAAAAAATGACTGCATCCTTTCCTAAGAGGACTTATCTCCCTTGCATACTTTTCCAGTTCTTTAAGTTATGCGTGCTAACAAATCACATACCTTTGTGAGTAATGACCTATAAATGGGTTTAAAAAGGTTAGCAAGTTTGTGTAACTACTCCCCTCCCCCTACAAAGACTTGATCGTCAAGATAACTTAGACCTGCTGTAGACTTTTGAAGAGGACGTAGTGATGTAATTCCATTGTTTTGTAAGATTGTACTTTTTCTTCTGTTAAGTTATGCTATATGACACCCCTTTCTTTTCTTTACAGGATGATCGCTTTTAGGCACCCTGAAGTCAAGGACTCATGGAGATCCTTTGGGGGTCACATCGCTTCCAAGTTCAGTTTTGTGTTTTATTTCTGCTGCTTTAGTTTTTACAAGTTTCTCTAAATATTGGCAGATGATCTCCAGTGTCCCCCAAAAGGTATTAGAGTCTTGCTGTACCTGAGCAAGATGTGAGTTTTCTTTTTAACTGTTTTGGGAAGGGAGGGATTGATAGCTTAGTTTCTAAAGTCAGGGTGGGATCATGGGAGAGATCTAACAAAAGATTTCCTCCATTGTACAAAGTCACAGACTGTATCATCATTGCTTTGTGGCCGTCTCCTTTTTATACTGTATGTAATTGGTAGCTGATTGTACTAGGATTAAGAACAATAAACTTTCACTATAAAGCCAATGAGGTTCATGGGCTATACAGCATGGGCCCCTTTCTCTTGTTCTTGTTTTTTTTTTGTTTTTCATTTTATTTTTTGTATTTAATGTTGTGTGTCCTTAATGTGTGCTAGCTTTACATACCAAACCTGTTTCCCTTGACATTGCAGAACTCAGTGATTCTGTAGGACCTACATGTTGTAAACACAAAGCTCAATGTTTGATCACACATTCTTGTCTTTGTAGCTGACTTCTTTATCTTTGCCTCTTGATGGCTGGTAGTGGTTAATTTCAATTTACTCATTAGCTCCCTGGAGAATATCTGTTCTATAAAATAGGATAATGTTTTTCTTTTTTATCTTCCTCTGTTCCAGTGTGTCCTTTAAAATCTTAGTGGCCAGGACTGATATGCTCCATGGAGCTCGGTAGGATGTTGCCTTAGTGCTGAGCTTGAAATACTGATTTTTTTCAAACAAAATGATAGAAAATGGTGTGAAGTGATGAGGAGTCCTCTGGAATACAACCCTGAAATGTTTGGGTTTCTTGTCCTTTACTAGATGACTCCTCTTCAATGAACTCTGCCTCCAACACAAAACTTAATCTTATTATATAGGTATGCCAGGCTATAACCTGGAAATTTCCCAAGCTAGAACCCAAATACCCCTCCTGTCTACAGAGAGAAGAGGACCTCTTTTTACCTTTTTTTTTTTTTAAAAACAAAGGGAAAAGTCATTTTTCAGCCTGGGAGTTGGAGAGGAGCTTTCTTCCCAAACAGAATTTCCATTTCACAACCCAACACAGCAAGTCGTAAGTTTGTTTCTAAAAAGCTTGAAAATTTAGACTTATTTTCCTTTACATTTACAGTTAAGAAATTGTTTTGTTTGCTTGTTTACATTCATTGTGGTGTAAAAAGAACTAATATTTGATGGGCAATCGGATAGTTCCTTTTTTTGAAACTTTTTTGAAGATATTAATAATATACTTGAGATTATAGCCCTGAAACACTAATTTAAGGTGAAGTCCTTTTCTGTACTCCTCTCTATCCTGCGATGCTAAATGTTTAAACTTCAGATGCTTCTAAGTTCTTTAACCAGTCAGTACCGAATGTATTGTTTGCTACATTAAAAAGGAACCACTGTTTGTAGTATTTAATCATCCTTTCTCTGTTTGCTTATTGATCTAATACGTTCCTGTTAACATGCTCCTTCAGCCTTTTTCATTATGTTTCAATGAAAAACTTTTCACAGGGTGAATAATAGAAAATATCTCAATGTTTGTGCAAGGACTTGATGTTTATTTTACAGTTTACCATTTCTGCTCAGTGTCTGTTTTCATATGAAAAATAAAGCATCCAGAATGGGTACTGTAAGTCAGAAGAAGATATAGTCTTACTTTATTCCCACTAAGCTCATCTTACTGCAGTGGTTTTTATTTTTGTGTTGTGATCCACTCTTTTTTCTGTGTACAGAGTAAAAAGTGGCCATTGCCAGTATCTCAGACTGGGCCCTGTTTTGTCCTTGGAAGCATGTTTCTCTTTCTGTGCTCATGTCTTTTTATGCAAATGAAAAACAACAACACTCCTGCTTCAAAATACTTGCAGGATCAGAAAAAGGCAGCTCTCTGGAGATATGTTAAAACGTCCTTGGGAAATGAACCAAAATTATTAATAGTTAATGGCAAAACCTTTCCTAATTCACATGAGGTTAGTGCAAAGGTTTATTTGGGGTAGCTGCACCTAAAAAAAAGTAAAATTGACTTGGCAAAAAAAGGTGAACTGATTTTGTGGTTTTGCTATTCAGATTTCAGAGTGGTTACCAAATTGCCACGAGAAATTCATATAGCATTTGCCTTAAAAATGTGTTATGGATTGTGAAGATCGTAATAGAAGAAATTGAAAGAATTTTAACGAATGCATTATAAATGGGAGCAGAATGAATCAGAAACAGCCATAGATGTATTGAAAAATACATTAAATATAATGTGAAATTGGTGTGTGTGTCAGTTTGTTGCTACCTCAGATCTATTAATGTGTGTATTCTCTTTGGGAATACCAAGGACTGAGCTAAGACCTAAATTTTTCTCTATTCATTTCAATCACACAAGAAGCCTGTGTGCCAAGGTCCTGTGCTGTAGGGATGCAAAGCAAAAATTAAAGTCCTGCCCTTAAAGAGATTAAATCTCTAGCATTGACTGGACGAAGTGGGATGGAGGGACGGCGTGTGTATATAAAGGAGGAAAGGACCATGGGGTCCAGATCTCTGTTTCATTTCTCTAGCAAAGAAATTCTACTGAGGAAACTCCTTTTACCTATGAAGATAGGCAAGTGGTATCATACTTAGAGTCTTAAGGATTTATTTGGGTGCACTTAGAGTTTCTAAGTGATACGCTTTTAATCACACAGCCAGTACAGAAAAGGCTGAAATCCAGGTCTTCATGACTTGGATGATGGCTTTCTATATTACCTCTCATAGAGTTCTCTATACTTTCTATGGTCCTAAGAATCTGGGAGGGGTGTGTATCTGTGTAGATATAGATATATACATACATATGTGCATATATACATATACACATTATTCCAGTATTCTCCATGTCACTGCAAAATAAGTTGAATAATGATGGGGGAAATCCTAACATCTTTAAATTGCAAAGTGAATGAAGTAATCCATGACTTCAGCTATGCATAATGTGATTTCACGTATGATAAATCGTCTCTGAACAAACTTTGTTGGAACAGGGATCTTATCTTTTTCCCTTTTGGGGGATCACTGAGATTGAGGTTAGTATTGCCCTTATCTTTTAATGACTGATAGCATAAGTCATTTATCCACACTATACCATTTGATGTTGACATTCATTTTACTCAAAATTTACTAGGAATTTATTTCCTCTTTATGAGTTTGAACCTAATAGATGACATATTTTGTTCAAATGTGGGTTAGAAATGGAGATGTTTTAATGTCTGAAGTAAAAAATATCCCCTATCTTATGGTTACAACTCCTTTTTTTAGGAATGCAATAATTAGCTACAACGTTTGAACAAATAACAAAAACCACATGCTAACTCTGGGGACAAATGCTGTAGAAATGCCACAAAAGGATTAGCCAAGGTACAGTTGAGTTTTTCCCTTTGGATTATAACCCTCCCACTTGGATGCTCCGTAAGTGTCTGCATTGATGTTTTCTTCTGCAGTTTCATACCCTGTAGTAGAATTGACGACCCTCTAACACTGACCTTGAGATCTAATCCCTAGAAGGGCCTATAGGTTTGAACATGAGGGAACAACAAGGGAAAGACTGATAAGTTTGCAACTTAAGGTAGTCATTCCTGTTTGTAAGAAGCTTGAAATCTTTCTCAAATATGCACATTTGGTGTTCGTTAGCATTTGGCAATGTTACCTAGAAGAAGAACCCTCCACTATATTTGAGTGATCAAAGTCATCTGTATTTTTAGCTTAATTAGTATTCTTTTCTTGAGAGAGATTTTTACTCTGTGTTTTTGACAGAATGTGTTCCTGTCCCCTTAAGATGTAACTAGAATTTATTTTTGTACATGTTTTTTCTTTTTTTCCCATGCACAGGATAAAGGACACTTAAGACTTTACTATCTTTGATTCAGGGTTCTTCCGTAGTTGGCATGTACACTTTCTCTTTAGAATGTTGAAACTGGAAGGCATCTTTGAAACCTTTTAGCTCTACTCCATGTTATAATGGGGCATTCAGTCCAGAGAGATGGAAGAACTTAATTACCTGATGTCACATAACTGGGTAGTGGTAAAATTAAGAAAAGGATTCAGATCTAGTGTTCTTAACATTAGTCCAGACTGATGACTTCCTTAGGAAGGACATTAATCTTGAATCTAGATTCCCTTTTGTACATTAACCAAAAGACTGGACTTTAAAGTATTCAAAATATTGATTGGGATATGGCAAATCTGTAATACCAATAATTACTGTCTTTAATGCTCTCTCAAAACACTTAACATGTTTGGCCCTATTACTTAATGCCTCACTTAAATGCTTATTTAAGAAATTCTCTGATCTTTGTTCCCAGGTAGTTACACCCAATAATAAACCTTATGGGAATGTTTACTGTATTACTGCTTGAAAACAGTACAATTTCTTATAGAAAAATGATATGGAAAAACAGGCATATAACAGCATGTCAGGTAGTTAAGTTCTGTAAAGCAAATACCCAACTTCTTAGGCAATGTAATAACTTTGCCATGGCTTATGTGCTTTTCTCCCACTTTGTTCATTGGCATATAATATATTTTGATTGCAAAATTAACACAGTTTAGTTTACAAATATTTCAAAAATTCTCCATGTTTTATCTTTCCCCCTTTTCCAGTATAGCAGTAACTTCAGTGGTAGATGTCTACAAATGCATAAATCAGGGAGGTATAACAAGTTTAAATGCTTTAAAAATCTGTGTGTGTGTATGTGTGTGTGTGTGTGTGTGTGTGTGTGTGTGTGTGTGTGTAGGGGGTGTAAACATTGGTGAGGGATTAGAGAGAATTAAATATTACCATTCTAGTTATTTTAGGCAATGTGCAAGTTTTTTAAAAGCAATGTTTCCTTCATATCATGGGGGTATGGTTAAGTTTTGTTCCCTTTAAGGACCAGAAAACAATAAACAGTTATTTTAACCTCAAATTTGCAATAGAACACTTTTGTTCATTGCTTCCTTTAGTGTGAAAATACTGATAAGGGCCTTATTAGGTCTTGTTTTCCACTGTCCCCATTTCTACACACACTTTTGGTTATAGCATTTTCTGCATCTAAAAGGGGAACTTATCAGTACTATCTAGTAAATAGTCAAGTTCCTACTCTAAAGGAAGAAAATTGTTTCCTTTGGTTAAAATAGCACCATGGCCTATACCTGGATATGAATTTTACCTCAATATTTTGCTATCAAATCACCATTCTTTTGTATTGTTTCTGCCTTGGAAAAATGGAAGCACTTGCAGCCCCTCTCTGGCAACTAGCAGTTTGAAGGTTGGTATACTTTTGCCATGTATTGATTTCTTGAAGTTTGTGATTTATTACACTCCCTTTTCTGTTGTTTTTTTAAGCCCCCTGGTATTAGCATGGGTAAGACCCTAACTTTAAATTCTTTCCAGCTTTTTTATAAAGTTTTGTCAACCTCCTTTTGGAGCCCTTGATAGTAACTGATAAAAAGCTAATAAATTTGAAAATATTTTAGACTGGAAAAAAGTAACAGCTGTAAATCAGAAAAATATAGTTGGGGGTAGATGTGTGTTGTGTTTTGATGGACTGGAAAAAAATAGACATTTCAGTTAATATGTATTTCTTTTTTTCATCAAATTCTTTCCTTTTGTGACCACTTCCTCTGGACTAATATTGTTCATTTGTTCTGTGCCCCTGGACTTGGATTTCTAATAAGTGGGGCAATTTCTTACACAGAATATTTGCAAAGGAATAATGAAATACTTTCTTGAGCCATCTGTGTTCATTACTTTTACCTTGATCTGCCAAGACAAAACACTCTAGTGAGCTTTCTTCTTTTCAGAGCAAACTACTTTCATTAGATATGAATTTTATTATTTTAAAAGTATTTAAGTTTGTAAGATCAGAAATACATTCTTTCATAATTTGAATAAACGGAAGCTGTCTTGACCCTAGTTCTCTCCCCTGAATTGGTAAGTTGTGAGTGTAAAAATTTGCTGAGATTTAGTAAATGTTCAATATGTAATCTCTAGTTATGTGCGTAAGTTCACTGGTTGTTGGACAAAGATTGTATGGTAAGAAATAAACAGTTAAACTAATGTTTGCATTTGATCTAAGAACTGTGTAATTCTTAGCAGCCTCTCCCACTTTTCCTGTTACTTTGTTACCAATACTGAAGAAGGAAGGGAATGCACAGGAATGAGGATCATAATGTACTTTAGTCTATATCATCAACATGAAGTGGCCAAAAAATATCATGTTATCTGGTTGCTAATTACTTGGTGAACTTTTTCGTACTTAGACTCGTCCTCAGACTACAAGACACAGTCGTTTTCAGGGCCTGTACTCAAAGCCTTTCTGCTTGCTAAGATCGGCTGTAGCTTGGGATCCTCCAAAAGAGCCATTGGGAGCCTTGGACACCTTTATAACATGATGAAACATCAGAATTGAAACTTATTAAAGAGACAGACTACTATAGGAAGTGAGCCACCTCTGTATTGACATTCTTACTAAAAACTAAAAGGATTAAAGAAGTTTTAACTAAATGAAAAAATGACATTCTCATTTTCAGATCTCTTTAATAGAGTAAATAATAGAACTGATAGAATTGGTTTCATTATGTGCCAAAGACGAGAAGAAAATAATAGTGGCACTTGGCCATATAACCTTGTAGTGCTCATGGGTGAATATGAGCAAGTACATCTCCAAGGAGATAATTGCAACTCTTATGACAATATCTCTTACAGAGGATAGAGAAAATCTATGAAGAAAGTGACAAGATTTTTCTAAATGAGTGAACATGTTTAGTTATTTCATTGCAAACTCTTGACAACAGGGAAGACAACAAAAAACAATGGTGGGAAATGTGACTCAGGACTAATAAGAAGAAAAGATAACTTTTTAGAATCAATCTCATGCTTGTACACCATGAATTCATGCCTTTATCTTACTCTTTCAAAGAAAGATTTTGAAAAAACTGGAGGGGACAAGCATTAACAGCATCATGAAAGTGAAGTTGACTATCAACATATAGAAAACAGCTGGTTAGAGATGGAGACATTTTTTCAAAAACAGCTATCTGTGTATTCATCGAATTAGAAGAAGGGCTAAAGATAAGACAACATAAATGATCATAGCAGCTCAAACTTGACTAGATAAGATATCAACTCCAAAAATGTGAAATGAACAAAACTAAAGACATTGTTTCTGACTTCCGTTGTTTTTTAGAGAAACTTAAGTGATGGATACCCTGAGATATAATAACTTTAAGTTGAGAGACATGGCAGATGGACAGCACAGATTTGAAATTAGTAAAAGTTTTATTGCAATACAAGTAAGATGAAAGATGGACAGCATAGCCTTAAGAGATAATTGAAAGGAGAGTCTACAGAAAGCTTCACCTGAGATTTGGCTTACATCCAAAGATCATTTGAAGATGAAACCAGGAGGAAGTTAATAAACAACTGCACAGTTTAACAGACCTGCCTTAGTTTTCAGTGATCTGTTTCCAGCGACAACAGTAGTAACTACATATTTTTGCTGTACTACCTCTGTATCCAGTGTACTGTGAGATAATAGCAATAGAACTTCAAAAAATGAAGTAGGGAAGAATGGTTAGAACTAATTTGACCAAAAAGATCCAGAAGAAATCCGTGGTTGGAGGCAACACAATTAGAAGACATTCAAAAATCTGTTTTTAAGATATCTTGAGGGTTTTTTTTTTTTAATGGAAAAGATCCCAGATAGTACTTCTCACCCTGAAAAAAACAAGAGCTTTTCCCAAAATTCTTCTTTGTCATGATTGGGGGCAAGGAGAGAGTGGTGGTGTGGAGAGGTGAAGAATCTTGTATCCTTTTTTTTTTTTCCATTTCTCTCATCTCCAGCCAAAGTGTGACTTATTCCTATAGTGGTGTGTTCTGTGACTGCAATCATTGTATTCCATTATATTGAAAGAGTTAAAAATTCAGAAAGTTATTGATCAAAGAAGTGCATAGTGATCCTAGACAGATTGTTGTGATGACCAACTCTGTCCTGCACATGAGAAATTACTTAATAAATTATAGAAAATAACAAAATTTGAATGATGCAGCTAAAGCAGGTATGGAAAGAAGAATATCTCTGAAAATTAAATAGGATTATTGAACTAAACTAGAAAATCTAAAATGAGCTCAAAGGAAAAGACATTGGGAAATTAGAGAAATAGGTAAAATTGTAAACAACAAAAAACATTTAAAAGTAAGAAGTGGCCTTTATTAAAAAGACTAAAACAAAAATCAATAAGCCAGCTAACTGTTTCTGTAGTGAAGAGCACTAGACTTGGTCCCTAGGCTAAATAAAGCAGAAAAAGAAACCCCTACGGCAAAATATTATAATTATTGATGCAGAATTTATAAGTGAAATTTTAGTTGATGGGTTTTTGTAACAGAAATGTTTAACTTTCAAAGTTATTCATTATGACCAAGTGTAATATATTCAATGGATACAAGGATCAAAGGTTTTACTTAAAGCCAAGGACAACAGAGAAATACTGGAAGCTTTCCCAGTAAGTACAGCAGTAAATCAAGAATGTCTTTTATCTCCAATATAGTTTGACATAGTAGTAGAAATGCTGTCTGGCAATAAAACAAAAGAGAGAGCATCAACATTGACCAAAAATGAGGAAACATCCATTCGTAGATGGCATGATGGTTTGCTCAGAAAATCCCAGAAAATAATCAAAGATTACTAATCAAGACAGTGTCAGTAAAATAACAATACAAAATCCCCCCAAATAATTGATGTTCAATACATTAATAAAAAGATTAAGTGATAGAAATTTTCTCTTAATATTCCAAAAATGCATAAATTTCTCAGTTAACCTACCAAGTCACACATAGGATTTACATCAATACAATTAAAATCTTAAGGAAAATTAATAGAAAACTAGATCAGTGGCAAAACCAGACAAACAGGACCCAAAAGCAATTGAACATAACATTCCAGTATGATAAACCTATAAGCACAAACTATTGGGGGAATGACTCTATTTGACAAGAACTACTAGGAAAGCTGAAAAGCATTTTGGCAAAAATAAGATTTTCTTATACCATATACCATAATAGGCTACAAATGGATAAGTAACCACAATCACTTAACATATTAAGGGGTTGGGGAGAGTGAAAAGGAAGCATCTTTCACAAATATGACTAAAGGGGATTTCTCAATGAAACAAGGGGTCAAAGTGTCCATAAGAAAAATAATTATGATTTATGTAAAAAGCTTTGTGTCAGCAAAATGAGACGCTGTTGAATAAGGCAAAAACTGCTCAAATTATCTCTGATTATAAAGTCTGATATCCAAGACATAGACAATTGACAAACATAAGCCAAGATACCATTCCTCCAATATAAGAGAAGATTCCTGATCTTTTGATCAAAAGAAATGGGTTTTCCAGGGAAGAACTGCAAACTATCAATAACCATATGCAAACTTGCTCAAAATCATTAGAGGAGAAAAGAAAATTTAAATGAGGTTTTGTGTTACACCCACCCAGCAAATTGTCAGTGACTTAAAGGGGCTGTGAAAAGATGAACATAACATTGCCTATTGGTGGAACAGTGAATTAGTCCAGCCATTCTGGAAAACAATTTGTAATTTAAGCAAGAAAGTGATTGAAATATCCTTACCCTTTAAATTAAAGATCCCAAGATCCCACTTTTCAGTATATAACATACATACTGGAAATCAAAAGCAAAAAGAAAAGCCCTATAAATGCTAAATGGTAGCAAAGAATTGAAAGTTAAGTGGGGGCTTATAGATTGAGCAATGGCTGAAAAAATTATGCTATATGAGTGATGAATGTAATGATAAGAAATGTGAAGAATCAAGGAAACACATGATAACTTATATGAACTGATACAGAGAGAAGAAAACAGAACCAGGACAATATAAACAAGAAATGTTAATGAAAATAAAAATAAATTTACTTGAATCCTATGTAATCATAACAACTAGTCTACCCTGAAGAAGAAATGAATATATAAGCCTCCTTTATTTATTTGGGGAAATGAGGATAGGGAAGACTATGGAGTGCAATGGGTTGGTTTTGTTAAGTTTTGTAACTGTTAAGGCCAAGGGCCCACAAGGGTAGTTGCAGTATCTAGAAATGATCATATCATGTAATAATAGCATCAATAAAAAAATTTTTTAATATGAAAATACTCTAGATCACATAAGAGAAATGCAAATGAAAATGGCTCTGAGATATCACCTTATATCCTTCAAATTGGTGAAGATGACAAAGGAGAAATATCGGAGAAGCTGTGGGAAAACAGACATTAATAACACTGGATTTTGAATTATTCAAGAAAAGTTATCAAATTGTTCTGGTCATACCTATTGTTCCAGTGATCCCACTTTTGGGCATATATTCCAAGGAACTCAACGACATAAGTGCCTCACCTAGGCCAGAATACTCGAGGATTTTTTCAAAGAGCAAAAAACTGGAAGCAGTGGCTGCCCCCATTATTTGGGAAACAGATGTATAAATAATGGTACTCTATAGTTATATGCTACTGCCCTCTAAAAAATGGTGACTAAGAGGAATTCTAAGACATGAGAAGACTGACATAAACTGATCAAGTGCAGAACTAAGAACAGTATATATGATAATTATAATTTAAATGAAAGCACACTAAAATACAACCAAAAGTCATTCATTATGGAAATCATGTTTGACTAGAAAAGTCTGGCCATTCTTAAATCAAGGATGAGAGCAAACAGTTGGATAAACAATGCATTCCACTGATACCACTAAGATAGTAAAGAAACCAGAAGTCCTCTGGTAAATTGAATGGACCTTATGTGGAGGATTCATTAAAAGACAAAAATTGAACAAGATAATAAGGGCTGTTTGCATCTTCCATCTTCCCCTAATCGGAGGACACATGTTGAAATCTCACCTACTTAAAAAGATCTATATATAACTCACCCATCCCTTGATGATTCTAACTGAAATATTTTGAAGTGATAAGGAAATAAAAGCTACTCATAAAACATGATCTATGGTGCAGATTTTGAAGTTTATCATTACAGCTCCAACCAGAGTGTATTTTTTTGGTTGAATTCTTCAAGGGCAAATTATTTTCTGATTTATAGATACCTATTGTAAATGGAATTACCTTAGCTTTTATGCCTACTAATTAAGTCAACATTTTATGCTAAATAAAACTAATGTAACCTTGGAAGAGTTAATGCAAAAAGGCCTGACAGCCAAAGGCTTCACACAATGAGATGCTGGTTTGTTGTGCCCAAATAAAGTCAACAATTAAATGTGCTTTTTTATTGAAACCATGTGTATGCCCCAAGCCTGAAAACAATTTTAGAGTTTTGTAGTTATAATGGAACTAGAAAAAATATTATAGAAGACATTAAGTAATTTTTTTTTTAACTTGAGGGAATATAGGGGACCAGATAAATCTTTCCTGTGGCATCTCTTTGAATTTAGAGGAGAAGCATTTGTCTGATAGGGTTATTTATCTTTGTATTGATGGCCAATCCTCATAGGTTTCCCCGAATATGATATTTATTACATCAAAGAATATTTTTAAAGTGTGGCTTGTTGAGGCAATTCTTCTGCATTAGAGATTTGTGGCTTAAGGATTTTTGTAAGAATAGGTCAGTGGCAATGAAGACTCATTTGCTCCTTCCTCCAGGATGTGACATTACCTTTCCTTAGTAGCCATCTCCAAAACTTCTGACTACACAGAAATTGAACAGTAGGAATTGGTAGCAGAAAAAGGAGGGAAGTATTTCAATGTGTTTAACAATGAACTTCAGCACCAGCTTTGAAGGCTTTGCATTATTGGTCATCTTTGCTTTTAATGTGAAAGACTGCAGATGGAGAACTAGCAGAGGAATAGCAAAGTATTTCTTTTTTCAGCCACATCATAAACTATTAGCTACTTAAGATGTACCATAACTGTGATTGGGCATCCCCACAATGTTTTTGGTAGACTACCTTGATATCTTATCCTTGTGAACCTCCAGTCACCTGAAAACTGCTTGACAAAATGCTCAGATACAATACCAAGATGACAACTTACTTTTTCAACATTGAAAACCCTACAGAATCTTCAAAAGAATGAATTGTTAACACTGAATGCTTTGTGGTGAATGTTGGTTAGTTAACATAGTAGGTATAAGAAAACTCATTTAATTTTTCATTTTAAACATGAAGTCATTAATGTGGTTGAAAAAGCTAAGGAAAAAAGTACCTCAGGCATTCACTAAAATTTTCTTTAAGCAATGACAAAACATTTAAATGTTGATTTACTTTCAGTTTAAAATTTTTTATTTTCAAAATGGGTATGATTCAAAACTTAAGTATGATTTCTAGCCTCACAACCAATATGCATACTATGAACAAGGAATGAAGATGTTTAAGCATGTGTTTAAGAATACTTGCCAAAGTGCCATATAGAGAAAGTGCATATATAAAGAGTGCCTTATAGAGAAAGGCATATTTTGAAGTACAGGTTTATAGACTAAAAATGTAGGGGGGCATTAGTAAAGGAAATCATAGCAAGCAAGGTGAGTTGAATCATTTTCAACTCGAGAGGACTAGGTGTTTCTCTATGGTAAGTCCTACTCTTAATTTTTTTCATGATGTCTAGTTGTCAATAAAGTACAATCTAGCAAAGAGGTTTGTACCTGTGTGTTTCATTGGAAGTTTTGACATCTCATCTTCCCTGGAAACTTCTTGGCACCATTTAGCCTTTTGCAAAGCAAAACTTTGCCTTTTTTCCCAGTAGAGAAAGCTTTCTGTCATTTATGTATTGTCAAGTCTAACCTCAATAAACTCAATCCCTTATGAGGTCAAAGGATGGGAACATGGGAAGTACCATGTGTGGAGATGCTTAAAATATCAAGATAACAATGATGGACAAAAGCAAATTGAGAATGTGAAGAATAAATATTAAATGCTACCAGATGCAGAAAAAAGATATCTTTTTTCTTGTGATTTAAAATAGTGAGAACTTTGTAAAGCATATAATATCTTCATCACTCTCTAATCTGCTTAAGAACTGATTAGCCTCAAACCCTCAAACCGTGTAATGCAGTTGTAAATACTCTGAGTAAGTGAGTCAGGGTATATAAATACAAGTCACTGAAGAAGCTGGGCTTAAAATCAGTGGCAATGACAATAAAATGAAGGGACTTAGGAAGGAGAATAGCTCATTTCTCTGTGAAGAAAATAATCCTGAAGCCAACTTTTACTTGAACCTTGTAAACATGACAAAAAAATTAGGATCAAGAAAGCATTGATTCCATGTTTTAAAGAGCCAGATTACTTCAGTTCTACTGCTGGTATGATAATTGGTCATATAGAGATGAAAAAATATAATCTACCCCAAACAGCTTGTTTAGTGGATGTAGAAACAGCCACCGAAAACCCTATTTTGAGCAACCAGTGGGGAAATTTTGGAAGTGACAAATTGGCTGTAAGCTGCAAGGAAGCATTAATTAGGCTTTATGTGTGGTCAGCTCAAAAAGAAACCAGACTAATAGCAAGTGTATTAGTTTATATTTTGTATCAACTGTTTTGTTGATTTGAGCTAAAGTTTTTTGCCTTTATTATAATCGCTAGCACTTTGTTTAAAAAGAGACATTAAATTGGTTACTACTTATTAACAATTTCCCAAGCATATTAATATAGTATTAAGTTAATATAGTATTGTGTATTTAGCAGGAAGGGATATTAGGTTATCAAGTCCAACCCTATCATTTTGCAGACGAGAAAATTAAAATTGAGGCCCAGAGAGGTTGTGACCTTGGGGGTCACACAGGTGTAGCAGAACCAAGATTTGAACCCAGGTTCTTTGACTCCCAATCTAGCATTCTGTCCACTATTAGGAGGCTGCCTTTGCTCCCTTAAGTAACTTCAACAAGTAGTTACTATTTCAACACAGGGATAGAAGTTCAGCTCTGATTCCAACCAGTGCTGGCTAATGTTCTTTAACTGCTGCTATATCCTATAAACACTGAAGTTAGAAATGAAAAGATTTTGGTAAGGGCATTGATCGAGAAGGAAAAGCAAAGAGGTACAACTAAAGAAGTTTGAAACCTGAAATTATAAGGGTTGAGGACAATTCATCTGTGAGCAAAGTATAAAAATGAAAATAGTATTAGCAGTGAAAATGTGTATAAGAAGTAGTTCATACATATGGTTAGGATACTTTCCCAAGGATGAGTTTGGGTACAAGTAGCAGTCACAGAGTGGGAAAATAGTCGTTAGGGTAAATGTCAAAAGTATCAGGATTTGGTATGAGGTTCTATATAGCAATAAAAGAAATGGGAAATCTGTTCTCTTAGAGAAGAACACCTATTTGAGCAGGGATAGTAAAGAAATAGCTGAAATGTTTAGGAAGAAGACAGTACAGTAAAAGTGGACTAATAAAATGAGGGAGTGGCAGATGAACTAAAACTATGACCTGAAAAGCTGGTTTTTAGTTAAAAAGAAAAGAATCAGTAAAGAAGATACAACTATTAAATCATGACCTTTTCTCAACTTGTCTGTAATCTTAGTTCTAGGCATTCAAATGTCCTATCTTTAAATACTTTTCATTGACTCAAAATTTCATATATATATATATATATAATTTTTTTTCATCAAAAAGGCCTTTTTGTATATGATTGCCTGGGCTTTGATCTTAATTAATTAACTAAATTAAAAAATAAAGATTTGTGGATTTCAGAAGCAGTTGCAGCTTAGGCCATGTTTATTGTCAAAGTTTTTTTTTTCCAGTAATCATATTTCATTTGCTTTAACACCCAGAGTAGTACACCTATAATATATCTAAGCACTTGATTATATTTGGTGCTGGTGTCCTTTTGCTACCACATATGCAGTTTATATCAAGGATCTGTGATATCTGTGGGAATTTCTGCACTAATCTAGATCATGACCTATCTATGATTTAATTGATAAATCTTAGGGCTGTGACTCAGCAGGCTTCAGTGACTTTCCCCTGGTCACACAGATTATCAGTGTCACTTGTAGGATTTTAACTGAGGTCTGCTTTACCTCATCGTTGTGTCTACTCAACTGTGCACATATCTCCAAGACAGAAATGATCAGAGCCCCCTCCCCCTCCTCTTAAAGACTGTTTTGAAAAACCAGAAACATTTTAAACTATCATCTTGAAGTGGGTTGGTCAACAAACACCTCATCTTACTGCCACAAACCTAGGTATTTTAACCAAGGTGTAAATTCTTGAAGCAATTATAAATTATTGTGACGCTCTTTTGACTAACAGGTATCATAACTTCACCTTCAGTCTGGGGTGGAAATGTGTTATTGATTTTAGCCTAATTATCAGGGGTTTTTCACTCTTTTTTTCCCCCTCCTAACCTTCCCCATTATTGTATGCCTTTCTCCATGTCTAAAATTCTTCTTTACTCTGCATTGTGTGAATTCAATAGACCTACTCACAGAGTTTTAAAATATCACCCAAAGGTAGATTTTTGCTGTTCTGATTACAGTCTGGCTTTGGGGGAAAAGAGGCAGAGAGGTAGGCAATGAACCAAGGTTATGAGAATTAGAAATTGTATTGAAATAGATTCTTATAGACAATTAAACATAAAATTCCAAAAAGCATCATGACTTGAATTAAATTATATTCAACAGACATTATTAAGTTTTAGTTTCACCTAAATAGGTAGACAGTTAGCCATGAGATTTAGCAGAGTATAAACTCTTGCAGATCCTACCCAGCTGGAAAGATTTAATCCATGGGCTCAAGTATAGATTCAAGGGTGGAGAACCTATAGTCTCAAGGCCACATGTAGCCCTCTGAGTCCTCAAGTGCAATCTTTTTGACTGAATCCAAAACTTCACATAACAAATTCCTTTAAGAAAAGTATTTGTTCTATAAAACTTGGATTTAGTCAAAAGACCAAGGACCTAGAAGGCCACATGTGGTCCTAAGGTCACAGGTTCCCACCCCTGGATTAGAATAACTTGAGGACCGGTCTAACCAATTTTGTAGAGACTTAGCCGGATGCCGGCAGGGTATTGAATTTTTTGACCCTATCAACTCTTTTAAGTTATGGAAAGGGTGTGATTCATATCTGTAGAAGTATATTTAGGAAATCACAGATTTTTGAAGTATTAGAGCTGCAGAAGAAGATGTAAGAAATCTGCTAAAATTCTCTGATTTTTGCCAGTATAAACCTAGAAATCTATGAATGCGTTTGTTTGTTTTTTTTAAATAGAAAAGGGCCTAATTGGTTTCTGGGGCTTTGTTAATAGGGCATGTGCATCGTCATCTCAACATTTTATGTTTTGCCCTTCCTCAAATGGAAAGGAAATGATTGTCAGTCTATCACTGTATAGGTCGTGTTTACGACCTATACAGTTTATATATGCTGTTAGAAAACAAGTCTTTATAAATATTCCTTGTAATAAACTTTTTCCTGCAACAAGTGTCATTTAACTGCCCGCTTTTAACTGATAGGCATTAAATCAGAATAAACACCAGTGAGACCATGGAATGCTGTTGAAGGGATAAACAAATGTAAAATGTTTGAGGAGAGTATGTATGTGTGAATATGTCCAATTTAGGAGAAAATAGCTGCCTATTATATCTTAATGGAAAGAATGAACAATTGATTAGCAGTATTTGGGTTGCTAGAAGAACTCAGTTCTGCTCAGTTCACATTCAGTAAGTGTTCCCAGCAGAGAAAGTTATATGACAGAAAAAAGGAAAATGCAATAAAATTGAATTCTTCCATTGGCCTAGTAGATATGTGTATACATTCTTCTTTTCTTAGCTCTGTGGTTAGGGAATGCTTCCTGGAAGGACTGTAGGGTGCAGAAATGGTTTCTATTTTGATTGGAAACATGATCTAATTGAATCGCTTCAGATAAAATGTTTACTGCCTTAGAGGTAGTTTGGGTTTACTCTTTAATGCTATTGAATTTCAGGTTTGGGACTCAAAACAGGACCTCTCTGTATGAGATAGTCATGTGAACTTGTAATCATTTCTCATTAATGACTTTTCAATGCAAGTCTTCCATAGACATTGTGCTCAGTTGCTCTGTTTATATAATGTGGAATGATTGACTACCTCAGAGTTATACTAGAGTTTGCTTGTTTTAAAACTTTTCAATTTAACATGGATTTTTTAAATAAAGGTGTTATAGCTAGAAAAAGGCTAGGCAGGTTTGAATGTAGTTGGATTAGCATGGCATTTGGGGAAGTTTCTTTCTAAACCAAAACATAACCTTGAAGGTTTCTTTCTAAACCGAAACACAACCTTTTTAGAAGGCTATCTTTACACTTGAGTTTTTACTTAAAGAAAAGGGGCCTAAGTTCTTTATATTTAAGAAACCCACTAGATATTTAATGAAAAGTTTTCATTTCACCAGCTATGACAATTCCAGAAGCAACAAGTGTAGCAGTATACAGAGGTGGGGAGGATGTGTGTGTCCACGTGGAAATAGTACAGTCCTAGGCCTTCCCTAATTAGAATTACAGACCTCAAACTGAGTGACAAGCCTGTGCTGCTTTGTAAAAAGGTTAGCTTTGCAAAGGACATGCTTCTATGCTTTGGGTGAGTCAACAGTTTGCGGTGGGCCAGAAAGTTAATTTCATAAATTCATCAGGCTGTGCCGAAGATAGGCAGTAGACAGATATGTCACTATGGAGTAGTTATTGTTCCACTGCCATTTGCAAAACTGTGCTAACTGCTGAAACCGCCCTAGTATGACTGCAGGTGTGACTCAGACTTCCCACTGGGTGGGTCCAGTCAGTATATTACAGTAGCTTTTGAGCTCTGGTTTTCTCTTCTTTATTACAGAGGTTGGTCTCGCGAATGCTGTAGTGCGCAGCGTGCAGTGCCGCCAAGCTCCTGAGATCTTTGGTGAAACCTTGTTTGCAGTGGGGGATTGCCATCACCAAAAGCTACCTCCCTGGGCATCAACCGCAATGAATAACTAAAGACTTTTGATAGCCTCTAACTGATTGGCTGCTTTCCAGTTGATAGTAGTGAGTGAACTGCAGTGCATTTAAGGTCTGTGACACTGTAAAGTCTCCTTAAGTTCCTGCAACAAGTTGACCTGAAGCACTATGTAAGTGTGTCCTGGATCCCTCAGCTAGGTACTAAACTACATCTGGGGCATTAGCCATTGCTGGATATCACTGATTTATTACTATGTTTTATGTGTATTCCAAAGAGGTGGGATACTTATTGAATATATCTATTGTGGACAACTTAGAAATTAAGTACCCAGCCAAGAGGACTAGAATGTGATCCTGTGGAATCCTTACTAAGTTCCAAATACCACATATAAGATAACCCTACATAACCCATGTGAAGCTACCCACTTGCACTTAAGTGATGTAACTTCATAGTATTAAACCTTTTGAGACTCAGGGAAAAGAATACTGGCAAAGAATGATAATAGTCCTATTTATTTATTTTTCTTTCCCATATGAGTAAAGCTATATTCTTTGCCCTTTAATACAAATACATGTTAAGCTCAGGCCAGTATCTTTCTGGCACGTTATTCCGCATTTCTTGTCATGAAAAAGGATAGTTCTCTTGCTCTAGTAGACTCTTAATTCTGAAGTAGCTCCTGTGGACAGCTGGAAGATTTGAATATCTCAGGAATGTCACTGTCCAGTTTTGAAATGATTTTATAAATGGGTTTCTTCCAGGAGGGGTCTGAGTCTTTCCCTGCTGTGACAGCATTGAAGAATTCCTGCAGTGTCAGGCTGGCAATTTCCAGGAACTGGTCTGGGACCTGCCAAGGCAAAGAAATGAACGAATGGCAAGGCCATCACACACATACACAATATCCATTCCATGGTGAGTGTTGGGCTGGGCATCACTGGCCTAGCGAAGGAAACACCAATCAACTGAGATTCTCTCTGACTTTTGTGGGAATAAGTTCCAGGATCTCCTTCACCAGGCACCAAAGAATAAATATAAACCAGATGGTGGCAACAACAAGAATCTTCCCTGTGACCACACAAGGAACATTCCAGGTTACCATATTTGTAAATCACCTAGGTGGTCTGACATTTTAGTAAGCAAGTGTAATACCTTGTCATAGACAAATCTATGGTTAATACCCCATGCCTGTTTTTCGGTGTTTTCTTATAAGCCTGACATAAAGAATATATCTAAGTTATGTTACCTTTGCTCATACCCAGGCATTCCCTATTCCCCACCCCCAACTCCTTCCCTTCCAGGCTAACTTGAGTATCTCAGAATTCTTTGGCCCAAGGGCCAACTGGGAAGCAAGCCCAGAAATCTGATTCAGGCCAGACTATAGAAAGTGGACCCAAATTCCTGGAATGTCACCATAAATAAGCAGGCTCCATCTGTTAATTCTGGGCTTGAGGACCCAGGGTTTTGTCAGTCTCTGCATGTCAAATGGTTGTCTCAAAGTTTAGAGATGTGGCATTAACTTATTCACTTAAATTGTTACTTCTTTGTTTTTAAGTAAACCTGAATAAATCAAGTAAGCATCTTGAAACAGCTTTGCTATTTCATGTGCCAGCCAAAAGAGACTTCTTAAGCATCAAGTTGTATAATTCGGAAGCAACCAGAATTTAAGAAAATCTATGAAGCGTTGAGGGTAGAAAGCTGCCCAGGTGGTTCATATATGACCTCAAGGGATTTACTTTACTTCTCTGCGACTGTTTCCTTGTCTGTAAAATGAAAGGGTTGGATGCCATGATTCCTAAAACCCATTCTAGCCTTGGATGACATACTCAAGACAAAAGAATGACACTCTAATTCAATTCCCTAGTTTCCAAAAATCTTTTTGAAACTTCTGATTGAGCACCTTGCCAACTGAAGTCAGTACCTCCCCTCCCAGAGGTAGGATTTTTGTAATCATGTTTGTAATCTGTTTGTAATCATGACAAAATATTGATGAATGGATTAACAAATTAATTAATAGTGTGGTTTTTAAAAGGGGAGCATTTATTATAGGATCAATTCTGGTTCAGAGAAAACAACATGTTAGTCTAATAATGAGTTGTCAGTGGTGGATAAGAAATTTGTCTGTTTCTTTGTGCAGAAACATCAATCAAAACAGGGCTGTAAAGTGCACCTGTATTGGCAGCTTTACCACCTCCTTCAAAAAGTTCCTAAGGGATTGGGAATTTGAATCTTGCATAAATATTAAGATTAAAGTAGATTTCTCTCTCTTCCCAGACCCATGATAATTTCTAAACAAAGGCCTGAACACAGTGGGACAATCAAAGGGAGGTTTGTTCCACTCAACTCCATTCCTAGTCTTTGGCAGCGGTAACTTCTGGATTAACTATGTATAGGTCATTCTTTTGTGTGTGTGTGTGTGTGTGTATTTTTTTGGGGGGGATGGGGGAAGGCAGAGCAGTTGAGGTTAAGTGACTTAACTTGCCCAAGGTCATACGACTAGTATATGTTAAGTGTCTGAGGCTGGATTTGAACTCAGGTCCTCCTAACTTAAGGGCTGGTATTCTAGTCCCAGTGCCACCTAGCCGCCCCTGTATAGGTCATTCTTAGTAATCTTCCGTTGGTTTCTTACGGAAAGCAACATCATATTCCCTTAAACTCTCAACATCATCACACAGATATTGACTATAAGACCTTGTGGGAAACAAACAGGTAGTCTTACTTCAAAGTCATTTCCCTTATTGTAGTGCGTGTTGAGAATCCGGAAGAGTTCGGAGTTCCTGGGAACTTTCAGCACATTTGGGTTTGTGATTCCTTCAGAGATAGCTTGTCGGGCAAATTTTTCCATCTGGATGTAATAAAACTCACGAAAATTACTGAACCACTTGATGAGCTGGGAGGTGATGCAGCGATTGAACTGAAAAAAAAAATTTCAACGGGTCAGAAATTAAAATGTTCCCCCTATTCTCACAAGACCCCAAGATATGAAATGATCAACAACCAGTTCAGAATGATGGGGTGACGTGAACAGCTTTTTGGCTTCTCTAAAAAGCATTGCTTTTTTTTAAATTGCAGGTGTCATGGTTATTTTCCATATTCTTCATTTAGAAATAGAACAAAATCAGGGTTGTGTTGCCTATTAGGAAAAATTACTTCTTCAGCTTTCTGAACTCCTCTTGGTTGTTGACTTTTATTCCCTAAGGTGAACACTACATTGTATGCAGATGGAAAATAGAGGCAGCAAAATACAGATCAGCAGGTATAGTGCAGAGTCTCAGACCTCGTGGCTGCTGTTAACCCCCCACAGAAAGGAATAAGACATGAGTAATTTGTGTAGGGACAACCTTCTAGGAAATAGCTTGTCAACAACATGAAGCTATTTGAGTATGAGTAAGTCAAGGTTTGCTTCAGACACAGAACTAATGATAACCTAGGGGAGTCTTTTCTATCATAGATAGGGTCAAGAACATAGGTCACTCAACAAATTCTTCTTTTCTGCTTCCAGGAGATCAAAGCTAAGTTTCCCTTTACTCTGTCACGGTTGGCATGCATGGATACATACATTAGGTCAGCCAACCCTAACTTTGAAACAATGTCAGTTGGGGATGGGTTTAAATTTCTAAAGGTACAAATCGTATTACTTTTTCTAATCATCCTTTTCCAATGTTGTGTCTCACTGATTAGAACCTTTTCAGTGAGAATATTGAACCCAAGGACTTAATTTACTGGGGCATTTGAGGGCTTTGGTCCATGTGACGGTACACATTCCTTCCCACCCTCTCAGTTAAAAGAGGAAAACTAAGCAGTAGTTTGAGTATTTGTTGATAACCACTGTTGATCAGGTACTTCCAGAACAGTAGGGACACTTTGTATGCTCAGTTTGCTGCAAAGGCCACCTGAGGTCGAATCAGCAAAGGGTTAGGGAAGAAGACTACATTCCTATGATCTTCTTCTAGCATCCTCTAGCTGGTAAATTATTAACCAGCTCACCAAGGGGGAAAAGTGTGCAAGGCATATTTTAAGTTTAGTCTGCATTATTAACACTTTCTTAAGTCTAGAACCCAACAAAACAAATCAAGCCCTGATTTGTAGCATTTGCCAACATTGGAGGTGCACATGCTTACACTGAAAATTTAACAGTTGGCTCTCAGGTAAGCTAGCTCCAGCTGTGTCCAGTTAACACACCCCTGCCTGCTTGCCTGCCTGCCCACATACCCACTCTGGCTGGTGGTGAGTCAAGATCAAGACAGCCAGCCACTGTTAACAGCTACTCAAGAGAAACTGTGATAAGTTAATTTGGATCAATAGCCCAGCCCTTACCCCTCTGGATAGAAGATGGAAAGCCAGACATCTCCTGCTGCATCTCTCTGTGTTAAACCTATTTCTGTGACCCCACTGTATAAACTTCATGCATGTAGCCCTGACTGGATCAGAGCTGTCTACTGATCTTTCTTTATGTTCTTGTAACTTTGCTGCTCAGGTGAATGACTAGAACTAGAGTGGTGCATTGTGGGAAGAACACCGCCCAGAGACCATGTTCCCAGTCTTGAACCTGGCACTAGCTATATTTTTTGATCTCTGAAAAGTAACTTGACCTCTACAGTAAGTTTCCTCAAATGTGAAATAAGAAGGTTGGACCTAAGGTCCCTCCCATTCTTAACACTATGATTCTAAGGTCTTCAAATAAATTTTTTAAAAGCTCACTAAAATTTGTACTTATTCTTGTCTACCTTATAGCTCCTGTGTTGTCCTACTCAGCCTTCATAAGGTCAAATAAGGATTTGTTTTCTATGTACTATTTCAATGTGTTTCTATAACTAGCCACTTAGGGGTGCTAAAGTACATGAATCAAAGTAGTAGGACTGTGACCGTCTTCTCCCTTGCTAAGTAAAACCAAAGCAAGTATTTTCAAAATTGTTGACTGGTTGTATCAGCCATGCAAATGAATTGGGTTATTTTTACCTGAACGTCTGGGAAATAGGCTTTCAGGAGGCTGGAGCTTGGGTAACGGGTGAAGAAAAACATCAGCTTGGCCTTCTTCAGGTGACCAGGGTTTAACCCTTCCTGGATTTACCCCATGGTCAAGGAGAGATAATTTTTATCAAAAGCTCTGAACTATGAATTGTCTTGCCCTTTGTGGTTTTTATTTTCCCTACAAACGGGTGCTTTTCTTCCTTTGCTGACTAACTCAGAAGAGATTGAGTATTATCACGTTTCTTTCCTGATGTTTGGTATCATATATACAGATTATTTTATTTTATTTTATTTTGCCATTTGGAGGGCAATTAGGTTAAGTAACTTGCCCAAGGTTACAAGGCTAGTTTTTTTTGTGTGGGTGTTAAGTGTCTGAGGCTGGAATGGAACTGAGGACTTCCTGACTCCTGGGCCGGCGCTTTACTTGCTGCACCACCTAGCCGTCCCAGATTTTTTTATTTTATAATTCACCTGTTTCACATTTTGAAGCTTGAAATCACATGATATATAACTTTACTTCATGGATTCAGCTGTGTTTAAACACAAACACAGAGTAGTTTATGTGATGCCACATCTCTAATATTCTGGAATACTCATTTGACATGAGGCATATTGGTAGGGAAGTAAAATTTCTAATTAAGATTAAGCAACTGGCCCCCTGCTTGATTAATGATTTTACCTTTAGATGAAGAAACAATTTGAGACTTTCCTTGTTATTATTGTTTTTAATGAAGAATATATCGTGTGTGTATGAAGATGCCAACCCATTTAAAAACCCAAGCAGAAAGATTCCTGGCCTCTCTAAACTCCGTTTTCCTCATTTGTAAATAAGGGCATTGTATTAGGTGGATCTCTAAGACCCCTAACATTTCATGAATCTATGAGTCATGCATGAGCATATGCAAAATTTAGTTCAGAAATTTGCATTACCAGAAATTAAGATCTAGACACTAGCAGACTACCTGCTATTATTCAAGTAGTTTGAGATTATATATATTGCTGATTAAGTCATTAATTTTGATCCTTGTGTCTAAATGATGCTTAATATGGGGTGGCTAGGTGGCACAGTGAATAGAACACCAGCCCTGGAGTCAGGAGGACCTGAGTTCAAATTTGGCCTCAGACACTTACACACATACACACACAAAAACCTAGCCATGTGACCTTGGGCAAGTCACTTAACCCCAACTGCCCTCCAAAAAGCAAAATAAATAAATGAATGAATGACGATTAATATGGAAACTTAATAACAGCTCCAATCTGGACTTGGTAGTCCAAGGACCTGTATTTAAATCTCTGCCCTGTTACTTATTGCATGATCTCTGGGTCTCCCATTTAGACTAGTTGACCTCTTAGAGTTCTTTCAATTCCAAACCTGTGATTCTGCATTGCTATCCTGTATTCATTCTAGAAGCATAAAGAAGACCATCAGACTGGGGGGGAGATATGGAATTAAATGTTTGCTTGTCCTTTTGGGGGGGGGAGTTTTTACATAGGAATAATCAATTCTGAGAGAGTTTGAAAGCAACAAAAGTGAATAATAAAGGGGTGACTTTGACTTAAATTAGCTACCATGAGAAGTTTTGGACAAGCAAACAATAATGATAATATTTAGCAAAAGAAAATCAGTTAAGGACAGTAATCCTTGAGCAATCCTGAAACAGTGAAGTAAATAAAACTTATCTTTGGCATTCATCTTATTTTAATGCCCTCTACTCTGTCCTGCTGGCCTAGGCCCTATTGCTCTCCCACTAGACCCTGGTCCTAGTAATCCTCTTAAAGGGCTAATTGAGATGGTTTAAGACCCCTCTGCTCAGAGGTGTGTGTGTGTGTGTGATTTGAGTACTCTTAAAATCTGTTAAGTTTTCAGGAATCAAGAGAACTGAGTTTCTAATAAGTAGATAAACTTTTTTTTGGGGGGGGAAGAGGGGTGATATGGAGGAGGATATTTTGGAATATCTTGTTATCCTTCAGAATATTACCTTATTGGTAACTACTTTGAATGAAGTATTGGCATGAGACCAGCCCTGGAAATTCCCTTTGTCTTAGTGACAAGTATGAAACTATGACCAAAGCTAGATCCAAAAATTTCTCAGTAGGCAAGAACAGTGGGTTCAGAACAGTCTAGCTAGAAGAAATTTAATGGAGATACATGTAAGCTCAGCACTTGAGTCCAAAAAAAAATCAACTACCTTAGTAAAAAGGTGGGAGAGATGTCACTTGATCTCTTATAATGGAATACAAACTCAGGAGAGGCAATCAGTGGGATGTAGCAGTCAAAAAAGCTAATGTAGTCTTAGACAGCATTAATAGAAGCATCCATTCTAAGGGAGGTAATAGTCCTACTTTGGTCTGCCTTGGTCAGGTCATGCATAGAGTATTATATATCAAGTTCTGGGTGTCCATTTTAAGAGAGACATTGACAAGCTAGAACTCACCCAGAAGAGGAATGGTGAGGGATGAAAAGTCATGCCCTAAAAGGAACTGGGAATGTTTGGATCAAAGAAGGTATACACACACACACACACATATAAAAAGATTCTTTCTTGGGCGGCTAGGTAGCGCAGTGAGTAAAGCACCGGCCCCAGAGTCAGGAGGACCCGATTTCGGTTCTGGCCTCAGACATTTAACACCCACACAAAAAAAACACTAGCCATGTAATCTTGGGCAAGTTACTTAAACCCAATTGCCCTCCAAAAGGCAATAAAAAAAATTCTTTTTTTTCTTTCTTTCAGAAGGCAGGGCAATTGGGGTTAACTGACTAGTAAGTGTTAAGTGTCTGAGGCTGGATTTGAACTCAGCATCAGCCCTGACTCCAGGGCTGGTGCTCTATTCACTGAGCCACCTAGCCACCCCAAGATTGTTTCTAACTAGGAAGAGAGGTTATACTTGTTTTTCTTGACCCCAGGAGGTCAATATAGGAGAGAGGCAGAGTTCAACCAATCAGAGGAAATACTTTTTTAAACCATTAGAGCCATTCAGTTTGCCTCAAGAGGGGGTAGGTTACTCACCACCAGTGTTCTTCAAACTAAGACTTCCAGAAATACTGCTGGCATGCCCAGTATTCATGCCCAGATAAAGGTTGGATTGGTTGGCCATTGAAGTCCCTTCCTATCCTTACATTCTCACCATGGCAGCATGAAACAGAGCTTTCTATGTCTGCTATTTTATTCAATGCCATGTTAGAGTGGACATCTTTGGATCCTTCTCAGATAATGTTGGCAGTGCCTCCTCTACATTAATGAACTTGTACAGGTGTGCTAAACATAAAGATTTTACACTTAGGTCATCCTTTAGGTTACTACCCCCATCATCTAATTTAGTCTGTGACATTGTCATGGGCAAAGAATGCCCCAAAATTTAAAGTTCCAACCCCATCCTAGAATTCCCCTGTTTTCATCAGATGACCCTTCATTCTGAAAGATTCTTAACTAGGTAGTTATTACTACTTACTCATATGACATCTGTGGATAACAGGGTTAGATAGATATTGATTTTTTTTTTTAAGCAATTGGGATTAAGTAACTTGCTCAACGTTACCCGGCCAGTTATTTCTGGGTGTGGTGCTGAGTGTCTGAGCCCGGGATTCGATCTCCAGGTCTTCTCAACACTGGAACTAGTGCTCTTACTCGCTGAGCCACCTGGCCGCCCCGATATTGATTTTTTAAACTGGATTTTTTAAACCTTAATTATACTACTATTGTCCAGGACAAAGGGGCAAGAAATATGTAGACTGCCAAAGCCAGAAAGAGGTAGAAATTTGAAACACATAATGGTATAGAATTTAGGTACTCCTTTTATCTAGGACCTATATCCAGGTGAGTCATCCCAAACCATGCCTACCCTTATATATAAATACTTTGCAAGGCAGCAGTATCCTGCTACTTAAAGCTTATGTGAGCTCAATAAATTTATACCTGGAAAAATCTCTGGGATCAACAGGGTAAATAGAAAGGGAACAGAGAAATCTAGCTTCTGCTCCTGCCTTTGCCCCAGTCTGACTTTGGGTAAAGTAATTTCCTTTTCTCTTTCTATAAAATTTGGATAATAATATTATATGCCAGGCTATTACATTGATAAATGTAATCAGATTCAATCATATGTAAAATTTTCCTGAGCACTTGCTTACTCCCCCTATGACTACCCTTTGCCACTCCTTAACACTACATTCTCTCTCTTATTTCATCAGGGTCTGTTTCCCCATGAATTGTCAGGTATTAATACTGTCTCCAAAGTATCATGCATGATGGTTTTTATTCTAGCACTTTTACCTTGTATGTGTTAACTACAACTACCAGGATTGAAAGCATTGGATAAAAATATTAAGGCATTAACTGATAAAAGACCTAAAGATATCTCTCCTGGTGTTAAAAGAATACTTGGAGTGAAAAAATTCTTCAAGACCCAAAGAATTTAATTTCTAATGGCAGAATGCCAGGCACCATGACAAGAACTGGAGAGAATCATTTTGGCAAGACTTCATGGAGTCCATGAAATAACACTATAAGTAATTGCCAACTCTTTGCAAGGCTGGCCTTTGAATGCAATGAAAAGTTTTGGGCTGCTGTAAAAACTGGCATGGAAGAAAAAAGCCATGAAAGAGAAGCCTTAGCTTTTCTCCATGTATCATGGAGGTCTCCCTCTATCATTTATAATTTTTTTTCAGTTTCTTGAGGTAGTGGCAAGACAGTCTCAGTGACCAATAAAGGATATGTGGACAGAAGAGAAAGGAATCACATCTGTGTCAGTCTTTAGGTTGTCTTGTTCCATCTTCACTGTTGGAAGAAGAGCCAGACTTTCTACTTGGCTAGAGGTGAAGGACAGTGGGTATTGCTGCTGGCTCATACCTGATGACTGCTGTTTAATAGTGCCCCAAGGTAGGTCTAGAGACTGTGGGGAGGAAGTATCTTGAGAAGAAGAGATTTGGGAAGGGCTATAACCCCAAAGGCCATTTTGTCCATACCCTAACAGTTGGCTAAGAATCTGTTTTTCTTGAATATGAGAAGTCACAGCTAAGTTTCCTGGAGGATCCTGGTGGGGTTTCTGGGTCATTCTTGAATTGACTAGGTGCCTTAGAGAATCTGAACACTTCTTCATGGACAGTGGCAAAGCACTCGTGTGGGCCTCAGCTTGTGATTTTGCCATATTCTGGGAGCTTTCCATAGGAAGCTGATCTTTCTTTGTGTTCCCTGTAGCAGTATAATATCCACTTTTTCTGTCTTGTCCTGACACTTGGATGCTGTTTACGAGTTGAGTCTGGTAACCTGATGGTTTTGATAATACTTTTCTTAAGACCGAATCCACAACCTGTGACACAGCCCCAGCTAATTCTTTCTTTAATATCTCTGATAGAGTTTTCTCTTCATAAGTTATTAACCAGGGAACCATAGATTGACTTTCCTCTTTAGAAATTTTGGGTTTCTCTCCTTTGGTGAAGTTCCTTTTCAGATCCTTGTACTGATTAATGTCTGCAGCCCAATGGCCATTATTTGAGTCATTCCTGTATTTTAGAGAGTCCTTTTTCCTTTCAATGTCTTCCTGCCTTTGAGCTAAGGCATTGTGCTCAGAAAGTTGGAAGAGTCTCTCTTGAAGATGTCTTAGCTGCTGCTGTAGCATTTGAAATTGTTCCTTAAAATGGTGACTTTCTCCCTTCCAGTTACCTCTGCTGACCCCTGCCCACTCTCCCCCATGGGGATTCTGTTGCTGAGGAAGTTTTTGTTTCCTCTTATTCTCCCTGCTTTTTTCTGTGGGATGCCTACTATACTTTTCCCTGGAATTGCTTGAGGGCATCAGTGGGTTTGGTGAAAGAGACATGCCTTGTATAATAGTTTCTACTCTGGCCCTTTTAGCTTGTATGTGTTCATCACAAAACCAGTCAGAATCAACGAAGTTAGAAATGGTGATTTGGTCCCAGGGAATGGGTGAGTCTTGCCCACATTCTCTGGGAGATGAGGTGCTTCCCTCTTCTTTCATAGATTCTCCCATGTGAGAATATGTCTGAGATTTAGAGGAAAGAAAAACAAAATTTGGATCCATCCTGATGATTCCTCCCAAGCTTAATAAGTAGTAATAATTTCACTGGAACTTAGAACCAGAGAGTATTCATAAGTGTTTTATTTTGTTTTTTAAAACTGGAGTGGGGTCTCTCTTTTCCTAAATACTAAGAGCTAAAGCTTATAGGACTGTTCTCAGGAATACACTGGTTCATTCGACGAATTTTCTCCTCTGAAGTTAGAAGAATGAGAGGGAACAGGAACAGGAGGAAAACTTTGACTCTTCAGTTCCAGGATTCTAAGAAAGACCATAATAGGACCATATTTTCAAATTCTGCTTTGCAAACTCCTGAAATGGAAGAGAAAGAGAACTTAATTTAGAGATGCATAAAACTTGCCTTTCAGGGAGGACCCTATTTGCCCATCTGGGTTTATGCTCAATTTTTTTTCTCATTTGCATTTTGGGTGCCCATACCTGTGCTATTCTTTTTTTAAAATTATGGTCATTCTGTCTTCTGACTAATTTTAGATGGGGTTACCTATTTTGTCTTGCCCCTACAAAGTATGCTATATTTTACATGGTTTTTCTTCTACCAGGAACCTTCTCAAAACTTGAAAGTCCATCAGTGGTGGGAAACCTGTCGCCTCAAGGACACATGTGACCCTCTAGGTACTTGGGTGCAGCCTTTTGACTTAAGTCCAAGTTTTACACAACAAATACTTTTATTAAGGGGATTTATTCTGTGAAGTTTAGATTCCATCAAAGGGCTGCACTTGAGGACCTAGAGGGCCACATGTGGCCTCGTGGCCTCGAGGTCACAGATTCCCCACCCCTGGCTAGATAAACCAATCTCCTTCTTCTCCTCTCCCCCCCACTCCCCGCCCCAACCCTGCCCCATGACCTTTAAAAAAAAAACCAATTCATATGGTTTCAAGTGGAGGTTAAAAGAAACTCCCACTCTGAAACCCCCCAGTTCCTATTATAACCATTTACATATATCCTACCTAAATGAACTCCCTCCCCCTGCCACTCCACACCCTTTTGGGTTAATTTTATTAATTAGAATTGCCTCTGTCAGGGAAATCTCAAGTCTACAAGAGTGTCTTGTGTTCTGGGAAAATCCTATGTTGCTCTAGCCACAACAGTCTCAGGATTGGAAGAGATCTCAAAGATCATTTATTTCAATCTCCTACATGAAGCTTAAATCACCTCTGCAGCATACTTATCATATAATTACCTAGCCTTCACTTAAAGATCTCTGCGTATGGAGAACTCATTGCTAACCAGACTAAACATATTCCATTTTTGGACAGCTCTAACAGTCAAGAAATGTATCCTTATATTGAGCCAAAATCTTCCTCTCACTTCCACCCATTACTCCTAGTTCTGCCCTCTGGAGCCAAGAAAAAGAAGTCTTATCTCTCTTCTAGATGATACCCCTTCAGATAATGAAGACAATCTATCTTCTCCTCTTCACCTCTCCCACTAGAAACCCATATTCTGCCTGGAACTACTCTGATAGGTGAACTTTTGCCTTTATCTTGTCTAGAACCAGGCCTGCATGTCACTTCCTGGTTCTTCCTTTTTCTTTTTTATTTACTATTCTATTTTTTCCAATTACATGTAAAAACAGTTTTTAACATTCATTTTTTGAAATTCTGAATTCCAAATTCTGTCCTTCCCTTCTTCCTCCCTCATTGAAAAGGTAAGCAATTTGATATAGTCACACTGTCACAAACCAAACCAAAGAAACAAACAAGAAAAATAAAGTTTAAAAAAAATATGCTTCAATCTGCTTTGAGACTCCATCAGTTCTTTCTCTGGAGGTGAATAGTGTTTTTCATTATAAGTCCTTTGGAATTGTCTTGGATCATTGTATTGCTGAGAATAGAAAAGTCATTCACAGTTGACCATCATACAATATTGCTGTTATAGTGTATGATGTTCTCCTGGTTCTGCTTATTTCATTTTGCATCAGTTCTTTCCCAGTTATTTCTAAACCAACCTCTTCTCCTCCAACTCCTTATTTATTTAGCTACTCTTAATGTCTTTCCTTCCATTAGAATGTAAGCTCCTTGAGGGCAGGGGCTGTCTGCTTTCCTGTACTTATATCCCCAACAAACACAATGCCTAATACATAGTAGGCACTTAATAAATGCTTTATCATCCATTCATTCTCCAGACCAAATATACCCAATTCCTTTAGTTGATCCTTAGGTAAGAGGGAGTGTTCCATACTCCTAGCTCAACAATTACATGACTTCTGAGTTGAATCAGGTTATGAAATAGATGTGAACAAGGCCTATCTCTGTTGAGTCAATCAGAGATATGAGCAAGGTGCAAACAAGACTTAGAAATGTCTATTGAATCAATTAAAGGTATAAGCTGTCACCTAACTTGCCTTTGAGCTATTGGATGAAAGTTTCCACATAAGAAATATCTCATGATTGGTTGAGGAAGGTCAGTCATGCATTATGGGGCTGAGATAAAAACAACATATCTTGTTCTTAATGCTGACAATTCCTTTTTTATAATCCTATAAGCACAAGCCTCTTAATGATATTTGTACTTCACTGCTTAAAGAATCTGTGATTCAGTGTGGGACCCATCTGTAATTAGTAGATAAGTCTTAGAGAGTTTAAGAGACTTACCTCTGGTCATACAACTAGTAAATGTCAAAGGTAGCATTTGAACCCAGATCTTTCTGTCTCTAGGTCCAGTACTCTATTATATCACACATTTTCTCTAAAAATGTATTAATAATATGTCTAAAATTTTATCAGGATTTGCTGTAATGCTCATTAGCCTGTAGCATTGACCTTTATCTTTTAAAAAATTGGGACATTTGTTTAGTGTCTGAAATAGAATTTTGTTACTCCTAATTACTTAGTGTTGTAGAAAACTGAAGTATAGGTGGCAGAGTCTTTTAGGTCATTAACACTATTACAAAAACACCAGTGAAAACAAGAAATTATGGGGCGGGTAGGTGGCACAGTGAGTAAAGCACTGGCCCCAGAGTCAGGAGGACCTGGGTTTGGATCCAGCCTCAGACACTTAACACACACACACACACAAACAAAACCTAGCTGTGTAACCTTGGGCAAGTTACTTAACCCCAATTGCCCTCCAAAAGCAAAAAAAAAAAAAAAAGAAAACAAGAAATTATAGATCTTAAATCAGAGTTGCTAGATTGGTTTGCTTTTACATACTAGCACGATCAACAAAAATTTGTAGGATCTGACCTGTACTTAAAGAAAATCAACAGTTGAGGAGAAAATAGACTGGAGTGGGGAAAGATTTGAAGCAGGGAAAACAACCAACAAGCTATTACAAATAGTCCAAGTGTGAAGTAATGAAGGACTGGCCCAGAGTGGTAGCAGTGACAGAGAAGAGAAGGGGACAAATATAAGAGACAAAGATTGAGTAACAGGGCTTTCCTCCACCTGTAGCATGGGACTATTGTGGTATGTCTTGAAGGGAAGCAGAATAGACATCTCTAACCTCTTCTTCCCTGACTTCTTCAAGGAAGGTTTTAATTACTGCCAGGAGGAGAAGCAGAAAATTGGGGTTAGAAGTTTAGCTACTTTGCCCTCTTCAAAGAGACAGGGCTACTGGGCTAGAATTTATCTGTTCCCTTAAATATTATTAGTCTAGAGGATGTGATTTTCAGATTCAATCTAACTTCTTGTTGCTAATTTCATTAATTGAGGAGAGCAGGACACCCAGATTTATATCTAAGTCTTAACTCCCTTTCCATCAAAACCCAGTTCCACAATGAACACACATAGTAAGGAGGCACCCAAGAAACCCATTTATTCAAGTTGATAGTAAAAAACAAAAACCAGAAAAAGTATGCACACATATATACATACACTTGTGTGTATATGTATATATGTATATGTACACAGACAGACACACACATACATAGACACACACACAGGAATACTTACCAGGAATGAAGAAGCTCTCCCACTGGAAACAAGGTAACTGCATTTAACCTAGAGAGAGTCTTAGATGTCACCCAGTGAGGCAATGAGTATTATATCATTTTAGTACTAATAGGTCGAATGGCCTATCCATGGTGGGATAATTTTTTACTCAAAGGGTCATTCTCTTTGATTCATGACCCAACCTAGAGCACCCCAGGAAATAAATGTTCACGATATACTTCACAGGCACTCAATCTACAATCCGGTACTGTGTATGCAATAGCCTTTGTTTTGTTCCCTATAGAAGATGTGTAAGATGAAAAGAATTCACAGAAACCTGCAACAAATACAGAAACACAAATCACTCAAATAGCTCAGTAGGTTCTCCTCAGAAAGTGAAGACACCTTGGGGGCTCCTAAACAAATAATCCCCATTCACCTCAGATTTTTACTGGCCTAGAAATTCATGGTAATATCAGGGAAGTGATGACAAGGTTCAGATTTCCTCCCCCCAATCCTCAAGATGACTTCCATCCTCCAGCTGTGTGAGCTACAGTGGCAGTCTTCCTGCTTCAAGGAGCACACTGCTGAGGCAGTTTCCCTTTAGAAAGTTCCAGTATCCTTAATACACTTGAATTTAGAATTACCCATAAGGTAATCATTAAACATGAGAAAGTTCATTCTGAGGAACTCTTACTTGCTGACCTACGCTGAGAAAAGGAAAGAAGCAAAACAAGGCATACAGGAAATGGAGCTCTTAAGCTTATTATATGTTTCTCCCTGGAAGTCACCATTATTTTCTCTTTGGGATGCAAAAAGGGAGAAATTTCCCTTCCCCCCTTATTTTATAAACTACAGCAAGAAGGGAGAGAATGTGCTAGAAAAAGAGTTGAACCATTTCACAGCTCATTTTATAAACTACAGGGTAATAGCAGCTCTTTTGGTAAGAGTTCAATGCCCTTCTTGCCCCTACTTCCTACATAGCCAAAATATTGGTGGGGGGGGGGTGTCTTTGTCATCTCCTATTCAGGAAATTCAAGTTGTTCCCTGTTACCTCCAGGATCAACTATAAAACTCTGTTTGTCATTTAAAGCCTTTCATAACCTGGTCCCCTCTCACTTCGCTAGGCTTCTTGCTCCTTACCCCACAGACACTTCCATCCAGTGACACTGGTCACTATACATCTTGGAGGTATCTTCAGTCACTGAGAACCAATCAGAGGAGTTCCCACTGTCCTCTAAGCTTCTGCTGGGGGTGACGGGGAAGTACCATCATCCTTCCCCACACAAAGAGCTTGATTCCATGTCATTAGTCAATTGGAAGCATGGTTTGCATCCCACCCTCCCCATGGAAACCAATTATTGGGCTGGTCTCCAACAAAATCACACATACTCATAAATCTTTCCCATTCCATCTGCTCTAAAGCTATGCAAATTCTCAACCTTCTCCCTTCTGAACTGGGCATCAACCCTTATGGGTAATTATAATCTAACTCTCACCACAGCACTCAGTGCAGATGACATTAAAAGAATCACACCTCATCTTCAGCATACTCACTAGGAAAAAATAATTTATTGATTGTGCTCAATCAAAAACACTTGTACAGTACTGCTCTAAGTAAAGTGTTACAGCACTTGTCCGTTCCCATGAGAGGTGCTCTTTAGACAAAAGTCTGTGTCCTGTAACCTTATCCAGTTGATTGTGGGGATTCATCAAATTGATCAGGATATGACACTGATCAACCTCTCTTATACATGCCACAATCTATTCTCCACTTTTAATCTCACTATTCCATACATTTAGAATATTTTCCTATATTTCTACCCAACCCATCTATATACATTTATATATCTGTAATCACTCCAGTATCTTTACCAAGAAAACCCCAAAAGGGGTTACGAAGAGTCAGACATGACTGAAATGACTGAACAACAAGCTTACCATTACTTTGGAGAGAGCAGTTTTAGTTGAGTGAGACCAGAAACCAGACTGAGAAGTCTTTACTTCTCTCAAGTAGAGGAAGTAGAAGCAATCAATGGAGACAGGCTCATAGAAGGCAAGGACCATGATTTATTTGTCTTTATATCTTCCCCAGCCTCTAGCACCATACCTTAGATATAATAGGCACTTAATGTTTGTTGAACTGAAAGGAAATCCTTGAAAATACAGGCATTCTCCAGACACTACAAATGGTATGCTACCCACAATATCCCAGAAAGGGTATGAATCTTTTTATTCCTAAGAGGGCAAAACAGCCATTACAGAAACCAGTCATCTGTGTGACTATTGGACAGAAAACATAATTTTCTGACACAAAAGGTATGAACATACATTAAGATATAAAGACAAATTATAGCCCTTCTCCAGCACAGGGCAAGAAGGGCTTAGATATATGAGTCTTGCCATTCATTATCAGCAAACCCCCCATCTTTGAGCATTTAAAACCAAAGATACAAAATCCATTTCCTTTTACTGACTTTTGTTGTTGAATTGGATTGATTCCCTGCACAACGTGAAAGTGGCATCCTCAAAAACCACACTTCAACCACTAGCACAGAAATGGTCGGGACTCATGAACAAGCTGCAAGTCAGCATTGAGCTTCCCTTGACAGCAGATGCAAAACACCTATGAAATGGAATGACAGACAGCCACAGAGTGTGTGAGACACTAAACGGGCAATCTCCTTTTGTCTGACTGAGGGTAAAGATATCAAACCACAGCACATGGGGCCTAATAGACAGTTAGACTGCGGTAGCTACAGTAGCATCATCAAGAAAGAACTCCCAGCAAGCCCCTTCCCTGAATGTCTGTAATTAAGTAGTCTATTGCCAAAGTGGTTCCGAAGGAGAAAGCCAGGATCATGAGAAATGTGAGTACCTCTAGTGACTAGAAGATACTTGTGTTCCTTTGAGTGTGGGTTTTTAAGAAACAGGAAGGACTTCTGGATTTTGTTTTAGAAACAAACCAAAATAACAAGATACTTTGACGTTTTTGGATAAAAGGTGCCATCTGTTGTTATTTTTGTTATAACCAGCAAATATTTCTTGAGTACCTGCTATGCACAGACCCTGTGCTAAGTCTGTGTGGTAATCATCAATATCACCATTACCATCATTTAGAGACCAGCCCGAGTTGGTCCATAGAAGATTCAATGACTTTGGTTTAGTGCAATTCCTTCCTTTCTTTCATCAGCAAAGGCTTAGTTTCTTTTGGCACAATTAATTCAGTGAGTTCCAATTGTTAGTCTAGTTCCCCAAAGAGACCCTTGCTCCCAAAAGTCCTTAAGGCAGGTAGATGGGGTAGTGAATAGAATGCTGGAATTAGACTCAAAACACTTTCAGTTGCTTTTCAGTCATGTCTGACTCTCCATGACCCCATTTGGGGTCCAGAAATATTGGAGTGATTTGCCATTTCCTTTTCCAGATCATTTTACCGATGAAGAAACTGAGGCATACATGGTTAAATGCCTTGCCTAGGCAAGTATCTGAGGCTGGATTTGAACTCAGGAAGCTGAGTCTTCTGACTTCAAGCTCAGCACTCTATCTGCTATATCACCTAGTAGCCCTTGGAGGCAAGAAGACCTGAGCTCAAATTCAGCTTCAGATATTAACTCTGTGGTCCTAGGCAAGTCCCTGAATTATTTTTGGTGCTTTTTTGGAGGGGGAAGTCAGGGAAATTGGAGTTAAGTGACTTGCCCAAGGTCATATGACTAGTAAATGTTGAGTGTCTGAGGCCTGATGTGAACTCAGGTCCTCCTGACTCCAGGGTCGGCACTCTATCACCTAGCTGCCCCAGTCCCTTAACTTCTGTCTGTTTCAGTTTTCTCATCTATAAAATGGTGATGATAATAGCACCACCTCTCCAGAGTGTTGTGAGCAAATGTTAATGTATCATCATTATTGTTAAGTCCTTATGAATCTACCTAATTGAGTGGGGTGATAAGATTTATGAGGTGACTAATCCCCAAATTTTCTTCCTTTCCCCCTGGATGCCACAATGAATGGGCAACCATTAAAAATTTCACTATTAGAAATTTAATGTTTTAAGCATTCTGGTGTCTTAAAATGCAAATACTCTTAGGAGAAGTAAGTTTCAGAGTTAGTGGCATTGAGACATAGTGACTACTTACTTTCAGGTTAGTAGGGATCTATGAGATGCCAGGAGAAGGTGAATGAACACAGGAGTGAGAATTAGCATAACTTATTGACTGTCACTCAGCTATATGACCTTTGAAACTTTCTAGACCTCATTTACAAAATTACTGGTTTTTACTAGATTATTTTTAAGGTCCTGTCCACCTTTTTTGATTTTCTGTCGTTGACTTTTAATTTGGTCAAATGACACAATTTTGCCTATGGCCAGACTTGTTTCTACTTTAAGAAAGCTAATATAAATAAACCACTCTAGCCACTATTATGACTACTTTGCCACTAACATGGGTAACTAAATTATTACTTTTTTTTGTATGTGTGTGTATACATACTCATCTATATGCCTATGCATCCATGTCGATACATCTATATTTGTATTGGCATGTTTCCTGCCAACACTAAGATTCTATTTCATTTTCAAAGATGAAGTGACTAAGATCCTCTATATATTACAGTTTCCAATTGTTAGGAGGGCAGGGACACAACCCATTTTACTCTCCAGCACTGTTCAGGGTTAGCACTCCATAGATACACAGATAGAAGATAATGGCTTGTGGAGGACAGAAATCAGATTCAATATGGTCCTTCCAAGTAGCTTGCCCCTTCTGTTGATTTAGTCAATAGAATATAAGCCTACAGGATGACATGGGCCATTTCACTTTCATATTTAGGACCAATTATAGAAATGGAAATAGTTACATCTTGAAACCTGACTATCATTGTTGCCCTTTGTAGATAACTAAATTAGTTTATGTTAGGATTATAAGGTCCTAGACAATCAAGATTCCCAGAGACTTTTCTATTCTTATCCCTAATTCTGAAGTTATGCAATGTGTAGTCTGCCTTTTATAATCTTGTTCATTTCATTGGTACATCAACATTCCGGAACTGTTTGGCTTCCTCAAACTTATCTAAGATGAGTTGCTTTGAAGGCTTTTTATAGGATCATAGAATTTATATTTAGAGTTGGAAAAGCACTTAGAGGCCATCAAGTGTCTGCTGTCCTCATTTTATAGATGAGGAAACGGAGACAGAGAGGTTAAGAAACATGTCTGGGGTAACACAATAATTGTTTGAGATGGTATTTGCAGTCCAGTTATCCTGGCCTCAAAGTCTGGTGTTCACTCCACTATACCACACTACCTCCTTATAACCCCTCTGTGGAATCTCTGACTCTACAGAGTGAGAAGATGAGAATTCTAGCCTTAGTCTCCTTACTTATAAAATGGGAATATTACTATTTTCCGATACTCATGATTATGCTACCTCAAACCCCTCATTTTAAGTACCTTAAAGTGTTATTGTAAGGATACAAAAGTGCTAAGTGTAAGAGATTACTTACCCAGGAAGAAATACACCCAAACAATCTGGTTCCTGGTAACTTCGTGTCAGGGGAACATTTCCTCTCAAAGGTGGATAGGTAGAGAGATGTCTTGAGGCAACAAAACTCCCCACGAATATTTGCAGAAAAATAAACTTTGTCAGGAACTGCCCTCTATTTCCCCTACAGTAAGGTCCTTTCACTGTGACTGTGATGAATTAGGATGCTACCTACTGGTGGCTCCCAGGGTGTAGTAAGTAGCCTGAAGGGCAGGGCCCACTGACAGTCCTGGAGCTCTCCCTCTGGCATTGAAAGCTCTTACAGAAGGCAAGGCAAGAGGGACTGTTCCAAAGCAGCCAACCAGTTATAGGGGGCTTATGAATATGCAAATTAAGTACAGCCTAGTGCAAGTTGAGCTTTTTTCCCAGCATGTGGCTGGCTGTGTTGCTCAGGTGCCCACAAAGCTCAGCTTAATACAGTTCCATATAACAGCCTGAAAAAGTGGCTTTCTCTTCCTTTCCCCAAACCTCAGGGGCCTCTTTAGAGCAGAAAGGGACATTAGTCATTATCTAGTTCAATACACTCATTTTATGGATGAAAAACTAAGGACCAAGGAAGATAAATGGTTTGTTCCTGGTCACCCAGGTCTGAAGTAGCAGGTCTGGGGTTTGGTAGGAGGTTCCCTGCTTCCAAATTCCACTATACCATGCTATATGAGAGAAATGTAGATGAGCCCTTTCTGTTCATTAAATGAATAGAATGTAAGTTCTTTGAAGATGTGTGTGGGCTATTTCACTTGTGTCTTTGAATTCCCAGAACCTAGCATGGGGGCTGGCACATAGTAACAGCTTAATAAATGCTTGCTGATTGACCACTTGATAACATCAAGTGGAGTTCTGGGCCCAGACTTCAGAAGACCCAGGCAAATTCCCTCCAAAATGAATACCCCTCTTCTCTTGCCTTCAGTGTCCTGACTGGAGCCTTTAGAAACCTATCCCTCAGCAAAATACCTCATTTCAACTTTATGGAAAGAACCAGATGCTATGATCTCCAGAATCCAGCTGAGAGAGGGTAGGGATACCAGCTGAGCACAGAAATAAGAACAAAGATGAACCATGAGGGATTTTTTTTTGGGGGGGGGGGGCAGAATTAAGGAGAAGCCTTTTATAATATTTATTCCCAAAGTTTCCTCAGCTTTACCATTCTCTCTCTCTCTGTGACTTAAAAATAAGAATAAGTAATGGACATTACACAATGTCTCTGCCATTGAATTTTCCAGGGGAACATTATCCAGGTTGGTTAAGTGCCTTGAGTAGAGTTTTCCTTATTGTCTCACTTCAGAATTAGTCCATGGACCATATTTACCACATCACAGACTCACTTGTTTTAGGCTCATGATCAAAATCCTTAGGGGAAAAAAAGTCCAAAAATCTCTTGGGGAATTAAGTAGATGTCAGACCAATATTTTGTTGTTCAATCACTTTCAGTTGTGTCTTACTCTTTGTGACCCCATTTGGGGTTTTCTTGGCAGAGATAGCGAAGTGGTTTACCATTTTATTCTCCAGCTTGTTTTACAGATGAACTGAGGCAAACAGTTGGTTAAGTACCTTGCCCATGGTCACACAGCTAGCTAAGTGTCTGGGGACAGATTTGAACCCAGGATAATGAGTCTTCCTGACTCCAGGACCAGTACTCTATCCACTGCACCACTTAGCTACCCCAAATCGATATTAATAGTAATAAAGATGAAAAATGAGTAGTTTATTAGAGGTAGAGTAGGAAAAAGAGACAGAAACTCTAAATTCTAGTCTCAGCTCCACTGACTGTGTGACCTCGGGAGAAAGTCAAATAATCTCATTAAGCTTGACCCCACCGATCAAATGAGGTGGAGGGGTTACTAACAGATCTCTTGGATCTCTTCTATCCCTAACAATCTAGGAATATAATCTAGATTATTATTACTTCTGATTAGTGTTCTTTGGGCCTTCAGATAGGTCTGGTGCTCTTCTAAGTATGGTTGGTCTTTATGCATTGTTTCCCCACCAGCTAAGAGTTCCTCAGGAGTCATTCTACCTATACCCACAAAATCTCATTAGGCTTATGATTTCAGGAAATAGCAAGCAAGGTAAAGATCTGAAAGACTAGACAGTGTCAGTGAATCAACTGATACTATGCTATGAGTCACTTAAGCTAAAACACCAAATGAAAGAACTTCTGCCAAAAAGTCAGTGTCATTAGTCAATGAACCATTCCTTCATTAATTCAATAAACATCCATTCATTCAGTAAAATTATTAAGTACCTGGAGGGGACCCAAAGGAACACACCTTTTCTATGAAGAGGAAAAGGCAGATGAGAAATTGAATATGTAGGGCCTATATTAATGGAAGTGGTTTAATGATGGACTGCAAAATATCCTTTCTGTGAGTAGCCCTCATCTTCCCCTTGATTCCTTAGGCACGACTTAAGCAGAGCAGTTAAAATCCCATGTGTGGTAACTACTGTTGAGTAATTATAACAGGACCTGTCTTCTGGCTCTTTGCCACTTATTCCAGACCACTCAAAACAGAGCATCCTTCCTTCTTTCCTCCCTGCCTTAAAAAAACCAAAAAGCAAAAAAGAAAACAGAAAGACTGTTCTGCCTTCAGATTTTTTTCCCCTATTTCTTTTGGTGGTAACTACCGTCCTTCTAGTCATCCAATTTCAAAACCTACCCCCTCCCCAGTCCAATGCTATTGATTCTGTCTTTACCATGTTTCTCAGGTTTGTCCCTTTCTTCTCATTCCCCTTGCTGCCATTCTGGATCAGGTCTTTATTACCTCCTACCTCTACTGCATTGTCTCCTTCCTCCTCTTTGTGTCTGAAGTGCCAAGCACAGGGCCTCACACATAGTAAACTCTTAATAAACACTTGTTGAATGAATGGATGATCTCTCTGCCTCTACTTTCTTCCCACTCCAGTACATCCTGTGTATCCCTACTAGGCTAATCTTTTAAAAGTATCACTTTGATAATGCTCAAAAACCTTGAATGGCATTCCCTGGTCTTTAGAATAAAGGCTGAGCTCCTTTAAATGGCATTCAAGAATCACCATTGTTGTTGTTCAGTTGTTCTGTCCTGTCTGACTCTTCATGACTCCATGGACCATACTGTCCATACATGTTTTCTTTTTCTTTTTTTTGCCTTTTGGAGGGCAATTGGGGTTAAGTAACTTGCCCAAGGTTACATGGCTAGTTTTTTTTGTGTTTGTGTATTAAGTGTCTGATGTTGGAAACGAAGGAGTCGGGTCCTCCTGACTCCAGGGCCAGCGCTTTACTCACTGTGCCACCTAGCCGCCCCTCATACATGTTTTCTTGGTAAAGATACTGGAGTGGTTTGCCATTTCCTTCTCCAGTTCGTTTTACAGATGAAGAAACTGAGGCAGACAGAGTTAAATGACTTGCCCAAGGTCACATTGCTAGTAAGTGTCTAATGCCATATTTGAACTCAGGTCCTTCTGATTTCCTGAGGCCAGAGCCCTATCCACTGAGCCATCTAGCTGTCTTTTCTAGTCAAATTAATCTATTATTTCTCTCCTACCCATTGAACATTGGCAGCTCTGTGGTTTTTCTTATAGTTTCCCTTATTCAGAATGCTTTATCTCTATCTGTCCCCTTAACTCTCCATCCTTCAATGCTCAACTCAAAATTCATGACCTTTGTGAAGTATCCATTAGTTACCTTGACCTTGATCACAGTTATTCATCTCCTTTTTCCTCCTTGAACAACTCGTTTGTATAATCACTCACTGCCTTGTATTATCTATTATAGTCCTCAGCTCATAACACACTTATTATTTCTCCAACTGGACTCTAAGGGCCATGTGGTGTGAATTGTTATACGTTGTATTTCCCATTTAGCACAATCCTGGGAACATAGAAGGTATTCAATAAATGTTGATTGATAAAAGCTGAATGTAATTAATCACTCTGGCTTTCTATAAGATGGATGTACTTCTGACTTTTGAGTAGGGCTAGACTGAAAATGAGTTAATAATATATGAACTAAACTTCTAAGCTGACTTATCCAAATTGAAATCTTTTCATCCAGTGGACTCCATCATTATCTTCATCACCAGTAAACATTTTTAGAGTGCAATGCCATACTAGGTACTCTGTATATTAAGAGGCATAAGCCACCGTTGCTGTTCTCAAAGGGATTTACAATCTAGTTCACTCAATTTCATGTTCATTTATTTATCAAATATTCATGTACTCACCGTGTTCAAAGCATGTGCTGGGTATTGCTTTGGGGAGCATATTGTTCAAAATAGCATATATGATATTTTACTCTACTATCTCCCATATTCTTTATATTCCAACCAAATTGAACCCTCAGCTGTTACCAGCTCTCATCCTGAATTCTCCTGCCTCAATGCAATGCATTTTCTTTGTATCCCCAGCACTTAGCATGGAGCCTGGCATATAATTAACTTTTAGTTAATGTTTGTTGTATGTTCCATATTGGTGGCATTGACTTCAGAGGTGCTAGAGGACTTCAGAGAAGGACTAGAATAGTTGGGGAATGCCAATGCTGTTGGGGAAAAGTCGATTTGAACTGAGCTTTGAAAAGTCAGGATTTAGTTAAGCAGACAGAGAGTTAGAAAGAGGGCACTGAAGGGAAAGGGGAGTGGTATGAGGAAAGGTATTCTTCTACATGTGAATGTATATGTATAGCAAACAATAATGGGGAACCTGCTTTGATTAGAGGGTTTAAGTAGGTGTGTGTAAGGAGGATTTTGTTGTCCTTTTTTAGAGTTTAATTTTTCAGGATCCATGGCCATGGCAACTCCCAGAATAGCCCTAAGGATTGTAGATAATAGTTTCCAGAATCATAGCACCAGACAGTCCTATTGTGACTGCTCTGTGAGATATGAGGGTAACATAACCGATCTGCATTATGCTTGCACAGAATGACGATATTGCTAAACACCTTCTTTGTTGCCCTATAAAGCAATGGGCACTCATCAGTGAGTGGAGAAACCACAGGGAAGCCATCGGGAATCTATGCATGCCTTGACTGGCCCCCATCGAGGCTTGAGGGGATTTAGGGGAGTGCACAAGCTGTGCCTGTCTCGACTGACCCCCCATAGAGATGTATGGGTAGTTGCCCCCCACTTCTTTTTTTTTAAGCAATCGGGGGTTAAGTAACTTGCTCAAGGTTACATGGCCAGTTATTTCCGGGTGTGGTGCTGAGTATCTGAGCCCGGATTTGATCCAGGCATCCAGACACTGGAGCCGGTGCTCTTACTCACTGAGCCACCTGGCCGCCCCTAAGCAATCAGGGTTAAGTAACTTGCTCAAGGTTATACGGCCAGGTGTTTCTGGGTGAGTGCTAAGTGTCTGAGCCTGGGATTCGATCTCCAGGTGTTCTCAACACTGGAGCCGGTGCTCTTACTCGCTGTGCTACCTGGCCGCCCCTGCCCCCCACTTCTTGCTGGCCCCTTCGAGAAGGGTTGTTAGGGAATACTGTAGGAATTGATGTTCCCATTATCAGCAACTTCCTTTGAAAAGACTAGACTAGAATAAAGCTGATTGTTAACCCCTCCAAACATGTCTCTGTCTGACCAGATCAAGAATGAACCTGTTGGAGGCTGGAGTCCCAAACCTCCAGGGTCTCTGGTGTGTTATCTGGGAAATAGTAGGAAACTAACGAGAGAATTGTTTATTCATTTAACATTTATCAAATCCTACTGTGTGCAGAGCGCTACAGTGAATGCTGGGGGAGATAGAAAGTTTATTCGGTCTTCCCCCAGATAGAGCTAACAGTCTAGTAGGGAGATAAGACACAAACACAAACACAAACAATGTAATAGCTTGTGTAAACAAACCACATTCCCTCGTCCCCTTTCCTCTTATGTCATAATTTAAAAGAGGACGCGCAGAAGGCTGCCTTGGGATTTGTTACTGGTCAAAGGAAGAGGTGAATATATATTCAGGTAATTATGCTAAGATCGTATTGCTGTTATGTTGGCCATCCATAAAGCATTTACTGAGCGCCTGCTGTTTGCAGCGCCTTGTGCTAGGTACCTAGGGAAATGTAAAAAGGAAATAAGGAATGGAGCCCGGAGCCCGCCCTCGATTGCCGGAGGTGAGTCCTTTAGTAGGCGGAGCCCTGGCGCCGGCCCCCACCCCTCAGCGGTCTTCCCCCTCGAAGAGGTGCAATGGTATTACCCTCGCCTCCCCTCCTCCTCGCTCTCGTGGCACCGCCCGCAGCGCTTCCGGCTGTAGCCGGGCCCTATATCCGGTGTCCGCCCGCCCTAGGCTTGGCTGCGCGGATCGCGATGCTGTCCTGGTCGCGCTGCGTGTCCCGGGCGTTCAGCCGCTCACTCTTCGCCTTTCAGAAGGTAGGAACTGGGCCGGGTGCTAGCCGGAGCCGAGACTGCGGGGCAGGGGGCCGGGCAGGCCATCGGAGGCTGGAGGGCGGGGAGGGGCAGGCTGCGGGGCTGGCCCGGGCACCAAGGGCACCGGGACGAGGAGGCCGCCCTCGGAGCCGCCTGTCCGCGGGCCGGGAGAGGCGCCGGACGGGGCGCGGGGCCTTGTATCACGCCTCCTCTCCGGTCTCCGCCCGGGACACCTCACCCGCGCCCCGAGGGCGGGCTCTGGGCTCTGATGTAGCCCGGCCAGGCCTCCCTCAGTGCCCCAGTTCTGGTGCCGCGCCCCAGGAGGCGTGGGATTGGTACCGAGGTCAGGCTGCCTTTCCTGCTCGTGACCTTTGCAAAGACAGCCGCCCCCTGGCCCCCCAGCTGAAAGGGAGCGAAGGTCAGGGCCGATGTCCTCCTTGTGCTGTTGTTAATGCTCCCGGGACTGGGCGGGGGCGGCCTTTCGGTACTCGGCCGATGACCTCGCCGCCAAGGTCCATCCCCAGGGGATGCGGAGAAGTAAAAGACCCAGGTGTATGGGGGTGGGGAGGGGGGCGGGGATGAGGATGCTCCTCACCAAAGCTGGGAGGAGCAAGGGTCAGTCTGTTCCCTAAGGGTGGGCCTTCCAGTTTCGGGAAGCGAAGGGGATTTTTATTCTTTAAAATTTTGGAAAAGCCCCCTTTTCAAAAAGGGCATTATGGCAGGGTGTCTAGAGAGCTCACCCTAGGGGGACCTTGGTTCAGGGCCCTTTTGTGATAGGTGCTGGCTCCTGTGCCTGCAGGGAAGGTGCAAACTTGACTTTTGTAAGGGAGCTTGCTCTGCCAGTGAAATCTTAGGTCTAGTCTCCATCCTTTCGACTTGAAACTCTTCACACACCGGGCACTGGTCAACTTCCTCTCTGCTTTTTTTTTTTTTTTTACGGGGGCACTGGGGTAGTTGGGGGGGGGGGCGCTGTAGGGGGAATTTTTGTCTTATATCTTGAGAAATTTTGGTGATGCTTTCTGTTTCAACAGGGGAACTGCCCTTTAGGGAGGCGTTCTTTACCTGGTAAGTTTTGCCCTACTTTTTAACAATAGTCTGGCTGTAAATCCAGGTGCTTTACATATCAGGCTTAGGAATACATGAGCAGTTTTTCCACATGAGCTTATCTTTTCCTCTATTGTAGGATGGAAAATGAAATATTAAAGGGAAAGGACTTGTGGAATGAACTGGAAATGTGTCACTGTGACAAATGGTCACTGTGGGTTCTTTCATGCTAACTCCAGAAGGTTTCAAAGGAAGGGATGGCTTTATGTATATAAATATGTATATATAATATGTATAAATCCAGCTTTTTTTTTTTCTCCAACATACCATGCCTCTTTAGTCATTCAGGCTGTTCTGGCATGTGCTGTTCTAGAGAATGTAGTCCTACAGAATCTGTATCTATACTGAATAGCTGAGTTACTGCATTTTCATCCCCTTGTAGAATTTGTAGAGAGCTAGCATAAATTGAAGGCTTCTCATCCTCAACCAGGACAGGAAATAAAATGTTAATAAACTGAAAAACAGGAGAAACTAAATGATAACAACATAAGAATAATATGTCAGTGGAAGGACAACTTTGAAATAGAATATCTCTACTTTTAAAAAATGTCCCCTTCCCCAAAAAAATCCAACCATACAATAAAACAAAGAACAATGAAAAACAACAACCACAACCCCAAACCCTACAAACATAAGAAAACAGTTGGGAATAATGGCACATATGTAGGTATCTTTCTATTATTTTCTGATTTGATGAAAGAAATGAAGACTCATGTACAGTCACTTGTGCAAGGCAACACCTGCTTCTGTTTGCTGTTATCTTTACTTGGTTAGAATATTTTTTTTATTCTGTTTTTTTCATTCTGCCTTCATCTTTTTTCATTCTGCCTTACTTTCATGGGTCTTTGAAAAGATCTCATGTCTAAGATATAAGGAACTGAGTCAAATTTACAAGAAGAAAAACTTCATTCCCCAGTTGGTAAAAGGTCAAAGGACATGAATAGGCAATTTCTATTTTTTGTTTTTTTGCTTTTTGGAGTGGGGAGGGCAGGGCAATTGGGGTTAAGTGACTTGCCCAAGGTCACATGGCTAGTAAGTGTTAAGTGTGGATTTGAACTCAGGTCCTCCAGGGCTGGTGCTTTATTCACTGCGCCACCTGGCTGCCTTGAATAGGCAATTTCTGGGGAAGAAATTCAGGCTATCAGTCGTCTTATGAAAAAATGCTTTAAATCACCTATAATTAGAGAAATGTAAATTAAAGCAACTCTGAGGTACCGCCGTGAACCCATCATATTGGCCAACATGATGAAAAAGAAAAATGACGTGCTGGAAGGACTGTGCAGAAAACAGATGTACTAATGAACTGTTTGTGGAGCTGTGAACTACTCCAACATATCTGGAAAGCAGTTTGGAGCTATGCCCAAAAAGCTATTAAATTGCACATACCCTTTGACCCATCAGTACTATTACTAGGTTAAGGGTATAGTTTTAGAAAAAGCTGGGAAGACTTGTATGAACATCATGAAAGAAAGTGAGGTAAGCAGAACCAGTAGAAATACAATAACAGCAATATTATCAAGATAATTAATTTTGAAAGATTTAGTAGCTGATCAAAGCAGTGATCAACTACAACTCTAAAGGACTCATGATGAAACACAGCTCCAACCACTTCCATATAGAAAACTGATAAACTCCGTACAAATCAAAACTTTTTTTTCTTTCTTTTTGGCCAGGGCTAACTCTGGAATTTGTTTTGCATGACTATTCATTTTTTAAATGTCTGTTTATCCTGCCTTTTCAATGGGTGGAGAGAATTCAGAACTGAAAATAAAATTAAAAGAAAATAATGCTTCTGGAGCACATTACCTAATTTATGATAGAGGGGTGATGAACTTAGGGGTGCCAAATGAGACATCCATTTTCAAACGTGGCCTATTTGGGGATTTGTTTTACTTATCTATGCCTATCTAAAGCAGAGATTTTATTTTTCTTTCGCTTTTTGGGGGAAGAAGTGGGTAGGGTGATACTGGACTGAAAAAAAAAAGAAAAGTGGGTCATCAGAGTATTATAAAAAGTGAATAGAGATCACAACTAAGGTCAGTAGGAAACACATAAGCAGGACAGTTTTGAAAATAACATGTTAAATATATGAGACTTGAAAAACACTCTTTTTCACAATACATAAATACATATTTATGTACGATGCTCTTTCCATTCTACTTTGTATATAGAAATGCTTATCATTTTTGATGTTAAGTTTGAATTTCTTGAAAAAAGGAAAAGTGCTGTTGTCAGTATTTTTATACAGATAGGTCCTTTCTTCCTTTAGCTTACTTCCTTAGGGCATAAACCTAAAAGTAAAATTTCTAGGTTAAAGAGTATGAATGTTTTGTGACTTTTGTTACATAATTATTGCTTTTTTTTGCATAGTCATATTAATTCACAACTCCTCCAGCAATGTGTTAGTGTGAGTTAGATTTTTCTACCACCCACCTTGAGTTTTGTCATCTTTTATCATTTTTGCTTTTTTGATAGATGTAATGTGATAACTTAGAGTTGTTTTATCATTTCTCTGATTATTAGTAGTTTTGAACAAATTTTCCCGTGGTTGGTTGTTAATAGTTTGTTTGACACTTCATTATAATGTGACAAAAGGGGGAATATTAGATTGTAGAACAATTTAGGGGTGCAGAAAAGATTATTCTCTTGTTTTCTTTATATTCTGAACAGAAACACCAAATAAGATAAATATTTTTATATACATTTTAAAACAGAAAAATGTCATACATGTGAAACTGAAGATTTGTATTATGTACAGCTTTCTTTTTAAAAAAGTTTGTACTTATTTAAGTCATATGAATATTCAAGTTATATAATATATAAATTCAACTTGTAGCTTTCAAAACTGTCCCACTTCTATGTGTTTTTTTCTGGCTTTCTTTTGTTCCTTTCTTTGCATTAAAAAGGAAAAAAGATGCCTCAGTGCCCCTTTTCTGTTTTTTTTTAAGTTACCCTATCCCTCCTCACACTGCTACTCCTTCCCATTGCAGGTATGACTGGTGGGGGGAAGCTCTTGTAAGAAATATTCAGAGATGAAAATGAATTCCTTTATTGGCTTTGTCTGCAAACATACATCTTATTCTGCATCTTGAGTTCATCACTTTGTTGAGCAATACTTCATCATCAGTCCTCTAGAGTTAGTCTTTGCATTAATCAGAGTTCTTAAATCTTTCAGAGCTGTCTTTACATTATTGTTGGATAAATTGTTCTGGTTCTTCTTACTTTTCTCTGCAAAAGTTCTTATAGACCTCAGGTTTCTGTGAAACTGTCCTTTTTGTCATTTCTTACGCAGTGATACTCCATTATATCCGTGTACCATAATTTATTTAGTCAATCCCCAACAGATGGGCACTTCCCTTAATTTCCAGTTGTTTGCTACTACAAAAAGAGCTTAAATAATTTTGGACACATGGGTCCTTTTCTTCTTTCTTTTTGCTCTCCCTGGATTTAGTTGTGGTATCATTGAGTCCATAGGTATGCACAGTTTAATTGGCATTTTGGACATAGGTCTAAATGGTTTTCCAGAAAGGCTGGATTAGTTCACAGCTCTACTAACATGTGCCTCTTTTCCCAACATTAGTCATTATCCTTTTTTGTCTTTTCCAGTCTCTTAGGTGTGAGGTGGAACCTCAGAGCTGCTTTAATTTGTATTTCTCTAATTATTAGTGATTCGGAGCATTTTTTGTGTAAGTCTGTTGATAACTTAGATTTCTTCTAGAAAGAGTTGTTCTTACCTTTTGAGAGTAGCTAAGCTAAAAAGTAGTAGAAGAAAGGATAATGGGGTTTGAATCATATAAATGGAGAAATTGCCTGCTTATTCCCAAAGGAATAGGGACCCAGAGTCCCTATGTGGTTTAAAAATGTTGTACACTACTGATTGAAGCTGATCATTATTACCCAGTTTTAGGGATTAGAGAAGCAGAGGAAACCCCCAGTATTTTTTAGTGGGTGATAAAGCAAAAGCTGAGACTTTCAGTTAATTTGTTTTTTCTTGCAGGTATCTCCCTGTGCCAGGGACCGGCTTACCTTTATAGTAAAAAGATTGTGTAAGTGTTATGTGGGAAGCATGGATATCCTTCTTAGAATATCTAGGAGGGCTTTTGATTTTTGTCTTCTGGGTGCAGAAATCATAACTGTTGCTTTGAGGGTTTAGAATTATTCTTGACGGCAGCCTTAACTAAGGCTTGAAGTGTAACTGTGTGATGTGTACAAGCACAATGTATTCAGGAAACTGGGGGTTCTGCGAGATTAGAAGGGAGTGCATTCCAGCTCATATAAGGCAAGCAGGCTGGCAACAAGGATTTATTGAATGCTCACTATGAGATAGACACTGTGCCTTGGCACTGGGCATACAAATAAAAGCAAAAAGAAAGACAGTCCCTACCCCAAAGAGCTGACCTTTTGGGGTGGCTAGGTGGTGCAGTGACTAGAGCGCTGGCCCTGGAGTCAGGAGGACCTGAGTTCAAATTTGACCTCAGACACTTAACACTCACTAGCTCTGTGACCTTGGGCAAGTCACTTAACCCCAATTGCCCTGCCTTCCCCCCTCCTAAAAGGAAAAAAAAAAGCTTACATTTTAACATAGCTTACCTTTTTGGAAAAAGTTGTTTGGCTCCTTCTAGGAGTAGCAATATACCAAAGAGGATGCTCTCGATTGTTATTATAAAGGTAGGCACCTTCCTGCTTTTGTTTGTGCTGTGCTGGAATTTTTAGGAGCATCATGCCCACTAGAGAGTGAGTTCACTTTTTAAAAAATCAAACCCAACTTAATCATTTTGATCTGAATACATTGTACTGAATACATTGTACACCTAACATAAGGATACATACATTAATTATTTACCATAATCTCAAATCCAACAGTGTTGTTTCTGAGAAGGGTTGGAATTGAATATAACTTTCTTCTCTTAAAAGTAAAGTAGTATGGAGGAATAAGCTATGTCAAAAAAAAAAAAGCTTCAATAAAACCTCCTAGGACTCAGTTCAGTCCAGTCTGTTCTTTAAGAGAGCAAAACTGCCAGTCTGGTTTCTCTGAATACAATTGCATTTATAGAATGTATAGTACAAACTGAGTTCTGTACTAATCTTTGGTGCTCTAAAATTCTGAATAGGTCAGAGTATTATATATTATGTTCCTACGTGCAGAGTTTGGAAAAACTACCCAGATGGTTGTTGGATTGAACCTTAGTTATAAATACTGGTCCTCTTCTCTATTCCCCTCTTCCCTTTTGTATTCAAGTGCCTTGAGGGTGCAGATAGGAGGACATTTGGCAAGTAGCCATTATAGTGACTTCCAAACCAGTTTTCCCCGGAAGATAATGCTACATCAAGGATCATCACAAGTGTTGAGGCCCTAATCAGTCTGCTATTGTTGAATCACAGGGTACCGATATTTGAAATAAAATGTGAAACTACAGAGAGGTATTGTCATGTCATAAAAAAAAAATTCCATGGCCTCTTCAGTAGAACACATTGATACAACATAGATATAGGGTGTATAGTGCAGTAAATTTATAGTCTGTATATTATCGTTTTAAAATGTATAAGTTTAATGTAACCTGCTTTATCTGATCTCATTTTGTAAACTTGAGGGTAGAAATTCATAGTATCTGGTACATTGCCATTTGTGAGCATGTAACAAATACTACTTGAAATAATTGGATAAAAGAAGAAATTTAAATGAAAAGTGAAAAAAGAACTTGATTCTTTTGGTTAGGCCTTGGGGGACTGAGTTGTCCAGTCTGGCATTTGAAAGAATCAGGCCAATTTGGTTTCTTTACATATTATATGAATTATACTTATTGACTGTGTGATACATATTGAGTGCTGTTATAGCAGTTGAAACAAATTCTTTTTGGGGTGGAATTTTAACTTTGAAGGAGCTCACATGCTTTTACAAAAATTTAAGAAAAAGGATTTTTAAAATTAAAAACATAGCAATTAAAGGATATTATTAATTAAAGGATAGTAATTATTTTATGTGGTTTTTTTTCTGTAGAATAAATGACTCTGTCTTGAATGTTCGATTCTTCAGAACTACAGCAGTGTGCAGTAAGTACTTGTGAGTTAAACTGAGTTCCTTGCCCTCTTGGGGGAGGAATTTGAGTGAAAAGATAAGCTAAATAGTGGTAAAAGTCATCTATTCACATGACTTTTTTCCCTCCTTATTTAGAGAATGATGTTATTACAGTCAAGACGCCAGCATTTGCAGAGTCTGTCACAGAGGGGGATGTCAGGTGGGAGAAAGGTAAGATTTGGTACTTTGTTTTTTATTCCATATGTCTAAGTATCATGTAGCAAATACTTCTCCAGTTACTGAGTAAATCAAATAAATATAAGTATGTCTTGGTCAGTAGGATCCTGTGTCTACTGTATATTTTCTTCCGGCCTTTCCAGAAAATTACCTTGTCAAACAAAGGCTTTTAAAAATTTCCATCTGTTATTAAAAGTTTTCCCTCTGACAGACAGATGCTTGTTTTTCAGCTGTTGGAGACACAGTCTCAGAAGATGAAGTGGTTTGTGAAATTGAAACAGATAAGGTAGGTTTAGTGTGTGTTGGGTCTCTTCTAATTTCACTTCCCTTGGTTCTTTAGGCCACCAAAAGAGATCTAAAATAGCCAAGGAACTGTTAATGGAATAGTTAAGTTTGTGAGTAGATGTTGAATTGTTTTTTTTTTTTCAAGCTGGGCCTGACTTCAGACTGTAACAGTGCTTAGAAGTTCTCAGTATTAAAAATGGAACTCTTTAAAGGCTTATTTTGACTTTTATCACATACCTATCAGGTGTTCTTAAAAGGAGTATCTTGTCTGTGTGGTTTTATAGCTTTTGTTTTTCTTGGTATGGGCCTGGCCAGCTGCCAATTTGATCTTCTTAAAGCTTTCCTCTCTTCCAAAAGCCTCCCACCTTTTAAAGACCTTCCCTCCCGGCTTCAGCTTACATTTCCACACTTTTGTACAGAATTGTCCTGTAAGCGCTCTTATTTTTCAGCTGAACTGGCCTGCTTAAGGTGTTCCCTGTATGGGGGATTCCCGTTCCTGTTGCAAGACCTTTGCAGAGTTTTTCCCTCAAGGCTAGATAGAACATGCACCTTGCTCACCTCCGCATTTAGAATTGTGAGCTTCCTGTAAATGCTCTCCTGATCCTTCCTGATTGTTAATGCTCAGGCCCCCTAAACTTTTAGTATATTTTCTGTATTTTACTCTCTGTTATCTTTCCTCCCACTCCAACAGAATGTAGGCTTCTTGAAGGCAGGGAAAATTTGTTTTTTCTTTCTGTGGCTGCAGTACCTGGCACAGTGATGAATAAGAGCTGAAAGTGCTGATTCCCTCATTGTATTTCTGTTGAATACACTCTGGATTTGTTACTGCTTTGTAAGGAAAAATGTATATCTTTTACCTCTTTTGTGTATTGTGCTTGCTGTTGTCTATGTGATTAACTTGATTCTAGTATTGAATAAAAATTGACTCTTCCCCCAACCCATCTCCGTTCGCCAGACATCTGTGCAGGTTCCATCACCGGCAAATGGAGTGATTGAAGCCCTCCTGGTACCCGATGGAGGGAAAGTAGAAGGAGGAACCCCTCTCTTCACTCTCAGGAAAACTGGCGGTAAGGAAGGAGCTCCTGTTGTCATGGTCTCTAACACACCACCTTGGATATGGGACTGAGAATAAAGTATTGATTCCCTCCCACCTCATAAGAACTCTTTGGCATTCCAGCCACCTTAGGTGAGGGAGTAAGAACGGCAATATTTGTTCGGTGTGAACTTGAAGTGCATCTGATAGATAAAGAATAGCAAGAAGTAGAACACATCCAAGTGCCCTCTTCTTGCTTGTACACATTTCCCATTCTGTACCTTAGATCTCTCAAAGAGAGAGTAAAGAGGATGATTCAGAGGTAGGAGGTAGCACTTTATATAGTGTCTGGATCCAGGAGTTCAGAGCATGTCACAGTTTCTTTCTCAATCCCTCCTGTCCTGTACCAGAATAGTTATATTTTTAAAATAGAGAATGTGATTTAGTGCTTCTCCTCTTACATTTTGGTGGACGTTGACACTTATGGCAACAAGATAAAGTAGCCTTGACATTAGAATTTTGGAAAACTGCTACCTAAGGATACCTGAGAGGTATCATCAAAAAGGCCCTGGGAAGTAGCCGAAACAGGCTCTGGTTATGCCAGTCATCTTTGCTTTACCAGTGAACTGAAAACTGTAAATGTCACTTGGATGAAATAGAAACTTAGTTCACTGACAGGTGGGACATTTTGGAGGCAAAGTTAAAATCCTAGCACCATTGCTGCTTTTGTGACCATGAGCAAATCACTTAACTTATTGGGGCCTCAGTTTCCTCATCTCTAAAATGATAGGGTTGACCTAATGGCCTCTCAGGTCCTTTCTAGTTCTAAACCTATGATCCTACTTTTTTAGAAGCTTGTTTATGAGAGTCTGATTCAGGCTGTAAAAGGTGTAGACAGGCATGAGAAAGATGGCATAAGTGACTGAAACTATCTGATGTGCCTCGGTGCTCCACTGGCATAGCAGATGTGGAAGTCATCTTACGTCAGAGGGTAGAACCAGCCTTCACAACCAGCTAGTTACTTGTGCTTCAGAAAAATGAAAGAAGACTGAAAGAAAGGGGCTGGGGTCTGAGTAGGGACTTCCAGACAAGGAAGCCAATAGCCATAGTGACTTATGTGGGGGGTGGGGGAAGGGTGAAGGTATCAAGTGCTAAGTTAGTGCAGGGTAGCATCAGGCCTAGGGATAATGCTTTGGAATGCACTTAGTGTACTGCTTTGCATGTAGCAGTAGAGGCAAACAGAGATTAAGTAACTTGCCCAACATCACATAGTGACTTGGGTCTTCCTGACTTCATGCCCAGTTGTCTCATCCACTGTGCCACCTAATAATAATGATTGCTAACATTGATGTGGCACTCACTGTGCTATGTAGTGAACAAGGCACTGTGCTAAGGTTTTAGAGTTAGTACTTCATTTGATCCTTACAACAGCTGTGAAGTAAATGCTATTATGCACATTTTACTGAGGAGGAAACTGAGGGAGATAGATTAAGTGACTTGCCCAGAGTCACACAGCTAATTGAGTGTCTGAGGCCAGATTTTAATTCAGGTCTTCCCTGACTCCAAGCCCCTCCACCCAATGTACCATCAGCTGCCCTAGGAAGGAAGATTTTTTTAATTTTTTAAATGCATTTTCTCTGGTTAGAACTGAGAATATTTGTGCCAGTAGGAACATAACTACACAGGCCTGCAACCTGATGTAGAGCAAGTAGGAGGATTCTGGAGGGCAGGGGCGCGTCTTGTACCGCTTTGTGTCTCTACTTGCTGTAGTACCTGACACCTAGAAGCACTCAGTGAAGACTGATTGATGGGAATGGAATAGAACTGCAGGTCCTGTTTGTGGTTTTTCTTTTTAATGCCCATGCCGTTTAGTTTTTATGTGTATGTGTAATGAAGATTCTTTTTTTTTTTTTAAGCTGCTCCTGCTAAAGCCAAACCAGCTGAAGCTCCCCCTGCTGCAGCCCCTCAACCAGACTCTGTGGCAGCTCCTCCTCCTCCCCCTCCCCCACCTCCTGCATCTATACCCACTCAGATGCCCCCAGTGCCCCCTGTGTCATCACAACCTGTTGATACCAAACCTGGTAAGCAACTCCTTATTCTCATGGAAATGGAAGCAGGGGTGGTTCATCAAGTTCTGTGTGCCCTTTTTGTAACTGCTCCATCCAAGTCTGTAAGGATTCCTTCCTTCTGGATTTTCCTGTCAATTGAGTCTGATTCGATCCTTCACAGCATTTTTGGGCAGAATTCTTGTGTACTTTCACTAAGTATCCATTTCCCTTTCTGATGTATTTATACCTTTGTTCCATTTCCAGTGTCTGCAGTAAAACCCTCTGCTACTGTTTCAGCAGCAGAGCCAGGAGCTGGCAAAGGTGCGCGTTCAGAACATAGGGTAAGCTTCTGAGGATTAATGAATGCCAGGTTTAGGGTGATAAGGGCACAAGTGAGGAGGGAGCTTGGCATGGCAGTGACAACTTCCAGACTACAACAACCTGCCTCAGGAAACTCCTGCCTAGAATGTCCCCTTGGTTGTGCCTTCCGAAAGGCAGGACCCATGATTATGTAGACTTCGTTATATTTCCAGAGCTCATAACTCCTCACTGATGTCAGTATCTTTGAATTTGGACAAAATACTTCAGTTCCCAGACCTGATTAATGTGGAGTGGTGAGCCACTTCAGTGAGAAGCAGAGGACATGTTCTGTTTTCACCATATCTCAGGAGCCTTAAGAAGTGCTGTTCTACCAACTCTTCTAGGGATGAAAAAGCAAAGGGGGGAGGCATGTGAAGAGTTGTTTAGGATTGTAAACACTGGCTGAGAAGTACTGTATCAGAGAAGAGTGATCGACCTTGCAGCCACTTACAAGTGTAAAGTTAATTCTGCCTCTCTCTCACTAACTGCACTCCCAGCCCAACCCTGGTCCACAACTGTTCCCTTAAGAGGTAACATGTTTGACAAAAAGAACAATGAACCTGGAAGCAGAAAGACCTTGCTTCTAACCCTATTCTCAACACTTACTAAAGGTGACTTAGGGCAAGTCACTTTTATCTGAATCTGCTTTCTCATTTAACAAAAGTTTTGTTTTTTTAAAGCAATTGGAATTAAGTAACTTGCTCAAGGTTACATGGTCAGTTATTTCTGGATGTAGTGCTAAGTATCTGAGCCCGGATTTGATCCCCAGGTCATCCCAACACTGGAGCCGGTGCTCTTACTCGCTGAGCCATCTGGCCACCCCTAACAAAAGTTATAACAAGATTTATATTACATTCATGTCATGAAAAAAACACTTTCTAAACTGTAAAGCACCATACAGGTGCTTTTAATATATTTTAAGGCAGTCTAATATTAACGGTTAGAGAACTGGCCTCAAAGCCAGGAAGATTGGTCTTCTGGGATCCAGTCTAGCTTCCGTCCTTACTGGCTGTGTGACCCTAATTAAGACATTTAGCCTCTCAGTGCTCTGGGCCAAAGGTGTCAAACACTGCACAACACTCCCTAGCAGAACCTGATTAAAATGTAATTTAAAAATATCCAACATAATAAAAATACAGTAGAAGAGAGATAATGTTAGTATGTGGTTTTCTAACATGACCTATTTTCTATTTGAATTAGACACTGCTGCCCTATACAGCTCCCAAGACTGTGTGTTACAGAGAAAGGTCTGCCCAAGTTGGTATGAGTGTCCTCTTCTCAGAGGCTCTCTATACAGATGAAATCACAGGCCCAGTCCCTACCCTTGTCCCTGTTATCATATTAGCAGTAAATAATAATAGCTAACATTTATACCCTACTATTTGCCGGGCATGGTGCTAAGCACTCTACAACTAGTAAGTTGAAATTAACTGTCTAAGACATGCCCATGGTGAGTGATGGTTTTGCAAAGCCTCTAGAAGTGTTGGCTTAGGGGTGGCTAGGTGGTGCAGTGAATAGAGCACTGGCCCTGAAGTCAAGAGGACTTGAGTTCAAATCTGGCCTCAGACACTTAACACTTACTAGCTGTGTGACCTTGGGCAAGTCACCTAACCTCAATTGCCCTGTCTTCCCCCCCCAAAAAAAAAACAAAAAGTGTTGGCTTGGACACTTGAGAGAGATGATTTATGGAGCATTTCTAGTGAGCAGGGAGGCCCAACATGCTATTTGATAGATTGTTGCTGCTACTGTCAACTAGAACAAAAACCTCAAGTGTGGGCAAGGGAATGGGTTTTCTTGCCTGACAAGGCAGCACCATCTAGAAAAATTGCCACTTCAGAAGTGCTGAAGTGTCTGATTTCCTTTGCATGACTTCTCTCCACACGTAGTTGGCCTTGTGCATGACTCAATTTTTATTTTAAAAATCAAGCCATTTCCTGGGCCCCAGAGCTAGAAAACACTTAAAGGTTAATCTAAGCAAGTAAGGTTTCCTTATCTTTAATATGCCACCACTGAAAAGGGCAGAGTAAAGCCCCTGTTGTGTGGAATCACACCCTCCCACTTGTTTTTTCAGCTCTCTGCTTTCCAGCACTGATACTGTTTTGAACCAGACTGGGGTTAGAGTTGATCTCGAGTCCACTTACACTCTTTTCTGTTTTAGGAGAAAATGAACAGGATGCGACAGCGTATTGCTCAACGTCTAAAGGAGGCCCAAAATACGTGTGCAATGCTGACCACTTTCAACGAGATTGATATGAGGTAGGAACTGTAACCCTGTCTGTGCTTGGAGAATGTATGTGGAAACATTGGTCGTTGTCCTATTCTTAGGAGAGATTCCAGTATTGGTGTCAGGAAGAATAGGTTTCTTTTAGCCAACAGTGGATTGTTTCCTTTTCTAATGGACTCTCCAAACATTGTGTATGCCTCTCAAATTCTTCAAATTTGAAGATAAAAAGGCTACAAATCTCTTTAGATATATTCATAGTGGCAGGTGTATTTGAGCAGAGAGAAGGAGACTGAGTTACTAGCTTATTGTGCCATTGCTACACTGAGGTCGTGTTCTAACTCATTTTATAGATGAGGAAACTGAGGCAGACAGTCATGTGATTTGTCCAGAGTTGTCACACAGCTAATAAGTGTCTGAGGTCAGATTTAAACTCAGGTCTTCTTGACTCCAGTTCAGCATTCTATTCTTTTTGTCACTCAGTTGAACCTGTCTAATCTCTGTTCTCTACTATTTTACCTTTAGTAGATCATATCACCTATTCAGGTTTTTTTCTTCATATGTAGAATGAGGAATCTGGAATAGATGATCAACTCCTGCAAAAGCATCTACTATTGCTTCTTTTTTTTGCTTTTTTTTTTGGAGGGCAATTGGGGCTAAGTGACTTGGCCAAGGTCACACGGCTAGTTTGTGTGTGCGTGCGTGTGTGTGTGTGTGTGTGTGTGTGTTAAGTGTCTGAGGCTGGATTTGAACTCAGGTGCTCCTGACTCCAGGGCTGGTGCTCTATTCACTGAGCCACCTAGCCGCCCCAACTATTGCTTCTTTCAAACCAGAATATATATAACTACTATTATATGTGTTCCCAATAAAATGTGTCCAGCATTCCCTTTATCACACTCTTTTAATACCAGACTTAGTGAACAGTCCCTTCAGGTCTAACATTCTGCCATTCTATGAAGTGATGGTTAGTAAAAAGTGTCCTGGAACTGATATTCTTGAGTTAAACCTTCCTGAGTTAAACTGTTCCCCATGTTTGTGCCCAGTTTACTAGCAGTGGTGTATGTAGACCAGAAAACATGGCCTTTTCCTGTTCTGTTTTCTCTAAATTGGGGTAGAGACTTTGCAAAATAGGATTTAGAGTTGTGCTCCCTAATAAAAAGACAGAATTTGCTTATAACTAATTTGGAATTGGTCCTGTTGGTTCCCATACATGAACTCTTAACAAATTAAAAGTTGGTCTGCCTTTCAGGATTGTGAGAGATCAGCTTATCAGCACTGCTTCTCCACTCCTAGTAAGCATATTGCTTTCTCTTCATTAGTATTTTGGGGAGGAATGTTATCCAACTCTTCAAAAAGGAATTTGATTTTAAGGGAGTTTATGGATAAATATCCATGGTGTGTGTTTAAGCACTTTGAGTGTTAAGATTTCCTAGTCTGTCATTTTTCTTGTTCTGATGATCAGGAGAAGTTGTCGCAGGGCGTGAGGGCTTTTTCTTTCTTATAAAATATAAGAATGTTCTCCTGTCCATTTGATGCAGGGAAGAACCTTGTGGTAATGGATTAGACAGGAAAGCAGCTTGTATTACAGTGCATTAAGACTAAATTGTACATAAATTGAATTGTACTTTGAAATTCTACCCAATTCCTTAAGACAAAATATGTAAATATTTGTGTCTGTGAAAGAGTTGACAAAACAGAAGAGGAAATGCAATATCTCTAGCTCTTTTCAGTAGCTAATCGAGGTGTCACTTTACAGTGACCTGGGGTCTCAATACATCTAGTAATCTGGTTTGGTTTGATTGCCTTCAGTGTTTATGCCATTACCTCATTCAAAAGGGGCTTCTCTGAGACTACCTTCTCTTCATAGTTGCCTCAATCTCTGTTACCAAGGGTCAGGACTCAGAAATAGAAACTTCTTAATGACCAAGGCAATAGAATTTGGGTATGTTTGAGAGCAAAGATGTTTATCACTTCTCTTTCCCTCTTCTGCAGCTCTTGTGTCTTGGGAACCAGTAATGTCTTTAGGGTGGTAATCCTAGCAGTAAATAAGGTTAGGCTCAGAAAAACATTGTAAACCCAATCAGCCCCCCTAGGAAAACTTCCTTTTTCAAAGACAAAAAGGTCTGGAGGGGAAGAGTTAAAGTTGCATTATATCTTATCTTTCACTTTAATGTTATATTATTACATAGGGAGAACTAACCTTTGGGACTGAGACAGACCTAAATTCAATTTCCATCACAGGAATCTATTCCAATAAATATAGATATCTCAGTGATAAAATTAGGGGGGAAAACCATTTCCCAAACTGTAGTGCCTGGGTGGGGGCGGGGTGCAAGTAGATTGAGTCCTATGGTTTTTCCAAAGACTTCTCAGAAACTTTTGCTTCCTTTAGTAGGTGGGAAAGGCTGAAGCTGAAAATCCCAAATTTTATATAAGAAAAAACCCCATTTCTTATATCTTATGCCACTTATCTGGCACTAATGAATCTGAAAAGGTGGAGAACATATTTATTTGTGTTCAATATGGCACCTGGAAGGGTACCACATTATTTTAATGGCCATCCCAAGTTTGATCATGATCTGCCTTGGGAACAGTTTACAGGGCCTTGGATGGAGAGTTAATTTGCTCACTCAGGGGCCTATGTACTCATGTTTATCAGCTTGATGAGTTCATGCCCTAGCCAAAAAAGGAACAAGGAACATAACAGATGTATATAGTGCCCTGGTTTTGGAGCCTTTGAAAAATATTTTTCTAACAAAAATGCTTATTTTTCTACCTGGGTCCTTAGCACACAGACATATCAAATGATCTTTTGTTCATGTTCTCTGCCAGTGAAAAGTTATGCAATGACTTGAAAAATGATGGGAGAGAAAGAACTGACATGGAATTTTATTACATAGTTTCATATATATATTCATATATATATGTCAGATGTTAGCCTTCTCTAGTGTAGCAGGTTGGGAAGGAGGGAAACGGCTTAGAACTTAAATATATTTTTTTGTTTGTTTTCTTCCAGAATTTATTTATTTATTTTTAGTTTTCAACATTCATGTCCACAAGATTTTGAGTTACAAATTTTCTCCCCTTATCTCTCCTACCCCCACCCAAATATGGCAAACATACTGATTACCCCTTCCCCCAGTCTCCCCTCTCTTTTATCCCCCACCAGCCACCCCCTCCCCCTTACCCTTACTTTCTTGTAGGGCAAGATGGATTTCTATACCCCATTGCCTGTATATCTTATTTCCTGGTTTCATGTAAAATAATTTTTTAACATTTGTTTTTAAAACTTTTGATTTCCAGATTCTTTCCCTTCTTCCCTCCTCACTCACCCCTACTGGGAAGATAAGCAATTCAATATAGATTGTACATGTGTAGTTATGCAAAACATTTCCATAGTAGTCATAGTGTGAAAGATATTTCCCTCCATCCTATCCCATCCCCCATTTATTCTATTTTCTCCTTTGACCCCATCACTTTTTTTTTTCTCCAAATGCTTTAATAACTTCTGGTTTACATCATTCATTTCTGCCAGATTTTGAGTTACTTTTCAAATTATTTCCCTGTTTTTCCCCTACCCGCCGCACCAAAATAGCGGTACCACAGGCTATCCCCTCCTCCAATCTGCTCTCTCCCATTTCTTCTCCCATACTCCCTTCGACTTTTCCAGTAGGGCATGGTGGATCTCTATGCCCCAGTGCCTGTATATTTTATTTCCCAATTACATGTAAAATAGTATTAATAATAGTATATATTTTTTAAACATTTGATTTTAAAACTTTGAATTCCAGATTCATTTCCTTCCTCCCTTCTCACCGACCCTTACTGGGAAGATAGGCAGTTCAGTATAGGTTGTATATGTGTAGCTATGCAAAATATTACCATAGTAGATATACTGTAAAAGACTAACTATATTTCCCTTCCTCCTATCCCACCTCCCACTTGCTCTATTTTCTACTTTGATCCTGTCCCTTTTCAAAAGTGGGTGCTTCCAACTTCTCTCCCCCCCAGCCTGCCCTCTCTTCCTCCATCATTCCCCCTCTCATCCCCTTTCCCCCTGCTATCCTGTAGGGTGAGATACCCTATTTAGTGTGTATGTCATTCTCTGAGCCAAATTCAATGAGAATAAGGTTTTACCTTTTTGCCTTCTTGTTGTTCCCCTCCATTGTAACCATTTTCCCTTGCCTCTTCTATATGAGATAGTTTACCCCATTCTGTCTCTCCCCATCTCCTCTCATTATATTCCTCTCTCACCTCTTAATTTCACCTTTTAAGTATCATGCCTTCTTATTAAATTGGTCCTGTGCCCTCTATGTATATCTGTAAACATATATACACAAATTCACATATGTATTCATATGCCCATATATATATATATATATATATATATTTCTATTTCCTTCAACTATTTTAATACTGAGAAAAGTTTCATCAGTTATAATTATTGTTTTTCTATGTAGGACTGTAAATAGTTCAACTTTGATAAGTTCCTTATGATTTCTTTTCCCTCTTTATCTTCTCATGCTTCTCTTAATTCTTGTATCTGATTGTCAAATTTTCTATTCAACTCTGGTTTTTTCATCAAGAATACTTGAAAGTCCTTTATTCCACTGAATGACCATATTTTCCCCTGAAACATGCTACTCAGTTTTACTGGGTAGGTGATTCTTGGTTTTACTCCCAGCTCCTTTGCCCTCTGAAATATCATATTCCAAGCCCTTCAGTTCCTCAGTGTAGAAGCTGCCAGATCCTGTGTTATCCTGATTGTGTTTCCACAATATTCAAATTGTTTCTTCCTGGCTGCTTGTAATATTCTCTCCTTGATCTGGGAATTCCTAGGAGTTTTCTTTTTGGGATCTTTTTCAGTAAGTAGGTGATCGGTGGATTCTTTCAACCTCTATTTTGCCCTCTGGTTCTAAAACATCAGGACAGTTTTCCTTGAGAATTTCTTGGAGGATGATTTCTAGGTTCTTTCTTTGATCATGGCTTTCAGGTAGTCCAGTAATTTTTAAATGATCTCTCCTGGATCTATTTTCCAGGCCAGTGGTTTTTCCAATGAGATATTTCACATTGCCTTCTATTCTTTCATTTGTTTGGATCTTTTTAACAGCATCTTGATTTCTCATAAAGTCACTAGCTTCCATTTGCTCCAATCTAATTCTGAAGCAATGATTCTCCTCAGTGAGCTTTTGAGATTCTTTTTCCATCTGGCAAATTCGACTTTTTAAGGCATTCTTGTCCTCATTGGCTTTTTGAGCCTCTTTTGCCATTTGAGTTAGTCTATTTTTTAAGGTGTGATTTTCCTCAATCAGGCTGTTGACTCTCATTTCATAATTTTCTTGCATCGTTCTCATTTCTTTTCTCAATTTTTCCTCTACTTCTCTTATTTGCTTTTTAAGGTCCTCTATGGCCTGTAACTAGCTCGTATTTTTCTTTGAAGCTTTTGGTGCAGGAGTTCTGACTTCACTGTCTTCCTCCTGTTCCATGCTTTGATCCTTTTTATCGCCAAAATAGGGATGTAAAGTTGGAGTGCTCTGTTTATTTTGCTTCCTTTGCCTGCTCATGTCGCCACTCAGTCACTTGACCCCTTTTGCCATAGTAGGACTCTGCTACCGGACAGGGGAGCTTCGTCCCAAACGCTGGGGTTTTCTCAACTGCCAGAGGTATTAGATGGGTGCCCTCTCTGAGGCCTCCACATGCTCAGGCAAGCTGGACACACCCCAGGAACTTCACCCTAGACCACAATGCAGATCCAAGCAGGTTAAAGCAAGAGGGATTACCCCTCAGACTGGTCACTTTGTCCCCCTACACTCTGCAGGGCCTCAGCTCCTCAGCGGCTTCTCGCCCCAGGGGCAAAGGCCCACCACACTCCTAACTACTGGGTCCCAAAGTCCACACTGCACTGACCTTTCAGTTTGTCCTTAGCATCTATGGATTGATAATTCTGGAAACTGCCACAGCTGCTCGTGATCTGAAGTCCCTGCAGCTGCTGGTTGGTCAGGCCTGCTCTGGGGCTAAAACCTCTGGCTTCCCTTGGGGTTGGGCTCAGCTCCCAGAGCGCTGCGCTGGCCCATTCCTGCTGGCCTGCCGGGCTGTCCTCAGCAGGAGGTTAGCTTCTCTGTGTCATTTTGTGGGTTCTGCAGCTCCAAAGTTTGATCAGAGTCCCCTTTTACATGAATTGGGGGAGGTGGAAGCCAGAGCCCCGTGAAAGTCCTGTTTTTACTCCACTATCTTGACTCCGCCGCTTAAATATATTTTAAAAAGAAAAATTGGGACACTTAAAAAAAAATGATGGGAGACCTTTGAACGGGTCTACAGTATATTAGAGGCAGATTGGCATTGATTCCTCTTGACTTTTATTGTACTAGAGCAAATTAATCATGATGACCTTTAGTGAACCATTTCACAATTTGTTTAAAGGGAACAGCCTAGAGAAGTTGGGATTTTAGTAAAATGATTGCCTAATCTGTTTTTACTTCAGTAAAAATCTGTGAATCTTTGGTGGGAGTATCTTCATCAATGAAGATTATAAATGCTTCATGCTTTAGTAAATGGTTTCTTGAGTTGCTTTGGTCAGAAAGAATAACCTAGTGGCCAATATTCTGGTGATGAGCTTCTCTGAATTTAGTTAGAGTGATAGTAATGATTGTTCTGAGGCCCATACCCAAAGCTTTTCTACCTTGTGCTTCACTTTAATAGCCTACCTTTGGGAATCTAGGATCTGCCTCATGCCACAACGAGGCACTGGAGTAGGATTTTGGTAGATGTTAATCTATACATGAAGTTAGAAACATGTAAAAGTCAGCACATGATGCATCCTTTGTGTTTACATTGTGTTTTTGCAGTAACATCCAGGAGATGCGGGCCCGACATAAAGAAAGTTTTCTGAAAAAACACAACCTGAAACTAGGCTTCATGTCAGCATTTGTGAAGGCCTCTGCCTTTGCCTTACAGGAACAGCCAGTGGTCAATGCAGGTGAGTCCACTTGGGCCAGGATGCACACATACACACATGATAGCTATCCCAAAACTGAAAAAGAAAGTCTTTATTTCCTGGCATAGAAAAATAAATGGTTTATGTAAGAGCTTCCTCATTATCACTCATTTTTTAGCTTAAAACAGTAGCATAATGTGTTTCAGCCTACATGTCAATTCTCCCATTAGTCAGAGAATATGTTTTTCATTTCCAAAGAACATTTCCATTTTATTTCCAAAGAGTTGGTCTGGCAGCAAGTAACTCTTGGGGGGAGGAGGAGAAAGGAATAAACATTTTTATAGCACCTACTATGTGCCAGCCGTTGTGCTAAGCATTTTTACAAAAATTATTTGATCCTTACAACTCTGCAAGATAGGTGCTATTATTATCCCCATTTTACAGTTGAGGAAACTCAGGCAAATAAAGGTTAAATGACTTGGCTAGTATTACACAGCTGGTAATGTCTCCAAAGGCAGATTTGAACTTAGATCTTCCTGACTCTAGACTCAGTGCTTTATCTATTACTCTACCAACTACCTCTTGGGAGGCCTTGTTCATGCCCAGGTTATCTCATTCAGGCAGGAAACTCATAAGGGCATTCTTCCTCCCACTCTGAGTGTTATCTAAGGAAGTGACTTCTGTACATGATGCATATTCCATGGCAAACTTTTATCTCTTGGGAATGAATTTACTGGGAGGATTCTTTGTGCTGCTTCAGGCATTTGGACTTGAATCTTTCATCAACTCTTTTTTTTTTTTTTTGCCTTTTGGAGGGCAATTGGGGCTAAGTAACTTGCCCAAGGTTACACAGCTAGTTTTTTGTGTGTGTGTGTGTGGGGGGGTGTTAAGTGTCTGAGGCCGAAACCAAACTAGGGTCCTCCTGTCTCTGGGGCCAACGCTTGTACTCACTGTACCACCTAGCCACCCCTTTCATCAACTCTTTAATAGAATCAAACCTTGTTTTTTTATTTTCACATTAGAAGTCTTGATTCAACAAGACAGTCTCGTTTTTCCTCTCATTTAGGTAGCTTTCTTCCCCCTGGTAGATAAGATTAAGTCAAAGATCCTTTTACCACCCATCAGTGGAGCCAAAGGGCCCAAAGAACTGTAGACAGCCTTGAGAGGACTAGTCCATGCAATTTTTTTTTAATGAAAACATTTTTTTTAATTTTACTTTTTGGGGGGCATGTAGGTGGCACAATGAATAGAGCACTGACCCTGGAGTCAGGAGGACCTGAGTTCAAACCTGACCTCAGACACTTAACACTTACTAGCTGTGTGACCTTGGGCAAGTCACTTAATCCCAATTGCCCTGCCTTCCCCCTCAAAAAAAATTTTTTACTTATTATTACTCTGAACTTGACAAACACAAATTAACATGAATACATCCATACAATAAACAAAAAAGAATTGTATATAAAACTACAAATCTCTATTATAAACAGCTCAGTTAAAAAAAAAGCATGTAATAAATTCAGCATGTTTCAAAGTTGTATCTTCATCTGAATCTTAACTTCTGTTCTCTTACGTATATTTTTAATATTTTTTTTTTGGAGGGGGGAGGGCAAAGCAATTGGGGTTAAGTGACTTGACCAAGGTCACGCAGCTAGTTAAGTGTCTGAGGTCAGATTTGAACTCGGGTCCTTCTGGGACCTGACTCCAGGGCCAGTGCTCTATTCATTGTGCTACCAAGCCACCCCTGTACATTTTTTTAAAATGCTCCAATGATGCTCTTCTCTTTCTTTGGGGGAGGGTCTTCACCCTTTCTCACCCTATTTCCTCTTCTCTCCCAATGAAACAAAAACAGTCACAGTCAAGCAAAACAAACCCACACTTTGACCATATCTGAAAATGTATATCTTGTTCTTCTTGAGTTCACCACCTAGAAGTCATGAGGTAGATAACATGTTTCATCATCATTCTTCTGCAATCATGGTTAGTTGTTGCACTGATCTAAATGTGTAAATATTCAAAGTTATTTTTCTTTACAGTATTGTAGTCATCATATAAATTGTTTCTGACCCTGCTCACTTTGCTGTGCATTTTATACAAATTTTTCTAGGTTTTCCCAAGTCCTGTCAGTATTTCTTATGATGCAATAATATTCTGTTGTATTGCTGTAACATAATTTGTTCAAACACCAGTGGTGCAATGGATAGAAGCCTGGACCTGGAGTCAGGAAGACTTGAGTTCAAATCTGATCTCAGATACTTCCTTTTCTATTCCCCGCTTCAGCCTTTCCTCAATTGAGGAAATGCTTCTCTACATATTTTTGCATATGTAGGTCCTTTCCCTTTGACTTTGGGCATCATTTAACCTCTGTCTGCCTCAATCTCCTCACCTGCAAAATGGGGATAATAACAGCATATACCTTACAGGATGGTGAGGATCAAATGAGATCATCTTTGTAAAGCGCTTTGCACAATGCCTGGTGTATTACAGGCACCATATCAGTGTTTCTTTCCTTCTCTGTTCCCTTCTTTAGTCATTCCTCAGTTGATGGGCACCCCCAGATTTTCCAATGGGCTAGGCACTAGGGATTCAGAGACAAATGAAAAATAGTCTCTCTTCCAGGAATTTGCCCTTTCAGTTCTTCCACCTATGTTTGTAAGAGTCTTTTTTTTTGTTCAGTTGTTTTTCAGTCATCAGAGTCTTCTTAACTCCATTTGGGGTTTTCTTGACAGAAATACTGGTGTAGTTGATATTTCCTTCTCCAGCTCATTTTACAGATGAGGAAACTGAGGCAAACAAGGGTTAAGTGATTTGCCCAGAGTCATATAGCTAGTAATTGTCTCAAGCAGATTTGAGAGATGAGTCTTCCTGACTCCAGGCCCTGGCACTCTATCCATTGCACCATTTAGGACTAGACATTCATTTGACTTCGTCTCACTGCTCATAAGCAAAAAGGACAGTGGACGTGACTGTCAACTGGTAAAGTCTTCTTCATATTTTGAAATGTGGAGAGGCTGCCCTCTTTTTCTTGTTCAAGTTAGGAAGAAGGGCATATTCTTTCCTTCTTAAACTAAGGGATATTGTTCCTACCCCTCTGTTAAAGTGAAGAATCATGCAATATTCATAAGGGTTATTGAGTACCTACTATGTGTTTGGCAGTGTATTAGGAGAGTGTTGGAAGATGCAAAAAAAGAAAGTGTTGGGACCCAAGAAATGGAATAATGGTGACTGGAATAGGAAAGGAGGAAAAATCAGTTTTGCCCTGCAAAATATTCCCTTATTCCCACTCCATCTCCTTCTCGGGGGAGTATATATAAATAACCTTTGCTTTTTTCCCTCACAGTGATTGATGACACAACCAAAGAGGTGGTGTATAGGGATTACATCGACATCAGTGTTGCTGTGGCCACTCCACGGGTATGTATGTAATCTAGGTTTATTGTGTTAGGGACCATGGCATTGCCTCTGAGGTTAGAAGACATTTGCTTAGGAGATTCTCTTTTCTTTTTCTTGATGAGGGGCAAGGTTTGAGAAGTTGAGGAGACCTGGTATAAGAAAAGCCTATACTGATCTTATTTAGATTCTCTCTTTTTGTGTCAGGCCAAATCTCCCTACACTTTTGAATTTCCATGTGCTGTGAATGATAGTGAAACATTGCATCTTTTAAGGGAAGGTGTTGGCCTCTTTGGAATCAATGGAATTAGGTTAAAAATTCTGATCTATCACTCATTTGGACAATTGTCTTATTTTCCTCTCTCTAAAAGGTTTTTCCTAGTAATTTTTAATGAATTACCATTATAAAACTATCTCCAGCTCCTCAGAGGAAAGGTGTTATAGAAAACTCAATAAGTACAAAGAATACATTTTTACTCTGTAAACCAATGCTTTACCCCCTACAGGGACTTGTGGTGCCAGTTATTAGGAATGTGGAAACTATGAATTTTGCAGACATTGAACGAACCATAAATGAGCTGGGAGAGAAGGTAAAATTTAATGAAGAAATGAAAACAGATCACCGGGAAAGTTAAGAAGGAGGGCAGCAAAAGGTGAAGATACCAAGCACCAGCCTTTGCTGGACTGTGTTCATTGGTCAGACCAGGAGCCAGAGCCAAAGTCTTCCTGATGACCTGAAGATACAGTGGGGGGGGTGAGGGGGGGGTGTGAAGATAAAGGGGAGGGGGATGGGGTGTAAAGGCAGAGGAGCCATTTGTCATGAGGTATTGTTTTAGTTTGAACTTCTAAGTGAACCTCTTCATTCTGAGCCTCTCACTTATTTAAGAAAAGCTTTTTAAGTCCATCTCGTTGAAGAACTTAGAAAAATTGAACCAAGTCCTCAGTATCTGATTGAAACACGATTGAATTCCCCAGTAAAATGAGGATCCAGGCTTTATTTGTTCAGCTTGTAAGGAGGTACAATCTGAATAGATTTTGAAACTTGTGTTTTTCAGGCCCGAAAGAATGAGCTTGCCATAGAAGATATGGATGGTGGCACTTTCACAATCAGTAATGGAGGAGTCTTTGGCTCCCTCTTTGGGACCCCAATCATCAACCCCCCTCAGTCAGCCATCCTGGGCATGCATGGCATTTTTGATAGGCCTGTTGCTATTGGTGGCAAGGTAGGAACTGCTAAAATTTGAGGTTTTATGGTGGTTCTACTTGTCCTATACCATAAAAACTAGTTGTAGGGTGTGACTTGTTTGGTAGAACCTTCTGATTTAGAGGGAAATCCAGCCTTTGTCTAGTTCAGCTCTCCTGATAGAGCTTTGTAGCAACTTCACCATAGTACCATGAAGTAGTTCTCCTGCATAGTTCCAGGAACTATGGGGGCAGTTATGCTCCTTCATGTAAGATCAGCCTAAAAGTATTTAAATCTTACTCTGTACTTTATAATGTGCTCCAGGGGTGGAGAACGTGCAGCCTTGAGGCCAAATGTGACCCTCTAGGTTCTCAAGTGTGACCGTTTGACCAAATCCAAACTTCATAGAACAATTCTCCTTAATAAAAGTATTTGTTCTGTAAAACTTGGACTCAGTCTAAAGGCCACATTTAAGGAGCTAGATGGCCACATGTGGCCTTGAGGCCGCAGGTGCTCCACCCTTGTGCTAGGCACTATGATGGTACAGAAATAGAGTCCCCTCTCACAAGGAGGCTACTTACAGTCTAGTTGAGAGATAAAAACTTGAAATTGGAAACCTGTAAAAACAAAAATGACTTGATAAAATTGTGTGCTGTAGGAGATTGTTGGGTGTTGTAGATTGGGAAAAGCTTAATGGAGGAGGTAGATCATGAGCTGGGCCTTGCAATATGGGTGAAGTTTGGTTAGGTGGAAGGGAAAGGAGGGAGTATCTAAGGCTACTCTTAAGATGAGTAAAAAGATAGCCCTAAGAAAGCAATGTTCAGGATTCCTGGGCTGCAGAGGGATCTCTGCTTGGCCTGCAGGAGAGTTCCTAGGAGAGAGAAGAGTATGTGAAGATTTAAATTTTCTTTGTCAAAGAACACTTAAGATGGTTTCCCGTCTTAGAAGCCAGACTTAATGTAGGAAGAACCCTAAGTGCTTGGAAAGAAAAATTCTGGAGGGCACTGCCATTCTGTTTCTTCCTTATGATCCCATACAGTACAGAAAAGATTGTCCCTCTGTCTCTCCTCTATAGGTGGAAGTGCGGCCCATGATGTATGTAGCACTGACTTATGACCACCGACTGATTGATGGCAGAGAGGCAGTGACTTTCCTTCGAAAAATCAAGGCAGCAGTGGAGGATCCTCGTGTCCTGCTACTTGACCTTTAGGGAAAGTCACACTCCCTAAAGCTCCAACTCAGAGACTGAAAACCAGTCTTCCCCTACCCCATCATGTGTACCTGGGTCAGCTGGGTGGGAGACAGCCTCAAGTGCTTCTTGGCTTAAGGGAAGCCAGGGCACTAGGTAACCAGCAGCTACAGCTCCTTTTAGGGCGTTACTGTCCCTCTCTCCACTGCCTTTGTCTTAACACGAATGCTCTTACTTCCTTATTATGCTCAAAGAGGGGAGAGAGAGTATTGATGGAGCCTCATTAATATCCTAGCCTTTCTCCCATGTATCCTCCCCAGAGATGATTTTGCTTTTTCCCTATGGCAGCATATAATAATAGAGAAACCACTAGATAAATTGTAACCCCTCTGTCTTACACCTGCCCAGTTTTCAAAAATCCAACATCCTCAGTGGCACAGGATGAAGATCCTGGCCCCCAACATTATGGAGCTATAGCCCTGGCTCTAATCTTTCCAACCCTGGGCCCTGTGCAGCTTCTTTACTCAAATACAGGGGAAGAGGTGCTGCTTTGTTTATTAAAGGGCACCTTCCTGCTTAGGTAGCCTTGGTTGGCTTTAAAATGCCTCTTCTACCTCTTTGGGAAGCACAGCCCAGGTGGCCTGAGGTTGGGGGTGGGGTGGGGAGGGAAGATGGTGAGCTGGCTCAGAAGACTTCAACTTGAGATACTCTTGTCTCCAGAGGTGAGAGTGCATCCTTTTTGCACTTACACCATGGGTCTTATCTTCAGAAAGGCCCATCTCTGCACAACCATGCACAGTCCTGCTGTGCTCACCTGCCTTTCTTTATAAGTTCCTAGCAATCATACCAGCAAAGGGGTTGCATTTAGAAGCATCTTCATTCTCGGGTGGAAGTGGAACAATTGGACCTTGGAGCCAGTGGAGGTAGAATTTGGTTGAGAGGGATGGAAGGTGTCTAGTAAAATGTTATTGCCTATTGTTTTTCTGGACTTATATTTGAAGTTCAAATTGGTCTTTCTGCCGTATGTGGACAGATGAGGGCACTAAGCATGACCAATTCTGGTTCTACGTTTTGGTCTGGCAGGGGAGAGGAAGCAATATTGGCTCCTCCATGCTTCAGAACGGGGCCAGGATAAGGATAGTATGCTTCCTGAAGTTCTCCACCTTAGTGAGAAGCCGACTGTGAGTTGTTAGTGTAAAATAATGAAATGTCTGGAGTCATCTTTAAAGTACTGCCCAGTGTTGGTGGGCAAAATCATTGGGGTTCTTTGGAAAATGTTTCAGTGTATACTTCTGTTGTGAGGGCTACTGGAAATCCATCAATATGTATCCAAACATACCTAGTTCTGAGGCTGCTGGAACCATGACGGCCATTTATTGGGGCCCAGCATTAGAGGGGTGAGAGGGTGGAATCCAGTACTGAGTGCCTGCAGTGTCTACTACTCTATCTCCAATATACAGAACTTGTAATTAAAATATTTAAAGAAACCAATTTTAAATGAAATTAAAGGGTAAATGTTCTCAAACTGTCTTGGCTTCTGGCCTCCTATCTACAGATAAAGGGCAAGCTTATTAGTTTTCAAAAGAACCATTAGCCCATAGGGTCACAGCCTATTCTGCATTTTTGTTTTTTACTTGTCTCCTGATGCCTTTGGAGTAAGTTGGTCACAATACTTAGATTGCCAGAAAACAGAGCAATGCTACTGGCTGCTCATAGAAGAAAACAAACTTTCAGATTTGAAATATATCCTTGCCGGTGCCTCCTTTCTGTCCCAGAGCTTCCTCTCCACAGCTTTCATGTCTCTATTTACTTTTCAAAAAGGTATTTGCTGCTTTTCCTTAGTCACTTTTCCTAATCTAGATTCTAGTGTGTGGGCCATTTGATCCTTAATTATGTGTTCAGCCACAGATGATTACCATTCATGGGGCTTGGAGACATTTGGATAGTGGGTTGTAAAAATATCTGTTAGAACCAAACATTCTTCCTGCTGAAGTTTTAGTATTTTGAGCCTGGTACACCAGAGATCTGCCATTCAGAAGCAGAGTATAACAGAGTGGGAGCTTTTTCTCCATGAGACCTTTTAAGGCTTTTGAATAGTATCCTGGAAGGCAGCCTTTAGAGGAGAATGTGGAAAGAGGGTTGCTGGATCATCCTCACTGATCAGGTGGCTGGTGTCATGACTACATTTGCTCATTAATACTTGTGGTTCCACATAAAGTATCATTCAGCCATATTCCTTTTGGTTAAGTGGGCCTCCCCAGCTGTCATTCAGGACAGGCCCCAAGGTAACACCCTTGTCCTCAAAGGGGAAAACACCAGTTTTCAACACTCACTTGTCTGGATTACCTGCCACTGGCTATGGTTAACTGCCATTGATTTGGAAGAATAAAAATGCCCCTCAAGCCTGCAGTTTCCAGGCCTCTTCACCCAATTTTACTTCTTGTGAGTCTAATGGGATCCCAGGGAAGTAGAGCCAGAGGGAACACGGAGATCATCTTGTCAACTATAGAGTTGAGAAGAAAGACCCTGAGATCACACATAGCAGAAGCAGGATTCGAGCCCAGGCTTTTTGACTACAAATCCAAGACCCTTGGCATTTAACTCCGTACTTCTGTGTTTGGGGCTCAACTCTAGAATGAAATAACCCAGACCATCCCTATGCATAAAGCGAACAGGAGAGTTGTTTTTGCACCTCCCTAGTTCTTGTGAATTCCTACCCTCTCATCCCCTGGGAGTTCAGAACACTCCCCTTAGTAGGTAGCTTTTCCGCTCCCCATGGGAGTTTGATTCTGGGGATCCTTCCCCAATCTCCTTTGGTAGGATGATCGTTACTATACGTTAGACACTTGTAGAACTACAAGTTTTATTTGGGATGTTGTACATTTGGAAGGGAAGGGTGGCAGTCGTGTTGGGGGAGGAGGAGGTGTGGGCTGCAGTCACGCGTAGGTCACGCTATCCTATGTCCTGTGCCCTGGAGACTGCCTGAGTAATATCTTAGATAACTTATCTGAGTGTTACACATGGACAGATGTTGGCTGTTTACACCACACCAGGAATTAAGTACAGAGATATTGTCTAGAGATGTCTGGGTGAAGTATCTTCGGGACAAAAGAGATGTGCTTGAGGTCCTCTCCCTCCATCCCTAGACCTTAGAGACCCTGACTCCCATCCTCTTCTGGCCTTGGCTAAAACAAGTTTAGATCCTCAAGACCAGGATGCAGAATCACATGGGAAGGACAAATAACCAACTCAGAGACTTAGAACCCCCTCATTTCCCTAGAGGAAGAACCTGAGAGTCAACTGACAGAGTCAAGATTTGAACCCAAGTCCAGCAGCTATGTGCTCCCAAACTTGTCTGTCTGCTCTGAGTAGTGCCTATTGGGATACTGATATGAATCAGGAAACCAAACGTGTGTCCCCCCCCAAAGAAATGATTTCTCCTGCACTTGCAGAGCACACACTTCCCCAGGGAACTCTTCCTTTTCTCCCCATCTTTTCCTCTGCCTTGGGTGGGTGGAGACCCAGTGTCTAGGGAGGAGAGGATTAAATAAGAGAAGCTACTGGCCCAAGCTTTCAGCACCTTTTGTTTTCACCTTTTCACAATAACAGGGCTTTCTAGTGCATCCCCCCAACCCTTCCTAACCTCTCTTCTCATCCCCTCTCCTATTTGTTCCAAGACTGAAAAGCCTGAATGAGGACGGTGGGGCCCAGCACTGGGAGGTTGGAGGGGAAGGAAAGCATCATTCCAGGGCATTTTTTTCATTCACCAAACCCTTCATAGACTCATTTTTCCAGACTGCTATCACCACCTACTTGGGGAAAACCGTGACCAGCTGAGTTTTACTTAGCATATGGCTAACGTGGTCAGAGGTTTCAGTTGGACTAAGACGGTCTGTCCTGTCTTACAACCTGTGCCAGTAGGTAAGTATCTCAGGGAGGGTTTCCCAAGAAATTTCTGGATTGGGACAGACAACCTTTAAACTTTCCTTCATACTTTCTGTGAAATATGGTGGGTTGTTTGGTGAACTACTACATCTCAGCTGAACATGGCAGCCTGGTCTGTCACTAGTTCTGCACTAATTTAACAGTTTATCAGCAGCTCAGAGCTCCAGGGCACAAAGCTAACTAACCCCAGAGAAAGGCACCCTCTAGATCTGAGGTTTGAGCAGAGAAATCTAGACTTGAGGAACTCTTAAGACACCCAGGTCCTCACTGCTCCTCCCTCTGCTTTGGCTAATTGGAAGTACAATCACCTTGTGTATTATCATAGGCTCATATTTATATAATGATGTACAGTTACAAAACACTTTACAAGTCTCCTTTGACCCTCATGCTAACCCTATGAGGTAGGTAAGGCAATTATTGTTTTACAGATGAAAAAACTGAGGCTCAAGAGAAGTGTGGTGGGTTGCCCATTATCACACCCAGTAAGTGGCAAAGGTTAGATTAGTTTTCAATTATTTTCCAGCTTCAAGGTTCCCTATGGGTCTCTCATCATGCCTGTGTTCATTTGGGGATAGGAGTGAGAAATGGGAAATGAGCAGCCACAGAGTACACTTCCAAGGCCTTAACTGAAACAAACTCACAGGGGAGGAGGAATCAGGCATGGAAGAGAAACATAAGCCTGTGCTCCTCCAGGATGCAGGATTCAGGATTCATTCCTCCACCAATAAACTAAGACTACTTGGTGGCATGAGGAATCCCAGGGTGTCAGGCTGGGGCCTTGGACCCATTGGACTAGAGTTTTCCTGTGGACTCTGCTAGCCCAGAGAAAGTCAAGCTGGGTCTTCCCAGGAGAGTCTCTTTGCCTCCCCTCTTTTGACCCTATCCCACCAGCTTGTTCCACTGAATGGTGCTAAAAAATGGGTGGGATTTGAGCTTGTTGACACCTCCTCCTCCAGCACCAAGGCGCCGGCAGGGATCAAACTGTAGCAGCTGAAGAGGAAAAGGCAGGAATCAGTCAGATGAGCAGACCCCGGTGCCCACCCTCTTTAGTGCCCTGAAGCCCATCTCTATCATCTCTTCATCTCTGCCTGCTCTGACTTCCCCTCATTTCATGGATACTAACTAGGGCTCCAAGTATATCCAGGGAGAACCTACAGAAACTCCAGGGCCTCTACAGGATCTGCAGACAAGGAATGGAAGAGCCCTCCTCCCTTCTCTCTGATGTACAGGGCTGCTGGGTACTCTGCCTGATTTTCTTCTTTTTCTCACTATCTTTGACCTAGTAAACATCTCCTAGGGATGAGAAATCAGGCCAGTGGATTTTCTCTTAATATCTTGCTGAGGCAACAGCCTTTTTCTCCTGCATTGGCTCCATTCCATTTATCAGGTTGTTTGGCCAGTAAAATCATGAATATTTCTGGTCATCTGAATTCTAAGAAGTTCTGGAATCTCCCTGAGAAATCCCAGTTCTATCCTTCTTTCACACCCCAGCACCTAGCAACAGCAGTAGCAGTGGTGTAGTAGTAATGGTAGTGGTGGTAGTAGTAGTAACAGTAATAGTAGTAGTTGTAGTGGCAGTAGTATTAGTAATGATGGTGGTGGTGGTACTAACAGTGGTAATAGTTGTAGTCGTAGTAGTGGTGGTGGTGATTGTGAGGTTGATACTATTATTCCGATTTTATGGATGAGGAAGCTGGCTGGGAGAGCTTGAGTGATTTCCACAGGGTCACCTAGAAAATAAGTGTCTGAGACAGGTTGTCTCACTCTTTAAGTCCCACACTCTAGACACTGCCACCTAGCTACCCAACCGAGGACAACAAGCCTCAAAGCGTGGCTTGTCTAGAGAAAAGTTTCTTCCCTTCTGCCCCTGTGTCCATCCCCATCTTCCTGTGTCCATTCCTACCAGTCCTTCCCAACAAAGACAGCCCGTACCTCAGTGAGCAGGGATGTAGCTGGTCGACTGAGCCACTCAGGCAGGTGCAGCCTGGTGTGCACGTGAATTCCTGAGGGGTGATTCTGGGACAGCGACTGAGGAAAGAGAAGGTGGACAGGGGTTTTAAAAGAGAAAACACCAGGAAAGAAGGTGAACAGGAGTGAATTTTTGCCTCCTCAAGGATTAATTTCTCCAAACTGTAGAGGCAGATATTCATTCATCATGGGCAGGGTTGAACTAATGTCAGTCCAGAAAACCAAGAAACAGTCTCATGGTGTTGGCTGGCTTCTCTCTCCCCTTTCCTTCTCTGTTCAGTTTGTTGTGGGCTGTAAGGATTTCACTACAAACAAAATTAACTTTATTTTTATTTAAAGTAGACTTTAGAAATGTTAATGTTACAATTGATTGGCACACTAGAAAGGCATGGGAGAGAGAGAGCCTTGACCAAAAGGGCAGAGATGTGAAGTCCAATTGGGTCTGTTGGGAGGTGATTCTAGGTCTAGTGCTGGGACAGACTTTAGAGGTCATCTAGCCCGCCCCTTTACTCTCTCTACAGATCAGTAAACTCATTTGCCTCGGAAGCTAAATAACTTGTCCAAGGGCTCACAAGTCATAAGTGACAGCCAGAATTAGAACTCAGGGTCTAGGGGCAGTTAGGTGGCACAGTGCATAGAACACTTGCCCTGGGGTCATGAGGATCTGAGTTCATATCCAACATCTGATAGGAGCTGTGTGACTCAGTAACTTCAATTGCCTTAAAAAAATAAGAAAAGTTTCTGTGATTTTGAAGCATTTGGCTCAGCTTCGGTTCCTTTGCGCATTTAGTTAAGGCATGAAAATGGGCTAGGTGGTACAGTGGTTGGAGTGCTAGACCTGGAGTCAGGAAGATCCAAGTTCAAATCCTCAGACAATCACTAGCTGTGTGATCTTGGGGAAGTCACTAATTTCTGTCTGCCTTGGTTCCCTCAACTGTAAAATGGGGATATTAATAGTACCTTCTTTCCAGGGTTATTGTGAGAATCAAACAAGATAATATTTGTAAGGCACTTTGTAAACCTTAAAGCACTATAGAAAAGCTAACTATTACTATTATTCTCTCTAGAGAAGAATTTGTCAAGGTAATAGAGAGTTTAAGGTCTGAGAAAGAGGTACTGGAAGGAGTTGAGCTACATTAGAAAACCACTAGATCAGAGGTTAGATGGCTGCCCAAAGAGTAGCCTCACCCTGCAGCAAGGGCCACATTTCAGCAAATCTTGAGTAAAGGGAAAAATGTTAAGGCAGCTCTTCTAGTGGAGATCCAAGTTGGAGCTGCTAAGAAGCAGGTCAGTAGGAGCAGCTAGGTGGTGTAGTAGATAGAGCACCCTTCCTGGGGACAATAGGACCTGAGTTCAAATATGACCTTATATACTTACTAACTGTGTGACCTTGGGCAAGTCACTTAACCCCAATTGTCTCCCCAAAAAGTAGGTCACTAATAATACAATGAATAGAATCACAGAATATTAGGTATTAGAAGGGATCTCAAAGGTCCTTCTTAGCATAGTGCCCGACACATACATAATAGGCACTTCATTCCAGGTGGCTCAGCGAGTAAGAGCACCGGCCCCAGTGCCGGGATGACCTGGGGATCGAATCTGGGCTCAGATACTTAGCACCACACCCAGAAATAACTGGCCGTGTAACCTTGAGCAAGTTACTTAACCCCAATTGCTTTAAAAAAAATAGGCACTTCATAAATGCTTATTCCTTTCTCTAATAATAATAATAACATTTAAATAACTTTCAAGTTTGCAAAACACTTAGCTTATGGTAACTCATTTGATCTTCATAACAACCCTGGGAGGTGGGTGCTATTATTCCCATTTTTTAGATGAGGAAACTAAGGCAGGGAGAGGTTAAGTACTTGCCCAGGATCATACAACTGGCAAGTATCTAAGGTAGGATTAGAACTCAGGTCTTCTTGACTCCAAATCCTATCTATTGTAACACCTAGCTGACCCATCCCATTGACATTGTCCCATTATTGGTTACTCTTTGAATCTTTTCTCAAAAGGGTATGAATTTATGTGGAATCAGACTATACTCTTGTCTAGCTCACTTCTTTTCATCTTTTCTGTCAAGTGTTTTGCTAAAATCTAATTAAATTATATCTACAGCATTCCCTTGATCTATCAATCTAGTAGCTCATCCAAAAAAAGAAAAGAAAAAGAAAAGAAATGAGGTTACAGGTTGTAGCAAATTATTTCAAAGGTCTCTTCCAGTTTTAAATATATGATCCTATTGGCATTCTGAGGCCTCGAAGGTCGTGGTGTCCACAAAAGCAATGACATTCATGCTGGAGCTTACTATGTCCTCCCAGCCCCCAATTCCATTCCTTCTCACCATGCTCCCAACACACTTTGTACAGGGCTGAACTTACCATTCCAGTTAGAAGTTCATACAGCAGAGACCCAAAGCTCCACCAGTCACAGGCTTCTGTCAGCTCAGAAATCCCACCCACTTCTGCAGGGGCAAGAAAATGCCTTTACACCTGGGTTTCCAAGGTCTGTGTTTCATAGCTCACTGACCTCACCTTGTAGCACTCATCTCCCCTCTGCCACCCACAACCCCATCCCACCCTCTTTCCTGTCCCTCTGGCCTCTCCTAGGTGCCCAGTCTCTTTAGCCTTGCCAGTGTGTGTGTGTGTGTGAGAGAGAGACAAGGAGGAGTAAGAAGAAGAAGAGGAGAGAGAGAGGAAGAAGAAGAGGAAGAGAGAGAGAGAGAGAGAAAGGTTATGCCTTAGTTGAGGGATTGCTATTCCCATGGAGCTTTTAGAGAGGCTCTCAAAGGTATCATGGCAGGGTTCTCTGCCTTTTGTGTAGACTCGAGTTTCCCTCCTTCCAGGTCCCCAGTCTAATTCTGAGGGGGCATTGGTGAAGGTGGTCCGTCTAGCTCCTTGCCTGGGGCACTGTACAAGTTTTCCAAAGCTTCACTGCAGTACCGGGGCTCCACTTCTGTCCACTGGCCAAAGTAGGTGAGACGGATGTGACCTTTATCCCCAGCATTGGAGCAAAATGGAAGGTGGGAGGGTTGGTAATTGAGTGGGGAAGAGAGAAGAAAGGAAGGGTGGGATTCAGAGGGAGCAAGGAAGGGAGGGAGGAAAGGAAGGAGACAGGGAAGGAAAGGGAGAGAAACCAGTTAAGATCATTAGGAACTGCAGCATGATATAGTGGGGAAAATCACTGCATTTGGAGTGAGGAGACCTGAATTGGCATCCCACCTCCACCATTTCCTAGATCTCTGTGAGTATAACTTAATAAATTAATCTCTCTGCACTTTCATTTCTGTATCTGTGAAATGGGGAGAGGAACCCTCGATATAGCCTCCTTTTCGGGGTTCTTGAGGAGGGGAGGACAGAGAACACTTTATAAACCATAAAATGCTGTGATGTGAGTTACTGAGAATGAATGTGTCTACAGCCGGGGCCGAGGGTGCCTTCATCTCTGACTTGTTTTAAAGGGAAACCAGTGGTTTAGTTGGGTAACGTGATAGAGTAGAAGGACCAAAGAGTCAGAAGATCCGGGTTCAAATTCCAGTCATTTAACCCCTCTAGACTTCAGTTTCCTCATGTTTACATGAGGAGATTGGAGCCGAGAGGTTCTGAGCTCTCTTGGTTTTTGTTTTTGTTTTTTTTGCTTTTTGGAGGGCAATTGGGGTTAAGTGACTTGCCCAAGGTCACAAGGCTAGTTTTTGTGTTAAGTGTCTGAGGCTACATTTGAACTCAGGTCCACCTGACTCCAGGGACGATGCTCTATTCACTGCACCACCTAGCTGCCCCTCTGAGCTCTCTTCTAGCTCTACATTTATGGGCCAATGACCTCTCCATCATCCTTGAGCAGGCAGTTAGGTGGTGCAGTGCATCGAGTATTGGGCTTGGAGTATAAAAGATCTGAATTCAAATCCTACCTCAAATACTTACTCAGGAAGTCACTTAAGCTGTCTCAGACTCAGTTTCCTCATCTGCAAAGTGAGGATAATAATGGCACCTGTCTCCCAGAGTTGTAAAGATTATATGAGATAATAATTTGTAAACATTTAAGTGCTGTATAAATGTTATCATCATTAATTATTCCCACCCTGTGAAGGGCAAGGGCTCAAAAGCCCTTTGGTATTTCCAGGTACAAAATTGACAATTGTCCCAGAGCAGCAATTAATAAACTTTGTGGCTTTAACACTCATAAAGTTGTTTATTTTTTTTGCCTTTTGGAGGGCAATTGGGGTTAAATAACTTGCCCAAGGTTACACGGCTAGTTTTTTTTTTTGTGTGTGTGGGTGTTAAGTGTCTGAGGCCGGAAACGAACTTGGGTCCTCCTGAACTCCGGGGCCGATGCTTTACTCACTGCGCCACCTGGCTGCCCCAACACTCATAAAATTTGAGGATTCCCCCACCGCAAAGAGTTTTTGTTTATATGGGTTATATCTATTGATAGCTACTATATTAGAAATAAAAACTTCTTAGTATTATGAATAATTTTTACCACCCTTTGAAAGGGTCTTTGGGATCCCTAGAGATCCCTGGTGGAATGCAGAGGAAAAAATTCTTAGAAGCTATCTTTGGTTAACTGAGCTACTACCAGTACAGAAGTCCAAGATGGATGAAAGGAGTCACTTGCTTGGGTAGCAGAGAGGTGGGCTGGCTGACCTCTTAAGGTGGCCTTCACCCTGGGAGCTGCTGCTTCCTTGTCATAGGATTTTGAGTTGAAGGATAATTACCCTCCCATCTGAGTAGCCATCTAGGATGGTGGTGGTGGGGTTCAGCCTCTTAACAGGGTGATTTTACCCTTTAACCTCTCTCCCTCCCAGACAAAGGAGTGCCTACCAGTGGTATCCAGCAGCAAGTTCCTGGGGTTGAGGTCCCGGCATAGCACGCCCTGTTGATGTAGACCCTCAAGGGCCACCAGGGTCTCCGCTGCCCACTGCTTGACCTGTTCTTCCTTCACACACCAGGCTCCGCCCCTGTGGCCTGGACAGGCCCGGTTAGCATGTGGACAGTCCTGACCTGGGAGCTCTTTGCATTGGTCACTCCCATGACCATAGCCCTCTAGTACCCGGCCTGCCCCCTCCCGGATCCAGGAGAGACCTCCCAGGGGCCCCCTGTTGGTACTCCACCTAGTCCTCCGCCTGGCTTGGTGATGGGACCAACCTCTGCCCTGACTTGGGCTGCTCGTCATTGTCTCATCCCTTCTTAGGGCCTTTGGAAGTAGGCCAGAAGGTGAGGTAATATCTTCTGAGGCCAGAGGGTCCTGTTCAGAGGAAGGAACATCTTTCCTGAATTTGTGTCTTCCTAAAGCATCTTCACAGGATGATACTCCATGGGACCTGAACACCTGGATTTCCCTGGATGGACTGGATACATTGCTTCCAGGGTTCAAACCCTTGAACCCTTTCTGATGGTCAGGAGCTCTGCCTTGAGGTCCTGATGAAATGTCAGAGGGTTGGGGTGATGCCTCAGCTGCAGCACTGAGCTGTTGGATGTGATTCTGGGGAAGTAGAACCGGGGTCAGGAGACTGAGACCATTGTCAAGGGGACCAGGGCCAGCTTTCCCCTTCTCTCGGTGATCACCCTGTGTAGAGCTGGGCTTCTGCTGGGTTAAGTTGCTGGAGGCCTTCGGCCCATGGGGTCTAGGCTGAGAGAGGAGATGGGACCAGAGAGTTCCTCCTGAACCAAGCAGAAGGAAAAAGAGAGATAGAGGGAGAGGTGGAATAGAGGAGAGTTAAGTTCCAGATATTCCCCACTGGCCCCCCAGCCCCTCTCCTTCCCAAATCCCTCCATCCACAGTATAAATCTTTTGGGCTGCTCTCAAGTTTCATCTTCTTCCACTCCCCTTCAAACCCTTTGTACCAGCCAGACTGAGCCCTGCATGTGTCAGAAACTTTCCCACCTCCTTACTTTTGCTCGTCACCACACCCACACTTAGAACACTCTCTCCACTTTTCTCTAAATCTTATCCAACCTTCAAGCCCTAGCTTGAGTTCCACCTCCTCATGTTGGTCCGTACTTTGTGGATCTCCATTCTCTTAACAACATTCATTTAGCACACTATATCTACCAGCTGCCACTTGACCGTGTTTCTTTCCAGCTATCCATACCGGCCATCTCTTGATATTTCTACTTGTCCCCCACTTTCTTTCCCCAGCTCTTTTCACATACCCAGAAAACACTTTTTTCCTCCTTACCCCACCCCTGTATTATGTCTTCTATTTCAGGGGTTCCTAACCTTTATGCTGTCAGCCATATGGTGGTAATTCTCCATGATGTTTTATTGCCCATGTCCATAATTGAAGGAAGCGCTAATTTTCAGTTAGAAGTTAGTATAAAGATTGTCATTCTTTCCCCCACCTAAGGTCATGAGCTCCTTGAAATCTATTCACTGACCCCTTGAGGGGCTATGGACCTTCAGTTTAAGAACCCCCATCCTATCAGAATGTAAGCCCCCTGAGGGCAGGGGACATCTCTTTTTCTAATCTTTGTCTCTCCATCATTTAGCACAGGGCATGGCACATAGTAAGTGCTTTAATCATTTTTCTTCAGTTATTCATTTGTTCGGCACTTTAGTGTACAGATTTCAGCTCTTCATATGTGTTTTTGTCTTATCTCCTCAGCCGACCTGGAGATTTTTCGTTAGCTGGAACCAGGTCTTGCTCTTTCATGGAGAGCACACATTAAAGTACCTTTCCTACAGCAAATGTGCACTAGTGATTGGCTGATTGATTAAAAGAGGCAGCAAAACCCAGGATGAATAGACAAAGTCAGACAGCCCCAACCCCACCTGATTCCAAGTGGAGACAGACCATGGACCGCCATGAGGTGCCTGCCTCTGTCTGTGGGAATAAAGGCAAATTTGGTCCCATAAGACAACTCCCACTGAATAAGCAAGCAAATTCCCATGCTGTTTTGTCACTGGAAGGAGTTTCTAGGTAGCAGCAAGCCATTCTTGGTGCTCCAGCCATTCCAGAAAAAAAAAAAAACATGGGACTTTTTTTCACAGACAAATTGGCACCTTATCAAGTTCATCCAATCCAACAAGCATCGATTAAATATTTATTATGTATGTGCCAGGTACCATGCTAGGAGCTGAGGATACAGAAACAAAACAAAAAAAGTAGTTTTTGCCCTAAAAATAAAAGTAGTCTTTGCCCTCAAAAAGCTTCCATTCTCCTAGAAGTGCCCAACTCTGGTTCTGGTCCCCTGAGAAAGGATAGAATCTGCCAGTCACTAGGGATAGGGAATAAAACCATCATCTGGCCACATGGGCCCCACCTTAAAGTTTGGGGTTCACTCTTCCCTAGGGAGCTAATTCTAGATCTTGTTCTGGAGGCCTGAAAAGATTGGCTCTGGAACTTGGATCCTGGTCCCTTTCTTCCAGCATTATAGGAGGCAGGGTTACCTTACCCCTAGCATCTTCAATGGCTTCAGAGGAGGGTGTGTACAGAGAGTGGGAATGAAAAAGGAAACATCCAACTATAGGCCCGAGAATACTGTTAGAATAGAAGATCCTTGAAGACGGATACTTTCTCATTTTTTGGTATTTGTATACCTAGCACTTAGAACAATGAAAATAGCTAATATTTATATAGCCCTTTGGGACAGCTAGATGAGCTGGATGAGGTTTGCAAAGCAAACTTTTGTATGCATTATTTTATCCTATTTGGTTCTGTGCTTGGAATGGTGGTAAGTGCTTAATCAGCCTTCTTCCTCTCCTTCCTTCCTTCCTTCCTTCCTTCCTTCCTTCCTTCCTTCCTTCCTTCCTTCCTTCCTTCTTCCTTCCTTTCTTCCTTCCTTCCTTCTTCCTTCCTTCCTTCTTCCTTCCTCCTTTCCTTTCTTCCCCTTATAAAAATGTCCTTTTACCTCTCCTTTCTCCTCCACATTAAGGTATTGAGGCCTCCTCAGCATTTAACATTTTAAATGAGGTAAGATTGAAGCAGATGCCTTAGCCCAAATGAATGAATTGTTACCAGACAGAATTTTAGGCATTGACAGATCTCTTAGAGGAGGTATTTTTGGGGGACCATGATCCTTTAGGTAGGCAGTTCTCCAAGTGTGGCCAAGGGATCCCTGAGGGTTCCTGAGACCATTTTGTGTTATCCATTAGGTCGAAATTATTTTCATAATCATACTAAGATGTTTGAATTTCTTTAATATGGTAAGTATCAATAGATGTAACCCAGATTAATTTTTAAGAGTAAAAAAGGGTCCTGAAAATATAAAGTTTGAGAACTGCTGCTTTAGGTATACCTAAAGGGAAAGGGGAGAGAGCAGGAGTAAAGAGGAGAAGGACTCTAGCTTGGCGGAGGCAGCCCTGGTAGACGGACCTGGATCTAGGGCTCCCACTTACCCTGCACATGCTCCAAGTGCAAGAAGATGGAGTCCTCACTCGCGGAGTAGCGAAGAAGCTTGGCCATGTAAGGGACACCATTGGGGATGATGGTCGGGCGGTCCCAGGTTTCTACGTGGCATTTTGGAAGGCTCTGAGGAGAAGGAAAGCCAACTCAAAACAAGGAAAGACAGGGCTCAAGGGATATTACCCCACCAGAAAGGCAGGGGCTCTCTGCCACCGGGGCCACCCCAGCCTCAGCCACGTCCACCCCAGAAGTGTAGCAGTGGCAGAGTCAGCTGGCAAGGGAGCTGGGGCCAAGAAAACATAAATATGTAAGTATGTAATTTAATGAGATTAGAATCAAAGGCAGTGCAGCCGGGGCATTTTCTCATTAGTGGACCTCCCCTGTAAGAGCCTACAGGCGGACTTTCCTGCTGCTGGAATCAGATTTTGATCTATCCATCTATCATGGGCCAAGTTCCTGTAGCAAGCAGGAGCAATTTTATAAGTAGAAGCTTGGAAAACTTTGTTTACTAGTTAAGGTGCCTTCACCCAGGCTGTGTCCTGCAGAACAGCTTGGTCCCAGAAAGGTGTGTCCTATTTGTGTGGTCTCCAGAAAATAGAGGCCCTGGGGTAGAACCTCCATTGATCAATGCTTGGTCTTTGTATCACCAGAGCTTAGTACCTAGTATATAGTGAGTGTTTAATAAAGGCTTATTACTGACTGACTTTTTGTCTGTGGGGTAGCCTTAAAGGAAAGGGGAGGAAGTCCTAGGAATGAATAGGAAGGCCAGTCAGCTTAGGGGGAACTTGACTGGGTTCATTGAGTTCTAAGACAGTCTAATATTCCACGTGATGGAGTCAAATGCTGAAGAATAGGAAGTGGGGAGGAATTCCATGAGGGAGAGGTAGGCTACTGAACCACACTTACCTTAACTACAAAGGTCCCCCCAGTGGCAGGGTCCTGGACCAGCTGAACCTATAAATAATGGGAAAAAAAGAAAGTCAGGTGGGCTAACCAGACTCTTAGGTAACCCTGGACCTGGCCTTTCAGTTGTGAAATGCCAACCCCTCCCATGTTCTCTCCACTAGAATCAAAGAATGTCAGAATAAAAGGAAACTTCCAGAGAGCATCTAGTCATTGAGACCCTTTATTTTTCAGATGAGAGAACTGAGACCCAGTAGTAAAAATGAACTGCTCAAAGTCACATATCAAATTAGTGGCAGAAATGGGATTAGCAACAATTCAAGTGTATATGTTTTATGATTCATAAAGCTCTTTCCTCACAAATATCCTCTGGGGGAGGTAATATCATTACCCACATTTTACAAGTGAGTAAATGCTAAAGCTAAGCAGTTCGATCATGGCCATGAAATCCTTAGTCAGCCAAGACTCAAACTCAGCTTTATCTGACTCCAAGTTCAATATCATTCTTCCAATAATTCTTCCTAAGTGGTATGGAGGGGACATTTGGAAGCCAGCTAGTACAGTGGACAGAACTCTAGGTCTGGAGTCAGGAAGACCTGAGTTCAAATCCAACCCTAGATATGTAAGTGTAAGCTAGTCATAGCTGGGTAACCTTGGGCAAGTTACTTAACCACTATCTGTCTCAGTTTTCCTCCCCTATGAAATGGTGATGATGATAACCCTGACCTCCCGGAGTTGTGGTGGGACTCAAATGAGATAATTTTTGTAAAGTGTTTAACACAGTTCCTGGCCTGTGGTAGGTGCTTTGAATAGATGTTTCCTTCCTTTTGCCATCTTTTCTTTTTAGGAGGGAGTGTTGTAGGTCTGCTTCTGTGATTTTATCAGGGTAGGGAACTTTAGGTATGGAAATCCTCCACTGATGCAGACTAGCCCACTGAGAAGTTAAAGAACTTGCTGATGGTCACACATCTGTACTTCTGCTTGTTTGTCTCTGTGAATGGAATTCTGGGCTTAAGGAGCTGATTCACAGAGAAAGAAACTTGATGATCTTGAGATGAAAAAAATAATTGATTACCCTGTCTCCCTCATTTGAGGTCTTATTAAGACTTGCTTACAAAAAGGGCAAGTTAGTAATGGGAGCAAAAGTCACCTGAGAGCAGAGCTTCCCAAACTGGGACAAGACCCTCTCAGGAGGATTTTGGTGCCTAAAATAGTTGAATTTCTGGAGTTACAGTTCCTGCATTAATACATTTACTTTTTTTAAAAAATGTCAGAAGTTCCATAATGTGGCAGATTTGCTCCAGTGGGGCACATGTGGCAGAAGAGGAGAGCACACCAAGGGGGCCAGTCTGGGGCTTTGGGGCATAGGCTACCTACCAGCTGTGCCTTTGCTCTGGGTTCACACACCTTGGTACTCATCTCTTCCTCTCATATGGCTTGGGAGGGTTTCCCATCCATGCAGAGGAACTGGGCGGGGGAGGGCAGAGCAAAGTGAATTTATGTATTTCTTTTCTTTTGCATTTATTTCCACATGATTAAAAACCCATGTGAACACAGTGTGCTCAAATTGCCTGAATCTGTGAAAGCATTAGGATGTGACTTTTGAGAATGAAATATTTCACAGAGTAGAGACTCAGAGTTAGAGACAGATGGCTGATTTCAGATCATAGAATCCTAGATCAGATTCAGAAAAAAGGATATCAGAAGCCAACCACCTTATTTTCTAAATAAGGAAACTAAAATCTGGAGAGACTATGACTTATGCAAGTTCACACAACTAGTACATGGCAGAGCTGGGGTTTGAACCCAGGTCCTGTGACTCTAAGGGTCAGCTAGCTGCATAGAGCACCAGACCTGGTCAAGAAGACATCTTCCCTGGACTAAGACCCTTCTCAGCTGTGTAACCCCAGGCCAATCACTGAACCTTCTTTGCCTCAATTTCCTTACCTACAAAATGAGCTGAAGAAGAAAATGGCAAACCACTTCAGTGTCTCTGCCAAGAAAACCTCAAATGGATTGATGAAGACACAAATGAATAGCAACAAACTGATTCCAAATCTAGTACTTTCCCCACACTATGCCACACTTTTTTGTAATGTGGGAATCATTGTTGTAGTGGGGGATACTGGAGGTCTGAGGCAGATCCTTAAGGATCATAAAATCAAGAGTACAGACTTAGGGCTAGAAGGAACCTTAACAGTCATCTGGAACAATTCCCTCATTTCATAAAGAGGAGTGGGTAGAATAATGGACCTGAAATCAGGAAGCTCAGATCCAACCTTGGACACTGAGAAGCCTGGTGACTCTGGGCAAGTCATTTAACCTTTGCCTCAGTTCCTTTAGTTGTCAAATGGGATAATACCAGCTACCTGCTGGGGTTGTTGTGAGGATCATGAGATAACGCCAGTAAAGCACTTGGCACAGTGTTATTAAATGCTTGTTTCTTTCCTTTTTCAAAGCTGGGACTCAAACCTGAATACTCTTTTTTTTCATAGCTTATCTTCACTCAGCTTCAACCACAATGTCAATTCCTTTTCCCCCAAATACGTTGTTAACACTTCACACACACAGACTCTTAACAATATACTTACTGTTCAGTAATTTCAGTTGTCGCCAACTCATGACCCTTTTTGGGGTTTTCTTGGCAGAGATGCTGGAGCTCTGGATGCTTGAAAAGAGATACTTCTCCAGCTCATTTTACAGATGAGGAAAATGAAGCTGACAGGGTTAAGTGACTTGCCCAGAGTCACACAACTAGTAAGTATCTGAGGCCAGATTTGAACTCAGGATGGTGAATCTTCCTGACTCTAGGCCTGGCACTCTTTCCATTTTGCTAACTAGTTACCCCAATTATATGTGAATTGCATACAATTTAGTACTTATTATTGATCCAAATATAAGCCACACAATACCCCTTAAATGAAATCTCCTTGAAAAGAAAAATAAAGTGATAGTAGACTGGAAAATAACATTGATTTTTAGGCTGCATACAGGTTTCTAATTATTTTCTGTGTCTTACACTTGCATGCCTTATTAGACCCTATGCTCTCTGAGGGGAGGGGATGTCTTATGTTTCTTCTGTATCCTACACAACATCAGACAACTCATTCATTGTTTATTAATTGATGGGGCTTGGGGAGCAGTTGAGCAGTGGGGAAACATTCACATCAGGGGATTTCTCTTTGGGAGTTTTTCATCTTATGT
>NW_027185809.1:31719736-31752144 GCF_028583685.1 Petaurus breviceps papuanus
ATTTTTTCTCCCAGGAAAGAAATGGATTTGAGTTTACATTTAGAGTCATTCAGTGTGATAGCATTGTGGGAGGTTCTGTCTTCTTCCATGGTTCATGGAGAAGTCAAGAGAGACCTTGGAATCAGAATTTCATGAAGCACATGGGTCCAGCTCCATGCTGATGGGCTCTGTGACCAGCCTGAGTGGTTTCACTTCTCTATAGGCAGCCTTGAGGCACTCTAGTCCCAAGGGTTCACCCATGATTCTGGACTAAGTGTGGACATTCAATCTACAAAAACTCAGAACTCCCAAGCTCAAGCAACCCCCTAGTCTCAGCCTCCCTGAGTAGGAAAGAAAAAAGCATTAATTAAGCTTAATAAATGTTCATTGAATTTCCAAGAACTGTGCTAAGCCCTTTACAAAAGTTATCTCATTTGATCCTTACAACAACCACCCTGAGAAATAGGTGCTATTAATAGTCCCATTTTACAGATGTGTATTCTGAGGCAGTCATTGGGTAAGTGACTTTTCCCAGGGTCACACAGCTAATCAGTGTTTGAGGTTAGGTCTTTCTGACTTCAGGCCCAGCGCTTTGTGTACTGTGGCGCCACCTAGCTGCTTAAGAATGTAGGAGGGATAACAGGTGTGTGCCACCACACCCCATAGTCTTTTTTTTTTAATAGAAAAAATGTTACTGGGGCGACTAGGTGGTACAGTGAGTAGAGCACTGGCCCTGGAGTCAGGAGGACCTGAGTTCAAATCCAACCCTCAGACATTTAACACTTACTAGCCATGTGACCTTGGGCAAGTCACTTAACCCCAATTGCCCTGCCTTCCTCCAAAAAAAGCCCAAAAAAAAGTTACTTTATTCTATAAGCAAAAAAAAGTTAAAATGCTTTTTTTGTAGTGCAATGGGGAGAGGTGATTATAGGATCATAGATAAAGAGCTACAGAGGCCCTTAGAAACCACCTAGTCTGGTCCTCCATTTTACAGATGAGGAAACTGAGGCTTAGGAAGGGAGGTGACTTGCCCAACGTGGCACAGGGAAGTGACAGAGCCAGGATTTGAACCTGGGTCCTCTAACTTCAAATCCAGCATTCTTTCCACTGAATCACACTAGACATGATTTGTCTATCACTATAAACATCATCCTGTTTGGGTTCAGGCTATTTTGGCATAAATTTGGAGGGTCCAGATGTTGGGATACATGTGACCCACAGTTGCAGGGCATGGCATCCCTGGCTACCAGGTAACTTCTAGGTGGTATCAGTGGACTGACACAAAGGGGCAACTTCTGGGAAGAAGCAGAATATAGTAAGCCTTAGTGAGTGGTTAGGGAGGGTGGGGAGAGAAAACCAAACTCAACATTCCTTCTCTACCCTGAGAAACCTTGGAGAAGCCGGATAGTCCAAGAGCATGTAGTCACGTTACCCCTCCTTGACCAATGTCATCTGGGAACAACTTTAATACATCTCAAACAAAACCCCACTGCGAAAAGCTCTCTTGTCACATCATGTTCAATGAACCTCCTAATAATTAATAAATCTATAGAGCTAACTGCCCCATAATATTTTTTTTCACCTATTGCCACATTTTCACAGAAGCTATTTTAAGACATTGTACAGGCCAGGCCTGTATATGGACCTAAAGCCTCTTACTCTAAAGCCCTTTTTCACTTCAAAGTTAATTTCCTTGAGAAAGAAAAGGCCTCAATGAAGTACTCGGGAAATCTTCCCACCATGTCAGGATGCTGGGCAGGGCTCCTTGAGGGATTCAGGCCAACATAGTTTTACTTGACCCTTAAAATGTGCAAATAATGTAAGAGAATCCCCACTCATGCTACCAAGCAAATGCCTTCCTACCCTCTGCATGAGTCAGTCCCATTCTGAACCTGGGAATGCTATTCTTCCTATGAAAACCTGAAGGAAAGAAGATTTATGTGGACGTGATAGCCAGAGTAGGGAATGGAAGGGAGTATTAACTTTGGAGTCAGAGGAGGAGAGTTTGAAACTTTGCAGTGCTACCTACCTCTACTTGCTAGCTGTGCCTTTCCTCTGTTATTTACTTCTTGTTTAATCTGTGCATAAATACATATATTTATCCTTGGTTTGTATATATTTTTTTACTTGTCTCCCCCATTAGATTGTAAGTTCCTTAAGAGCAGGGAATGTCTTTTGCCTCTTTTTGTATCTCTAGTGTGGTGCCGGCACATAGTAGGCACTATTTTAATAAATGTTTATTGAATGGATGAAAATTATTTCTCTTGGTCTATAAAAATTAGGACGTTGGACCCTAAGTTTCTTCCTAGTCCTAAATGTCATGATCCTGTGTATATGAAGGGTGGATGTATGGAAGAGGGCTGAGACCTATTTGGGTTGGCCTCAGAAATCAGAATTAGAGCCAGTGGCATATTAAAATGTCAGCTTTTAGTTCCACATAAAGAAAAATTTGTAACTATTAAGGTCTGAAAGTATATGTCGCTGCCTCTTTCCTTAAGGCCAGCAAGCAATGGTTGGATGGCTATTTGTCATGGATATCATAGATGGGGTTAGTCTTTAAGGTCTGGGTTGGACCAGATATAGTCTGGGTGACAGTGAGTAGGACTGGACATCCTGCCTCAGACACTGACCAGTTGTGTGACCCTGAAAAAGTGAGACACCGTCTTCTGTTCTCTGTTCTGTCTTCTTATCTGTAAAATGAAGTAGAACTTGATGGTCTCTGTGGGCTCTTTCAGTTCCAAATCTATGACCCTGTGACCTTTGAGGTATCCTAGATTTGGAATCAGAGAACCAGAGAATTTAGAAGCCTGATTTTGTTACCTTGGTGACCTTTAACAAGTCATTTCTCTTCTATGGGCCCCAGTTTTCTCATCTGTAGAAAGAGGCAGGCTTAGACCCCTGGCTTCTTAACCTGTGTGTGTGTGTGTATGCGCGTGTTTTTGACATGGACCCCTTTTCCAGCCAATAGAGCCCTTCTCCAAATAATATTTTTAAATGCATAAAATTAAATAGAATTAAAGAAAACCAATTATATTGAAATATATTTATCAAAATATACATTTTTTAAAAACCTCCTGAATTAAAGGGTTAAACATCTCTTGGATCAAATGTTCTCTAAAGTCCCTTTCAACCCAAAATCCTGTGGCCCTCCTCACCTCTGGGATTTCATGATTCCATTTCCCGAGCTAGTCAGTTCTTTGACTGCAAAAGCTGTTGACTCTTCTTTGACCATTAGGTGTCTATCTTGTAATTACAATAGAAATCCTTCTAACCAGTCCCATTGACCAACTCGGCCTACACACATCTGTACCATGTTAAAAAAAAAAAAAAGGCCCTGATGATCTCTTGGGAAGAAAGTTTCTCAAAAATACTAAAATCCAAGGTAATTCCCCTCCATCCATTGCCAAGTGGGATTCCCCAGCACCTTGGCTCAAGAGAACTGGTTCTGATTTGCAAAGTCAAATAAATAATGAATTAGAAACTACCCCAAAATACAGAGACATAACCTCCTTCTCTATAGGACACTCCTGTGCAAAAGGAGGCAGAACATAAAATGTAGACTCGGGGCTGAAAAGAACCTCAGAGAGCATACTACTCACATGAAGCAAGGGAAGGGAAGAAAGAATAAGCATTTATATAATACCTACTGTATGCCGGGTGCTGTGCTAAGTGCTTTTTATAATTATTATCTTATTTGATCCTCACAACAACCCTAGGAAGTAGGCACTGTTATGACCCCCATTTTATAGCTGAGGAAACTGAGGCAAATAGAGATGAAGTGACTTGCCCAGGGTCACAGCTAATTAGTGTCAGAGGCCTTGGGTCTTCCTGACTACAGGCCCTGGCTCTATCCACTGCACCACTTGGCTCATTTTTCAGATCAAATGAAATCATGAGTATTACACATTACAAAAGATTACAGATGAAGCAACCCAGAGTTTGCCTTGGAGCTGGATTCTGATCCTTCCTCTTTCATTGGTGGCCATAAGACCCCAAGAAAATCACACCTTTTGGTGTCCCCCAAGCAACTTTCTAAAATTATGAACTGCAGACAAACTAGATCTGGACCTCTAGGCCCTCAAGTGTGGCCTTTTGACTGAATTCAAACTTCACAGAACAGATCCCCTTAATAAAAGGATTTGTTCTGTAGAACTTGGACTCAGTAAAAAGGCCACCCTCAAGGACCTAGAAGACCACATAGTGGTCACATCGAGGTCACAGGTAGGCTGTCCCTTAGGAAGAAAGTTTCATACACGTGTATATATCGGAAAGCTAGGTGGTAAAGTGGATAGAGAACTGGGTCTGGGGTCAGGAGTATCTGAGTTCAAATCTGACTTTAGAACTTTGTGACTCAGGGCAAGTAACTTAATTTCTGTTTGCCTCAGTTTCCTGAACTCCCAGGGTTGTTGTAAGGATCAAATTTAATGGTATTTATAAAGTGCCTGGCAGATTTTGTTGTTTAGTCATTCAGTCATGTCTGACTCTTAATGACCCTATTTGGGGTTTTCTTGGCAGAGATGCTGGAGTGGTTTGCCGTTTCATTCTCTAGCTCAATTTACAAATGAGGAAACTGAGGCAAACAGGGTTAAGTGACTTGTCCAAAGTAACATAGCTGAGGTCATATTTGAACGCAGATCTTCCTGACTCCAGACTCAGTGCCCTGTGTACTATGGTGCCACTTAACTGACCACCTGGCACATAGTAAGCACTACATAAATGCTAGCTATTACTACTATTATTATTAGTCTGAGATCTGGTTGGTTGTGGAGAGCTCCCTGATGAGGAAAATCCCTCTGTCTATTCAGAAGAACATTTTCTTTACATCTTTTGAGAAATTTTCTCTATTCTCAAAAAAGATCACTAAAGTCTTTTAAACATTGTGCAGATATATACCTATATATCTATTTCCGCATATATCTATGCACATGTGCACATGTATGTGTGTATATATACATATATATATCCATCCCAAAGGTCATAACAAAGACCTTTAAAGATGTGCTTTTAGACGTCTCTGTAGCAGACAAGAGTAAAGCCTGCAGTCTCCATGAGTGGGAGGTCTCCACTGTCCAGAAGGCAAGGTCTCCAGGTTGACTTTGTTCTCCCTGGCTTCCCCTGGAGCAGCCCCACCTGAGTGACCTGGATGGAGAGGAGGGCAGACCTCTTGGCTCCCAGCCAAGGATTCTCAACCTGCTGCTCCAGAGAACAATGGCCTTAGTAGCTTTCCTAATTTGGGAAAAAAGTTGTTGGTGCTCTTGGTTTAGGAAAGAAGGGAATGAAAAGTGTGGGGGAAGAGATAGAACACAGAATTCTTTGGAAGGAGAAAAAAAAAGATAACTGGGAGACTGGGAGAGCAAAATGGTTTGCCAGCATCTTCCCTGCCTGCCTATTGTGGGAGAAGAGTAAAGATGGCTGCCTGATGCACCAATGATTTATGGAAAAGCCTTTGTTCACTCTCCCAACTCTCTCCCAAAGTCGTATTTATTTGTAGTTCTTAGCCTTCTATTTATTTTGTATCTACCTGTATACATATATGTTTATATTAGTTGCATTCTCTATGTACTGTGTATATATATAGTATGTATATATGTGCACATACATATATACATATATGTATATTATTTCTTTCCTTGTATTTCTATCCCCAGCACTTAACAGAGTACTTGGCATATGATGGGTGTTTAATAAATGCTTGCTGAAAATGTGGCTTGAAAGAAGTGATATAAGACCCTCCCACCCCATCCCTGTGCATAGGGGGCATGTCCATGGGTCTGGTATAGTGCACATATTTTCAGACTATTCTAATGTATTGATCAGTCATGAAGATTTTTTCCTTCTTTCCTTTTTCTTAAAAATCCCATTTGTTATATGGGATGGCTCTCTGTGAGAAGGAGGGGGAAGGGAAAATTATGGTGATGTAGAAAGCAAAAGATATCAATAAAAACTTTTATTTTTAAAAAAAATAAAAATAATGCTTTTTGATAAGTTGCTTGAAAAAGATTCTATCCTCTTGTAAGGTACTATTTCCAAACCATCACACCCCTGGAAAAAAGGTGACATGTCCTGCTCAAGAGGCGAAGCTAGGTGATGCTGTGGTTAGAGTACTGGACTTAGAACCAGAAAGACTTATCTTCATGAGTTCAAATCTGGCCTCAGACACTAGCTGTGTGACCCTGGTTAAGGCACTTAACCCTGTTTGCTTCAGTTTCCTCATTTGTAAAATGAGCTGGGCAGCTAGGTGGCACAGTAGATAGAGGACCAGGCCTAGAGTCAGGAAGATTCATTTTCCTGATTTCAAATATAGCCTTGGACACTTACTAGCTGTGTGACCCTGGGTAAGTCACTTCACCCAATTTGTCTCGGTTTCCTCATCTGTAAAATGAACTGCAGAAGAAAATGGCAAGCCACTTCAGTATCTTTGCCAAATCGGGTTGGACACGACTGAACAACAACAACAGCAACAAAGAAGTCTTAAATCTGAACATCTCATGGCATGATATTATATGGTGGCATTGGGAGAAGAGGCTGGAAATATGTGCCAGTTAACTTTACTGATTCCACCTCCTCCAACTGTGAGTGTCTTCCTTCCCAAACTACCTTGCATTTAATCTCCTTGTAGATATTTGTACTTATTGACTTATTTATGCTGTACACATTTTTATTTGTACTTGTTCCTCTCTCCTCATTTCCTTCTTCAATGAGTTCTGTATCTGGCTCACAGTCTCTCTCCACCTCATCTGCTGCCCTCATACTAGGGGAGTTCAGCACTACTTCCCAGCTCTTCAGTCTACTAAGTTCCCATCACCTCCTTCTCCACTCTACCTAAACTATGCACACACACATCATATATATATATATATATAATATATATGTATATATATTATATATATAAATACCTTGGATTTTGCCATCATACACAAATGTTCTTCCATGCTCATGAATTTGGAAATTTATTCAACTCATCATAATCTCTTATCATTGCATATTTCCTTCTGCTTTATGACCCCTAACTGTGTTCTTCATCCTTACCATAACTTCAAATCCCTCTACTCCTGTGTCCTTTTTCAGGCTATCACCCCTGCCCTGGTTACACTCTACTCTCTTTCCTGTCTTGACCCCTTGGGGAACCATATATCCTTTATATTTGAATCCTTTGCACCCTTGTCCTATCACTTGATCATGCTCTGCCAAATCCCAGCCTTGGGTTACTCCCAACGACTACTGCCTTTGGTCCTATTCACATCCTACAGGAGAAAAATCATGAAATCGTTCTAGATTGGATCTATTACAAGCTTATAGCATATCCTCTCAATTGGGTACTCACTGCAGCAAGGCAATCTTTTTACACCTCCCTAATTGATTTGCTCCCTCATTCACCAAAGCAGCTATCACACATCTTTTTACCCATCCATCTTCAAACTTCCCAAGCTACTCCTTCCCCTATGGTCTCAGCTGAGAACCTTGCTTCATAATTTAATGAAAAAATGGAGGCAATTCCCGAAGATCTAATTCTTTCTTGTCTCTTCCTCCTTGTCTCATATTACTCAGACTCTTTCACCCAATCTCATATGAAGAGGTGACTTTTCCTCCTGCCAAAACCATCTCATTGGCAAGCACCCTCTGATCCCATCCTGTCTGATTTTCCCTAGCAAGTTTTTCTTACTATTATCCCTATTTCCTCTTCAATTTCTCTCCTAGCTTCTGGTTGCTTACCTGCTTCTTAAAAAACATGCACATATTTTCCCATCCTTAAAAAACTCTCATTTGATCCATTTCTCCTGTTAGCTATTGTTTAATACTTCTCCCCTTCATATCTTAACTCCTTAAGAAAATTATCTACAATTTGGTACCTCTACTTCCTCTCCTCTCACTCTCTTCAACACCCTCTGTAATCTAGCTTCCAATCTTATCATTAAACAAACCACCCTCTCCAAATTTACCAGTGATTTCTTCATTGCCAAATCTAGTGGTCTTTTCTCAATCCAGACGCCCCTGGATCTCTCTGTAGCCTTTGACACTGTCAATCACTCTCTTCAGCCAGACACACTCTCCTATCTAGGTTTCCATGATTTGGTACTTTCCTAGTTCTTCTACCTCCATAATTGCTCCTTCTGAATTTCCTTTGCTGGATCTTCATCCAAGTCACTCTTGCTAATCATGAGTGTGCCCCAAGGCCCTGTCCTGGGTCCTCTTCTCCTTTAATCTTGTCTCAATTGATGATTTCATCAGCTCCAGTGAGTTCAATGAACACCTCTATGTAGATTATTCCCTGATCTATATACCCAGCCCTAACCTCTCTCCTGAGCTTCAGTTTTTTTTCATCAACATCTGCCTTTTGGACAGCTTTAACTGGATGTTCCACAGATATTTTCACAAATCTAAAATAGAACTCATTAACCCCACCTCACCCTATAAACTTCTCTTTTCTGAATTTCCCTACTCTTGTTGAGGATACCACCATTCTCCTAATCATCCAGGCTCGTGATCTCTGTCATCCTACACTCCTCACTTACAGTCACCCCATATATCCAATCAGGGGCCATCTCCAGTCATCCTGATCTATATCTGGCCACTGGATCCAGATGGCTCTAGAGGAGAAAGTGAGGTTGGGGAACGCTCATTCAAATCCAATTTATTTTCAAGTCATGGCATCACCTTCCTGATGTCATGGTCCTGTTCAAGAACAAACAACAACAATAATAACACATATCCAATCTGTTACAAAGTCTTTTGGACTCTGTCTTCACAATAACACCACTACCACCACCAAAAACAGCCTCACATATATAACGCCTTCTCTCCAGTCATACAGCTGCTATCCTGGTGCAGGCCTTCATCGCCTCCCACCTAGACTGGAGTCAATAGCCTTCTAGTTGCTCATTTTGCCTCATGTTTCTCCCTATTCCAGTCTGTCTTTCCCTCAGCTAACAAAGTGATCTTCCTAAAGTGCAGATCTGACCCTCCTACTCAATAAAATCCAATGACTCCTATTGTCTCCAGGATCAAATATAAAATCTTCATTTGGCTTTTAAAACCCTCCACAACCTGACCTCTTCCTACATTTCTAACCTCCTTACTCTGTACTGGTCTCCATGTACTCATCGAGCCACACAAGCCTTCTTGCTATTGTTCCTCCTACACGATGACATTCCATGCTTTTGAACTGACTGTCCTCCAAACCTGGGATGCTCTCCCCACCTCATGGTTTCCCTTCCTTCAAGACTCAGTTTATAGCCTACCTTCTGCAGGAGGCTTTCCTCAGTCTCCCTCACTGTTGAAATAATAATCTTCCATCTTCTAAAAAGATTTATAAAAATATATCTTTTATGTACCTGGTTATTTACATGTCTCCTGATTTGAATGTGGGCTCCTCAAAGGTAATGAATATGTCTTTGCTTTCCTTTGTAAAGCAACTTACATAGCACATAGCATAGTACTTAGCATATAGTAAGTGCTTAATAAATGTTCATTGACTGTCTGAAACTGGGATTTCCAGAAAGGGCTATTTGAAAATTTCTGGAAGAAAGATGGTAGAAGAGGTTGAGCTGAGTTAAGAGTGAGAATTCAGGAGTTTGTTCTCCATCTTTGGACCATGTCAAGTTCTGAGCTGGATTCCCGGGTTTGTGCTGTCCTTATCTTCCTTATCTTGCTCTCTGGAGGAAGACTAAAGCCAGTGGCCACTGTTACTTTTGTTGCTGCTATAGTCAACAAATAAATTATTGGACTGATGCAGACCACGGTTGCTGAGATGACCTAAGTGACCCCTCAGAGACAATTTTTTTTTCTTCTCCTGTGACTCCAAGTCGGGAAAAGAAGCAATGTACATGAACTGATGTAAAGTTTTTGCCTTACCCTCTTCCTCATGAGGGTAATGATCCTGAATCAGTAAAAGGCAATTTATGCTATATTAGCAGTACTCATTGCAGGCCACATGGCTTCATAAACTTTTCCCCTCCATTTATGCTCACTGTTATTTCATTGCTATTATTTACTTCCTTCTTTACATAAAGAAAAGTAATGTCTGTTAACCTTCATTTTGTGGTTAATGTTATCATTGTAGAGTGAAGTTTGGGGGAAAGTGTGAGTCCAGAAGTGACACATCTCACCAGACATGAGGTTTGAGGAGGTGGCAGAGATTCCTCTGTCATCATGGAAAGATGGCACTTTCATAAACTTAAACATGGAAATCATAAAGCATCTGATTATAGATCCAAGCCAGCTCCATTTAATAAGCAGAAATAGTTTTAAGCAGAGATATTAGTAACTTAAAATAAATCAAAATCCCAAAGATATAGTAGTATACATTTCCAAACCAACTGGACCTGGGATGGGGAGGGATTTTACTTTGTTTATCTTTTTTGGATTCTTCCCTGATGTTTATAGGAGATCCCTACCTCCACCTCCCCTTTCTAAGATATCCCTGGTGATGGCTTCCTGTCCCTTATGGTTATTACAGACAATACTAAATAGAATGTTAGAAAGATAGGTAGATTAAAAAAGATGTGTTAATACGTATATGGAGAAGTAGATCGATAAATAGATGGATGGATGGATAGGTAGGTAGGTAGAGCATTTATTCCGTTCTTACTATGGCATAGGCGCCATGGTTAACACTAGACATACAAATAAAAGTATGCTGGACAGTTCTGGTGCAGGAAGAGTCAACCACTGTCATCTTCCAAATTACATGAGAGGGCATGCCATACCACCTGCCTCAGCCAGCAGTAACCTTGAGGTGCCCTCAGCCTTTCAGCATTTCAGGGGGTGGGGCACATTGTCTTTGTATTAACCCTTTGATTGTCATTTGTGAATGTGACAAGCATAGGCCTTCACACATGTTGCTAATTAAAAGGTTGAATGGCTCAAGGCCAGGGTTGGACCTCAGGAGCACTGCACTGAAGACCTCTATCTTAGTTGACATCAGTTCATTAATCATGACTCTTTGGACCTGGTTATTCCATCAGTTCTAAATCCACCTAACTGAACCATCAGCACAAATGTTTCTATCTTGTTGACAAGTATCTCACATGAGGTCAAATACCAAATCTTGTCATGCTATGTCTGTAGGCATTCTCCTGATTTAGTAACCCTGTCAAAAAACATTCTATTGATGGCGAGTTAGTAGAGAATTGTAGACTGTTAGAACTGGAAGAAACCTCAGAGTTGCCTTAAGCCAATCCCTTTATTAGACAGATGAAAGAACTGAGTCAGAATCATAGATTTTAGAGGTGGAAAGGATCTCAGCAGCCATCTAGTCCAACCTGAAAGAAATTCCCACTGTAACATATTTCATAGGTAGTCATCCAGCTTTTGCCTGGAGATTTTCAAGGAGAGAGAACCCACCACCTCTGGAGGCAACCTATTCCACATTAAGACAACTGTAATTTCTAGGAAGTTTTCCTGAAGTCAAGCCTAAGTCTGTCCTTGATTTCCCCCCATTCGTCCTGGTTCTGCCCTGTAGGGCCAAATGGAACAAATCTAATCCCTCTTCCTCATGGCAGTCCTTCAAATAAACATAGCTATCAGGTTCCCGAGTCTTTTCTTTTCTAGTTGAAACATGCCCCATTGCTCTAACCAGTCCTCATTTGGCATGAACTCAAGGCCTTTCACCATCCTGGTTGTCTTCCTCTGGATGTTCTCCAGCTTTATCAAATAACCTATGGTGCCCAGAACAAAACACAATATTCAAGATGTGCTAACTAGGGCAGAGCACAACAGGATCATCACCTCCTAATCCTTGGAATCCTCTCAATGAATCCCAAGTTCACATTTGATCTTTTTGGCTACCACTCTATACTGCTGACTCATATAGAGCCTTCGGCCTGCTAAAACTAAGACTCAGAGGAGTGAGATGATTTCTCCAAGGTCACAAAGCTTGTTAATGGCAGAGCCAGGGTTATAACCCAGGTTTACTGACCCCCTTCTCCTCCCCACCATTCATTCTTCTTTCCACTATACCTAGTTGTTTTCCCTAGGACATCATCTCTGTATGTAAAGAATAGTACGCTGTTCGGGGCGGCCAGGGGGCTCAGCGAGTAAGAGTACCAGCTCCAGTGTTGGGACGACCTGGAAATTGAATCCCGGGCTCAGGCACTCAGCACCACACCCAGAAATAACTGGCCGTGTAACCTTGAGCAAGTTACTTAACCCCGATTGCTTAAATTAAAAAAAAAAAAAGAATAGTACGCTGTGTACCACTGCTCAGTGGCCTGCACTGTACTTTGGACTCTTGATAGGATAGCTAAGTATTATCCATGGTATCAAAGTACAGGAAAAAAATATGGAGGAATTTAATTTATGGGTGATCCAAAATTCTCCTTTGAACCAAGAGTTTTGTCCTCTTTCTCCTACTCCCCAACCGATTCTAACAAGTAGACAAAGGGAGTGTTTGGAATTTCATCTCCTGCTCTCTCCCTGCCCATTCCCTGGAGAGAAAATGGTCTAAAGGTGGGCAGTGGGAGAGGAGAGGTAGAGAGCAGCCAAGGGCCCAGATAACCCACAAACTAGGTGGTGGGGAATTGGCCCCGTGCTCCCTAGAGGGGAGAGCATCCGCGGACCATAAAACCTCCTGCCTTCTTCTTGGCTAGGAAACCTTGGCCAGGCCCCTGGGGGAGGTGACAGCTGGCTATGGGAAGTGGGAGGAAGCCAGCCTACAGATCATAGAAGTGAAAATTGGCAGGATTTCCTAGGCACAAACAGCATCTTCTCCAGCTTCTGCCTGACTTCTCAGTGGGAGCATGTTGCTCTGTGTGTCTGGAATGAAGGGCTGTGTAGCCACTATTGTCTGACTGTTGGCTATATTCTACCTTCTTTGAAGTGTATGGGAGAGAGTCTGGAAAAAAAAGCAGCTCTTCGGGATAGGACCCCAAGAAGGCCTGGAGGGAAGTCTGCCTACATCTAGTATCTCTCCTTAGGGTGACCACACTCTGGTCTTCTCCTGGGGATAAGAAACTGCTTTTAACCATAGAACTGCCTTCTTCCCAATGGCCCCCTCCTCCACCTTCAAGAAGCAGTTTCTCAAAAGAAGAACAATCCACTTACCTTTTCAATGACCCCAACTACCTTACAGCACCTCAGGTTCTCCACCGCTGAGCTCAGGGTGCGGATGGGCCGGAGCCTCAGGCTGCTGAAGCCCTGTGTGGGGAAATGAGAGACAGGGAGACATGAGACCTTGAGCCTGGGTGACTAGGGAACTTCCCTAGACTAGAACACACTGTAACTTCAGTTCTGTGTGGCGATCCTTCTCTACCAGGTGAAGATCTAAAGTATAGGTCTGACTAGGTGGCTTCTGTGCTCTCAAGAAGCTTTGGTGTCTTTCTGTTGCCACTAGGACAAAATGCAAATTCCTGTTTGGCATTTAGAGCCTCTACAATCTGGCCCCAGTCTATCTTTCCCAACTTACTTTATGTTACTGCCCCCCCCAAATTGTACATTTCAGTCAGATTGGCCTTCTTGTTTGTAACATCCATCTCCCACCTCTGGGCCTTTGTGCAGGCTGTCCCCCATGCCTGTAATGCCCTCCATCCTCACCTCTGCTTTCTAGAATCCTTTTTTCCCTTCCAGGATGAACTCAGATTCTACCTTCTACTTGAAGACCTGCCTGGTCTCCCCGTTTGTCAGAGCTTTCTATTCACACACCTCCAAATTCCTTTGTATTTACTTCTGTGTGTATGTGCTATCCTCCCAGGAAGACATAAGTTCTTTGTATACCCAATGTCCAGCACAGTGCCTTAAACATAATAGGCACTTAATAAATGCTTTAATTGAATCGAAGTTGGAGGCAGACTTCAGGGATTGCCATTGAAGCACAGCTTCCCATCTATACCCACCTACCCTGGGGGCTGTTTCAGAGCCCAGTACAGTGCCTTAAGCATAGCAGGAACTCTATAAATATGTAATGAATGAAAGAATAGGGCATTTGTTTGGTGGCCTGGTGGGTTGGTCCTGGAGGCTGAGTGGTGCCATGAATAGAACACTGGCTCTGGAATCAGATGGACCCATATTCAAATCCTGCCTCCAGCACTCACTACACATGTGACCTTGGGCAAGTAATTTAACTTCTCTAGACCTCAGTTTTCTCAACTATAAAATGAGGAAGATGAAGCAGATGGCTCTTGAGGTCCCTTTTAGCTTGAGAACCACACCTTTCTTAAAGGTATTAAGGTAGCTGCCTTGAATGATGCTGAGATGTGCCTCTAACTGTCCCTTCTTCATACTGTCCTTTATATAGGGTACCTACAAAAGCCTCTTCTTTAAAGGCCCCTTCCCTAGAGGCTTGCTTCTCTGAGATGAGCCTTAGGGATTATGGGAAGTCACCCATGCTACTTGAGCTGAAAGCTTCCAACCTGGGATGCTGATATATGCAATGCAGTTACCCCTGGAAGTGTCAGCCAGTCATTCCACAAGCACTTATTTGTCATTTGGCCCTGTGCTAAGCATGAGGAGTACAAAGAGAGGTAAAAAGAGCCCTTACCCGCCCTTAAGGACCTTGCAATCTAAGGGGTGAGACAATGCGCCAACAGCTGGGCATACATACAAGCAATATATGGGGTAACTTTAGAGGGAAGGCTTCTCGCAGGCAAGGAATGGTTTTACCTGCAACTTGAAGGAAGCCAGCAAGGCAGAGAGGCTGCATGTCTGCCTTTGTGTCCATATTTATGTCTCTCTTAAGTTGCCAAATCCTTCATTTTGCTGGGATGGAGAAGGGAAGAGAGGCTTGACTCACAACACTTTCTTGCCTCTCTGCTAACTACAGGCTCCTATTTTTAAAAGCTGACAAGGCCCTTAGATTGTGGGTCTGTTGATGGTTTGACTGTGTCTCTTTCCCTGCCGTGTCCCAGTGGGACACTGTAGAGATTGAATCATATACTCTGGAGGAAAGCATGAGTTGAGTTGAGTTAAGACACTGAAAAAAAAAAACGAGCAGACAAGAATAAAGCTGTGGGGATCCCAAGGAAGAAAGAAGCCTCTGCAGGGTTTACCTTAATTTTTCACCAGGGTAAATGACACCAGAATATTAGCCAGCAGCTGAAGTTTGTTTTCACTTTGCCTGAAAAATCTATGTGGAGTACGGAGCTGAGCTGCAGTTTTTGACATGTATAAATAGGGGGTTGGATTAGATGACCTTTGAGGTTACCTCTAGCTCCTAAAGGATTCATTGGGGAAGCACCAAGAAGAAGAAAAGAAAGCTGGAGGGGGAGAACAAAAGCCACCTCAACCTTCATTCTTCCAACTAAGCACAGAACAGTTGGCAAAGACAGGGCTTTGGGAGCATAGATTGGGACCTTAGAGGTCACCTGATTTGACCTCTACATTTTACAAAGGAGGAAACAAGCCCAGAGCAGCTAAGTGACTTCCAAGGTCAAACACGTGGCAGAGATGGGATTCAAACCCAGGTCTCTGACTCCAGATCTAAGGCACTTTCAATTTCCATCAAAGGAGCCCTTATTACAAGTTTAGATCTACAAGTACTTTTGGGGATTTACATATATCTTCAGGATTAATGGTGTTGTTCAGTCCTTTCAGTTCTGTCTATTTGTGACCCCTTGGCAGAGATACTGGAGTGGTTTGCCATTTCCTTTTCCAGATCATTTTACAGATGAGGAAACTGAGGCAAATAGGTTAAGTGACTTACCCAGGGCCACACAGTCAGGAAGTTGTGAGGCTAGATCTGAACTCAGGTTCTCCAGATACTCTATTCACAATAGTAGCTTGCCTATTTGAGGGTTTATGATTTGATGTTTTTTTTTTCTCATTTTAATAAAACATTCTTCTAAGCAACTGTGAGAATTCTTTCTTTGTTTACTGGAAGCCACCATACACACATTTTCCTGTGAGGAAATGTGAACTTTGAGAGATGGGAGTTTTGAGCCAAGAGAAGTGAGAACCCCCCACCCACCCAAAAGTGGACAAACGTCTTTTAATATCATGACTCTGACACATGGGTTATATTGAGAGACTATGTAAGGTTCTATTAGAAGAATAATTAGGCATATAGGGGGCATAGTGTATAGAGAGCTGGATTTAGAGTCTGGAGCAGCTGAGTTCTAATCTTGCCTATGATACTTGGTAGCTAATGTGAAGAAGGTCATTTAACCTCTCTACACCTCAGTTTCCTTATCTGTAAAATGAGAATGGCACTAACACATATCTCATAGGGTTGGTGTAAGGACCAAATGCTTTGCATCAGTAAAGCACTTTGCAAACCCCAAAGCTCTCTGTGTTAGCTAGTGATCACTTCCCTTTCTTCTCACATTGCAACATGAAGTCGTTGCCAACTGCCAGGAATTCCTTACCGTGCCAGGGCTGGTCCCGCTGCCCAGCGTCCTCTGCAGGTGGCAGTTGAAGATCTCTTCTGCCCGCCTCAGGTACTTGGTGATCTTCCTCTTCACTGCTTCATGCCGCTCTTTATTGGGATCAACTGATGGAGAAAAATGGATCAACCCCTTGGGTTCTCAACCTTCATTTTTCACCAGGGTAAATGACACCGAAATATTGACTAACAGCTGAAGTTTGTTTTTACTTTACCTGAAAAAAACTATGGAGTACAGAGCTGAGCTGCCGTTTTCTGACATGTATAAATAGGGGGTTGGATTAGATGACCTTTGAGGTTACCTTTAGCTCCTAAAGGATTCACTGGGGAAGCACCAAGAAGAAGAGAAGAAAGCTGAAGGGGGACAACAACTACCTCAACCCTCATTCTTCCAACTAAGCAGAGAACAGTGGGTAAAGATAGGACTTTGGGAGCATAGACTGGACCTTAGAGGTCACCTGATTCGAAGGATTCATCAAAGGATGGACTCCCCTACCAGGCCTGACCTCTGATGCTCTAGTGAGGTGGGGAGGATGGGGAGGCCACTGTGGGATATTCTAAGATATTTTAGCCCTTGGTGTTGTCACTATTCTCCCTGTTTTCACATCTAGGGTGTGGAAGATTTAAACTGCAAACAGGGAGAAACTGTATTCTCCATGTTGGGTTCTTACCTGCTGTCAGAACCCTTCATCGTCAGAAGAGCTGGGAAGGGTTAGGGATGCCCACCAGCAAGAAAAGAAAAAATACAACAGATAGCAACAGATTGGCGGGTAGAGAGGACTACAGATTTAAATGTGTGTGTTTGTTTGGAGGAGCCTCCAGAGGAAGGACTGATTAGTAGAGTCCCCTGATTCACTTTTTGAACTTACAGGGAAGTAAGTGCCCCTTTGTTTGGGATTTTGATTAGATTTCATGTATAGGGGATGATTTAGTGCACAGAGTAACCCCTTTGCTCTAGCCTTCTATGAGGAAGTCTTAATGACAGAACTACTCCTCTTTTGGAGACCAGATATCCAAGAGTGGTCCCTTTGGGGCACTTGGGTGTTAGCCTAACCGTAGGGATGTGCCAGAGTCAGCCTGAACTGGCTTTCACTAGAGTAGATTGTCAAATGTTCAGTGTGTGACCTTGGGCAAGTCACTGAACCCCAATTGCCCTACCTTCTCCCCTCCAAAAAGCAAAAAAAAATGTTCAGTGTGAGCATTTACACCTTGGAAATCAGTGAAATGCTACAAATCAAGGCTTGATATAGGTTTTGATGATTATCTAGACTTAAGAAAGTAATGGAAAAAACGTTAATAATGCAAAATAAACTTTAAAATACATCATCCGTATTTTTTGTTTTGGAGAGTGTAATGGAAATGCAAATTTAAAGATCTTCCCTGCCCCTAGGCTAAAGTGCACCTGGAACCTGGGGTGAGAGGTTTGTTTTTCAGTAGATACTTTTTGATTGGGCAGTGAGTCAATAAGGTTGTTACATTCTCTGATCCAGGAGAAGGCTATATAAGCCCTGATGTGTAGCTTTGTTTTGGGGCTCACTTTGAGAAGTGTTCTGTGATTTGATCAGATGAGACTCTGGGAAGCCATTGTTGAGAGCCCCCCGGCTTTGAAAAACCCAGATGTTGATTTGGTATGGATGTAATGGTTGGACAGTTTGGAAACTGTCTATTTAATCTGTTTTTCTGTCTTGATAATTCTGTCTGTATACTCTGAAGTTCGGGGTGCTGACCTTTTTCCCCTGAACTAGGTAAATGATACATATTTGACTGATTAAAGTAAGCTTGTTAACCCATTTTGAGTTGCTTTCCTTTATCAAAGCAGATCTAAGAACCTGTGTGGGCAGACACCCTGGGGAAGCTGGGGTGCTTGCTGATACAGAGTCAGTTAAATTTTATCAGCATACCTCCACCTAATCCCTATCCTTTACTTCCCACCCAAAGGGCTGAGAAGTCCTCTCTAGCTTAGCTCCACACAGCATTAGCCTGGGTGCTAAGAGACTATTAAGAGTCTCTAAGCCTTGAGACCTTGGATTATGAGTAGCTGAACCAAGCCTTAATGAGGAAACAAGGCAGTCATACCTGCTTTGAATGATGCAGCCCCAGGAGAGAAGAACCATGCAACCAAGATGTAGAGGGGTTCCTAAGCCTCCCCCTTCTAGAAAAAGCAGAGTTCTTGGGCAGCCTTGGGATGCCTCTCTAGCAATCCTAAGTACAAGAACAATAGGACTGAGATTTTTAGAGCAGAAAGGCAGTGGAGTATTTGGGCAGTGCTTGCTTCTTTGGGAAAAGAAGATTATGCAGGTGAACACCATTCCTGTAGCTAAACAAATGATAAAGGACTAAAGCCAATATGAGGAAGCAAAAAAATCTGGACTTTACCTTCCCTTATTATCATGAGTTATTTGACAATAAAGTCTAATGGGAAGGGAACTTCATTCCCCTTAAACACCATTCTGTATGGAATGAGGAAACCAATAGTCAGAAAACTTGGGTTGAGGGCAGCTAGGTGGCCCAGTGAATAGAGCACCGGCCCTGGAGTCAGGAGGACCTGAGTTCAAATCTGGCCTCAGACACTTAACACAAAAAATTTGCCGTGTGACCTTGGGCACGTCACCTTACCCCAGTTGCCCTCCAAAAAAGCAAAAACAAAAAACAAGAGAACAAAAAAAAAAAAACCTTTGGTTGAAGTCTTTCCTGGTTCTGCCATTTACTAGATAAGTGACCTGGGCAAGTGACTTATCTTCTCTAGCAAAACCAAGTTTGTTTTCCTTCTTTGGGAGACACTAGTCTTTAGGGTTGTATCTCAAGGGTAAATGTGTATATGGACCTTTGGGGTAAAAGCAAGATTCACTCAAGTGTTAGGGGTTACCTAAGGAGACTAGGTACATTTCCCTTCCAAGGGAAGTACAGATCCCCAGGTTAGGATCTTAAAGCTGATTATTTCTATGGAACTGGAGTAAAAGTGGGACTCAATGATATGTCAGTGGGATTTTTCTTGGGAAAACTTAGCTTCATTCCCTTTCCTAGGGGAATCCAAACTATAAGGTGTGCTATTTATTTGGAGGAGTGCCTTGTACTCAATTATATGCATTGTTACTTTGAATGCTTGCACAAGACTAGGGATTCTTTTACCCAAGTCTAAGAAGACCTTAGATATAAGCTATACAAGTAATTTTCACAGATTTCCCAGAGGCAACTCTGAGCGAGAGCAAAATGAACCAGAAAAATATAACTTAGGAGGCCAACTCCAGGATTAAACTCAGTCTACATGGTAAAGGTTATTCTAATAAGGTAAAAAAAATTAACCCAAACTGTTTCTAAGCTCTTGTTTTGAAACAGCTCTTTTGCAAAGGGGGAAGAGGAAAAATTTGCCTCCATGACCAGGTTTCCATTGAGGGTAGTCAGAAGGTTGCTTTCTCCGAGAAATGAATTTGTTCAGTTTACCTTCAACCTTAGCCTTATTCCTCTGAAACGTCATTCTGTAGTGCAACAAGAAAACTAGAAGTCAGAAAACTTTGGTTGAAGTCTTTCCTGGTTCTGCCATTCACTAGATGAGTGACTTGGGCAAGTGACTTATCTTCTGTAAGCCTCAGTTTTCTCATCTACAAAAAGGAGATAATAATACCTGTTTTGTACATTAGTGTACTATTGGTGGAGCTGTGAATTGGTATAGACATTCTGAAAAGCAATTTGGAACTATGCCCCCTAAATCACTGAAGAGTATATACTCTTTGACCTAGTGATGCTACTAGTAGGCTTAAGAGAAAAAGATCCACGGGTACAAAAATATCCATGGCAGTTCTTTCTGTAGTGACAAAAAAGAGAAAATAGAGGCAGCTAGGTGGCGCAGTGAATAGAGCACCCTCCCTGGAGTCAGGAGGACCTGAGTTCAAATCTAGTCTCAGTTACTTAACAATTACTAGCCATGGGACTTTGGGAAAGTCATTTAACCCCAATTGTCCTCCTTCCCCCACTCCAAAAAAGCAAAAAAAAAAAAAAAAAAGGAAAATAAAGAAACTAAGGGGTGCCCATCAATTGGGGAATGACTGAACAAATTTTTGTATATTAATGAAAACGCATGCAACTGTGCCATAGGCAATAATGAAAGTGGTGGTTTCAGAGAAACCTGGGAAGGTTTGTATGAAGTGATACAGAGTGAAATTAGCAGAACTGAGAGAAATATCTGTATTTATATATCTATATATGTGTCTATGTATATATACATGTATACTTATATGTATTTGTGTGTCTATACATACATATATAAATATGTGTATTATATATACATATATAAATATGTATATATGAACAAAATCATTGTAAAGACAAACAACTTTGAAAGACTTAAGAACTATAACCAATGCAATGACCAACAACAATTCCAGGAAAAAAGGAAGAAGCAGGCTTCCAGATGGAGACGTGATCAACAAGAGAGGCAGAATGAGACGTGCATTTTTGGAAAAGACTAATGCCGGAGTGCATTTTGCTTGGCTATGCATATTTGTTACAAGGAATGTATTTTGTTTTTTATTTCATTTATGAGAGAAGGAGGTAGAGAAAATAGATACTTATTAAGTTTTTAAAAGTAAACAAAAAGTTTTTTTTTTTTTTTTTAGAAATCTTCTTGGGTGGCTAAGTGGCACAGTGAATAGAGCAATGGCCCTGGAGTCAGGAGGAACTGAGTTCAAATCCGGCCTCAGACACTTAACACAAAATTAGCTATGTGACTTTGGGCAAGTCACTTAACCCCAACTGCCCTACATTCCCCCCTCAAAAAAAAATAAAGATGCCTTCTTTTTATGTGAGAGTACTTTGTAACCATGAGATGTTTTCATATACATTTATACTATAATACATGTAAATTATTGCTTCCCTCTTGCCAGACAATTCACAGAGTTCTCTTCTTCTCCTCAAGTTGCCCAGTGCCCCCTCCCATATTCTCCAACTCCCCACACCCAGCCCCAGTACCTTGTACTCCATTGAGTAGCACATCGACTCCATTTTTATAGTGATTGAAGGCTGCCTCATAGTCCTCACTCACGTCTCGCTCAAGGGCCAGGTGGATCTGTTTGGCTGCATCCACCAGGTAATCACGCTTGCCTATCCCCTGAACATCAGGGCCCTCAGGAGACATGTGGTTCCGAATCTGCTCCAGATATGCTTGGGCCTGGGACAGTGCCTGCGAGCAGGACTCAGTTTCCAGGCCCCCTGAGGTGGGCTGCAGGGACACTTGACTCATGATTCCACCACATGTAGAATGCTCCTAACCTCCATTGCAGCCTAGAATGGGTACAGACAGGCATTCAGAGCCTCCCTGGTCTGGGACCCCTGTTCTCCTCTATCTCCCTGCCAAGAACCCTCCCTCCCCACCATCTTCCCCGTCTCCTATTTCAATTCCTCCTTAAATTCAGAACTGTCATTCACTAACATTTTTTTTCACAAAAGGCCCTGATCAGTGTACTCCCCATAGTTTACTAAGTATTACATAATCTTCCTATAGCCCTTGTATACAAGGGGGTGATGGGGAAGCTTCAGGGGAATAGGATGAAGGAGGGGGTCAGGCTAGGGCTTGCTGGGGAAGGCATAGTTCCAGATATAGGATCCCTGGCTGAACTGGAGCCTGATGGGCACAATGTGCTTATCAATACTTAAAGAAAGCTCAGCCATCTATACTATATAATGTCTGAGGCTTCCTAAAAGACCTCCTTGCTTTGTGGGTGATTCCTGAAATGCTTTTAATGGTAGACAGTCTTGCATTCCACAAGCAGAAAGAAGACACACAATATTTGATGCTTCTGAAATAGCAAATGGGTTTGAATTCACACTAAGTTATGACTGACTATTACAGTTTTAATAGAGGGAAAGAATAGAGACTACTGAAATCCTGAAGGTTCAGGAGGAGGAATTGTAGGAATGAAAATGAAAGCCTGGGGCTGCCTTAGACAAATTCCACAAAAATCAAATATAATGATCCCTTGAGGCATATAACGGAAAGCACAGTGGATTTTGGGTCAGAGGATTTGGGCTCAAATTGCAACTCTGACAACTTATTATCTGTGTAATAGTCACTTATGTCTCAGCATTTCTGGGCCCCAGTCTTATCACCTATTAATTGATACTATATGTATAAGTATTATATGCATACTAAATGATACTATATACTCTATTTCCAATAAATATTTGTTGAATAAATTGAATTTAAGCTTTTTCAGAAGGCTGACCCTGAATGGAGGTAGAGAGATGGGAGCTTCAGGTTGGACAAGGTGGCACAGTGGATGGGGTGCTGAATTTGAATTCAGGAAGACCTGAGTGTAATGGAAATGCAAATTTAAAGATTTTCCCTGCCCCTAGGGCCCTTTGATAGGCTTAAGAGACTCTGAAAACCTTCCTTGATTTGAAAATATGCTCTTCCCTCCTAATAGGCTGAATGTGGTCACATGGAGCCTGTGGCAGGAGGCGCGGTTTTCAGGAATGCCCACACCTTGATGCTGTGTGATTGGGCAGTGGGTCAAGAGGATGGTTACATTCTCTGACCCAGGAGAAGGCTATATAATCCCTGATGTGAGGCTTTGCTTTGGGGCTCACTCTGAGAAGTGTTCTGTGATTTGATCAGATGAGACTCTGGGAAGCCGTTGTTGAGAGCCCCTCGGCTTTGAAAAACCCAGATGTTGATTTGGTGTGGATGTAATGGTTGGACAGTTTAGAAACCTGTCTACTTGATCTGTTTCTCTGTCTTGATAATTCTGTCTGTATACTCTGAAGTTCGGGGTGCTGACCTTTTTCCCCTGAACTAGGTAAACGATATATATATTTGACTGATTAAAGTAAGCTTGTTAACCAATCTTGAGTTGCTTTCCCTTTAGCAAAGCAGATCTAAGAACCTGTGTTGGCAGCCACCCTGGGGACGTTGGGGTGCTTGCTGCTACACTGAGTTAGAATGCTGCCTCGGACACTAACCAGTTGTATGATCCTGGGCAAGTCACATAACCTTTCTCAGCCTTTGTTTCCTCCACTGTAAAACAGGAACAATCATGATGTCAGCATGACAGTGTTCTTGTAAGACTCAAATGACACAAGCTATGGAAAAAGTACTGTGCAACTCTTCAAGTACCTTATAAATGTGAGCCCTTATTATTGTTACTCATGCAGCCTCCAACATCCCTTCCAACTCTGAGTCTTGTCAGATTCTGGGAAGCCACCATCAAACCTTTAAGCCACTTCTGCTTTTCCCTGGTCTCTTAGCTAAGAGGAAGTGAGCAAGATGGAGCTGAGCCAGGCAAGGGTGAGAGAGTGGAAATCACCCACAGACTCAGGCAGCTGTGAGTTGAACCCTTAGCACTTGGGGTAGAGGGACCCCAATGACCCTAAAGCCTGGAGGAAAGGAGGACACATCCTTTACCCCAAAGCCCTGGCTGAGAGAGAAATGCAATTACTTTTGGCTGTTGAGCCTTAGCTGTTTTCTGGGAAAGAAATCCTGGCTGGACTTTGATGCACTGGGCTGCACTGCAGCCTTGCTGGGGAACCCCAGTTCTGGATCTCTGAATCAGCTGCTTCAACCATAGGCTCAAGTGACCTTAGCAGCCTTCCAAGTTCCAGTCCTCTGGATGTCCCCAGAGCTCCAATGGGCCAAGTGATTATGGGAAAGGGTGAAGGGAGATGAAAACAGGTAAAGATCTTACCAAACTAAGAGAGGCAAGCCCTCTCTGGAGAACCTGTTCGTAGCATGTAATTAGGCCTAATGATGAACGCACTGACATCCCAGCTAACATCCAATGGCCTGCAAACTCCCTGCACATCCCTGATCTGTTCCTATGAAAAAGCCAGACTCTGTATTTGGATGGAAGACGGTGATAAGCAGGGCCTATGAGGAGACTAAACTGGCAGGTCCCACCCAGCTAGCCAAGGCCTGCAGGGGGACAGTGCCTCTCCTGAAGCTCCCACTCTCCCAGGAGGTGAGATGACGAGGAGTGCCCAGGGTGAAAGCAAGGTGGCCAGGAGGCTTGGGAAGGTGTGCGGCCAAGTCAAAGTGGAGAGCACCCCCCAACCCCTCCCCGCCATGCAGAAGGAAGAAACGGGAGGCAAGCACCCTACCTGTTCAAACCATAAGCTTAGTTTTGCTCATGGAGGCTCAAGTTATCTCTGCTACTGCTTCCCCTCCAACCAGCCTGACCCGGAATCCCAACGGAGCATCTCTGCCTGGACTCTCCAGGCAGGTGTAAGCTTCTAGCTGGGGTGCAACGACTCCATGATTGGCTGCAGATGATCTCATCCTCTTTTAGTTAGAATAAAGCAGCCAATGACTAGGAAGCTGACTTTCAGCTGGCCTCTTAAAGATGCAGTGTCAGTGGGTACAGGAATGCTTGGGGGCTTGGCCACGGATAGGAATGGAGTGAGGGTCTGGAGGGGGATGGGGTGCCCCAGGGAGATCTGGGAAGGAAAGAGGGAAGGGGAGGAAAGAAGGAAGGAAATGGAGTAGGGAGAGGGAAGGGGGCAGAGAATGGAGGGAAACCGGAAGATGGGGGGAAGAGGGAGGGAGCAGAGAATGAGGGAAGGTGTGGAGGACAGGGAGAGAGAGGAGAGGAGGGAAAGAACAGGGGAAAGTAGGAGGGAGAGAGGGGCATGGGATAGGGAATGGGGGAGAGAAGGAAGAGGGGTCAGTATAGGGAAAAGCACCACATGGGGAAAGAGGAATGGGAGTGGGGAATGGGAGAGAGAGAAGGGGTCAGGGAATGAGGGGAGAGGGAAGCCGGAGAGAGCATGTGGGAGAATTGCTTCGTTAGTCTAGGATGATAGGGTCGCATTTCACAAGTGTTTTCGGTGAAATAAACCTATATATATATGTTATAATATAATATATAATAATATAAATAAAGCCTATTAAATTGCAATTGACCTGCATGCGTGTCAGGTCAGGACCAGTTCCTAAAGAATGATCTAAAACACCCCATGCTCATATGGGATTGAACATTGGAAGGGGTTGGAGAGAGATATATGCATCCTTCTCCTCCTGCGTTTTGTTTGGAGCCTGCCTCTTAAGGGATGGGACCCCCACAATGCCCACAGTTTTATATTTAGATCAGATCCTCAAGCAGAGGATCTCCTGGACCTGGCTCTTGAGATTGGGTCACATCTAGTGTTGCTATTTGTGGCCTCTCTTTAAGGGCCAGGGGAGGGGGGGCAGGGTCCCCTCCAGGTTTCCACTCCACTAACGACCTGAAACCTGCTATTAAAGTGAACCTCAGCTAGTCTTGCTTCTGAGGCAGCAGCTTGGATGGACGTAGTCTCTAAGGTTCCACAACACCAACAGGCTAACATCTGCATGCAGGCAGCCCCACCCAACTATCAGCCTTGGAGACCCAGGAAAACAATCAGGAGACTATCACTCTTCATGTGACTGAGGAAGCCTGGGCGGGTGCCCCCCCCCCCAAGCAGAACCATGATTGAAATACAGCTCATGGGAAGCCTTTCCTGATCTCTTCAGCTGTAGTCCTCCCTGCCCCTCAAATTAATACCAAATAAATATCTAATATTTATTTTGCAGGCATTTGTTAACTTCTCCAATACAATGGTCAACGGCTGTTTCCTATGCCTCATTATCCTCAGTACCTAGAATAGGGCCTGGTGCCTCACTGACCCTCAATAAATACTTGTTGACTGACTGAGAAAGAGCAGGTGGGAGGGAGATAGAAGGCAGGAGCTGACTCAGTCTTGGGTGCTATCCTGTGGTGGGTAGATGGACTGTTACAGAAAGAAGCAGAAGGCAGAGAGAAAAGAGTGGGAGGGTTTCCTATGTGAAGAGAGCTCAGTGCCTAGCACATATGTTCTCATTCATTCATTCATTCATTCTTCTCTGAGAACCAAGTGGATAAAAGAATTGCATCCCAAGATGATGTGAGTATTGGTTAAGACTAAATGTGGAAGGGGCAGCTTGGTGACACGGTACACAGAACACTGGAGTGAGGAGGACCTGAGTTCAAATAGGGCCTCAGACATTTACCAGCTATGTGACCCTGGGCAAGTCACTTAATACTGATTGCCTCCAAAACCCAAAAGTCTGAAGCTGGAGGCAGCCAGGATAACACAGGGCAGCAGATAGGAGGAATAATAGTAATGATAGCTAGCATTTATTTAGAGTCATAAGGCTTGCAAAACACTTTGCATTCATTATCTCATTTGATTCTCACAATAACCATGTGACATATATGCTATTTTAATTCTCATTTTACAGATGAGGACTTGCCCAGGGATCATATTGCTAATTTGAAGAGGGATTTTAATTCCGGGCTTCCTGACCTGCACTGTATCCACTTACCACCTAACTGCACTAGGAAGCTAGGAATGTCCAATTCTCCCCACAGAGAGAGCAGCATACAAGACTTTGTAGGCATAGTAAGTTCATGAACAGTGAGAAGGTTAAGACCCCTTGGCAACCATTCTCTAACCCTGAGTGCCCTCACATCACTGGGTCCAGCACAATGTCACCTGAACTATATGTTAGTTCAGTGGAAACCAAATTAGATCAGGAGTCAGAGGCTCAGGTTCTAGTTCTGTCCCCTTGTTTACCTGTGTGACCTTGTACAAATCAAGGGCTAAGGGAGCACTGGGAGTCAGGAGCAACCTGGGTTTGAATCCTTCTACTATCATTTACCAATGGTATGTTCCCCATATCTGTCCACTCTTTCCATCGATGTTGCCTGTTATATGTATTTCTTGGAAAGTATGCTCTTGCTTTTGGAAAACATCTTTTTGCAAATGATGCTTTGTTGCAACTTTTCTCACTAAGTCAATTCATTAAATGGGCATGTCGTGGAATTAAAGAATATCAGAGCTGGAAGGAATCTACATGCCTATTTACTCCAAACTGTACCTGAATAAGAAGCTAATCTACAACATACCCAACAAGTGGTCATCCAGCCTTGGCTTGAAGACCTCTAGGGAGGAGGAACACACTACCTTAGTAGCTGACCCAAAAATCACCCTTTTATAATTTCCACTTGTTGCTCCCAATTCTGTCATCTGAGGCCAAGAAAAAACACAACTAATTCTTCATCTATATGGCAGCCATTCTAATACCTGAAGACATCTATCATGACTCCCATAAATCTCTTCTCCAGGCTAAACAGCCCCATTTCCTTTAACTGATTCTCATAAAGCATGACTGCAAGGCCCTTCACCATCTAGTGCCCTCAGGATGTTCTCCTGGTGTCTATGTAAGCGTGTTCCATTAAGCTGAAGGTGGCCCACCTACCTCCCTCTAACTCATATGGACAGACTGGGAATGGGTGTGATTATGCTGGTAGTTCTCCCATCCAGATGAGTGGATATCAACTAAGCATGAACTGAAGAGGCCTGGGGTTTAGAGACTGGGGAACCCAGAACCCTAGAGCTATTGGGTAGTCATTAGGAAAAATAACCATTACCTTGTTAATTGTCTAAATTTCAGAGATTAGAATTGGGATATATATGAAATTCTCACCCTAATTTGGGGTAAAAATCTCTGACCAAGGGCCCCTGGAACAGGAAGAGGGCATCCCAAAAAAGACTAAGCCTGAAGGCATGAGCAAGGTGGGAAGCCTTTGCTCTAAAGAGCTTGGCACTGGGAGCAACTAGTGCAGTGGATAGAGCATTGGGCTTGGAATCAGAAAGACCCATCTTCATGAGTTCAAATCAGGCTTTAGACACTAGCTGTGTGACCTTGGGCAAGTCACTTAACCTTGTTTGCCTCAGTCTCCTCATCTATAAAATGAACAGAAGGAAATGGCAAACCACTTTCAGGGTCTTTGCCAAGAAAATCCAAATGGGGTCATGAAGAGTCAGACATGACAGCTGGCATCTGGGGCTGAGGATGTCCAACTAAGAGATCTGAAACTTCAGTAATGAAGACTTTGAGGGACCAAGACAGAAGAAGTTGAAGAGATGATTTTTCCTAAAAGAAAATGGCAATTCCCACTCTTATCTTGAAGAAGACACAAGGATTTCAGCTAATCCCGAAGCTGGAAGGAGTGGAGCAATTTATAGGGAAGCATTGGGTGAAGACTAGGTGTCCAGGAGGTCATCATTCAGAGGAAACCACTCTCACAGAGTGGACTTTGGCGGATACCATGTCTCCAGCAAAGGGGCTTCAGGCAGGGACTCCCAGACAGAAGGAGCAGACGCAGTGGAAGCAATGACATCTCTAGAAGTGACTAGAAGACACATGAATAGGGCCAACTGCAGTATCCAAGAAATTAGTTACCCTCCCAATGCACGTGCCCTGGCCACATGTATTTCCTACACATCTGCTTCTCCACATATGTTCCCTATATCTTTCCACTCTTTCCATTGATGTTGTTTATTGTACATATTTGTTGGAGAGTGTGTCCCAGCTTTTGGGGGAAACAGCTATTTCACAAACTCTAATTTGCTGAAACTTCTCTCATTAAACCCATCCATTAAATGGTTTTATAGGCGGCTAGGTGGTAGAGCAGATAGAGCACTAGGCCTGGTCAGGAGCAACTGAGTTCAAATCCCCCTCAGACACTTCAACACTATGTGACCCAAGTCATGTATTGCCTGTCCTCAAACTGGGGATAATAACACCCATCCCTTTGGGTTGTTGTGAGGATTAAAGGAGTTAATATTTGTAAATATCCTGGTATGTAGAGGAACTTAATGAATGGATTTTTCCCCCCTTCTCCCTTTGTTTTCAATTAATTATGTCCTCTGGATGAGTACTCCAATGGTTTGGGAGCATCCACACCCAAAGGTACATTGGTCCTGGGGTAGCCTTTCTCTGGGGAAATGTAGCAGCAAGCACCCCAAGCGTCCTCAGGGTTTGCCGCCCATACAGGTTCTTGGATCTGCTTTGATAAAGGAAAGCAACTCAAAATGGGTTAACAAGCTTACTTTAATCAGTCAGACATATATCGTTTACCTTGTTCAGGGGAAAAAGGTCAGCACCCCGAACTTCAAAGCATACAGGCAGAATTATCAAGACAGAAACAGATCAAGTAGACAGATTTCCAAACTGTCCAACCACTACATCCATACCCAGTCAACATCTGGGTTTCCACATCTGGGTTTTTCAAAGCCAGGGGACTCTCAACAACGGCTTCCCAGAATTCAGATCAAATCACAGAACACTTCTCAAAGTGAGTCCCAAAACAAAGCTACACATCAGGGCTTATATAGCCTTCTCCTGGCTCAGAGAATGTAACAACCTTATTGATCCACTGGCCAATCAAAAAGTATCTACTGAAAAACAAGCCTTCCTCCCCAGGCTCCAGGTGCACTTTAGCCTAGGGGCAGGGAAGATCTTCCAAATTTGCATTCCCATTACAGGAAACTACATCATTGTCCTTCCTGAGCTGTGGTGCTTGGTGGTGAATGTAATACTCTGGAAGTCTGGCCAGTAGACATCCACTCCCTTACTCCTGAATGCTACACTTCTCTTTATTAATCATATTAATAGCAATTACGTAGCACCTTACATACATTTTTCTCATTTGATCTTCACAACAACCCTAGAAGATTGTTGCTATTCAGTTATTTCAGTCGTGTCCAACTCTTCATGACCCCATTTGGGGTCTTCTTGGTAAAGATACTGGAGTGGTTTGCCATTTTCCATTTCCATTTCCATTTCCAGCTCATTTTACAGATAAGGAAACCGAGGGAAACAGAGTTAAGTGACTTGTCCAGGGTCAAATAGCTAGCAAGTGTCTGAGGCTGAATTTGAATTCAGGAAGATGAGTCTTTCTGACTCCAGGCCCAGTGCCTACCTAATTGTCCTTGGAAGGTAGGTGCTATTATTATCTCCAGTTTTACAAGTAAGGAAATTGAGGCAGCTAAGTAAGTATCTGAGGCAGGGTTCCAACTCAGGTTTTTCATACTCTAAGTCCAATAGTCTATGCATGTATTAGTTAAGAGTTTATTAGCTAGTATTTTCATATGATGTCATAAATGTAGACACTTATTAAACTTAAAATCCACTGAAATTCCCATGTTGTTTTCTGATATACTGTTATTTAGTTATGCCATCTGGTTGCAGTGGCTAAGAGTGCTGGGCTTAGAATCAGGAAGATCTGAATCGGAATCCTATGTCTGACACTTAATAGTCTTATGTAATTGTGATAATCTAATAACCCGCCTTTCAAGGAATTTGTGAGGATCAAATGAGATAGCATATGTACAACCCTTGACAAACCTTAAAGCACTATATCAATGCTGGCTATTCTTATTGTTATTAATTATTAATTACTTCTTATTAATGACATATTTGTGAGGTTGAGATTTCAAATCATTTTGCAAGTGTAAAACTTTTTTCTTTTTTAATCATCATCAAATTCTATTTGATTTGATTTGGTCTAACATTCTAACCTGTCAAGATTTTTGAATTCTTGGTTAATATCTGATGTGTCGATTAGCCCTCCCAGGTGTGGGTCATCTGCAACTATGATGAATGACACCATCTATGTCTTTATTCAAGTCATTGATAAAAAGGTTAAGCACCGCAGACACCTAGGGCAATTCTTCTTTCTGAGTCTGTTTCCTCATTTTTAAAATGGGAATAATAATAATACTGATAGTACTGATTACACAGGGTTGTTGGGGTGATCCAGTAAGATAATGAAGCTGTAAATCTTAAAACACTTTATTGTTATTACAAATCACTTTTCCTTCTGGTTCTTGGGTTTCCTCATCTGTCAAATGGGAGTAATATAAGACCTTCTCTGTTTTCTGTATAGGGTTGTTGTGAGGACCAAATGTGATCATCTGTGTAAAAAGCACTTTGAAAAGTCTAAAGTACTGTCTGAGTCAAAGGCATTGTTATTATCATCACTTTTAGGAAGTACAACCTGTCTGCAGGAGACGGTGGGTACACAATGCCTGGCTATAGCCATCATTGAAAGTCTGCCCAAAGCTGTCAGCATAACAGCTCATGTTACTGTGATACCTTCACAGAGGCACATGGGTGGTCTGAGCAGATGGTGTGTGTGTGGGAGAGAGGGAAGGAGGAAGGAGAGGGAAGGTGGAGAAAGAGGGAGGGAAAGGAAAGGAAGAGGGAAGGAGAGAGTGGGGGAGAGTGGGAAGGGGGAGGGAGAGGGAAGGTGGAGAATCAGGGACAGAGAGGGAAGGGGGAAGGAGAGAGAAGGTAGAGAAAAAGAGAGGGAAAAGGAAGAGAAAGAAAGAGTTGGGAGTAGAAAGTGGGAGAGGGAAATGAAAGGTTGAGAAAGAAGGGGGGAAAGGAAAAGAAAAGGGAAGGAGATAGGGGCAGAGTGGGAAGGAGGAGGGAGAGGATAAAGTAAATAAAGAGACAGAGAACTCCACCCTCCTCTGAACTTGACTATGGATTGTTGTGGAAGGTGTTGTGCTGAGACTGTGAGTCACTTAAGGAGGAATCCTCCATCCTTGCCACTGGTAGAGTCTTGCTGAATAGGATTTGGGGCATATAGGTAGCCCAGTGAATAGAGCACATAGCTTAGAGGTAGGAAGACCTTAAGACCTGAATTCGAATGTGGCCCCAGACACTTGCTAGCTGTGTTACCCTGGGCAAGTCTGTTTGCCTCAGTTTCCTTATCTGTAAAATGGGGATGATAAGAGCACCTACCTTGCAGGTAGGAGGATCAAATAAGATAATTGTGAAGCATTAACACAGTGCCTGGCACATGATAAGTGCTATAGAAATGTTAGTTGTTTTTAGGGTTAAGGCTCTTTTCCAATACAACATCAGCAGAGTCTCTGAGAGGAATAGTAAGTGAAGAAGAGTTAAGATGCATCTTCTCTCTACCTGTTTCCATGGTAACTGAACAGCTTCCATAGACCAAGAACACGCCAATCTTTGGAAGACACCCTGGCCAGTCTCCTAGGTAGAGGCCTGATCAGAATATGGGGCCTATTTGTCTATGAGACAGATGTTTGGGGAAGGGAGAGTACTCTGGGATTACCTCAGAAAGTTCCCTTTCTCCTAAGATGTGCAGACTGCCATCTACTATTGACATCAAGAGGCCTGTCCCATCCTGTATGGGTCTTTGGCTTCCCTAAGAGTGTGAAGTTCATCCTTTCTTCCTTCTCTAACATCTTTCTCTCTGTAGTCTCTCTAGGGTCCTGAATAGCCACTCCCCTCCCCTCTCCTCTCCTCCCC
>NW_027185809.1:31752544-31763225 GCF_028583685.1 Petaurus breviceps papuanus
CCTCCCTTCCCCTCTCCTCTCCTCTCCTCTCCTCTCCTCTCCTCCTGTCTCCTCTGCTCTCTCTCCTCTCCTCTCTGATGGGTGGATCATCTTAAGAGATGGACAGAAGTCAGCCAGCCATCCCCTGTAGTGGATGAAATTTCATCAAATACTTTTCCATTCAGAGAGAGACAAGAGTAAAGGGAACATGGCCTAGTGAAAAAAGTAGTGAACCGGGAGTCAGAAACCCTGGGTTCCAATTCTGTCTTCACCACTAAGTAGCCATGGTGGTAAGATGCTGTGTTCTGGTCATCCTGGGCAAATCACAATTATTCTGTATCTCAGTTTCCTCATCTATAAAATGGGAAATATAGTAATGCCCACCTCCTTGCAGGAGACCTTGTAGATCAAATTCGATAATGTATGTTAGACTATCCTGGAAAACATGAAGGTCCATGCCTATGGAAGTTGTTTTTGCTAGAGGGCCCTGGAGTGACAATGAGCCATTTTCATATGAAGGTCAAATAGAGCTGAGGAAACATCTCAGAGAGCCTAAATTACAGCTTGGGAGCTGTGCTCTTGTCTTGAGAGAGGGGCCTCACGAGCCTCTAGGGTCAGAGACAAAATTGGTTCTCGACTATGATTTCTAGCTTATCTGTTTCCCATTGCCTAGGCTGCCTCCCTCAACTCTCTCCTCAACCAGCCAGTGTGGTGGTTGTTGTATCATTTCAGTCACGTCTGACTTTTTGTGACCCCATTTTGATGTTGGGGTTTTTTTGACAAAGATGTTGGAATGGTTTGCCATTTCTTTCTCTAAATAATTTTACAGATGAGGAAACTGAGGCAAACAGGGTAAAGTGACTTGCTCAGGGTCACACAGCTCATAAGTGTCTGAGGCTGGATTTGAACTCAGGTCCTCCTGACTCCAGGGCTGATACTCTATTCACTGTGCCAGGTAGCTGCCCCTGGTACCAGCCAGTACATAGGTTTTTAAGAAATGGAAAATAATTTTATTATGAAGTGAAATAATGATTAAAAACAAGACATTCTTGGGAAAGCAAATGCTACAAAAAAACTGCCTGATACATTTCTAAAATCAAGTACCATTGAGTGTGTGATTATTCACTGGGTGTGGGCTTACTTGTTCCCAACTTCCTCAGTCCATTAGTGAAGACGATTAATAGTTGAAAAGATGCCCAGAGCCAGAGCATGGGTGCTATGCTACTGAATGAAGTGATTGGAACTCCCCACCTCTATAACCTCAGGGATTTGGAGACACGCTTGACTACTTCAACTGGGTGATGAGGTTCAGGAGCGCCTTGATACGGAAGTTTCTCTCTGAGGGGTGTTTCCAGGACTCCTAATTCTGGAACCCAGTGGACAACTGTGGATGTTTGAGATTGCTGTTATAAGCCATCCTGCCCCCAAGTCGAGCCCTCACTAGCAATTTTTGTACCAGGGTCTAATAGCACAAAATGTGTCTGGGGCAAGGAGATTGAATTGTTGCTATTACTGTTGGCCTTGGGGGAAGGATCTTAGGAAAGAGCTTACATGGGGTGTAACCAGAGATGCCATCTGGTGGCTTGTATTTTAACTATTTATTCTTGGTATTTTTTGCTGCCTTGATGCTAAACTCAATTGTTTCTTAACAGCTGAAGGACTATAAATGCTATCAGCACCATCTTAGTTTCAGCACTCTGGGGCAAAGTCCCACTTGCTCCACCCTAATTAGGGCACTGCTTCTTACCCATCCTTCACCTGCCATATCCCTTTCATACACATTTCATCCCTCTACCCACTCTGTATTTTCCTTCTCTTATGCTGCTATGTTCCTTTTAGTGGGGTTAGGGAAAAGAACAATCTTTGAGCCCCTGAATTTGATTTTCATTCCTGGGAAAATTCTAGAAAGGATTATTAAAGAGGTGGTTAGCAAACATCTAACAAAAGAAGGGGGCAGTACTGAAGAGCCAGCGTACCTTCATCCAGAACAGGTCATATCAGAATAACTTTATTTCTTTTTTTGCTTTGGCTAGGGTCACTAGGCTGGTGGATGAGAGAAAAATGGGCAGTGAGGTGGCTTAGTGGACAGAGCACTAGGCCTGGAGTCAGGAAGACCTGAGTTCAAATCTGGCCTCTGACACTTACTAGCTGTGTGACCCTGGACAAGTCACCTCACCCTGCTGGCCTCAGTTTCTCCATCTGTAAAATGAGTTGGAGGAGGAAAGGGCAAACCACTCCAGTATCTTTGCCAAGAAAACCCCAGATGGGGTTACAAAGAGCGAAGCAACTGAAAATGACTGAACAACAAAGATGAGAGAAATGCTATAGATATAGTTGTGGATATAACTCATACTGTACTTGTAGAAGAGATACAAGGATTAGTACTAGTTACAATTAAATTAATTTGGACTTGGCAGATCGGCCAGACTCAAAGAGTAGTCACTGTCAACTTGGCAGGAGGCAGGAGGCATCCAATGGAGTTAGCAGAGATCTTCCTTGCCCCTGTGCCATTTAATATTTTTTATCAATTACCTAGATAAAGGCATACTCATTAAATTTGCAGATGGCACTAAGCTAGAAGGGATAGCCTGCACCCTGGATGGAAATGAGAATGCAAGAGATCTTGATGGGCTAGAGCACTGGGCTGAAGCTCAGATGAAATTGAAAAGAGATAAAAGTCTTACACTTGGTTTAAAAAACAAACAAGCAACTTTACAAGTACAGGATGAATAAGTCACGGTCAGATTACAGTTTGTCTTGGGGGAAAGAAGATCTAGGGATTTCAGTGGACTGCAAGCTCAGTGTGAGTCAGGGGTGTGATGTGGCAGACATAATGCAAGTTTGGGCTGTGTTCAGGAAGGCCCAGCTTCCAGAAAGAAGGAGATAATAGTCCCTTTGTACGCTGTCTTGGTTGGATTACCTCTGGAGTATTACATTTCATTCTGGGTGCTACAATTTTAGGGCACTGATAAACTGGAAAATGCCCAAAGAAGGGCCACCAGGATGGTGACAGACCTCGAGTCCACGTCATGGGAAGGACAACGGAAGAAACAGAGGATGTTTAACCTGGAAAAGACAAGACCATTGCAGGAGTGGGTTTGGAGGGGGAAAGTTCAAGTGTTTAAGAGGCTATTATATAGCAGAGTGATAAGATTTGTTCTGTTTGACCCCTGGAGAGAAGAATCAGGACCAATGGATGGAAACTGTGAAGAGAAGATTTAGGTCTGATCTCAAGAATGTTCTGACCACAAAAGCTGTTCAGAAGTGGAATGGGCAGCCCTAGAGGTGGGTGGGTGGGTGGTGGCTAGGTGGCGCAATAAATAGAGCACTGGCCCTAGAGTCAGGAGGACCTGAGTTCAAATCCGCTCTCAGACACTTGACACACTTACTAGCTGTGTGACTTTGAGCAAGTCACTTAACCCCAATTACCCTCCAAAAAGCAAAAAAAAAAGTGGGTGGGTAGGTTGGGGGGATCCCCCTCACTGGAGGTCTTGAAGCAGAGGCTGAGTGACGACTTATCAGGGCTAACAGAAGGGATTTCTTTCAGGTATGAGTTGGAATAGATGGTCACTGAGGCACCTTTTAACTCTATAATCAATATATATGAGTATACCTACAGAGTACAGGGCATTCAACAAGGGGTGGATGAGATCACAAGGAAATGAGCTGGGGGGCAGGGTAGGGAAGGGGATCATTGGGTTTTGAATCTTGCCTTTGCCTCAAGTTTCGACCTCCTAAGAGATGCTGTTCCAGATACTGACCCATCCTGAGATATCCTACCCATTGGTGTGGTATGTTGTTATTGCTGTACAATTGCTTTAGTTGTGTCTGACTCTCTATGACCCCATTTTTGGGGTTTTCTTGGAAGAGATGCTTGGAGTGGTTTGCCATTTCCTTCTCCAGATCATTTTACAGATGAGGAAACCAAGAGTTAAGTGACTTACCCAGGGTCACACAGCTAGTGTGAGGCAAGATTGTAACTTGTGAAGATGAGTCTTCCTGACTTCTTGCCCAGTGCTCTAACCATTGTGCCACCCACCTGCTCCATTGGTATAGTATACCAAGGGCATCTTCCCAGCTGGTTGGCTAGTGGGTACTGGCCAAGGGGAATGTTGGCTAGCTTTGCAAAGGAATGTTTCCCCAGTCTTTCTCTGAGACTACGCTCTACAAATAGAGATCAAAAAGAAATAAGGCACATGGTCAGAATGCCTTCCCAAGGTATATGAAGCAGATCCTGTACATCAACAAAACATTTTTCTTACAATAACCTTGTGAAGGAGGTAGTGCAGGACTCATTTTGCAGAAGAGGAGACTGATTCTCAGAGAGGTTAAGTCACTTGTTCTCAGATTAAGTGCTGAAGTCAGAATTTGAACCCATGATTTCCCGTCTCCAATCCCAGCCTTCTACTCTATTTCACTTTTAATTTATATGACCTTGGGGTAATCACTTTACCTCCTGGGCCTCAGTTTCCTCATCTGTATAATGAGAGAATTGGATCAAGTGTCTCTAAGGTCCCTTTTAGTGCTAATATCCTGTTATTAGGGAAGACAGCCCAATTTGTCTGATTCACCAGGCTAAAAATACGCTTTGAATTATCCATTAAACAAATGAACCAGAGAAGATACTTTACATCACTCTTTGTTGTGGACTGGACATACTTGGTGTAGAATATCGCTTTTCTGGTCCCTAGGAGATTCTGTCCTAATATTCTCCCTCTTTCTACCCAGAGGGTCACTGGCATATTGGGAAAACATTTGAGTAAATTGGGAAGACTCGGGGATGCTTTAGAATAGCAGTCCTCAAAGTGTGGTCCTGTGATCCTTGGGGGCCCCTGAGGTTCATTCAGGGAGCCTACAAGATCGAAACTATTTTCATAATAATACTAAGAAGTTTTAATGACTAATACAGCAAACATGCATAGATATAATGATGTAATCCACAAAAAGAACATCTCTTTGGGAGGGGGAGGAACTCCATAACTTTTAAGCATGTAAATGGGCCTTGGGCAGGTAGGTGGTGCAGCGGACGGAGTGCCGAGGCTGGAGTCAGGAAGACTCATCTTCCTGAGTTCAAATCTAGCCTCAGACAATTATTAGCTGTGTAACCCTGGGCAAATCACTATTTGCCTTAGCTTCCTCTTCTGTAAAATGAGCTGGAGAAGGAAAAGGCAAACTACTTCAAGTATCTTTGCCAAGAAAACCCTGAATAGGGCCGGGGAGAGTTGGAAACAAGTGAAAAAATTACTGAATAAAAAAAGGGGTCCTTGAAGCCAATAAGTTTGAGAACCACTGCTACAGAAGGTTGGGCTGGTGTCCCCAGGGATAGTTCAGTTGTTCTGACCAAGTAGATGTTTAACCAAGTAAGACTGAGTTCCTCCCAGCCCTAAGTCAAATAATCATTTCCTACTCAGGACAGCCCCACACCAAATTATGCAGATCTAGGTCTCTGGGTCTAAGCAGTTAAAAGAAGGGATAATGCTTGGGGGGAGCACAGAGTCTCCCTCTGTGATATTAAGCCAGGAACCCTTCTTGCCCTATAGTCCCCTTTCAGGTCCCCAGAATCATTGCAAATGCTACACCCATGGTAACTGACTCCTTCACGCCTAAGAATGACCTTTTCCCACCCTTACCCACTCCTTCCCAGTTGGGCCATCAAATGGGTCACCTCAGGTGGAGACCATCTAAGGCACATGTTCCTGCTTCATCTTTATGATATGTATCTTCCCAGCCCCAATGAAGTCCTTGCCTTAAATAGGCTACACTGAATAAACAAAATCCAGAGCAGAGGACAGAGAAACGAATCATAGGAATTAGATCCAGAAAGGACCTTAGAGGTCATCTCATCCAATCCCCAGCATTTTGCAAATTAGAAGACTGAAACTCAAACCCAGGTCCTTCAACTACAAATTCTGGGTTCTTTTGGCTGCATTGCCTCTTTTAAAAAGGTTGGGCAGGAAGTTACAGTAACATTCCAGTGGGAGCCTCCCTGAAGTTGAGAGAGAGGTGGGGAGTCTCTTCTGAGGCCAGAGGCAGAGAAGATTACTAGCAGAGAATATGATAAAGCAAGATTTTTGGGGGGGAGGGAAGAAAGGGAAGGCAGGAAAGGAGTCTAGCAGTTAGGCTTCCCAACTACCCTTGCCCCTTCCAAACAGATGTTCGTCCACATTCCAGCCAGAGCATGATGGAGACATCTCTTCCAAATTCTCTGGGGGGCCCCAAATGGGGGGGGGGATCCTCTCTAACCTGGCAGAGTTCCCAGTTGGATTATGAAGGTCTGTGTTGGCTCTGAGGAACAGTGCTGGTCAGCCCACCTCCAGGCAGGCTGAGGGTAAGAGTATGGGGGTTGGAGGTGGGGCAAAGCCCATTACTGAATGGGCACAGGAGGGTGTTGCTGAATTTGGTGGTGTAGCATGTTGAGTGGTGACTGGGGTGAAGGTTAATTAGAAGGCCCCTAAATGGCAATCTTGTCCCCCTAAGGCTTGAGAACATCTTGTAATGTTTCTTGGAATCATTTCTTGATTCCAGGGGAGAATCCAGAACTATGCAGGAAGCAACTAGTAAGACACCCCAAGATGCCCCTATAATAGGACATAAAATGACTGTGTTAGGGACCCTTACAGAAATCTGATAAAGGCAAAGACTTTTTTTGGGAGGGGGGGCCTACATTCATAATTGAAGGAAATGCTAAATTTCAATTAGAGGTTTATGAAAATAAAGATGTAACATTTTTCTGTCATATTCTTGGACTCCCTGAAATCTATCTGTGGAACCCCATTAGGAGCCTCTCCCTTAGTTGGTCGCCTGTATGAGGTAGCAGTCTAGTTGTAGAAAAAGAATATGGATCAGGGGTCAGCAGATCTGAGTTCTGGCCCCAGCTGCCTGACCTTGGATATATGTTACTTTATCTTGGACTTCTGTTTCCTCAGCTTTCAAATGGGGATTGTATTGCATGCCCTTTTAAATCAGATTCATAGGAATTTGCCCAGTCTTAGAGATCATCTTTTTGTAGCAGGCAATCATATTTCCCCAAGCAAAAAAAATTGGATTAAAATACTTTATTTAAGAGAATCTGGCTTTTCTTTGGCCTCCCTGTGTCCAGTGAACATGGTGGTCAGGAAGAACTTGTGTGATACATTTAGGAAGTTCCCAGCCTCCTCCTACCCAACTCCCCTTGAAAAGGAACCTGCTCAACCCTTCTCACAGAAGGTCTGGGTGTACAACAGTGCTCCTCAGTGGGCTGGATGCTCTATCCAGAGATCCTGGGAGCAGGGTCTTCCTTGGAGTCCTCAGTATTTTTTCTACATCTTGACCATCATGCCCAGGGCTAAGGGCTGTCTCTGCCTGCATCCTTTTGGCATTTGTACCCATTGGTGCTTCCAGTGGATCAGAGTGTCATATGGGGGCTCTTTGGGGTGACATCCCAGGACAGGAGATAAATTCCTGCATTCAGGTTGTAGGAAAGGGTTGCAAGGTCCTGGGAGAAATAGGAGACTAAAGGAGGTCCCCCACACACCATTGTATCCAACGTTCTTCAAAATCATCCCAGGCTTGGCTCACTGAGATTCTGAGTGGCTGCCAGAGTGAGAAGGCACTTGCTAAGAAAAGTCTTAGCTGCTCCAGCAAATATCTCCTGAGACCCTAGAGGGCCAAGGTTTTCTCTTCTTCCACTAAGCAAAGGTAGCTGTCCTCTCCCAGACACCCCAGTTCAGGTGTCACTTCCCAGGTTCCTTCTCACCTAACCCTCTTCCATTGTGAAAAGTGGGCTAGGCTAGACCTCTCTAGCTTACCTTTCCATATAGGGCACGAATAGATGTTTCCTTTGTGTCAAAAGAACGCTGCCCAGACCTCGGACAAGGGATACCTGCCCCTTGAAGGTCTAGAGGTCCTTGTTCCATTCAGAAGCAAGAATGGGAGAGGGAGAAGATTCATCCACTCCTTCCTCCCCTCTGTGCTCCAGGTTCCATGGAGGTTCCTGGGATGAGGAAGGGAACCCTCCCCACCTCCACTGCTCCTGAGTCATAGTTAAGTGACCATGACCTCAACACTGGATCCTCCAGCAGTCTCCTCTTTTTCTTCTTAAGGCACCAAAGTCCTGAGGGTCAGTCTCCCCACCAGGGAGAAGTAGACATTCAGCAGGGGTTACATTTGGCTAATAAATAGAGGGGCTGTGGTCAGGGAGGTAATTGAGATTGTGAAAGGGGCAATAAATATAAGCTGTGCAGAGACTGCTCTCTCCAGGGTCCACTGGGTTACCTTTGGGTAACAGCGTCTTTGCACCTGCCCAAAACAAAATGCAGAACCAGAGTGAAATCTGGGCATGTTTTCTTGTAAAGGGGCCTGAAAGGCAGTACTTCTGGCTTTCTAGTTGCCTTGCGGCCAAAGCTGAACTCTTACATTCAGTACTCTATTTGGGTCATGAAAAAGAACAAAGGGGCTCTTTCCACCCAGGACTTTCAGATCTAAGTCTAGACCCTGGCTGTCACTGATTGTGTAACCCTGGACTAGCTTCTTCTCCCTGTGTTGCCATAACCTTAAGAATAAATTGTGAGTATGAGATCAGAGGATCATAGACTTGGAGCTGGAAGCAACCTCACAGGTCATCTAGGCCAACCCACTCATTTTACAGATGAGGAGGCCCAAGGAGGTTAAGTAATTTGACAGGTTGTAAGTAGCAGAGCTGGGCTTCAGCCTTAGACCCTCTGACTCCAAATCCTGAGCTCTTTCAACTTCACCATGATTGAATGGATGAGGGATTGGAATCTTTTCCTCTACCACTGGCTTCTCCAGCCTCTGAGTTTGAAGGAGGTCAGTCGATAGAGAGTAGAAAGGAGAGAGAAGTTCTACAGGGTATAAAGACCAAGGTCAGCTCATTTTCTTAGTAATTTGGCAGACTGTTTCAATATATGGGCTCTAGGGTAACTAGGTGGGGTCCCTGCTGCCCAGATATTCCTCTCCCCCTTACCAAAGGATTCTCTTTGGACTCTGGCTCCTCTCTTCACCCCTACCAGCCCCAGAGGCCCCAGCCTTCTTGTCTTCCCCTACCCATCCCACACTCACTGATGACAGTCTTTGGGTCTTTGCTTTTCTCTCTTCCTCTTCCCTCTACCCTTGAGTCTCCTCCTGTGTAAGAAACCAAAAGGGTCAGGACGCATTGGCTTTGGATGGGGCTGGGGGCCAAGGGAAGGGCTATGCTAAACTGGATCCCAGCTCACTTGCATCCCAGACCAAGGGCACTCACCTTTCTGGCTTCATCTTCTCTCTCCGAGGCCTGGGTAGAGAAGAGAAGGGAAGGAGATGAAGGTGAGTTGGGAGAGATCATGTTCTCAGGGCCAGTAATTGGCACTGGGGCCTCTAGGGAGAGGGGCAGAGATCATTGGACAGAGGTGGTCTGGGAAAACCCTAATTCCCAGGGCTTAGTTGGAGTCACGGGGGTAGAGAGACAGCCTGCTCCAAACATGGATCATCAATCTACAGCTGGAATGGAGTCAGATGGCTGAAGGGGAATGACCAGTTCTACCCTGCCTGGTCCAGTGGGGTTGGGCTTGGGGATGGAGATAATGATTACAATCATTATGATTAGAACTCACATTTATATGGTGCTTTAAGGTTTACAAAGCGCTTTCCTCACAACAACCCTGTGAGGTAGGCTGTACAAGCATCACTATTCTCACTTTACAGATGACTAAGCTGAAGCTTACCACAGGGAAGGGAGTCACCAGGCTCTCATGGCTAGCTAGTGAGTGGCAGAGTTGAAATTCAAATTCAGTCTCTTCCCAAGTCCCCAGACAGGGAGTCCAGGGGGGAAATGCTGCCCTTCCCCTTCCCCTCCACCCAGCAAAGTGCAGAATGCTCCCCAAGCCAGCAGTCAGTGGCTGATTGCTGTGTCAAAGTGGCTTCCCCATCCCCTAAGGCACCAGAAACAAGAAGCCTGGGAGTATGTTATGTGTCAGCTGTTTTTACTAAACATTTTCTTTGTTTACAAGAAAGATAAGGCTCTTGGAGGCAGCATGACTCAATGGAAAGGGGGTTAGCCAGGCAGTTAGGAAGACCTGAATTCAAGTCGTCTCTGTCTCTCTCTCTCTCTCTCTCTCTCTCACTCACACACACACACACACACACACACACACACATCATGTGACCCTGAATAAGTTACCTCTCAATGCCTCCAGTCAACTAAGACTTTTATAACAGTGGGAGGAGCTTCCATGTTCCACAACAATGAAATCACAGATCCACACAAACAAAGGGGCAGAGGGGTAGGGAGAAAGGAGTATTAGAAATGATAGCCATATTAAAAAAAATGAGTCAATAGAAAACATTTTAAAAAACTAAATTCTGGGAATGCCAATATTTCTGTTGGTTCCAAGTCAATGACTTCACACCTCGATCTCCCTTCCCTTTAATACCTTTCTCATTGTCTATTTCTAATCCTTTGTTTTTTATAAAAAGGATGCGTAAAAGATTGGGTAAGTTTCTGGGTCTCAACTCTTCTTCAGGAAAGGAGAGAACAGAGACGCTTTAGAACAGCTAGTTTACAGCAGGTCATCAATAATATTAACTGGTTTTGAATATGAGCTCCTGGTCTACACCGGCAACACTTAGGGGCCAGACCAGCTCTCCATTCCTTTGGGACAGCCTTCTGGGGACATCAAACCCATATATATATATATATATATATATATATATATATATATATATATAT
>NW_027185809.1:31763235-31798417 GCF_028583685.1 Petaurus breviceps papuanus
ATATATATATATATATATATATATATATATATATATATATATATATGTAGAGATATAGATACTGGAGGCCAGAACACTAGCCATTGTCAGGGAGTGTATGAGAATCAAGAGCATAGTGTCACTTGTAGCCAAAAGAACTTTCAGATCTCAGGCACATATGATGATCCTGCCTCACAGCAACTGTGGTCGCCCAAGTGGAACAAAGTACTCCTGTTGTGTTTTCTCTTCTTGTCAAGAGAAATCGCCAGCAAGGCTCAGGGGGATGTGATGACATCAGTCTGCTGTTTGGTTTGCGGGTGAGAATGGAGAAGAGTGAGGGTCTTCTTCAGTGCTCCAGAAGATGCTTTAGGGGTCCTGCATGAGGTGCATCTGCTCCGGTGGTAAATCCTCAAGAGGTGAATCTCCGAAGAGAAGTTACACATGGGTTGCAAAATGATATTGAAGCCCTTTGTGTGTTAAGACAGTCATGGGGTTGAGGGAAAAGGACATTGGTCTAGGAGGCAGAAAACTGCAGCCCTCTCATTCTGACCTACTAGCTCTATGATGATTGACAAACTGATTAGCCTCACTAAACCTGTTTCCTCATTCATAAAATGGGAATGAAAATTACACCACTTCCTTCTTATGGTGGCTTGAGGAAAGCATTTTGTTAAACTCACTATGTGGCAAACATGAACAAAGGTCACACAGAATGATCAGGCAGAGATGGGGCTGCTATTTGCATCACTGGAGGGAATACCCATTTCACTGAGATCTGAGATTCTTGGGCAGGCCACTTAACCGCTTTGGTTTCATTTTTAGAATAGATATAATAATCTACTCCCCCTGCCCCCCCCCAAAAAAAACCAAACCCCACATTCACATCTATCCCTTTAGAGGGCTGCAGTGAAGATAAAATGAGCTAAGGTATTCAGAAGCACACTGAAATTGGTAGAGGGCTATATAGATATCAGATAAGATTGCTAACACCAGATCATGTGTCTGAAAGTAATCATGGCATAGTGGCTAAAGAGGTGGCCTTGGAATCAGGGTAACCTGGGTTTGAGTCCTACTTCTGATACCTGCTGACTATATAACCCTGAGCAAATCACTTAACCTCACGGCACCCCCAGGAAATCTTCTAAAAAAGTACAGAAGAACTCCTTTTTTAGGGTGTCCCTAAAGTCTGGACACACAGGCAATCTCATTATGCATATTTTTAAGAAATGAAGTGAAAGAAATTTTCAACAACATTTTATTTAATTAGCATAAATTTTAGTCATGACAATTTCATATGGAATAAAACCTTTCATTAGCTATTGGGGACTATTTTCCACATTAATGAGATTTTAATTTAATTAATTAATGAGATTTCCTATGTCTCCTATGTCTTTCTATGAAACCTCATTTATGCTAATTAAATAAAACATTGTTGAAAATTTCATTCATTTCATTTCTTGAAAATATACATGAGATTGCCTATGTGTCCAGACTTTAGAGACACCCTGTACATTGATAGAGAAAATTTCCTGACTAGGGTGGTTCTCTCCACCAACGAATGAAATTTTGGTCTAGACTGCCCCCCTCCCCAAAATCATGAGGTGTATCACTAGAAGATAGAATAATAGCTAATCTAATAGTGACAGCTATCACATAATGCTTTAAAATTTGCAAAGGGCATCACATATATTCTCATTTGTTCCTCACAATCACCCTGTATGGTAGGTATTAGAAACTGAGGTTCAAGTTAAATGACTTGCCCTCATCTGCACAATCAGAAAGTGTCTAAGGCAGGATCTGAACCTTGATCTTCCTGACTCCGGGCATAATCCACAAAGTTAGGAGAAGGTATTTGCTACTCACTCCAGTCAACACTGAGGCAAAGTATGGTCCTGTGCAGCTCTGAGTTAGCATGAACAGAGCAATGGCAATGATATGTGTAAAAAGGGGAGGGGCAGACAAAGACCCCATCATTAGTTGGACCTGCACTAGATGTGAACCATAGCTAGATAACTTAGGGGTACCTCAAGTTATTGGATTTGGTTACCTCTAGCCCAGACAGAGCCCAAAGATAAAAGGAATAGCATCCTCTAGCAACTCTTAGGAGTTCCTGATTCCCAAGGATGTCAACTCTTCCTGGCCCCTTGTACTAGCAATAATGTCTGCTGGTCTACCCCCTGGGCCGAAGGGACAATGAGCCATTCTTTCTGTGCCTCTTGAGCTGGGGCGGGAGTTCCAGGGGCCCTATGATTCAGGGGGAGGTTTTGGCCATGGCCTGGAACTTTAAAGAAACCACATGTGTTTCCCTTTGACCTAACAAAGAGTCCCTTCCCAGGGCAGGCTGCACTCAGATGGACTTGTCTTATTCTACCAAGAGTCTATGGAACCTGCTCCAATTTTCCAAGCATAATTGCCCCAGAGCCACGATCAGCCTCCAACACTTTTAAGCTCCATCAGATCCCCAGTGAGTGGCTACAGTTTGTGCTTGGTTGCTAGGGTTCCCAGGCATACAGCTTCCTCCCAACAACCCCAGGGCTGAGCACCCTAGCACTTGTAAAGCCCTGCATGATTAGCATCCTGCTTTTTGGATGGGACCCAAGAGTCCTCTTCCTATTCTGCCACACAGCTGTAAACCAGCTGTTGGTTCTACCTCTTCAGGCAAAGGCTAGAAAGGGAGGATGGGTGTGGGGGATGGGGGGAAAGAGATGGATAAAGGAGTAGAAAATTAAATGCAGCTGCAGCCAGAGTGCCTCTTGGTGAGTTAATTATTTCCCTGTCTCCAAAAATCCAGGAAACAAAATGCAGAAGGCCTCAGTGGAGACCTGACCACCCCTCTGTCCCAGCCACTGATTTCCTGATCAAGAATAAATGAAGATCACTTGGGCCTTGGTTTCCAAAAAAGAGAATCTAGGAACCTGAGAAAAGCTCTCAGAGAAGTTAGCAGTCTGGGTTGTGGAGCTACATCCATGATGCCCTCTGAATAATGGCCCACTGGGATAGTAGATGTCCCCTCTGCATCTAATATGCCACATCTCCCAGAATCACAAGCCTTTGATTGGATCTTAGGAGCTAGACTTGGAAAGGTCCTTACAGAGATCACTTAATTCAGCCCCACCCTTACTTTTTTTTTTTACAGATAAGGAAAATGAGGCCCAGCAAGGTTAAGTGATTTGCCCAAGGTCATATAGGTAAGGACAGAACCAGGATTTGAATTCTGTGATTTCCTACTATCCCATATCCTATCCCCTGTTGGGGAGAGGGAGCTCGGGGGTGGGCAGGACAATAGGAATGCTAGTACCCTCCAGGGCAGGCCTGAGAGTGCCTGGGGCCCTGGTCACAGCCTGTGCCATGTGGGTGGTGAGAGGCAGGGATCCCATACCTGCACTCACACCGCACATGCTCAGTGAATGATAACTCCATGTAGGATGGCTGTTCCCCAGACTTGATCTTCAGAAGCTGGAAAGGTGAAAAAGAAGCTGGTTATGAGATTTGAAGGGTAAAGTAGAAGGCTACAGTTCCCCATCTATCTCCCCTCTAGGACAGTGGATCTTTAACCTTAGATCTGTAGATACATTTCAGGGGATTCTATGAACTTGGAAAGGGAGAAAAATAATAAATTTATTTTCATAGGCTTCTAACTGAAATTTCCCCTTCCTTCAATTATGGAGACAGCAAAAATGATTCTGAGAAGGGATCCATGGGCTTCACCAGATTGCCAAAGGTGCTCATGGCACCAAAAAAGGGAGGGTCAAGGACCCCTGCTCTGGAAGAGCCTAGTCTCTTCCCCTCCCCCCCCAATAGAACTTCTCCTCATTGCATTCCCTCCTGCTTCCTTGGGAAGAAGAGACAGTCTGTCTCCTGAGTCCCACCAGTCTTTGCACCATATACCCCCTGCTGAGTGCCAGGTGCCAAACAGCAGCCATATCCACAATGGCAGACCCAGGCTAAGGAAGAAAACTGCCTCATCAGTCCCAGACATTTCTTCCAGCTGATTCCATTTACAGAGAAAATCAGAACCAGCTTGAAGGAGTTTGTCCACCTGCCCCCAGCTAATAATATCATCAATTACTATCTTATACAAAGTGTGGGGGTTGTAGAAGGATGATAAGGTACAAATCACTAGCCTAGAACTTGAGTTTTTAAAAAAAATAGTAAATATTTAATAAAATGCCTATTGAATGAATGAATGCATGTTTCAATATCTAGGATTGATGTGGGGTGGGAAGTGAGGGGAAAAAATTAGATAAGTTCTGATGATGGGGAAAGAGGGGAACCCCAGGAATGGAGTGTCCTGGCCTCAGAAACAGTGTCAGAGTCTAAAGGATCAGGTCCAGTAGTAAGGTGGTGGGGGTACCTGCATAGTAACATTGGTTGTCTCCACAGCAACACAATGGAGGTTCTCATCTCCACAGCAGCCAGTGCAACGCCTCAGTGAGACACAGGATGGGCTAAACATGTGCTCTACTTCCCCTGGGTACTCTGATGAAACATCCACCAGCTTCTCCAGTGAGCGACAGAAACTTCGGCCCCACACCTCCTGGAAGGGCAACACTACAAAGAGACAAAGAGGGTTAGGGGCTGAGATCTAGAGAAGAGGAAATGGGGAGAACCTCCCTCCCTTCATAAGCACCAAAGGCAAGGGCAGGGTAGGTTAGACACACTCTGGCCTTATCTGTTTTCTTCACAGACTCTTTCAACATGTTGCTTCCTATTTATTTCCCAACACATCCATGCATAGTACCTTACATATGGCAGATGCTTAGTAAGTATTTATTGAGTCTAAATATCTGTTGAATTCTATGAGGCCCATTTCACTTGACATTTCTTCCTTGAAATCTTCCCTCATTACTATATCCACACTGACTTTGAGATAAACATATAGAGGGAGCAGAGCAATTTTGGCTGCTGATAGAAAGCAGGAAAAAAAGTTACCCACTTCACCTGGCTCAACATGCATTGTAAACAGGGGCATTAAAGGAGCTTGAATGGAATTTCCTCCTCTCAGTTGATTGGCAGTTTTGCTGAGTGGAGATGATTTTGAGGGTACCCAATTTCCTGCCAAAGGGATATAATAGGAGTTAAAAGGAATTTCAGACCCTGACTCAGATAAGGGTCAGACTGACTCATCCCAAACTCCAGTAAGCAGGAGAATAGGACTTCAAGAGGCAGACAAAAATATCTAAAGCTTTCTCTCCTTGGCTGACAAGGATTTGCAACACAAAAGAGCAAAAGATGGCCCTTGGAACTACCAAACTGTGAGGACCTGGCATACCACTCCTCCTATGGGGAAAGAGACTGCACAATAGCCAAGGACCAGCAGATGATATCAGAGTGCCAAGGCAGAGATGCCCAGAAAAAAGCAACATGGCTGGGAGGACTGAGAGACAGAAGATGCAGTTCCAACAGAGAAAACAGCAACCTTGATCATATCAGTAGATAGCACTGGTGGCTCCACAGAATCACAAGTTCTCTATACATGTGCCTTTCCAATAGTGCTCCCTGGTCACATCACAGTTGCATCCTGCATATGTCCACTGCCCTGTTGTATAAAATAATCTATAGGGCAGTGTATACCTGGGTTTATAAAGACTTGTTTTTGTCATTTATTTTGCTATGTCACTTAAATGTCCTTAGACATTAACTGAGAATGGAAGAACCACATCCTCCAAAATCTCAACAACACCTAGCATACATAGTTGATTTTCCAATAATGATATTGTATTGAACTGAGTTACCAAATTGTTTTCTTAGCCAGAATTCCATTGGGCTCCTCTAGCATGGGTGTGAAGTTGAAAGCCCTTCACCTTTAACCCTTTCTCATTTCAGATATTACACCACATGCATAAGCCTGTATCCTTCCCACCTATTTAGAACCCATCATGATAACTGTAAACCATAAAATGTTATGTAAACACAAAACTAATATATTTACATACATTTGATCCTCACAATAACTCTGTTAGGTACAAATTTACTATCCCCATTTTACAGCTAAGGAAGATGAGGCTTAAAGGAGTTGTGACTTGCCTAGAGGTCACATACCTGTTAAGTGGCCAAAATGGAACTCAAACTCTGATCTCAGGTTCAGGGCCCCAGGTTCATTTCCCCACACAGTCTCTCAAAAGTACAAGGCAGGGGCACTTAGGTGGTGGTGTGAATGGAACACCAGCTCCTGGAGTCAAGAGGACCTGAGTTCAAATCCAGTCTCAGACACTTGACACTTACTAGCTGTGTGACCTTAAGTAAGTCACTTAACCCCAATTGCCTTGCCTTCCCCCCTCAAAAACAAACAAACAAAAAAAAGTACATGGCAAATGGCTGTCGAACAATTTTTCTGTGGTAGCAAAAGACTAGAAACAAAATAAGTGTCTGTTGATTGGTAAACAATTAAACAAATTGTGGTATATGAATATAATGGAATCTTACTATACTGCAAGAAATTATGATAATGAGTTATTCTGAGAAACAAGGGAAGACTTTACAGAATCTTAGGATTTCAGGGTCGGAAAGGATCTTAGACGCAGACATCTAAGCCAACTCAGGAGAGGTGGCATATGAAACAGTGTGTCAAAACTCAAATAGAAATGAGACCATATATTGACTTAGAAAACCACAAATTAGCATTATCTATGTTGTATTTTTATTTATTTTGTTAAATGTTCCTTAACTATGTTTTAATAAGGTCCCTGCCCCCATTTGACTGTGAGTTTAACACCTTTGGTGCAGAGGATAAAGTACTGTTGTTTTAAAGTCAGAGAGATTTAGGTTCAAACATCTAGCTCGACCCTGGCCAAGTCACTCGACCTATGTAAATTTCAGTTTCCTCATCTCTAAAATGAAATCTCTTCCAGCTCTAAATTTATATCCACACCTGAAAGAGAATCCCCACCAAAATATACTGGATACATTGTAGCCAGTGAGGTAAAGAGAGTCAAGGGAAGCAGAACTATTAGAACAACATACATCATAGCTACAATATTGTAAACAATAACAACACCAAAATGAATCTGAACACTGAGTAGCTACTGTGACTAATAACGGCTCTGAAGAAGAGATAAGGAAGATCTTCCTCCTTCTGGCAGAGAGGTAGGCGACTATGAGCATAGAGTGTAGCATTAACTGTCAAATGTGGTCACCGTCTGGGTTGGTTTTGTTTAAATGTTTTTATTTATTGCAAGTGAGGGCTCATTTGCTTGGAGTGTGGATGTATAAAAAAAGACTGATGTAAAAACAAAAAGCATCAATAAAATTTATTTTTAAAATAATGGCTAATGAACTCTGAAAATTTTCTAGCCCAATCCAGTCTGGCATAAACCCTGTAGCATTCAATTGAGAGAAGCCTATTGGACCCCCCTACTCCTGAAGACCTTGAGCAGGAAGGTCTCAGGTCTCCCTGGAAAGGGTAGGAGCTGAGTGACATGACCTCTTAGCATCATATCACTCCCCAGCTCAAAGACCTCCAAAAGCTATTTCCTAATGAATGAGGTCTGAATCTCTTTGCTGTCTTTCAAGGCCCTTCAGAGTCTGGTCCCATCCTCCCTAGCCAGCATAAACTCCATGAGCTATCCAGGTCATTCTCCTTGCTATCACAGAAGCACACCATGTTCTATAAAATCTTTTTTTTGCCTTTTGGAGGGCAATTGGGGTTAAGTGACTTGCCCAAGGCCACACAGCTAGTTTTTGTGTTAAGTGTCTGAGGCCGTATTTGAACTCAGGTCCTCCTGACTCCGGGGTTGGTGCTCTATTCACTGTGCCACCTAGCTGCCTTGTTCTATATAGTCTATACCATCATTCTGTTCTCCCTTATGTGGTTTCCTTCATCATTTCAAATCTCACCATCCTCCAAAATCTAGTTCAGCTTACATTTCCTCCATTAAGCCTTCCCTGAACTCTCTGTGAGTGATCAGTCTCCTCTCAGCTCCCCAAATGCTTATAATCTATTGAGAATATGGCACTCATATGCATGAAGCAACAGTGAACATTCTAAGACAGTGCATGTCATCTTTAGGATAGGCACAATGGTATAGTTTAAAGTTTGTTGGATTTGGAGTCAGTTTGGCTTACCACCTGGGTGACCTTAGGCAAGTCATATCTTTTTCATGGGTAGGGAAGAGGAGAGATAGATCAGGCTCGAAGCAAGTTGTTTTTTGGCCAGAATCTTGATTTGCCAATTGGTAATTCTTTAATAGATCTGGAGCTGGAAGGGACCTCATAGGCCATCTAGTTCAACCCTCTTATCTTACAATTGGGGAAAGTGAGGCCAGAGGAAGTTATGTGACTTGCTCAAGGTCATAAAAGTAGCAAGTGTCAGAAGCAGAATTGGAACACAGCTCCTCAGACTGAAGAGTCAGAATTTTTTCCTTTGTTTCATGCTGACTCCTTACAGGGAAGAGAATCCCCAAGAGGAACCCCACTAGCAAAATAGGTACATATTTTGTCCTTTGTTGGGTACCCAGTTCTTATTTCAGCTATCTCAGCCTCAGTTTCCCAATCAGAATTTAAGCACCCTTCCAGCCCTATACCTGTAAGTTCTCTAGTTTGTAAGTTCTTTGGGAGCTGGAGTGAAGTTTTATATTTCTTCTATATCCTCTCTCATGTTTGTAAAATGAATAATCAGCCTGGGGATCTCCAGGCTAGCCTCCTCCCAATGAAGAACCATTGAAAACTCCAGTGATCCAGAACCACCCAGCTGCCTCTGAAATTATTTATAACACCCCCAAACCTAGACCCAACCATAAAACAAAATGGTTCAATATGGTACAGTAGTAAGCTCACTCTCAATTGAGAGTCAGTAGATCTGGCTGCTAGGCTCAATTCTGCCATCACTCAAATGGACAAGTCATTCAATATCTCTGGACCTGATTTTCCTCCTCTGTAAAAATGAAAGGATTGGTCTAGATCAGGGGCTTTTCATCTGGGGTCCACAAGTCCCCAAGGGATCTATGGATAGATTTCAGGGAGTCTCTGAACTTGGAAAAAAATCTCTATGTATATATATATATATATATATATATATATATATATACACATATATATATATGTATGTACATATACATACATAGTATATGTATATCTTTATTTCCATTAACCTCTAACTGAAATTCAGCATTTCCTTCAATTATTAATGTAGGCAGGGGCAGCTAGTGGGCGCAGTGGATAGAGCACCACCTCTGGAGTCAGGAGGACCTGAGTTCAAATGTGACTTCAGAAACTTACTAACTGTATGACCCTGAGCTTAACATTGTCTCCAAAAAATTATTAATGTAGGCAACAAAACACAATTCTGAGAAAGGGTCCATGAGCTTCACCAGATTGCCAAAGGGGTCCCTGACACATAAAAGATTAAGAACCTCTGGATTAGATGATCTCTAAGGTCCCTTCCAGTTCTCTAAATTCTGTGATATTCTATGAACCAGGACCAGACTAGTCTTAGGAATGCAACATGGGAAACAACGATTTGACTCATCATATCCAACAGTGGCTACGCCCACTTTAGACATCCCCCTGGGGTGCTGGTGGACAGAGGCCTGGAGCTGGGTCACTCTGAGTCCCTAATGCCTCACCTCCTGCTGAAGTCTCCCTTCTCTGCCCCTGCCCCCCACCCAGCCAACACCTCCCCTTTGCTTGCTTGCTATTCTGAGACAATGGAAGGGTCCAGAGTCCCTGAGCAGATGATGGCATGGGTCTTGGGGTAATCCCTGAGGAAAAATAAACCTTGGTCCAAGCAGAGGCCATTGGGAAAGGAGAAGAGTCTGTGGAAAATATTCAGGACACAGCTGTCCACGTGGCCTAGACAGCCTCTGCAGAGCCAATACACTGATGTTTATCTGGGTATCAGTCACACTCCAGGGCTGAGTTAAGGGTTAGAGAGAGAGAGGGTAAATGGGCTATCCCTGGCTCTGCCTTCCAAAGGCCCAACCAAGGCTCTCAGCATCAGAAGGGTGGAAAGGTGGGGGTAGGGGTGAAGACAGGGATCCTCTCTGACCAAGGGGATTGAGCTGGGGGCCCTTGACATGACCCAAAACCTGTAGGAACCTCGGTGGAGAGGAACAGCAGCCTGGAAACTGCCATTGCCGCACAGAGACAGGGAATAGCACTTAACATGTTAACGTCATGAGCTACATGTTTAGTCTGAAGCCCTCATGGCACATTGACGTTATTTTGAGCATTTAATCTCATTGAACTGAAAACATAAATAATATAAAAAAAAAAAAGATACAGTGGCTAAATCAAGATAGACAATACTGCCTGTTGTCCTGGGGCAGATTTTCTTCTAAAAGTAGTCCCTACAATCAAAAAGGAGCATTCAGAACTGTCCCCAGCCCCCTCCTCCAGTTCACATTGAGCTGGTGACAACTTTTTATCCATCCAGGGTCAGAGGGGATCAGCCAGGTTAAGCAAAAATGACTGTCTTGGCAGCAGAAAGAGACAATGATTTCCCTTTTCCTCTCTTTCGGTGTAAATGCAGTTTCAGCAGCTCCTGTAAAGGCTGATTTCCCCAGATGAAAGGCCAGGAAGCTTCAGAGGGTAGAGATTGCGGGTGCTGTGCACAGTCCTCTATTTTAGATATAGCATCACAGAACACTGAGAGAGATGGATTGATTCTTCCCTCGAGACCCCTGAGATGTATTTTGGAAAGTGAAGGTGGCAAGCGGTATAGGACAGACACAGACCTTCTCTGGCCTTCCCAAATAGTGGTAGTAGTAGCAGTAGTAGTAGTAGTAATCATAGTAGTAGTAGTGGTAGTGGTAGTGGTGGTAGTAGTGCTAATAACAACAAGGATAGGGACAGGACTGATGAGTTAATTGGTGGAGGTAACACCCAAGTGAAGAAACTCCATCTACCAATGCACCTTCTCTGCAATGTATAGTTTCAGAAAGTAGTCTAGGATACTAGGAAGTTAAGTGACTTACCTACTAGGGTCATACAACCAGCATGTGTCCAAGATTGCACTTAAACTCAGGGCTTTCTGACTTCAAGGCTGGCTGTCTATCCATGATGCTATACTATCTCTGTAAAAGGGTTTCTTAACCTAAACTCCATGAACTTGGGTTTTTGCTTTTTTAAAATTGTGATAACTGCATTTCAATATAATTGGTTTCCTTTGTAATATTATATATTTTATTTTATGCTCTTTAATTTTATTTATTTATTTGCTTTTTGGAGGGGGGAAGGCAGGGCAATTGGGGTTAAGTGACTTGCTCAAGGTCACACAGCTAGTAAGTGTTAAGTGTCTGAGGCTGAATTTGAACTCAGGTCCTCCTGATTCCAAGGCCAATGCTCTATTCACTGCGACACCTAGCCTCTCCTTATTTTACACTCTTAAAATCATTACTCTGCGAAGAGATCTATAGGTTTCTTTTCCCCAAGACTGCTAGAGGGGCCCACAGTTAAAAAATAAGCAAACAAACAAAAAAACTCTAACTTAAGAATTCCCAACCTACATTACTGATAATAGTTCCCAGTTATAGACTATTATTTTAAAGTTTGCAAAGTGCCCTGCATACACTGCCTTTGCTAATCTGGGAAACCTTTCTGTACAGAGCTTTCTTTTCCTACTCTCTCTCTCTCTCTCTCTCTCCATTTTTGAGTTTCTTGAAGCTCTTCCCAGCTCACCCCCAGACTCTTCCTCATAGATAGACAGCTGGCTACACTTGGAGGCAAGGGGAGCAGAGAGTGCCAGGCAGGCCTGCTTGGTGTCTGGCTGGTTTAGAATGACCAGGGAGCCCCTGAGAGGGATTTTCTTGGTGTTACCAGAAGGTTTTTCTATCTTTCTCCCCTTTTACACGAAAGCCTCCTGCTGAACCCATCTGGCTCCAGTTTCCCATCCCTGCTGGGCGGAGACCCAAGAAGGGAAATGTTCAGTGCCTGAAAGAAAACTTTTCATGCTTGTTGCCTGCCGGGAGGGAAGGGAGAGGGGCCGGGCAGGGCTTCTGGCTCCTGGCCTAGAGCACAGCAGGTGTCCCCGTGAAGAGATGTACCAACCCAGGCCTGACATGAAGAAAGCCTCCCACAAGAGTAGATAAAGTTGGAAAATCTTCCTGCAGAATCTTTTTTTTTTTTGACCTAGGAATCTTTCCTCACTGATAGCATTACATCCTCTAACTCTCTCTTTTCATGGGTGGGCAAGAGGGGGAAGCTAGATCAGGCCCAAAGCATGATGTACTTGGGTTGGCCAGAATCTTGGTTATCCAATTGACTGTACAGTCCTGGGATTATAACAGTCTCGGTCCCAAGACAATAGATCTAGAACTAGAAGGCAAATTTACTACAACCCTCTCATTTTACAGATGAGGAAAGAGGCCAAAGAGACTCGTGGCTTGTCTAACATCACAGGAATATTACTTATCAGAAGCTGAATCCGAACCCAAGTCTTTGGACTCCAAAGCCAATGTCCTTTCTACAATACCACACTGATTCAGTAGAAGGAAACAGACCTTGCTTCATTATAGTGTGGACTATAGAGGTTCCTCAATTTTCCTTTATAGGAATGCATTTGCCCAGATGAATCCTGAACTGGGTTGTGAGCATTTCAAAAGCAGAAATATTGGGCACCTCCCCATACCTCTACAGTGCCTAAGTCAGACAGGCGCACCTGAAGTGCTCATTAGCTCAGAAGATTTGGTTGGCTGCTTCTCTCACCTGTCTGGGTTCAAGAGGGTCATAGAACACAGAGCAGGTAAGTCTGTCTGGGGAAGGGAGGGGAGGAGAAGGCAGGGAGGGGATTATGCCAGCAGGCAGAGGGTGTTTCCTGATCTGAGACAGGATATTACTCTGGAGGGGAACAGCACGCGTGTTCATGTGCCTGTTTGTACACGCTTCCTCCCCCACAGAAATGTCTCATTTTGGGGGAGGGGGAAAGTGACAGTTAGGGGTTAAAATGGTGGCGTGTGGACACTCAGCACATTTCTGTGAAGAGCCTGGCATTGCACAGCCTGCTTTCTGCACGTATGTCTGCTTGGCAAACGCCTGCATGCGCTTTGGAGATTCCCTCTCCACATAAGTGAGGGAGGGTGTTACTAAGGTTTTGTCTGTTTGTAATCAATGGGAAGTTCTGGTCACATTCCCAAAGCATGATGGCGAGGATGGAGGTGGGAACACTCATCCCTCCTGCCCCCTTATCATCCGCCTCTTTGACACTCCTTCCCATCCCACCCCTGATCCAGTGTGGGGGTCACGGAAAAAGCTCTAGACAAGAATTTGGGAAAACTAAATTCTGGATCTACTCTGTTACCAACTAGCTACCTGACCTGGAGTAATCCATCAACTTCTCCAAGCCTCAGTTTCCTCCTCTGTAAAAACGAAGGGGATGGAGTAAATCAAGAGTTTCCAACTTTACCACAACTTTAGGTTTCACAGATTTTAGGGCCCCTGGACAGTTTCTCTTCCTTTTACCCTTTCAAGTCAAACCCAAAAGTTTGGCTCTTTTACCCCTATTTCTCACACCAACAAGCATTTAGAGAGGAAGGCAGAACATGAGTCCAAGTGGGCACATGTTTGGAAGGGAAAAAGTTAACTCCCCTTCATCTCCATGGCCAGCTTACCTTCTACTTCTGCTGTGCTGTTCTCAGGAGGTATGTCCCACTGCTAAGGAAAGAAATGCATGGGAATAAGTTAAAGTTAGTGTCAGGCAAAGAGTCCCCCCACTGAAGAATGCTGGGGCATGGTTTCTTTGGCAGGTGAGTGGTAATTATTTATTTACAAGGCCTTCTCAGGAATTATTTGGGATCTAGACACCCGTGAACCTCTCCTTCCCCAACTCTTTTCACTTGTACATTACCTCATATCTTTCCCCTCTCCCCCCATCCTTCAGGCCTTGGCCATAGCCAGCTATGAGACCTTGGATAAGAGACCTCAACCCTGGGGCGGCCAGGTAGCACAGTGAGTAAGAGCACCGGCTCCAGTGTTGAGAAGCCCTGGAGATCGAATCCCGGGCTCAGACACTTAGCACCCACCCAGAAACACCTGGCCGTGTAACCTTGAGCAAGTTACTTAACCCCAGTTGCTTAGGGGCAGCCAGGTGGCTCAGCCAGCAAGAGCACTGGTTCCAGTGTCGGGATGACCTGGATCAAATCCGGGCTCAGATACTCAGCACCACACCCAGAAATAACTGGCCGTGTAACCTTGAGCAAGTTACTTAACCCCGATTGCTTAAAAAAAAAAAAAAAAAGAGACCTCAACCCACTGGGTCTCAGTTTCCTCACCTGTAAAAAAAAAAAGGGGGGGCTGAGACTAGAGGATCTCAGTGGCCCTTTTCAACTCAAGCATTCTACAGTCTATAGCTGCCTTCCCCCTCTGCTTGTGCTCTGCCTCCCTTCTACCCATCCCCCTTCCTGTGCTCTCCCACATAAGCCCCTTGGCCCCTGTAATGTCCCAGCTTGGCTAGGTGCCAGAGCCCTGTAGGGAGGGAGATCAGCTGGTGGGAGCAGGGGGCCACTGGTGCTTGGTAGCTGGAGAAATGCTATAACAAGGCCACTCAGCAGCCTGTCTCCCTCAGGACCATCCAGGGAAACACAAGTCACTCCCCCATTCTGCTTGGGAAGTGATCCCCTTACTTTCCTGGCCCATCTCCCACTCTTCTTCCCTCCCCACCCCATCCTACCCACCCAACATCCCTGCTTTCAGCATTAAGGACCTGGGTGGGAAAGAGGACTTCCCTAGGCAGTGGGAAGAGACATTATTGCCTTTGGCAGGACATCTTTACCCAGGCTGGAACTGAGCCAAGGCCCTAAGCCACATGTCCTAGCTCCTGGGAAAAGAACTTGGGAGCTTCTCTTGGCCCAGGGACTCAGGACCTCTGGGTCAGCTGCCAGCAGATGGGGACCTTGGGGCTGGGCTGACCCCGGGGGAGTGAGGTCAGACTCAAGAAGAGAGAGTATTGTCCCCTTAGACTACCTGAAACCCTTCCAGGGGGCTTCTGACCTAAGACCAAGTATACACTCCCCAACCACCCAGGGAGTCTACCTCCCTGGTGACCCTGCCCCCTCCAATCTCTCTGTTTCCCCAGAGCCTGGCTGGGTCAGAGGTCCCAAAAGCACTGGGCTAGTCACCAGGATTCGACCCCGACCACAGGGCCAGAGCCCAGCCCTGGGATTAACTGGGAGATGCTTTTAGCAAAACCACCAATGCCCTGGGGCCAGACAGGAAGCCTCCCTCCCTTTGCTGTGGTTTCCCTATAGTCTCACCCCCACCCCTTCCACCCCCTTCTGGGATAGAAACCTTAACTAGCGTTGATTTTCCTTTGGGGGGCTGGCTTAACCTGAGTTCTTCATTCAGGAGGTGAGGAGGGTTCCAGCTTTTAGGAAGTATCTGGTTATCTTTTTCTCTTAGGGGTGGGGAGGTGTCTGTGTCCATGAAGCTGCCCTCTCATTTCTGCCCACAGCCTCTTCCTGGATTCTCCAGCCCACTCCCTGCCAGATGTTGGGGATGGGGAGGAAGGGTGAGTTAGGTCTGGGAAAGAGAGAATCCTTACCTGGGGGGATGCAGCAGGCAAGGACAGACCAGCCAAGAGCTGCAGGAAACACGTGAACAGCCGCATGGCTAACATCGCCTCAGAAGTCCTGGGGCATGGGGCTTGAGATCCAAAGGAAAACCAACATACTGAACCCCACGAAGGACCCCCAGGTGGGGGTGAGAAGTGGGGAGGGGGAGAGGAGATAGCAAGGAAAGCTTTTCCTTGCTGGGTGGGGTGGGGGAAGAGACCCTGGGAAGGCCACTTCACTTGGGTCTAGGAGGCAGAGGAACCAGCACCCATAACCTGGGCATCTTGAAGCAGGTTCTGGGAAACTCCAGGAGCAGGCAGGTAAGTAAGGTCGTAGAGAGATCTTTAAAAAGAGAGCTGGCAGGGAGTTTGGGGGGTGACTGTACCCAGGCTGGTGCCTCCCTGCCGAGATGTCCGATTGTCAATGAGTGGCTCCTGGCTTAGTCTTCAGCGCCTCCAGATTCCCTGCTCCCTCAGAGATCGGCTCCCATCTGAGAGCCGCTGCTGTCTGCAACTCTGTTTCATGGGCTGGGATCTGCCGGAGGGTGGAGCTCCTCCTCCCAAGTCCCTCCCCTTCTTTCCCTGCTGCCTCTGTGGTGAGGCAACACTCCAGCCTGCCTGCCTAGCCCATAACCCTGGTGGATGGGGGCTTCCACAGAAGCAGGGGGCCCTCAGAAGAGCCTCCCAGTAACAAAATGCAGAGACCTGAGGGAGGTAAGTTGAGGTGAATGAAAGGAACTCTCCCACTCCTGTGTTCCATTTGGGGTGGTCCCATTCAAAAGAAGTCCTCATTCAGGACCACCCCTGCACACATCTTTATAGCTGATCCTGAGGAGCTCGAAGGTAACTAACTCAGGTGTGGCCTGCACCTCAGGCTATGGGTAGTGGGAAAGGAGCAGACGGTCCTTTTCCAGGGCTCTCTTTCTCTGTCCTGCTCAGCACTGCCCCCTGGCCCCCTCTACCTCACCCTTCCTCTCCTCTGAGCCTCCTGCCACCCCTCCAGCCCCTCCCTTCTCAGCAGCTCCTCAGGTGAGTACTTCAGACTTTGTGCTGTTTGGTAGGAGCCCCAAGCAAGGGCTGGCTCTAGTCTTTTCAGAGCCCTGGGAGAGGGAAGGCATTCTTTATTTTAGGTAACCTCACACAGCTAGGGATTAAGCTAGGGGATTGAGCAGGAGGGGTGGGGGATAGTGTGTGTGTGTGTGTGTGTGTGTGTGTGTGTGTGTATGAGGAGAAGGGGTGAAGTGCAGAATGCTATGCAATCTGTAGGTTATCTGAGACATGGCTTATGACACCCTAGGTAAATGCAGTTCCCAAAACATAAGCCCTAGCAGGATCAAATTTGGGACAGTCGATAGAAAACTAGATTTGGAAGTTAGGGGACCTGGATTCAAACCCTGACTCTGAAACTCAGGACCCCATGTGATCACTCACTTCCTGATAAAGAGGTGATAGACTCAATACTCAGAATGAAGTACGCATTATTTTTTGGACATGGACAATATAAGAATTTCTTTTTCTTGAGTATTTGCTACAGGGGGTGGTTTTCTTTTCTTTTTTTCCCCCCCTTAGGGGAGGGGATTGGGAGAGAAAATAAGACAATTGTTAATTACAAAAAATGAAGTTTAACTTTAAAAACCTCTGTGACTTTGGGCAAGTCTCTTAAAGTCTGCTGTTCTCAGTTTTCTTATCTGTAAAATGAGCGGGGGTAGACCAGATGACTTTAAATTTCCTTCCAACAACTCCAAATCTATGATTCTATCTCTGCGATTTGGGGCCATTAAGACACCTGCAATACTAAACTGGGAGGGAGTTTTTCAAAGTCTCTGCCCGTGGCTGCTTCCTTGCCCAAAACTAGAAATGTGAGAGAAATGTCAGTCAGGCCTTTAGAACAAGTCCCCATTGCCCCCTGGGTTGGAGCGATCAGTTCAGGTAAGTCTCAGGGGACAGGGAGGTGAGCCACAGGGATTAGAGGACAGGTCTTGGGCTTATTACTAGCAGCCTAGATCATGTCCTTCTCTCCTGGCCTTAGTTTTCCCATCTGTGTAAAATCTTTATCCCCGTGAAGTGTTCAGAATTCTAAAGAGTGAGAAGGCAGGAGACAAGGTTCTGTGAAGAATACCCAGTCTAGCTCTGCTCAGAATGGCCAGAAACACACCTCAGGGCACCTGGCCTGGGAGTCATGCATCTGGGATAACACTGGGTGTCGAGCAGTCCTAATGAGGCATTTCCTCCTCATCCACAGAAGGAAATCTTCTGACCTGTGCATGTAGGGGATGCTGCTCTATCCTCAAGATCAGTGTGAACAAGTGTGTGTGTGTATTTGTTTGTATACGTGGGAGAATTATGCAGAATCTGATGTGTGCGTATCTATGTATGAATGCTCTGTAAAGAAGTATGTGTGTGTGTGCACACAACCCCAGAATGGTTAGGGTGTGTGTGTGTGTGTACATGCACACATGCATGTGTGAACTACAGCTGTCCTGGGATCATTACACAGCTATGCTGACCTGCCTCAGCCCCGTCCTCTCCTCTCCCCAATTCCCTCATGTCATCTTCCACCAAATGTGTTGGTGGGCTCTAGGTCAGAGGGTTGGACCAGGGATGGGGGAGGGCCCTGGAATAGAGCTTCTGCAGGAGTACATTCCTGTGGGGAGGACAGGCAGGGCCAGACCTAACCTAACCCTGGTGACCTCTGGGTCCTGCTTTCCTGCCCACCCACCCTGTGGCTTCCAAAGGCACTCCACATTCTAGTCCCTGAGCCCAGAGTGGGGGAGGAAAGGAGCATATGCCCATGAGTCTGCAGAGCTGAGCTGGGCCAATGACCAACTACACAGGAGCAAGAGAGTTTTAATTTAGAGAGAGAAATTCCAACAAGTCCTGACATGCTGGGGCTTTTAGGAGTTGGTTAGATAGATTTCTGGAGGCCAGAGCCAGGGTGAATCTGGGTATGTGTGCATTTCTGTGTGCAGGGTGAAGGCGCAACATGCCCATTCCCTTACAGAATCACCCCAGGGTCGCTGAAGGTCCACATTCTCTTGGTCTGTGCCTCAGTCTCCTGCTCTGTAGAGACTACCCCTCAGTACCTGGTTTCCTGGGTTGCGGAGGCTGGAAGCTGAACCAGAACAAATGTCCTCTGTTATTAGGTTCCCCTTATTTTCCTCCTCACAGTTTTACCTCCTTTTGCATAAGTAGAGCAGCCGTATTTTTTTCTTAAAGACTTATGCGTACTGGACACCAGTGTTATTGCAAAGGTATGGCCACTAGTGGTAGAAGTAGGTATGTACCAGGGGGTAGGCTTGGGGATGCCATGTCCTGGACCTTAGCCCTAGCCTGACCCTCGTCCCTTCAAACACAGCATCTTTTCCAGCCCTCTTCACAGCCTCTTCACAGGTAGGTTTGGGCAGAAGAATATGGTAGACTAAAAAGTTTAAGTATAGTAGGAAGAAGTCGTTATTTTGGCCCAGAGATGGGTAATCTTGCCTCTACTAATCATGGAAAGAACAACATTGTGAAGTGGAAAGCTTATTGTCCCTGTTGGCTACATCACTTTAGGCAAGTCACTTAGTTTCTCTGAATCTCTCTTTATCTATAAAATGGGCATAATAATATTTTTTACTGTTTTTCTCAAAGAATTAGCAAGAAACAAGTAATAAGCCTTAATTAAGCACTTATTATATACCAGGTAGGCACTGTGCTAAGCACTGAGGATACAAAAAAAAAAGACAAAACTCCCAAACCAGTCCCTGACCTCAAGGAGATCACAGTCTAACGGGAGAGACAATACACAACTATCTGCGTGCAAACAAAAGATAAAAGGTAAATCAAAGTTAAACAGAGCAAAGGCATTGTTTAGAGGGTGTTTCTATGTGTGGGACACCTAGAAAGGCATCTTGCAGAAGGCAGGATTTGAGCCAACAGGTGGGGATAAGGAGGTAAAGCATTGCAGTCAGCCAGAGAGAAGGCATGGCATCTAAAGATTCCTGTGCAGGGAGCAGCAAGAAAGTCAGGAAGAGATTTTGCAAACACAAATTGGACTATGACATGATTCTTGCCAAGGTGTAGCCAGGCCGCAGCATTTACTGAATATAGACTTTGTGCAGAGCAGGGTTCTATGGAAGACTTGCAGAATAAAGATGGCTCCTACGTTGGTGTAGCCCTACTCAATTTAGTACTTCATTACACGCTGCTGCATTTCTTATTTCCTATGCATCTTCTGTCTCCAGCTAGGCTGCAAACTCCCGGGAGGACAGGAAGCATTTCATGCTTTATCAGTGTCCCTTAGAGGACATAATGTAGGGTGGGGCAAATGAATGATAATCTGGAAGCATATTTGTTTCATTGCTTGATAGATACAAAGGATATTGGTATCTCTCTTTTCTGTCCCACTTTCCCTTTCCTCGGCCTTTATGCTAGTAACAGAACCTCATTATTACCCTCCTTGGACAATATTAATTAGCTTCCTGATAGGTCTTTCCATCTCCAGTCAGTAAATCCTTTATTTTCCATCTTCCTAATTCATCCTTCTATTGTTTGTCCTTTGTTCTTGAAAAGGACCAATGACACCGGGAGGGTGATGTCTGATTTGTAAGTGGTCTGGACTTAAGTGAAACAAAACTGTGCAAAGCCATCAGCCTCACTCTCTTCTCCAGTCATTGAAGTCCAGTGGCAAGCTGTAGGTCAGGATGACTGTCAGGGCCCCGTCCTAATTCATAGCATTAGTCACAGAGCACCCTAGCCCTGAGCCTTCCGCTGTCATTTCCCTACTCAGTCTTATGTCACATTCTTTATATCACTGTGTTTTCCTACTTATATGCCTTTGACCATACCTCTTTCCTATGCCTGAGATGTTCTTTTATTTCTGAAAATTGTAACCTTCCTATCTTCCTTGATGGGGTCTTCCTTGATTCCTCCAGCCAGAAGTATTCTTTCCTAGGAAACCTCACCATTCTTTCCTTTTTTTTTTTTTTTGTGGGGGAGGCGAGGCAATGGAGGAGGGGGGGTAAGTGACTTGCCCGAGGTCATGCAGCTAGTAAGTGTCAAGTGTCTGAAGCTAGATTTGAACTCAGGTTCTCCTGACTCCAGGGCCAGTGCTCTATTCACTGCACCACCTAGCCACCTCCAAAGCCTCATTATTCTTGCCTTTCCTTAGTACATATATAGTGATATAGTTAATTTGTGCATAGTTCATCTCTCCTATTAGATTGTAGGCTTCTTGAGAGACAGCAACAATATTTTATTTATTTCTGTATCCTCAGCACTTTGTATCCTCAGCACATACATTGAACATAGGACATACTTAGTAAATATTTATTCTGTGATTAAAGAACAAATGAAGAAATTGAGGAGTTTATGTTCTAATGGTTGAGGCAAGATAGTCATACTAAGTATGGACAATATAAACAGATCTTACCAACTCCGACTTTTCTAAGAATTACCTACATGAGTGAGGTTCCTGAAAATGCATGAAGGTGGTAAAGGAGAATAAAGGCTCTTGTGTCTCGGTTAGGATGGGGGAGGGGAAGCCCCTCTACATGCTGGATGAGAGGCCTATTTACAGGCCTAGTGGCCCTGTGGAAGTTAAAGAGCAGCTCCTGGTGATTAGGAAGTCATTGCTGGAGTGTTGGCCTCCCCTTTCCTCTGTTTCCTGTGAGGGAGGGCCCTGCTGTGAATCGTGCCTGCTGAGCTGGGATTTCTAACAGGTCCACTCTTTGGACTAAGGCCTGAATCCCATCCCCAGTATTCTCCACTCCCTGCTCCCTCTGGGTTCAATGACCTCCGCCAAACAACCTGGGAATGTTGATACCAATCAGAGGCCTACCTTCCTTTCTCAACCCCTGACTTTTCCTGCCTCCTCACTGGAGAGCAAGTAGAAAACTTGGGTTTTTGAGTCACTTTTCTGAGATTTAGTTTCCTCATTTGTAAAATGAGGGGTTGGATGAAATGACCAGCAAGGTCCTTTTCTTGCCCTGGCCTTCTGAAATGGCCCAATCTAATCCCCAAACTCAAGTATTCTAAGTTGTGTGTCATTTTTTTTTTCAGGCCCTGTGTGGTACAGGGGAGGCTGGGAGAAGCTGGTTATGGCTGCAGTGAGGGAGGGGAATGACTTGGGTCAGAAAGGTACCCATAGGGCTTGTGAAGTACACAAGCCCCACACCTGCTGTGTTCCTGCTACCCGATAGCCTGGCAATCCCAGCCCAGCTGTGGGCCATCTGGAAGGCCTTGTCCTCAAGGAATTGGGGCTGTTCATACATATCTTCCCCTCCCCCAGCCTGTCCCCCTAAACCCACCTCCTTGCTCCCTTTCATTTCCTCTCTCATTTCACACCTCCTTTTGTCTGAGTTCTCCCCTCTCCTCAGCACCCCCCATATAGTCCCAGTACAGGCTCTCCTACCCACATCTGACCTTCCATAGTCTCTTTTCCTTCAATATTTCTCTTTTCCTCTGGTCCTTCCTCCCTCTTTCCATTCTATCCTGTATTTTTTTTCCTTCACCCAATGTGATTCCCCCACCCCCATCTCTCCCTCCCTGTTGCATCTCTGTCTAAATTGCTGTGGGTAAGAGAGGGAGCGGGTGAGAGAAGGGAACAGGGAAAGGTTCCTTTTCCTCAGAATAATCATCCCATTCTCTTTGCTGTGTAACTGACACATTAGAGGAGGAAACTATATTTGTAACTAATCGGCTGTGACTACCCAGCACAGCCCCCCTTATAATCCACCCCACCACCATCCTGCTAATCGGAGAAACAGGCAGATAGCTTGGGGCTGTCTCCTCTGTTGGTTGGATGGCTCTTCATTACCAGTCATCACTTGATCCCCCTCTCTCTGTCCTTTCTGGGAAAGCCATAGAGATGAAAAAAAAAAAAACAACTAAATAGAGTTCTGTTAGGGAAGGAGAGAAGGGGATGGGAGACTGAGCTGAACTGTCTCTATCTCTGTCTCTCTCTTTCTCTGTCTCTGTCTTTGTTTCTTTCTGTCTCTGTCTCCTTCGGTCTCTCTGTTTCTTTCGGTCTCTGTCTCTCTGTCTATCTGTGTCTGTGTCTGTCTCTACACACACACACACACACACACACACACACACACACACACACAAATAAATAAATATGTATTAGACCAGACAGAGAATCTATAGATTGACAAGACCTCCCTAAGGGGTTGGAGTGCCCTAAAGGCACATGTAAAGGCCCAACTCTGCCTATCCAAATGGTTCTACCTTGATGGCCTCTCACATGGAGAAAGAAGCACCCTGAAAGCTGTGGAGTTTCTCTCTCTCTGTCTCTGTCTCTCTCCCTTTCTGTGTATGATAGTGGGAACTTTGGGAACTCGAAGGTAAATTGTCTCTCTGATCCTGGCAAACTTTCCTAGGGGAAAACTCCATTTGACTTTTCTTGTGTACTCTGCAAAGGGTAGGTGGGCTCTCCTTCCTGTCATTAACCCAAAAGCTACCTACAAAGAGAGGAAGCAGTTGCCCCATGTCCCTGACAACTAGCTATACCATCTATTCTAGCAAAACTGGTCCATTCACCCCCTTCCCAAATTATTATAAGCATTCTCACCTCCCTTGTCTTTACCCAAGCATTCTACCCTGCCTGGAATGCCTTCTCCTCCTTGCTTATCTAAAATCTGCCCACCTTATATATGATCACAGATAAAGATCTAGAAGAAAACCGGGAGTCTATCCTGTCCAATCAATCACCTCACATTCCAGATGAAGAAACTGATGCCCAGAAAGATTAAGCAACTTTCCCAAAGCCAAGGTCGAATGACATTTCTTATGTGAAACTTTGCTTGACTGCATAAGCTTTCTTTTTTTCTCAACTATTACTACTTAGTGTTGGTATTATTCATTTGACTCTTATCATATGCTATTCCATATTGGAGTTAGAAAACCTAGTCTCTACTCCTGGTTCTGCTTGTAACTATATGATAAGCAAATCACCACCTCTTGAGCCTCATCTTCCTTATCTATAAAAGGGCCATTGATATTTACACTATACATCTCACAAGGTCTTTGCACTCCTCTCGATTTCTCCATCATGGCCCAGGCATCTCTTTATCCTGAAAAGTCACATCAGCCTTTGGACTCAGACCTCCTCAGCATCTTCTGCCCCTGGGGACCCTCATTCTGGTCAAATGACTCCTCTCAGAATTTCCATTACTGAGGATGCCTAGACCCACGATATATCTTTAATCCTCTCCAGGCTATTCTCCAGATTTTCTCTGCCATGGCCCCCACACCAGCTTCCAATATCTCCCTGCTCTCCTTCAGTTTCCCTTTGTAAGCTATCTTCCTCCATTAGAATATAAGCTCCTTTAGGGGACAGACTATCTTTCTGCTTATATTTGTATTAGCACATTTTTGTTGTTGTTGTTCATTTGTTTTCAGTCTTGTCCAACTCTTTGTGACCCCATTTGGGGTTTTCTTGGCTCTCTCTCTGTCTCTGTCTCTCTCTGTCTCTGTCTCTGTCTCTGTCTCTCTCTCTCTCTCTCTCTCTCTCTCTCTGTCCTCTGTCTCTCTCTGTCTCTCTCTGTCTCTCTCTGTCTCTCTCTCTGTATATATATATATATACATATATATATATATATATGTATATAATATTCTAGAGTGGTTTGCCATTTCCTTCTCCAACTCATTTTACAAAAGAGGAAACTAAGGCACACAGGTTTAAGTGACTTGCCCAGGGTCACATAGCTAGTAAGAGTCTGAGGCTAGATTTGAACTCAGGAAGACTTTAGGTCCAGCATGCTTTCCACTGAGCCACCTAGCTGTCCCAGAAAAGCTGTTGTTGTTCAGTTGTGTGTGACTCTTTGTGGTGTTTTCTTGTCAAAGATACTGACTTGAGGTCCTGTACTTTATCCAATGTTCCAATTAGCTTAGCATATAGTAAGTGCTTAATAAATGCTTGTTGATCATAAAACTTGGAAATTGAGTATGTTGTATGATAACATCCACCAAAAAGTTTGTTACTAAGTTTTTGTGAATCAATATTAAGTGTAGGGAATTATGGAGAAAAGAAGGGTTTGTAATAATGGTTCAGATCCAGTACAGCTTATTGGTATAATTCTCAAGGATATTTAAAAATCCATATTTGTAATATCAGCATTTGTCATCTGCCAGTCTATGAAAGACAGAAGGTTTCTTTCTAATTGCAGCCACCATGTTTTGCTAGGTATTCTAGATTTTTTTTAAATTTGGCACCTGAAGTAATTAACATGTTGGACAGATTCTATAGCTTTGCGTGAATAATCTGCTTTTCTACATAATCGCTAAATCCAGGCTCCTTAAAGAAAACGCTTTTAAAATTTCTGGTAACAATGGCCTACTTCTAAACTGCCATTATAATCCCTATTTCCACAAACAAATATGCATGACCAAGATGTTTGTTCACTTTTTTATTGAGATATTGTTGACTTAGTTCATGTGGATATATTCTATGGTTGCCCTTCTGATTCCATTCTTGGATGTTAGCCATTTCATATACTCCACCCAGAAGAAAACTACTTTTGATTACATTCAGCAGTTCCACTGTTATCAACCTTTACCATTGCCTGGTGAAATGATATGTACTTCTCTCAAAAATATTTCTACAGGTTTTTTATTTGTTTGTCACGGGCTCTAAGAATGCCTAGAAATCCCTTTCCTCCTTTTTGGTGAGGAAGTGTGGATCTTTCTATGATTGAATTAACAGTGATGAGCTCTTGTGTTTCATTAGCACTGTGCAGGTTTCTGTGGGAATACTTTCAAAATCTTTTATGACCCATTTTGTAGCCCTAAAGGCATACATTAAAACAAATAATGCATTGCTGTTAATTAACTTAAACATATTCTTCCTATTCAGCTTTGATTTCAGGATGCTAGTAAGTCTCTTAACATATATATCCATCCACAACCTTTTCTTTGTTTTTGTGCCCAGAGGAAACAAAGATATCTGTAGGTTTCACCTTTACACATCTGCTTTCATGTGACCTCCAGATTCAAGCTTGAAGACTTCAGTCTATATCTTTCCTCTATATACATTATAGAATTTGACATTTACTGAGGCTAAAGGACATTTCATATCATTGGAGAAAGATTCCATAAACTCAGCACATCCAGAATTATGTTTATAGTCTTTCCCCCAGATCTATTTTTCCTTCTGATTTGATTCTGTCCATTTACAACCCATTCTGAGTAGTCTTATTTATATATTTCCATATTGCCTCTCCCAAAAGAGTGTGAACTCCTTTAGAGCGGGATTAATTTAATTTAATTTAATTTTTGTCTTTGTATCCTCAGATCTAGCATAGTGTCTAATGTTTATTAGATACTTAATAAATATTTATTAACTGATTAATTAATTGATAAAAGGTCCATTTAATGTGTGTTGGTGGAACCTTAGTTGATTTCATCTATATACATCGAGTATATATATACGAGTAAGATGTTTTGATTGGACTCCCTCTTAAATTTAGAAACCATACTTAGTTCTATTTAGGAAAAATGATGATATATAAAGACTTGGAAGAAACATAAAGGGCTTAACCCCTGTCTTCCTCAAAAATACTACGTTGTTGTTTATTCAGTCATGTCCAACTCTTTGTGACCCCATTTGCGGTTTTCTTGGCAAAGATACTAGAGTGGTTTGCCATCTCCTTTTCCAGCTCATCGTACAGTTGAGAAGACTGAGGCAAACAGGGTTGACTTGCTAGTATCTGAGCCCGGATTTGAATTCATGAAGATGAGTCTTCCTGATTCTTAACCCACTGCTTTTTCCCCTGCAACACCTCGCTGAAAAATACCACATTTTATGTCAATTGTTCTTGACCTTATTGTATTGGTGGCGTGTTTTAAATAGGGAACGTCTTTCTATGTGGATACCATATACTCAAGAATTCTCACTATGCTTGGGTCTTTTTTTACATGTTCTTCATATATGAACAAGCCACAAGTAAGGATTTGAGTAAAAGACTTTGCAATAATCAATGAAGATGCCCTCACACTGCTTGTTTTTTTTTTTTTTTACCAGTTTTACCTGTAAATTACCAAATGGATAATACATTCTTTACAATCTTCACCCAGCCAATAGATAGCAGCTATATAATTCTTTTTTTTTTTTTTTTACAAGCAATTGGGGTTAAGTAACTTGCTCAAGGTTACATGGCCAGTTATTTCTGGGTGTGGAGCCAAGTCCCCAGGTCATCCTGACACTGAAGCCGGTGCTCCTACTTGCTGAGCCACCTGGCTGCCCCTAGCTATATAATTCTATCACATTGTTGGAATTTTTATATATTTATAAATATAAACTTATACCTCCTAAAGAGCAATAAGGTATATATATTTCTTTACACTTCCTTTAATTCCTTAAGGTGTTAGTACATCAGTGTTTAGCACAGTGCCAAGAACATAGCATGCATTTAATAAATCCTTGTTGACTTGACTTGTAACATTTTTAGGTCCTATAATCTCACCAGGTAGGCTAGGGTGAAGTCAATTGATCAGCGTCCCCTAATCAGCCCCCCAACTACATTCATTATTTTACTCTGTATTTACTGAACTAAAGTATAAGCTCTTTGAAGGCAGGATCCATACCTTATCCCTCATCCCACTTTAGATTCTCCAGCACCTAGCATGATACCTTGTACATACAGGGCATTCAGTATGTGTACAAGATTGGATTTCTCCTGTGAGCATCTCGCCTTTGCCTAGGAATTTACACAGGTAAGGGGAATGAGGAAGAGGAAAAAGCCATTCGTATTTTTAACACGTCTCCAAAAGACAAAAGGGGCCTCCTTTTCTAAAAACAAATATAGCTTGCATTTCATTCCTACAAACACTTAATAATGGTCCATATGTGAAAGACAGCATATCACAGTAGACAGAGTCCCTGAATCAAGACTGGGTTCAATCCTGCCTCTGACACATTTTAGATGTGTGACTACGGGCATGTTATTTATTTAGCCTCTCTGTTCCCTGTGCAATCTCTAAAGTTATAAATTATAGAGGAGTTGCTAATATTTATCAGTGAAGAAAATTTCCACACTGAAAAACAGTGACTAGCTTTTTGACCTATGAAAAAGTCACTTAACCTCTTACCGACCCCAGCAATTTTCTGAGACTCTTAAGTTACAAAGTATTAATGAAGAGAGTTCACATACTGAGAATTTCTTAAGCCAATGAAATCATAGATCTTCCACTCCCCCCTCCCCATTCCTCCCCCATCTCCACCCCTTCAAAAACAAAAGATACTGTGGGTACATTACAAAGGCTTAGAAAATACTTTTCTCTTAACCTTCCAAGAGTAGACAGGGTAAGTATTACCACCATTTTAAGGAAATTAAGGCTCATAGAGCAATTGTGTAGAGTTCAAGTGACTCGGCCAAGGTTGCATTCAATGTTGTTACCACTGAGCTGTGGCTCCACCAAATAATATGGGGATTTTCCCAATCTCCTCCAAGAAACAGATCTTTGCTTTAAGAAGCTTAAAATCACCACGTGTAGATGAAGCCCAAATCTTAGTTCAGCTGGGTGATTCAGGCAGGAAGTACGATCGGGGGATGGCTGAACATCAGCTCACCTCTGAGTCTGAGGTCCCAGGGAGCCAATCAACTCCCCTTAGCAATTACAGTGGTTTGTTATGAACTGTGATGAGAGATGAAAGACTGTATACACTAAACATCTCGTAACTAGAGCAACCTAAAGCTTTGTGATCCTTGCTGATTTCTGCATCTCCTTCTAACGTCACTCTTTGGAATGCCACTTGCCAGGGGAGGGGGGAGGGGAGGGAGGCAGAGGCTGCTGTTCCATACGTTCATGGCCTGGGATGAGTCAGTAATATTGTCTTGCATTTATGAACCCTGAGATCAGATGCAGAGAAAAAGGGTTTCATGACCCGCAGCAGCATCGACCGGGACCAATTAGTATGGGATAGAATTAGCTGCTTTTTTTAGGTAGTGATCTGTCCTTTGGAAAAGCATTAAGAAGCATCTGGTCCAGCCTCCAGCCTCCAGGCAGGTGAACAGCTGCACCATTCGGACAGATCCCTATCTACTCTTTATTTAGCAGTTCTTTTTTTTTTCTTTTTAAAATATTTTTATTTAGATATAATTTATCTATAATATGTTTATATATATTTATCACATATATATTATATATAAAATATATTCACTATTTTATTTTCCCCCAATTACATGTAAAAACAATTTGCACATTGGTTTTTTAAAATTTTGAGTTGAAAATTCTCTCCCTCCCCTCTCTCTATTCCCCACCAATTTAAGAAGGCAAGCAATTTGATACAGGTTATACATGTGCAGTCATTTAACAGAAGTTCTTACCTCAAATCTGTGAACTTAAAAAAATACTTTGATAAATATATTCTGATATAATTTGTTCCCTTTGTAATATTATGTATTTTATTTTATGCTTTTGAAAAAATTGCTCTGAGAAGGGCTTTATCAGACTGCCAAAGTGTGAAGAATCCCCACCCTAGGAGATTTCTAGGGATGTAAAGGACAGAATGTTTAATAGTAGCTAGCATTTATATGCTGTCAAGGTTGGCAAAGCCACTTACATATGTTAACTCATTTGATCCTCACAACAATCCTGTGAGGTAAATGCTAATATTATCTCCATTTTACAGATAAGGAAACTGAGACTGAAATAGTCCAGAGTCACATAAGTGTCTGAGGACAGATTTTAACTTGGCTCCTCATGAATCCAAGTCCAACGCTCTATCCATTGCATCACCTCACTACCTCAGAAAATGTTGAAAAAGTAGACAATTCCCTGGGAAATTAGAATGGATTTAGAGAGAAAAAAAAGAGAAAATGAATGAGAAGTCCCTTCAAGAAATGCATCATGTCTGACATCTTCTATATCCCCTATAATGCCTGATAGTGCTTGGGTGTAGAGGAACTCAATACAGTGCAATTGGTTTATCAGGAAAACAGGGCGACATGGCTACTAGGACAATCACACACTTAGGAGACCAACTCCCCAGACTGTGCGTGGTTCCCCACAGAGTTGAACCCGCTTCTCCTGACAGCACCCCAACAACACGCCTTGGAACAATAGAAGGCTGTAGCTAAAGAAGTGATTTTCAAGGATCCTCTAATGATCTATGATTATGCCTTGCCTAAGGTCACACAGCTGTGGCTAGCTGGCACAGTGGACAGAGCTGGGCCTATAGTCAGGAAGACCTGAGCTCAAATGTGATTTCAGACACTTAATAGCTATGTGACCTTGGGTGAGTCACTTCACCCTGTTTTCCTAAGTTTCCTCATCTGTAAAATGAGCTGGAGAAGGAAATGGCAAACTCTTCCAGTATCTTTGCCAAGAAAACCCCTAATGGGGTCACGAAGCATTGGACCCAATTGAAAAATTATTCAAGAAGAAGAAGAACATGCTGTTAGACAATGACAGGGATGGGACTGGTATCTTAGGTCTCTTTTTGCCTTTTTCCTAATTCTGAGTCTTCTACAGTATAATTCCATTTGCTTTCTGAGTGTCTGTTCCTACTCAGAATCTTAGAATGCTTAGAAACTTAGAATCATGTTGGACTTCAACTCTACCAGAACTCCCAGGTTTGTTTTGATTTGGGTAAACAAAAATTTTTTAAAAGCCCACATTTAATATTTTTGCTCATTCATTTTGTAGTCATGTCCTAGAGTCATCACCCCCTTTGGGATTTTCTTGGCAACAATACTGGAGTAGTTTGCCATTTCCTTCTCCAGCTCATATCACAGTTGAGGAAACTGAGGCAAACAGGGTAAAGTGGCTTGCCTAGGGTCACACAGCTAATAAGTGTCTAAGGCCAGATTTGAACTCAGGAATAAGGAAATTGAGTCTTCCTTATTCCAAGCCCAGTACTAAGATATCTAGCTGCCCATGTTTAATATTAGTCATTTACAGTTACAGATGAATAGGAAGCAGTATGTTGTTGAAGAATATGCAGGGGTGGGGAATCTTTGGGCTCAAGGGCCGCACTTGAGGACCTAGAGCATCATATGTGGCCTGGAGGGATTTGTTCTGTGAAGTTTGGATTCAGTTGAAGGGCCGAACTTGAGGGCCTGGAGGGCCACATGTGGCCTCGAGGCCACAGGTTCTCCACCCCTGATTCTAGTGGATAGAGCTTTACACTTGAAGTGATGAAGACCTCGGCTCCAATAACCTCCTCTGACACTTAACGTCTTAATGTGTGCTCATTCTCAGGTCACTTAACCTCCCTATGCCTTGAGAAATGCCTTGGGTTTGTACTCTCAGGTCATAGACTGGCTGAGTGTTCTGCCTCTAGTACAAGAGTTCCCCATGCTGACAGGATAATCCTACTTCCTTCCTCTTCCCCCTCAACTCAGCAGCTGTACCTGCATATCTTGTTAGTGTGTGCACTTACATAAAAACAATGCTGTTAGTCATGTCATTTATGGACCTTAGCAGACTGACTGTATCTCCCCAGGAAGAGCCTTGTCTCTAACAAATGTTTCAGAACAGGTGTGTTTTTCATTTTCATTGTCTTTGAAGGGGTTCCTGATGAGCAGATGGACATCCCCACAAACTGCATTCCACAGGTGCTGAACTTCCATCAATGGGGGGAGACCAGCTGACTAAAATTTGTTCCTTTGAAAGAGAGGGTGTGTCTAGATTGTTGATTACCCCTTTTACTATATCATTGTTATTTTAAGATTATAGTTGGGAAAGAAAAAAAAATGAACTAAACATTGTGCAATTCTAATAATCAGGGTTGGCCACAGAAAAGAGTTCAGAAAATAAACCTTCCACCCTTCTTTATAGAGGGTGGAACTATGAGTATGAAATACTGCATTCATTGTCAGACAAGATCAATGTATGGGTTAGCTTTGATGAACTGCCTTTTTGTTGTTCATTTTTTTTTTTTTTGCTTTTTTGGAGGGCAATTAGGGTTAAGTAACTTGCCCAAGGTCACATGACTAGTTTTTGTGTTAAGTGTCTGGGGTCAGATTTGAACTCAGTTCCTCATGACTCCAGGCTCTACTCACTGAGCCACCTAGCCGCCCCTTGTTGTTCATTTAAAAAAAATTATTTTAGACTCAAGGGTCAGAACACAAATACAGAAGAGAAGAGAAACAAAAATATATCATAAACTTAAATACAAAGAAAGAAAAAAGACATGTCGTACACATAGCAGAACATGAGAGGATTCAAAATATGTAACAATAAATTTTCATTTCAAGAAAACCTGTATGAAAAATAATAGCATTGTATTGAGAATTGTCCATCTTTGCTTCCTTGTGAGTTTTCTTTTGTTCTCTGCTGTGCACTTTTTTACTTTGTTCTTTTCTCTTTCCCTCTCCTCCCCCCAAGGCTACAATAAAGTTTAGATATGTTTCTCTATAGCTATGAATATATACATACACATATTCATATATACTTTCCCAAACATACTCTTGAACAGCACCGGGTATTCCCAGGTGTTCTCCCATCCAAGTACTAACCAGGTCCTACTCTTCCAAGATCAGGCAAGATCAGGTACATTTGGGTGGTATGGCCGAAGACTTTTTTTTGTTTTGGAGGAGGGAAGGCAAGACAATCGGGGTTAAGTGCCTTGCCCAAAGTCACACAGCTAACAAGTGTCAAGTGTCTGAGGCCGAATTTGAACTCAGGTCTTCCTGACTTCAGGGCTGGTGCTCTATTCATTGCACCACCTAGCCGCCCTGTTGTTCATTTTAAACTGTTATAAGAGATGTGTTAGAGGTAGTCCAGCGCTGTGGCTAGAACTGGTTTCAAGACAGCAAGACCTGGGTTTGAGTTCCAACTCTGACACATGACACCGCATGCCTGGAATGTTCTACATCTTCATCTCTGCTCCCTGGCTTCCTTCAAGTCCAAGCTAAAAGCTCACCTTCTCCAGGAAACCTTTCCCCCTTAATTCTAGTGTCTTCCTTCTATTGATTATCTTCAGTTTATCTCACATACATCTTATTTGGACATAATAATTTGTATGCTGTTTCCCTCATTAAACTATCAGCTCCTTGAGGGAAAGGACTATCTTTTGTGTTTCTTTGTGTCCCCAGGGCTTAGCAAAGTGCCTGACACATAGTAGGCACTTGATATATGTTTATTGACTGACTGGCATTGATACTGACTGTGTGATGCTGGGCAAATAACTTCACCTCTCAGTTATTTTTTTTTTTAATGTTATTATTTTATTACATTTTGAGTTCCAAGCTGTCTCCCTCCCTCCCAACCCTACACTAGAGAAGGCCAACATTTCACTCACACACATATATACATATACATGCGTGCATATACACATATATACATATATGTATACATGTATATATACATGCATATGAAACCATACAACAATACTTTCATATATCAGTTATTTCTCTGGAGGTGGATAGCGTCTTTCTTCATAAGTTCTTTGTAATTGATTTGAATATTCCTATTACTCCTATTACTCAAAATAGCTTAGTAATTCATAGTTACTCTTCAAACAATATTGCTGTTACTATATACAACATTGTCTTGGTTCTGCTCTATTTCATGCAAATCTTTCCACATTTTTCTAAAATCAACCCTTCATCATTTCTTACAACACAGTAGTATTTTGTCACAATCACATACCACAACTTAATCAGTCATTCCCCCATTGATGGGCATCCCCTCAATTTCCAGTCCTTTGCAACCACAAAGAGAACTGCTGTAAATATGTTAAAACATAATGGCTCTTTTCCTTTCCTTTAATCATCTTGGGAAACAGACCTAATAGTAGTATTGCTAGTTTTGTAACTCTTTGGGCATAATTCCAGATTGCTCTCCAAAATAGTAGGAGATCAGTTCACAGTTCCAACAACAATGTATTAGTGTTCCAATTTTCCCACATCTTCTCCAACATTTGTCATTTTCCCCTCCTATCATGTTAGCTAATCTGATGTGATATGGAATCACATAGATGTTTTGATTTATATTTCTCTAAACAGTAATGGTTTAGAGTATTTTTTCATATGGCTATATATAGCTTTGATTTCTTCTTTAAAAACTGCCTGTCGGGGCAGCTAGGTGGCACAGTGAATAGAGCACCGGCCTGGAGTCAGGAGTACCTGAGTTCAAATCCAGCCTCAGACACTTAACACACACACACACAAACTAGCCGTGTGACCTTGGGCAAGTCACTTTAACCCCATGTGCCCCCCCCAAAAACCTCAAAAAAACAAAACAAAAAAAAACTGCCTATTCATATCCTTTAATTATTTATCAATTGGGGAATGACTCACATTCTTATAAATTTTCCAAAGTTCTTCATATATGTGAGATATGAGGCCTTTATCCAAGAAACTGTCTAGAAATTCCTCCCCCCCCCTTTTCCTGCTTCTAATCTTGGATACACTGGATTTATTGTATAAAAACTTAAAAATTTAATGTAATGAAAATTATCCATGTTCCATCTCACAATGCTTTTGATCTCTTCATTTATAAATTCTTCTCCTATCCATAAATATGATAAGCAATATGTCCCATCGTCTTCTAATTTTATTATGATATCTCTCTTTATGTCTACGTCATGTATCCATTTTTATCTAATTTTTGACAAACTGCTTTAAAGTTTTCCCAACAATTTTTACCAAGTAGTGAATTATTATCCTCCAAACTTACATCTTTACAATTCTCAGACACAAGATTACCATAATAATTTACTACTGTATATTATATATCTACTTCATTACATTGATCCACCATTTTATTTCTTAGTCAGTACCAGTTTTGATAATTACTATCTTATAATACAGTTTAAGATCCAGTACTACTAATCCTCCTTCCTTTATATTTTTTCATTAATTCCTTTGATATTTTTGACCTTTTGTTCTTCCAAATGAATTTTCTTATTATTTTTTCTAGCTCAATAAAATATTTTTTGGTAATTTAATTGTGTTGGCACTAAATAAGTAGATTAGTTTAGACAGAATTGTCATTTTTATTATATTGGCTTTCCTCACCCCGCCCCAAACAATTAACATTTCTCCAATTATTTAAATCTGACTTTTTTGCATAAAAAGTATTTTATAACTATGTTCAGATAGTTACTGTATTTGTCTTGGCAGGTATACTCCCAGGTACTTTATATTATCTATGGCTATTTTACTTTTTTAAAAAAATTTCCCCCTAATTACATTTAAACATAATTTTTAATATTCTTTTTTTTAAGTTTTGAGTTCCAAATTCTATTCTTCTCTCCTTCACCTCCTTCCTCCCAGAGATGGTAAGCAATCTGAATTAGGTTAAAAATATGTAATCATGTAAAACATTTCCATATTAGTCATTTTGTGCAAGAAAACTCAAATGAAAAAGAAAAAAGGAAAGAAGGAAGGAAGGAAGGAAGGAAGGAAGGAAGGAAGGAAGGGAAAAATAATATAGTTCAGTTTATATTCAGACAGCAACAGTTCTTTCTCTGAAGGCAGATATAATTTTTCATTATGAGTCCTTTGGGATTGTCTTAGATCATTGTATTGTTGAGAATTGCTAAGTCATTCACAGCTCTTCATTGTAAAATATTGCTGTTACTGTGTACAATGTTCTCCTGGTTCTGTTCACTTCACTTTGTATCAGTTCATAGAAATCTTTCCAGGATTTTCTGAAATCATCCTGCTTGTCATTTCTTACAGCACAATAATATTCCATTACAATTGTATATCACAATTTGTTCAGCCATTCCCTAATCGATGGGCATCCCCTCAATTTCCAATTCTTATCCATCACAAAAAGAACTGCTAT
>NW_027185809.1:31798817-31839251 GCF_028583685.1 Petaurus breviceps papuanus
GCCTCTCTCTAGTGTCTCTCCAAATCTACATCACCAGCTCCTCCCAGTTCAGGACTTTCTTTTCACATCAACAAGCCCATCCCACAGGTGGGATTAACAAACTCTGGGTTTTAACACAATCAATTTGAAAACCAAGCCAATACAGGGGAATCTTTAATTGCCATTACTATCACAGCTTCTTATCATATTCATTTATACCTATGCTTTCAAATATTTTTAATAGGAATGACTGTTGTATTTTGTTGGATGCTTTTTCTGCATCTATTGATATAATCATGATTTTTGTTACTTTTTTATTGATACAATCTATTATGTTAATAGTTTTTCTTATATTGAACCAACTCTGCATTCCTGGCATATATCCCACTTGACCACAATATGTAATTTTTGTGACTTTTTTATATATTTGTGATAATCTCTCAGTTACTTGGGCAACGTTTTAAGACCGTAAGTTACAGGGAAGTGCTGACTTGAATTGGTAGAAGGAATTTCTCCACCTGAGAGTTCTTTTTAACTCGTGAAATCATAGATCTAATCTCCATCCCTTATAAGGTATATAGCTCACTATGTAGAAGTGAGAAGAGGAATATATTTGAAAGTGAGGGTGACATTAAAGCAAAAAAAATCAATAAAAATAAGCCTTTCACTTAAAAAAAATATGTCCATTGTTTTGATACTTTTTTTGTGAATTGTTGACCTAACTTTCTTTTGCCCGTATGTCTCTTCAATTTTTAAATATTTTCACAAGGAGTAAATTGATTTTGAAATTATAGAGTTTTATATAATAGCAAAATAGATATAAGAAAGTGTCAATGCCTTTTGTTTCCCCCACCCTTAAAAAATCATATCTTCTTCGTATCAGAAATATTATTGCTACCATATTTGGTTTCCAGTATTGTTCCTGCCAAAGTGTCCAATGGGGCTGAGGACAAGCAGCAGAGAATTACCTGACTTTGGAGTCAGATGACCTAGGTTTGAATCCACGCTCTCTCTCGTACTACCTGGGTGACTATGGCAAAGTATTCTCTCTCTGCATTCTTCAGTTTCCTCATTTGTCAAATGAGGAGGTCAGTTTTGGTTCCAGTTTCAAGTCTAGTTGGCTCCTTCCAGTTCTAAGGTGGGGGATAGAAGGTGTGTGAATGTGACTTGTGACCTCCCCTATATTTATATATGTATTTTAATGTTGGAGAAATGGGGAGAAGATGGGAGCTCTAGGGGTGCATCTACTACCTGTCTAGAAGTTCTTCCTGCACTTGATGGCATGGGGACAATTTGTTGGGTATACTTGTGGAGGTCTTAGGTCTCTGACTTACCACTATACTCAGCCAGAAAGGAGGCCCTGCCCCCTGCAGGCAGAACTGAGAACTGGCTTTTCTTCTCCCAGTTTGGTTTTGGACTGCTTGTCTAATCTTGGGGATAAGTCCCTTAAAAAACAGTAGCTCTGGGCCTCAGTTTTCCTACCTGTGTAATGGGGATAGTAATCCCAGTTTCCATCTTATATGACTGGTATAAATGAAGGAGGATAAATGAGATTAGGACTGTAACTAAGTATTCTTGAGCCTGTGGCAGTTTCTTGGTTCTTCAGTTTTCCCAACTACAGCATCACATAAACCCCAACAAAATCCAGACTTTAAAAAAATAAATACCCTTTGCATAGCCTTAGAATGAGCTTGCAATTGTCAGCAAGTGTCATTTTATGGAGGCATAAGCCTCCCAAAACATAAGAACCATACAAATGCTAAGTAGGTGGAGACTGTTACCTATTTCCTTAGTGTTAAGAATACTGACCCTGTACATGATTAATTCTCAGTTATTTTGACTGCTTAATGAACAGAGGGACAAACTGTTCCTATATGGTTCAATGGAATCCATTAGCTATTGGAATTGCATCTTCAGCCTTTGATCAAAATTGGGAAATGGAAATTTAAAGGAGCCAATGCCCTCTTAAGAGGTGGTGTTGTGCTGCAGAGAGACAAACCAAACTGTACGGCTGAATAAGCTATGGTATACAAATGTAATGGAATACTATTATTTAATAAGAAATGATGAGGAGGTGGATTCAGGAAAAAGAAAGACTTATATGAACTGATGTAAAGTGAAATTAGCAGAACCCAGATAACATTGTACACAGTAACAGCAACATTGTGTGATGACCAACTATGAATGACTTAAGTTTTTCTCAGCAATATGATGATGGGAAAATGCTATCCACATTCAGAAAAAGAACTGATGGCACATGAATGCAGATCAAAACAACTATTTTCTCTTTATTTTTTCATGTGTTTTTTTTTCCCCTCTTGGTCTGTTACTTCTTTTCACAACTATAACTAATATGGAAATATGTTTTACATGATTGCACATATATGGCCTATATCAAATTGCTAACCATTTTAGGAAGAAGGGAGGGAAAAAAATTTGGAACTCAAGTTTTCGCAAAATCTTTTTTATTTAATATAATCAAAATTACTCATTTTACATCCTCTAATGCTCTTGTTTGGTCACAAGTTCTTCTCTTAGCTATAGATCTGACAGGTAAGATATTCCATGTTCACCTACTATTATAATTACTGTGTATTTCCCTCCATTTTAATCTCCCTTACACTGTTTGTCCCCTCTCCTTTTACCCTGGTCCTCCTCAAAGTGTTTTGCTGCTGATCATGGCTTTCCCCAATCCACTCTCCCTTCTATCAGCACCCCCCCCATCCTTCTCTTATCCCCCTCCCCTCCTACTTCCCTGTAGGAGTAAGATAAATTTCTATTCCCAACTGAGAGTTTATGTTATTCCTTCTTTGAGTCAGTTTTGATGAGAGTAAGGTTTGATTAAACATTGACCCTCCCCCCATCATCCCCTCCACTGTAAAAGCTCTTTTGCACTTCTTTTATGTGAGATAAATTTATCCCATTCTACCTCTCCCTTCCCCCTTCTCCCAGTGTTTTCCTCTTTCTCATTCTTTAATTTTGCTTTTTGTATATCATCCTAACATAGACATCTCATACCCATGCTCTCTGTCTAATACATAGATTATATGACTGTATAACTATTATCTGCCCTAATAATGATAAAGCTCTTAGGAGTTACAAGTATCATCTCCTGCCCTAATAATGATAAAGCTCTTAGGAGTTACAAGTATCATCTCCCCATGTAGGAATGCAAATAGTTTAACCTTATTGAATCCTTTGTTATTTCTTTTTCTGGCTTACTTTTTATGCTTCACTTGAGTCTTGTTTTTGGAAGCCAAATTTTCTATTCAGCTTTGGTCTTTTCATCAGGAATGTTTGAAAGTCCTCTATTCAATTAAATATCTAGTTTTCTTCTGACGTATTATATTCAATTTTGCTGGGTCTATCTATATATCTATGTATCTGTTTGGGTATGTATGTATCTATTTGTCTATGAATATATGTATGCATATATATATGTCTATCTCCCTATCTATCATTACAAGGGGCAAGGCACCATGCTAGGAGCTGAGGATACAGAATAAAACTGGAAATAGTTCCTACCCTCAAGGAGGTTACATTCTATTGGCTTATATTCGTACAGTACTTTATACTCTTCAAAGAGCTTTCTCAAACACATATCTTCAGATCTCACATTACTTTCATGAAAGGGTGAAGAAACAGAGGCATCAGGGCCAGAGATGACTTGCCTAAAGGCATCCAGGGAGTTGACCGAGGGCTGTTAGGGTTGTTGTTTGTTGTCTGTTGTCCTACCTAGACAGAAGAAAAAGCAGTGTGGGCAGAATAATCCTTGTGCAGGATAGAAAGGAGGGCACGTCCTTGGGACAGACAAGACTTTCTGGAATGGTGCCCTGCCCACAGTGAATATGCAATAATAGTAGCTGACTGACTGGCTAACAGAGGGCACTACAGGTTTCAGAAACAGCATTGAACAGTGAAAAGAACACCAGATTTTAAGTCAAAAGACTTGCACTGAAATCCCTTCTCTGCCATCTTGTGTGATCTTGGGCTAGACACTTTTGCATCAGTTTCCTCATATATAAAATGAGTTAGACTAAATAAACTTGAATGTCCTCTGTATCTATGATTCTTGTGGGGTCTTTTTATTTCTCATATATTCTTATAAATGTACAGGTTGTTTCACCGATAGAATGTATGCTCCTTGAGAGAAGAGTTAATTTCACTATTATCCATCAACTTTTTAATCCATACCGCCTAATAGTGCCTAGCACATAGTAGGTGACTAATAAATAAGTCCTTGTTGGTTGATCGAATTGGTCATTAGGGTATTTGGACCAAGGTCCAAAGCTTTTCTGAGTCTCCCTTGGTAGAAGGTAAATGTTTTGTCTGGAGCCTGCAGCAGGTGCCCCATGAAGACAGTGCCCTTCCTGCCTGGCAAAGCCAATCTGGTCAGCTTGCACCTTCCCGGCATTCCAATTGGCTGAGCTGGAGGTGGGGGGTGGCCCTCCTGGGACATGAGTACTTCCCGAGGAGGCCAGGTGTTCAGAGGCTGAAAATTCAGGGAAGTGACTGTGCCCTATGGCTCTGGGAGCATTGTACGCACGGATAGGGGCAGCAGGCAGGAAGCACTGATCTGTTTACTCACCCCAGCACCTGCACGCGGCTGGAATGTGTGCCGCTGTTTGCGTTGCTCGGCAGCTGCAGGCCAGCTCCCTCGTGCTGAGGGTCGACTCCATCAGCCCACTCCTAGGGTACAGGGGGAGGGGGAGGGGCAGGATGTGTGAGGGGGAAATGTGTCTGGACCCCCGGATATCCCTTGCAGCAGCCTGCACCTGCAATTCCAATAAGCTCTGCCACCTGTTCCCTTCCCTCTGCTTTTTGCCAGGAGCTGGGATGTCGTGGTGGAGGAGAGGGAGACAGTATCCCCTGCCAAGGCTGACATCAGGTAGAGGGTGCCCTGAGCCCTGGAGTGTGTGGATGATACAGCCCCAAGGCAGCAGAGATGCATGGACCCTTGGAGTTGGAAGGGACCTCAGAGGTCAAGTCCAGCCTGGACACCAACAGAAAGATGTCTTCTCTACTCTTTCCCTGACAAATGGAATTCTTAGTTTCCTTCAAAGATCAGCTCAAATATTACAGTCAGTCAGTCAACAACCATTTAGTAAGCATTTATTAAGTTTACTAATAACTTATTTATTAATACTGTGCCAGACACTAGGCACCAAGGCAGCTAGGTGGTGTCATGGATAGAATGATGGGCCTGGAATTAGGAAAACCTGAGTTCAAATTTGACTAGCTGGTGTGACTTTGGATAAGTCACTTAACCTTGCCCTGCTTCAATTTCCTCAACTAGAAAATGGGATCATAGCACTGCCTACCTTGTAAAGCAGTTCATGAAAAGGTTGTAATTGGCATCATTCACCATCCCCACCAGAATCTGATTACTACCTACAGGGAAGATGGGCTCTTAAAGCTCTGGAAACTAATTTCATGATTTTATTTCTACAAGACTTTGAATATGCAACTGAAACAAAAAGACATTTATGTGTTACTGGCTTTCTTTTTGTTTTTATTTTTTAAGGGGGGGAGATTGCCTAAATGTTCTATTAGAGTTATTTTTGCTAAATTTCTCATTTAAGTTAAAGTTACCCTTTTATATATATTTTAAAAATATTAGTTGATCTGCTTCTAAAGAAGTAGGCGCTTAGTGGATAGCGTTTTCAATAATTCTGTACCTGAAACAATGTCCTTTCTGTAACAGATGCCATGCCTTTTGATTATTTGTAATGCTGGTTAATATGTACTTTCCAAAGTGAAACTTGTAAATATTGAGTAAGCTCCCATTTCCTATCACTGTTAACCATTTTCAGTTTCATTTCAGAAATGAATGAAATGATAGAGTACTTTTTATCACCCACACAGGGGGGACAAAAGGCACAGTTCCTAGAGCTTAATAAATACTTATATATAAATCCCTTCCTTCCCTTCATATCTCCAGCGCTTAGCACTGGGTATAGCAAATAGTTGGTGATTAATAAATGTTTATTGACAAAATGAAATTAGCTTGTATTTATTTTGTCCATGTAATGGCAATGACATGAGGACAGGTTGTCTCCCATGATGGAATAGAATAAGTTCCTTGAGGTCAGAGAATATTTCAGTTTTATCTTTGTATCCCCAGAGCCTAGCATTTTTCTTGGCACATAGTAGGTGTTCAATAGCAGTTTCTACTTGAAAATCTCCAGTGGCGGGGAATGTTCCTTAGCATTCATTGAGCTGAAATCTGCTTCTATGCAACTTCTATCCATTGTTCCTTGTACTGGCCTTTGGGGCCAAACAAAATTATTCTTATTCCTCTTCCATAGAATATCCCTTTTGTTCTAGTGATCAGCTCCTGTCCGTCTCTCTTCCAGGCTTAAATATCCATAGATCTTTCAACCCATCCCCCTAAGGGATGATTTACAGTTGTCATCTCACTGTCCTGGTCACCCTCCTCTGGTCATGCCTCAGTTTACCCATTCTGCTTAAACTGAGGATCCAGAAATGGACACGATACTACAGCTAGAGTCTGATCATATTAGAATGGACAAGTACTGCTGCCACCATCCAGCAGTCTTGTTTCAATTAATGAAATTCAAGATGAAATTAATTTAAGCTCATAGTCCACCAAAGTCCAGGGATGTGCTGGTAAATGTTTAACAACTGATTATCTGTTACAAATTATGAATAGCACACTTTTAAGTTTAATCTGTCTTGTTGACATCTTCTCAATCAGTTTCTTAAGTCTATACAATCAACACAATAATAAATCAAGTCCTAGTTTGCTCTATTTCTCCTCCCCTGTCTTCCCCTCCCCTCTTCTCCCCTCTCCTCTCCTCTCCTCTCCTCTCCTCTCCTCTCCTCTCCTGTCCTCTTTTCTCCTTCTCCTTCATTTCTCTGTCTCACTTTTTTTCATCCAATATTCCTGGGTGACAAGTATGAAAGTCTAAGATTTTGCTAGTTCAGGATAAAATAAATCTCACAGGGTAAGACAAGACTTGAATAGGTCAGGGTGCTTAGCTCTCCTGGGTTCTTACTCATACAGTCCTGTATCACATCGGCTACTTCTCTGTATTCTTGGAGATTCCAGGTACCAAAAGATATCAGAAAGGCATCCCCCTCTCCCCAACAAGAACCAAGTAGAAAATAGATGAGACAATGGAGTACTGAGAATAGCCAGGGACATGGGTTGGTGTCTAGCAGGAGGATGGGAGGGGATACATATCCATGGCAGGCCCTGGCTTTTCATTTTTTTCTGAACACAGCTTGACCACAAACTACTTTCTAAATGACTGCAGCTTGTTACAAGCTCTTGGCTACTGGAAAGAGGACCTTAGGGAGAAATCCAGAGAATGAAGATCTCTTGTTGACATCCTTTCAGAGTTTAGAAGACAGAACTTGATGTCTCCAGTGGAGCCCAGAATTAAGTAGTTATAACGGAAATTGTAGTAGTAGTAGTAGTAGTAGTAGTAGTAGTAGTAGTAGTAGTAGTAGTAGTAGTAGTAGTAGTAATAGTAGTAGTAGTAAGTAGTAGCAGTAGCAACAGCTAACATTTATATAGCACTTTAAGTTTTGCAAAGCACTTTACATATATTATTATTTCATCATTTGATCCTGACGATAACCCTGTGAACTGTAATTATCCCTAGTTCACAGATGAAGAAACTGAGGCTGAGAGAGTTTAAGTGAGTTGCCCAGGGTCATACAGCTAAGTATATTAGGTAGAATTTGAACTCTAGTCTTCCTGACTTCAAATCCATTATTCAATCCTGAAGTCTTGGGTCTCTCAGGATTTAAAGAGGCATGTTAGGATTGTTACTCTGCCACAAAGGATACCTGGCATCAGGGAAGACCTTATGGCTTCCAGCATGGGCCTTATAAGGACAGCTCCTCTCCTTTTCCTCCTTCCCCTCTCCCCAATAAACCAGTTGTCTTTGGGCCTGTCTGCTTCCTCCTTATCCTTCTCTTTTCCCGACAACATCCCTTGGGCTTTGTGTGATTTGGGCTTCTGCCAGGTTGGCCCTTCTCCAGGTAGATTTAGGGGCAGGTCCCTGCACTGCTGGGATGAGCACTTCCTGCTCTACATGGACAATAGCCTAGAGCTGGAGGCTGAAATGACTCCAAAATCCTCTCCAAAGTGTTCCCAGCATCAAGAAAGAAGGGAGGTAGAAAAGAAAATGACCCCTGGCTTTTGAAGCTGTGGATCACATGAGGTGACAATATCATCCCAAGTCTGACTTTTTTCTTTCCACAGCCCTAGTTAGCCTTCTCTGAATATGGTCCAATTTATTGATGCTCTTCCAAAAATGTGGTACCTTGCTTCCTTCTACTTTATGAGACTCAAATCAGAGATTCTCACCAATGAGGCCTGGTGTGACCTAGCTACAGAATTTTTGGGGACAGAAGGGGACCTCAGAGGCTCACAGAGTCCATACATTAGATGTATCAAAAAAGAGAGTGAACCCCAAGAATAGAGAGGGGCCCATACATGGCGAGGGCTGTTGTTGTATGGCTCAGAGGGAGGCATAAGAGGTATATCTAGCCTCTTCTTCCCCTACCCTGCTTCAAGGGATACTTTCATCCCTGCTGGGAGGGGAAATAGGAAGTTGGGGTCAGAGACCACCAGTCTGTTCTCCACGGAGAAAGGAGGATTGGAATTAGAAATATATCTATCTGCTCTCTTAAAGATTGTTAGCCTAGGGGATATGATCAAAATTCAACTAACTTCTGATTGCTTTGTCATTTTAAGGAAGAAAGATGTCCCAAGCTCTATATCCAAAACTTGACCTCTTTCCTGTCCCAAGAATATAACAATCCCAGTTTTACCATGAGCACACATAGAGAATAGCAAAGAAATCTAATTATCCACATCAGCAGTAAAACAAAAACCAGAGAAGATATACATGGAAGAATATATACCAGACAAAAGAGTGAAGAAGTTCTCCCATTGGGAGTAAGATAACTCAGCTTAACAGAGAGTATCTTAGATCTCAACCAAGAAAAAAACTCCCCAGAGTCTCTTGAGTAGCAAGCTGTATATAGGACATGAGACTACCAGCTCCTCTCATGTTTTTTCAGAGTCTTTTCCTTTAGCAACCTTTAGTGGAATTGGCCTCTTCCATATTCTCTTCTCACACCAGAAGCCAGGAATATCTAAAGCAACTCAATGATTGATGGAAAATATCTGAAACTTACCAAGTCCCAAGAGGGACTGGCCATGAAGGGGCCTGAAGTCCTCATTCAAAGGGGATTCTCATTTGGAGAGTCCCAAAAGGGACTGGTGAAGGCTGGAGCTCTCTGTCCTCTTGCCAACTGCTCCCCACCCCTCACACAGGGCAGGATCTTCATCTCCACTTTGATTTTTTTTTAATTTTTGATTAAAGGGGCCATCCCTTGACTAACTGCTTAAAGAGGCTTATTCACTGAACAGGCATTACCTCACTCAAAGTGAGAAACTGAAAAGACCTTAGCCTAAAAGAGTCAGGGTCTCCCATTGCATCCTGGGCCATCTGCAGTCATCCTGATAAATGTCTGGTCACTGGATCCAGATGGCTCTGGAACAGAAAGTGAGACTGGTGACCTTGCATAGTCTTCCCTCACTTCAGTCTAAGTCAATTGCAAGTCATATCATCATCTCCATTAGACATCATCTCCATACCCACAGTGGGGTAGAGAGGAAAAAGTGTTGGGTTTAGAATCAGAGAAGCTGAATTCAAAACCTAGCTGTGTCACTTCCTGGTATGCATTGTGGTCTAGTGGGCAAAGTGTTGAGTTAAAAATCTTGGCTCTGTTGTGTCAAAGGACAGTGACATTTTCTCCTCACACTGGGAGAATCTCTCGGGAGAAGGGTTATGTCCTAAGACAAGGAGCAAGCTATTTTATTAGGAGTTAGAGGGACTCCAGTGGGTGATTCCAGTAATGATGGCTGGAGAGATTGCTAGAGACAGCATTGAGACCCAGAAGATAAACCCTACTAGGGTTGAACCACAACTGAAGGAGAGAGGGAACCAGGAGTGGTCTTCCCATAGTAGTCATAGGGCACATGCTTGGGGCCCAGGTAAGAGGCAGGTCTATTAGTGAACAAGAAGACTGATTCAGACATAAATATCTATACCTCTCCTCCAACCCTCCCATTCACCATGTTCCCCCACCAGGAAAGGAAGCAGATGTTAAGCCCAAAGTCTGCCTGGTCTTTACAGTTACATTTATAATTTCTGCCTAATTAGTTGAGAATTTGCTAGTTACATAAAGTGATTAATCATACATAACATTTTAAAAAATCCTGTTTTGACCACTTGCTATCTGTGTGATCACGAACAAATCATTTAACTTCTCCATGCCTGAATTGCCTCCTCTGAAGTGGGAAAATGAAATGAAAAATGAGGGGTTTGGACTGATGACTTCTGAAGTTCCTTCTAGATATAAATCCATATTCCTATGATTCACCAGGGGCCTTAAAAGTCATGTAGTTCAACCCCCTCATTTTACAGACAAGAAAATGAGACCAGAGAGTGACTTGCTTAAGGTCACATAAATAACAAGCATCAGAGGCAAGGTTTTAAACTCAGTACTTTCTTAATAAGTACAACTTAGACCTAACAAGAATTCTGCTCTACAATAAACTAGCTTTTCTGGAAGACCTGCATTAAAGGAAAACCAACTATCTTCTAAAGCATCTCTGGTTGCAGCTCATACTCTTTCCCCTCTGTTCACTAGGATTTTTTAAATTAACTTTTTTTTCAATTAACATTAAATCTGTTTTTTCTCCCTCTCATCTACTCCCCCTTAAAAAAAATCCTTGTACCCTTGTAATATACCTTGTATAATACATATAATTGTAATACCTTGTACCATAGTCAAGCAGAACTAATTCCTACATTGACCACGTCCAAAAACCGGATGCTTCAATCTGCCCCCTGGGGCCATCACCTCTCCATCTGGAGATGGTTTCATCATGAGTCCTCTGGAATAGTGATTGATCACTGCATTGGTTAATTCTTTCAAAATTGTTAGTCTTTGCAATGTTGTTGTTATTGTATAAATTGTTCTCCTGGTTCTGCTAACTTCACTATGCATCAATTCATACAAATCTTCCTAACAGTTCCTGAAATTGTCCCCATCATCATTTCTGTTATCAAACTGTCCCCTTCAGCACAATAGAATTCCATTACATTCACAAACTATAATTTGTTCCAGGCTTGAGTTTTACTCAATAGATCACCTGGATATCCCAGGATTGTAGCTTAGCTACCCAAGACAATCTTAAGCACCAGAGTCACTTGAGCCTTTTTTGTATTTTCCCAGGACAGAGGGAAGGAAATGCAGGGGTCAGGAGTCTTAGAGATCATGTCTCAGGGTCTACCATCGTTGAGATTTGTCTCACATGCTTGGCTGAAAGTCATCTGATTCCGGCTGGAAATTCCATCCTTGGCACTTCCGGAGAGCCAGAATCTAACCAGGCCCAGAGCATTGGCACCTTTGCTTGCAGAAAAGCCTCTTCCTGCCTGGCTACCTGAAACTTTTGGGCAAAGCAAACACTTTCTAGAAACCTTGGCAGTTCTTTTTCTCCATTCTTCCAAATATTCAACAAACATTTTTTCTTTCAATTAACAAAAAATCTTTTTTATAATTTTTATTTATATTTGCCCCTTTTTATAATATAATTGCTACCTTTAACTGTTTCCTACCCAGTTTTGTTTTTTATGTTCCCATCATACATACCTCAGCCCCAAACTTTCTTTCAAACTACCTTGGTAATGATGATGGTTTTAAGAATACTGATAACATTTTCATATATGTGTGTGTGTGTATATATATATATATATATATATATATATATATAGTAAAGAGTTTGACCTTAATGAGAACCTTAGAATTAGTCTCTAATATTTTCCTTATATTTCTTCTGGATCTTTTATATCAAATTTTCCATTGAATTCTGGCCTTTTTGTTACAAATTCCCAAAAGTTCATCAAATGTCCATTTTTTCCCATTCAGGATTCAGACATTTTTTGAGTACTACTGTATATACCAGGCACTGTTTTGTGGGATAGAAAGATGTATGTAAGAAGGGACCTCAGCCCTCTCATGGGAAGATGACAATAATTATAATGTGGGAGCAACTAGGTGACTTGGTGGGTAGAGTTTTGGGCCTGGAGTCAAGGAGACTCATCTTCCTGAGTTAATATCTGTCCTCAGACATTTACTAGCTGTGAGACCCTGGGCAAGTCATTTAACCCCGTTTGCTTCAGCTTCTTCATCTGTAAAATGAGCTGGAGAAGGAAATGGCAAACCACTCCAGTATCTTTGACAAGAAAACTCCAAATGGGATTATGAAGAGTTGGACATGACTGAAGAACAATGACAAATTACAATGTAGACAGGCTATTTAATAGTTCCCTCATTTGTAAAATGATGATTTCTAAGGTTCCTCCCAGATTGTAAGATCATAGATTTTAGTGTTGGAAGGAAGGGGTCACAGACATCTTCTAATCTATCCCTCTCATTTTACAGATAAGGAAACTCAGGCATTGAGAGTTGAGGTGATTTGCTCAAGGTAACAGAGGTCCCTTTGCAATAGCCTCTAAATTCCTGTCCTTGCCTTCTTTCTCTCCCTCAATATCCCTATCCCCTCCTTTTCCAGGTTAAATTTTGGAATGCTTAGTTCTTACTATCTTCATAAAAGCTGACATTTATATAGAGATTTAATGTTCATAGAGCACTTTACATAATATTATCTCATTTGATCATATCATTCCCTTGTTGGAAAACCATCAATGCCTCCTCATTACCAATATTTTAACTTGGCACTCAAGGTGCCCTCAAATGTATCTCTGATGAATATCCCACAAAAGAGTAGTCAAGCTAGTCTTGCTGAAGCAGCAAGGTACCCTGAGAGAGAGAGGGGAGGCAGCACGTGCCAGGTAAGACAAACCAGAGCCACCATCTTGACTGCCATTTCCCCTCAGACCCAAGAGCCTTGGGATAACAGTAACCCCACGCCCCCAGATCTACTTCCATCCCAGCCCCCATAGTCATCACTGAGGGGAGAAGTTATTGTGGAGAATAGGCACACTTTCCTCATCTCCACCAGCAATAACTACAGACCAACTACCATCAATTGACAGAGACAGGAGCCAGGAATGGAAGCACCCCTCAGACACTGGTCTTGCTTCTAGCCCAGCCCTCATGCTATCATACAGGGAAACAACTCCTATGGAGAAGGGGTCAGCCATCCCCACCAACTTCCAAACCAGTGCCACCCACAGAGCATATGAGCCAGCTTAACTGAAGCAGCAAGACACCCTGAGGGAGATAGAAGAGTCAGTATGTACCAAGCAAGTCAAATCACCACCACCATCTTGACCACCGTCTTCCCTCAGACTCTGATAGAGACAATCCAGGATCCTAAGCCCAAGAGCCTTGGATATAGCAATATTCCAACCCAGTGGCCTCTGCCATCATCTTGGGAAGCAACTCTTATGGAAATGCAGCCTGGCTATTGCTTCTGCAAGTACAGCTACTGAAGACCCAGAAGATAAAGTTCTTGCCACAAGAGTCCTTGACACTGTCAAATAGTTCAACATCAGAAACTAATATAATTTTATTAGTGGAAATGGCATTAAAGAAGAGGCATTTTAATTCTGTGCATATCTCTCATTCTTAAATGTATTTCTTGTGAAAAACACAGTTGGATTCTGATTTTTAATCCATTATACTATGCATTTCCATTTTATGGGTGAGTTCAACCCATTTACATTTAAAGTTATATTATTAGTAGTATTAGTTACACTATATGTTAGTTTCACTTCATCTTATTTTTACTCACTATTTTCCTTTTTAGCTCCTCTCTTTACCCTATCACTGTTACCTTATTAATAGTAGCCATCTCTAAGGCAGGACTGGGGGAGACAGAAGGAAAAAAAAGAAATTTATATAATAATTTTATTATATATTTAAAAGGAATAGCAAGTTGTACATAATAGATCTGCAATTTCATATACAATTCATCTTTTTTCATTATACTGTGTTATGGAAATGCTTGTCTTACTACATAAATTAAAAATAAAATAAATTTTAAAAAAGAAGAGGCATTGGGGGCAGCTAGGCAGCGCAGTGAATAGAGCACTGGCCCTGGAGTCAGGAGGAACTGAGTTCAAATCCAGCCTCAGACACTCGATACACTTACTAGCCTTGTGACCTTGGGCAAGTCACTTAACCCCAATTGCCTTGCCTTCCCCCCCAGTAGGTAGATACATAGATACATAGATAGAAAGACAGATAATGCCTTTCATGGTCCTTCCAAGAAATGTAATAGATGAACTGGGCATCTTTGAATTGTGTCTACCACAGGTAGATATAGATCTGCTCTGAGTGTCATGGAAGCAATGAACATGAGCTTGAACAGGCTTCTGGAGATAGTATAGGATAGAAGGGATTGGTGTGCTATAATCCACAGGGTCATAAAGAGTCAGACATGACTGAATGACAACAACAGTCTTTAAGAACAAGACCACTTTCCTGGTGGCAGTAGTAGCCTAATCCATTGACGTGGTCTCTGGGGAGCTTCTGGGACTAGGTGGGAGGGCTCCACAGGATGAGCCTGTCTCTCTTGTTAATGCTGCTACTAATCTCTGTTCCCCAGCTCATTCCTCCCTGAACTGAGATGCTGCCCTTCCATCAGACCCATAGAAATAATTGATTTAGAGCTCGAGGGGACTTGAGAAACCATCTAGTTGAACATCTTCATTTTATGGATGAAGAAATGGAGGCCCAAGGAGTAGAACCAGGAGAAATCTGTACACAATTACAGACACAGCGTATGTGTGATGACCAACTTTGATAGACTGGACTCTTCTCAGCAATGCAGTGATATAAGTCAATCTCAAAAGACTCATGATGGAGAGAAATGTGTGCATCCAGAGGAAGAACTAGAAAGAACTGAGTTTATATACAGATGGAAGCAAAATACCTGATCTTTTTCCTTTTCTTGTTTGGTTTTATGTCCTCTTTACCATTTTTCATTCCATCTGATACAATCCGTTTTTATAACCTGACTAACGTATAATGTGAAAGTATTTACAGATCCTATACTTGACTATATGCCGCCATGGGGGGGAGGGGAGGGAGGGGGACAAAATGTGAAACTCAAGGAATTGTGGGATTGAATCCTGTAAACTAAAAGGAAACACAAATTAATTAAAAAAGAAACGGAGGCCCACAGAGATTAAGTAATTCACCCGAACCCCTGATCCTCTTGACTCCAAGCTCAGCACTCTATCCAGTAAACAACCCAGGCTGCTTCTCAGGCGTCTCCCAGCTGTAAACACTCAGGAGTGCCCCAGAGAACTAGCCACACACTCTCCAGAACAGCTGTAATCTTCCTCTGACACCCAAAACTTCTTCCTTCCCTCCCCTTTCTCTTCCAGCCCCATGCTAATGACCATGGAGTGTTCCTGCTCCACGTCCCACCAGATGGTGAGTTACTAGATTGCCATTCATGTATATGTATGTGGATATTTAATTATATAGCCCCAGAAAGTTCCTTGGAAGGTGGGGATGAATAAGAAGAGAAAATTCTCCTTCCCCTTTCCCAATAGGAGCATTGAGTAAAGGATTCTGATATCTTACAGTAACAAATAGCAAATTTCTATGACTTTTCAGGTTGAACTGTGGCAATAGAATCATAGGGTCACAGATTCAGAGATGGCTGGGACATCAGAGAACACTGAATCCTTTCATCTTACAGATAAAAAAACTGAGGACTAGAGAATATAAGTGACTTGCCCAGGGTCACAGTTAGTAAGTATCCATGGTAGAATTTGAACTAAGGTCTTCATGACTCCAAGGCCATGCTTCCTTGTAGTAACTAGGCCTGAGTGGCTAGAAGGTGGCACATGCCCCTGTGTGCATGGTAACTTCTTCCCTACCTCAAGATATCAGACCTGGCTATAGTCCCCCACCACAGTCTGTAATGGAAATGCAAATTTTAAGATCTTCCCTGCCCCTAGGCTAAAGTGCACCTGGAGCCTGGGGTGAGAGGTTTGTTTTTCAGTAGATACTTTTTGATTGGCCAGTGGGTCCAGAAGGTTGTTATATTCTGTGACCCAGGAGAAGGCTATATAATCCCTGATGTGAGGCTTTGCTTTGGGGCTCACTTTGAGAAGTGTTCTGTGATTTGATCAGATGAGAGAGACTCTGGGAAGCCATTGTTGAGAGCCCCCTGGCTTTGAAAAACCCAGATGTTGATTTGGTATGGATGTAATGGTTGGACAGTTTGGAAACTTGTCTACTTCATAATTCTGTCTGTATATTCTGAAGTTCGGGGTGCTGACCTTTTTCCCCTGAACTAGGTAAACGATACATATTTGACTGATTAAAGTAAGCTTGTTAACCCATTTTGAGTTGCTTTCCTTTAACAAAGCAGATCTAAGAATCTGTGTTGACAGCCACCCTGGGGACGCTTGGGGTGCTTGCTGATATACAGTCCCATGTCTAGATTATGAACAAGGAGGTGAGTTGTGTGGAAAGCTAGTTGTAGGCTCACAGGGTCATAGTTTTAGAGCTAGAGGGCACCTTAGTGGTCAGTGAGTACAAACCCTTTACTTTACAAAGGAAGAATCTGAGGTCCAGAGTGGTGATGTGACCTTGCCTGAGATTCAAACCCTGGTCCACTGATTTTAAATCCAGTTTGCTCTCTTTTGTTACTCTTTGGCTCCTGGAGAGTGGAGTGAAACCTGTTCTTTCTGTGATTCTCATTCCCAGTCCCACAGGGAGCTGAAGATACAAAGAGGTGTGTGTGTGTGGTGTGTGTATGTGTGGTGTGTGTGTGGTGTGTGTGAGAAAGACAGAGAGACCGACAGATAGAGACAGAGACAGAGAGACAGAGACGGAGAGAGAAGAGAATGATGGGCTGTTCCTCCCCCTGCATTTCTGTGAGGAGAAGAATTTTGGAGGAACAGAATAAGTCCTGGGCCCTGGAATTAGAGCTGGATGTTTTAGTGTCCTTCAGAGCTCAAATATTGACTTACACTTACTGTCCCAGCTCTTTCATTCACTATCTTGCCACTGGCCCCAGATGGCTCCAGAGGAGAAAGTTGAGACTGGTTACTTTGCACAGCCCTCCCTCACTTAAATCAATGCACTTGCAAGTCATGGCATCACCTTCCTGATGCCATGGTCCTCTTCAAAGAGGAAGAATAAACAACAACAACAGCAGCAGTAACCTCAATCAGACCACTGAACCTCTCTCTCTAAGCCTCATCTACTCTTATGAACAAAGGGAATCTGGGCTACATGGTTCCTTAGGTCTCTTACAGATTTGAAAATTTGTTCATCTGTGGCTAGCAGTTTATCCATGTCTACTTAGGATGAAGTAAAGGCAGATTTAAATTGTAGCAAAAGAGATTTAGGAGACCAAAGGAAGAAGTAGGCTACAGGGGAGATGCTATAGAATCTGTTGTCATAATAATGAAAAAAAGTAGGAAGGAAGGAGTCCTAGTGGTACCAGATCTCAAACTATACTACAATGCAATAATAATCAAAATGCTTTGATATTGGTTAAAAAATAGAAGTTGATCAGGAACATCAGAATTAGGTTTTCCACACACAGAAGCAAGTATTTCTAGTGTTGATAAACCCAAAGATACCCACTATTGGAGTAAGAGCTCATTATTCAACAAACACTTCTGGGAAAATTGGAAAATAGTATGGCAGAAACTACATATGGACTAACATCTCATACCTTATACTAGTCAGTATATGACTTAAGACATAAAAGGTGACATCATAAATTAGAGGAGCAAGGAAGAAATTACCTTTCAGATCTATGGAGAGAGGAAGAAAGAAGTCATGACCAAAGGATGGAGAGGATTTACAGAAGATTAAAATGGACAATTTTGATTATATATAAAAATTTAAACTGCTACACAAACAAAACCAATTCAGCTAAAATTAAAAAGGAAGTAAGTAGCTGGGAAGAAAAAAAAATCTCATTTCCAAAATATATAGGGAACTGATTCAACTTTATAAGAATAAGAGCCACTCCCCAATTGACAAATGGTGAAAGGATATAAATGGTCAGTTTTCAGAGTAAGAAATCCAACCTACAAAAAGCCATATAAAAAAATACTTCAAATAACTTATAATTAGAGAAATACAGATTAAAGCTGCTCTGAGGTTCTGCTTCTCATCCAGCAGATTAGCAAAATTGAGAGAAAAGACAAATGACAAATGTTGGAGGGACTATGGAAAAACAAATATATTAATGCACTGTTTGTGGAACTGTGTATTGGTCCAATAATTCTGGAAAGTAATTTGGAATTGTACCCCAAAAAATTACCAAACTATGCTTATTCTATGACCCAGTGATAATACTGCTAAGTCCAAAACTCAAGGAGATCAAAGAAAAAGGAACAGGACCTATAGGTACAAAAATATTTATAGTATAGCTCTTTTTGTGGTGAGAAAAATAAACTAAAAATAAAGGGGGTACCCATCAAGTGGGGAATGATTGAATAAGTTATTATAATGAATGTAATGGAATACTACTGTGCTTTAAGAAATAATGAAGGGGATGATTTCAGAGAATCCTGGGAAGATTTCTATGAACTAATACATAGTGAAGTGAGTAGAACTAGAATAATTTCTACAATAACTGCAACATTGTAAAGGCAAACAACTTTTAAATTAAGATTTAAGAACTCTGACCAATGCAATGACCAGCCATGATCCCAGAGGATCCACAATGAAACATGCTACCCCCTTCCAGACAGAGACGTGATGAACTAAGGGACTGAGACATATGTTTTGCATATGGACAATGTGGAAATCTGTTTTGCTTTGACTATATATAGTTGTTATATGGGTGATGTTTTTCTTTCCTTTTCAATAGAGGAGTAAGAAAAGAGAAAATAGATTTTTGTTAATTTAAAATTTTTTTAGAATAATCTGCCAAATTGAATTATAATAAAAAGATATTTATCCTTTGAATAATAATAACTCACATTTGTAACACTTTAAGCTCTACAAAGCTACATCTAACAGGAGACTGGACTAGATGAACTTTGGAAATATCCTTTAGCTATCTGATTATTAAAAGGAATCAATATGACTGTTGAGTGCCAAACTGAGGCTTTGAAAGGTGCCTTTTCACAAATATTTCTGCCCTTTCTCCATTGTGATTTTTACCTCTGGCTCTACCCATGTCTGTCTTCTGCAACTGTGAGAGGACTGGGGTACTGTGCTTGTGAGGGGAGTCTGAGGTTGTATCCAAAGGGAAAGGCTTAACCTGATGAGTTTTCTCCTCTGTCTTGTGAATTCTCACTACTCCTCCAGAATCACTTTATCCTCTATATCCTGATTCGCTTCTTTCACTACTATATACTTCCTCAGTGGTACCTTACCCCTATGTGCCTAAACTGGCCCCTTCCCCACTGGTGTCCTAGAGAGTAGCCCCAAACATTTACCCAGTAGTACCCCACCACCACCAGCAACAACTTAGCTTTGCCTCATTCCTAGGAGAGTAAGCCTAAGGAGAAGATGTCAACATTGGACAAAATTCTTGTCTTGGGGAAGAGATAGAATGGAACCTTTGGTAAAGCAAGGGAAGTCCCCAAACTGAAGAACTAGATGCCATACTGCCCACCAGGGTAGACCCCAGTGAACCAATGCCTATACAACATTGCGAGTGATGCCAATCAAAGACATATCTTAGCCACTGTGTTCTCTCTTCTTCCTCTTCTGGGCTTCCTTTCCTCTACTTCAAAAGAGCAGAGGAACTTGACAGTCTTGACTCTTCATAGAGTCTTTCATAGAGGAACTTGCATTTTATTTTAATGTGCAAATTCCCCAAGTGGCTTTCTGGTACATATCTAGAGACTCATTCCTTGGTAAAATCACTAGGCAGATATCAGGAGGGCACAGGAGAGAAGTCCTTGGCACTGGCCTTTGTTTTCTTCTTTCTCATTCCAGGCTAGGTCCTGCTTTGTGGATGCGAGATCTGAACTGGCTGCTTCTGGGGAGCTGGCTAGCAGGAGGCTGAATGGGAGGTGAGTCATTAATCACCATTATTCATGATGAATTTTGTAACATGTAATGCTGTACCAGGCACTATAAGGAGCATGTAAAAGGCTCTTCTTAAGAAGAGCTATGCTGACACACGTGTTGGGGTAGGACTGGTGGCTATGAGATAGATTTTGAAGAGTGGAGAGAGAAAAAATGGGTTTGTCTTTGGCTTAAAGAGTATATGGGGGACGGGCAGGTAGCACAGCAAGTAAGAGCACCGGCTCCAGTGTTGGGATGATCTGGAGATCGAATCCCAGGCTCAGATACTCAGCACCACACCCAGAAATAACTAGCCGTGTAACCTTGAGCAAGTTACTTGACCCTGATTGCTAAAAAAAAAAAAAAAGAGTATATGGGTTGGGGGAAGTGGGGGAAAGGACAGACTGACTTGAGGTTTGAAGATATAAGGAAGACTTTGTAGGACGTTAGATTTAGAAGGTACCTTAGAGACCATCTAGTGGCCTTCACTTTACCAATGTGGAAACTGAGACTCAGAGAAGTTAAATGATTTACCCAAGGTCACATGGGTCAGAACTCAGATTAGATCTTGAGTCCCAGGATTCCAAGTTCAACATTCTTTTTGATGAACCATAAAAACCAGTTGTTTTTAAGGACAATCTGGTTTTTTTCTGAGGATCTCTGTGTGGGGAAATATCTCTCTAGCCCATCATTTTCCGGGATGCCCTTACTATGTTCCCTTTGCCTCTGCCGCCCATTCCCAGGCTCAGCTCGGTATTTCTCTTTGGGTGGCCCTGAATTACAGATGGTGCTGTGAAAACCTTGACCCTAGAGGATATAAAATAGAAAAGGCCATGAGTCCAAGTCCAACAAGCAGGGAGATGTTGACAGAAAAGATCCCTAGCACCTCCAAGTGACAGGATGCCATGGGACTTTTACAGATCTCTTCCAGCTCAAATTTCATAGATAATTTAAAGCATGGTCAGTGCCCACCAGAGTAGCTTACTGGCTGTTATAGAAATGTAGGAATCCAGGGATTTCTGGGGCCAGAAAGGATGGGACAGGCTTCCCTATTCTGGGAAGGAGTTAAAGGACCAGATAGGAACGATCTTTTGTAGAAGGATCCCCATTCCTATCCCAAGGCCTTCCATATTCCCTAGTTCTTTCTTTATTTCCCTGTTGCTGTAACCACTTCAGGGAAAGAAAGGTGATTATTAAGTGAAGCTTAAATATCTAACTTTGAGGCAAAATTCAAGGGAAAGGAACAGTGAACGAAAAGGGATGTTTTTGTGAAGACAGAGAAGCAAAGTAGAGAGTGATAAAGAAAGGGGAATATGAGCTTAGGAGTGGGAAGCAAAGGTTTCTGCTTTCTACCAGATTGTATATTTCATAAGGGCCGCTCCAGAGAAGGAACTTCTTGTTCGACAAGCCCTCTGCCCAGTTGGAACCATTATAGGGGCCTGGGTTTGGACCCAAGGCTGAGCACAGCCTAGCCAGGCTGGCGGCAGAGGGGTATTGGGGTGGAGCCCAAGTCAGCAGGGAGGGAGAGATTTCATTTCAATCTTCTTTGTGCCTCGAAGCAAACAAATTCTTCCCCCTCTTCCTCCCCCCCCCCAGAGCCCCCAGGGGGGGCATTTCTTGCCTAATGCTCTCCAGGTGCTGGCAGCCAACCCCACGGTCTTGCTAATGCTGACCAGATGGTGCTTGTCTCTCTTCCTCTAGCCCAGCTACTGTCCTACACTTCCCTCCAGTCTCCAGCTGTTCTCAGGCCTCTGGCATGTCCCAGCCCTCCAGGGGATAGAAGATAAAGCTTCATTCAAGGGCTTCCCATTCACGAAATTGATCAACTAGAGGCTCCGCTAGCCAGTGCAGGGAAACAGCAAGCCAACTCCTTGCCCCCTTAGCCAAGGGGAGCCTGCCCCATGACCCCTTGGTGACAACAGGAATGACAACAAGAATACCAGGTTCCAATTTCCAGGGCTAGAAATGGAGTTAGCTTCCAGGTAAGTTCCTAGGGAAGGAATTCTGCCTCCTCTGGCTCCAGTGTCTTGGATCTCAGCTCTCCAAAGAGAAGCGGCCCTGCCTTTGATGGGGGATTGAGCTACATCACTAGTGTCACCTAACACAGTTCTTCCCTGCCCTGGGAACTTAGTGAGAGACGCTGATGAGCAATGATTTCTACCCCAAATTCAAATGTCTGATTTCTTCATCTGAGCTCACATTCCCACACATATTCTTAGGAAGGAAACTCCTATACAATCACACAAGTATAGAAGCCCAGCAGATGTGTAGAATATATCAACCACTTATTGGAAATGGTTTTATGGGTGAAGGGATGAACCAGTTAATCCCCAGAAGTTCCTCCGCACCCTGGGGTTTTATGGAGAAATGTCCATCCACATGAAGATTAGATACCTGAGGCTCCTTGGAACACATAATGGAGGCACAAAGAAGTGGCTAGGGACCAAGGCGGCCAGGCAGCTAGAACTGGAGTAAGGAAAACCTGAGTTCGCATACTGCCCTGGATACCTACTAACTGTGCGGCCCTGGGCAAGTAATTTAACTTCTCTCAGCCTCAGTTTCCTCATCCGTAAAATGGGAATCTTAAATTAGCACCTACCTCACTGGGTTGGTGTGAGTAGCAAATGAACTAACATGTAAGACAACAGCACTTTACAAACCTTATGTAAATGCTTTGATGCGGTTCTTGTTCAATCTCTTCTGACAACCTGTGAGGTAGGTGCTGTTTTATCATTACTATTTTACAGTTGAAGATTAAATTACTTGCTCGGATTCATGTTGTTGTTCTGTCAATTACATCATGTGACCCCACATGGGGATACTTTGTGACCCCAGTTTTCTTGTCAGAGATGCTGGAGTGGTTTGCCATTTCCTTCTCCAGCTCATTTTATACATGAGGAAATTAAAGCAAATGGGGCTAAGTGACTGGCCCAGGGTCACACAGCTAGAAGTGTATAAGGTCATATTTGAATTTTGTCTTCCTGACTCGAGGCCCTAAGTTTACTTCACCACCTAACTGCCAAATAAATGCTAACTATTTTTTATCTACCAAGGTATGTCATAGGTTTTAGGGATCTTCTCTATGGGTGATACTTGTGGGTTATGGAAGTTTTGATTGTACTGGGGCACCAGTTCCCAGGGTCCCTGGGAACCCCTCTCAGTTTAAAGAGACAGGAAGGGTTGTCAGGGATGCAAGGGGAGAGCAGAACTTCATGACCCATAGGGATCTTCTTGAGTTATAGGCATTCCCTGTTCTAGGAACAATGTCCCTTCTCAAGAAGTGTCTGGCTTAAAGAAAAAACTGATGGAATCTGAATGCAGATCGAAGCATATTATTTTCACTTTATTTTTTTCACGTTTTTTTCTTTTAGCCTATTTCTTCTTTTATGTCACTAATATGAAAATATGTTTTACGTGATTACACATATATAGCTTATATCAAATTGTTTACCATCTTAGGGAGAGGGAAGGTGAGGAAAGGAGGTAGAAAAATTTGAAACTCAAAATTTTTTTTTAAGTGAATGTCAAAAATTGTCTTTACATGTAATCAGAAAAAATAAAGTACTATTTAAAAAGAAAAAAGAAGTGTCTAGTTATCTACCTTGGCCTTGATGCATAGTAGAGTAATAAGTAAGGTCATTTTACATTTTTGAAGGGACCTAGAAGTGCCAAGGTCACAAGATTGTGGATTTAGAAGTAAAAGGGGCCTTAGAGACCATTCTATCCAATGTCCTCATTTTACAGGTAAGGAAGCTGAGACCCAGACAGGTAAAAAGTGATTTGCCTAAGGTGGCACAAGTAGTACATCAAGATGTAGGGTTTGAAGCTAAGTCTTCTAATTCCAGATCCAAATCATCTTTCCACTAAATCATGATGTCTGCTCTCTGCACATAAGCTAAGATGGTTGTAATGGTCCATGAACTCACTTGATCAACATAAGCAACAGCAGCACACACTGTTCCCTGATCTCTTCCCTTTGTCCCTCCCTCCACCCCACTCCATTCCCAACCCAACAAGATTTTGGACACAGCTGGACAAAGGCAGTGGGGGCCCATCTCCAGCCCAACTTGGGAGGCCAATAACATTGGATTTAATCATGACGGCTGGTTTCCAGCAACTGTCTGTGATCCTGTCTACTCAAAGGAGAGGGAAGTTACATCTAGCCAATGTCCCCTGTGGCTCCGATCCAGGGTAACGCCTGCCTGCCTTCTTTCTCTCTTTTTTCCATACTGAAAATTAGAGCTCCCAGAGGACATGTAAAGGGATGAGGAAGGCTCATCTGAATACTGTCCTTCTATTAGTGGAACTGAGAAGGGCCCCATGAGGGAATGCCTTGAGAATGAACATCCCTTTCCAGTGGTAGAGAAAGCTGGATCCTTCCCTTCCCCCTTTCTGGCTATTCTGTAGCTCTGGGAATTTAGACTCTCTCTGCCAACCAGAGTAAATGAGGTCCCCGGATAGCCGTGGTCTGGCTGGCATTTCCTGTGTTGGCTTTGGCTGGTGACTGCAATACAAATGGGTCACCCTTTCAGCCTGTGCTAGGTCAATTGGGCATGTCTTGGACTCTTGGGCACCACTGACTTCTGTCCTCATAGCCCCAGAGGGAATCCTACTATAAGTATCTTGGGCTGTCCTAGTCATTCCCTCCCTTTTTGTACAATGAACTCTCCCCCCAACCCTGCCTTTTAGAGCACTGTTTTCCCCAAAATCTGGCTAGTCCTCAACTTAGCTTGTCTCAACACATGCTTTTCAGGGCCGTGAAAAGGGAACTCTTGGGATTTTCAACCTTCTGGAACATTTCTGGGTGGAAGTTCTGTTCTCCCCTTGCATCCCTGACTACCCTTCCTGTCTCTTTGGACTGAGATAGGTCCCCCAGGGACCCTGTGAACTGATGCCCCAGTACCAGTCCAATCAAAACCTCCATATCCCAAAAGTGACCTAGACGCTGAGGGAGGCACCCCTGAGTCAGGAAAGCTTTGGCCAAAAAATTAGTTTCCATAATAAACTCTCCAGACAAAGGTCCACAGGCTGCTCTAATCAAAGCTCACTGCCTTATTTGGGCTTGTAGAGCACTCTTTCCTTGGGTAACACATGGGGCTCCATATGTGTACATGTGCACATACATTCAAAAACTCAGTTTTGGGGGGATGAGATAGAGAATACAACTTTTTCAGACAAAGAGACTGGGCGCCCCCCGCCCTGGGCAGAAAATATCCCACTCAAGGTCATTTGATGAATCACTTTTGCTGTTGCTGTTCTTATTGAGTTCTTATTATTCTTATTCTTATAGAAAACCTGGGGTTTTCTAGGCAAAGATTTGCCATTTCCTTTTCCAGCTCATTTTACAAATGAGGAAATTGAGGCAAACAGGGTTAAGCGACTTGCCCAAGGGTCACACAGCTAGTTAGTGTCTGGAGTCAGATTTGAACTCACGGAGATGAGTCCATACACTGCTCCACCTAACTGCCCTCACTAGCCCAGCTCAAAGCCAAAGGAGAGGAGGCCATGGCATGGTAGACAGAATGCTGGGCTTGGATTCAGGATGAATAGGCTGAATCCTATCCCTGACCCCTACTAGCTGTGTGACATTGGGCCCGTCACCTAATCTCTTTGTTTTCTCATCTGTAAAATTTGAATAAAAACAATAACGCCCACCTTACAGCATTATTGTGAATCTGTAATGAAGTAACATGTAAAAGTGTTTGGCAAATTTTAATCTGCTATATAAATGTGAGCTCTTATTATTTTCCTCCTCAGTCTGGCAGCTTTCCCAGCATATCTCAAGTGACAAAATCAGGGGATTCCCTTTTCCTTCCCAACAGTTTAGGCCTGGGGAAAGTTTCAATTAATACTCTCAGACAGGGATTCTTAACCTTTTTTGTATTATTAACTCCTTTGGCAATCTGGTGAAACCTACGATCCCCTTCTCTGATTTGTGGGGGGTTTTAAATTCATAATTGGAGGAAATGCTAAATTTCAGTTAGAGGATAGTGAAAATAAAGATGTCATATTTCCTTCTAAGCTCATAAACCTCCCTGAAATCTCTTCATGAACCTTTTGGAAGTCTGTGGACCCCAGGTTAAGGATCCCTGTTCTACCTCCTCTGTTTGCTCTGGTTTCTCTAGAAGAGAGGGAGGCGCTCGAGAAAAGGAGACATCTTGACTCACTCTAGAACAAAGGACTTCATCTTCAGTCCCTGGGAGGCTTCCATAGGACGCTGCCAGAAAGGTCTCTTCTTGTCCACCTGCTCCCATCTCCCTAGGACATCCCCGACTTCACCTGCAGATTCACTGTTCTCTCATGCACTGTTTTCTCAACCGACATTTTTTTGGCTCCAAGTCTCTGGGATACTGAACTGTCCCAAGCAAGAGGCATTCATAATACTTATTTTCCCAAAGTACAGAGTCTGTAACACAATCAGGCTCTCTGTGTGCTGGCGCCACCCTCATCATCTTCCTTGCCTGAGCTGCCCTCGATCCCCTCCCCACTCCCTGGTTGGGGGACAGGCAAGCTCCTCGTAGAGTCCAGGAATAGGCCTGACCCCATTCCAAGTTGGCAGCCATCTCTAGGCTGAGATCTGTCCTCCATTCCATACTGGGGGACTCAGTGAAGGGGAGAATAGGACAGAGTATCATCCCCTTCCTGCAAACTATCAGCCATGTACAATCTTTCATCAACCTGATTCACCAGCCTCAGGTTCCCAGCAGCAGTTCAAGGACAACTATGGCATTCCATAGTGAGAAGAGAACAAAACTACATATATCCATTCTGACTGATGTTTAATTAGTTCAGAATAAAAATTAAAATTCACTTTAAAACACAAACTTTGAAACTCACCTTAAAAAAATAACATCACAGGACTAGTTGTCAACAGACCTTGGTATGAGTCCTGGATTACCAACTATTTGACCTCAATTTCCTCATCTATAAAACCATCCCTCGATGTTGGCAGCATCTAATGAGCTAATAAATATCACATGCTTTATAAAGAATGAGATGCAAAGATATTATTACAATGTCAGATCTCTGCAAGGCAGCATGAGAGATATTCTGATAAGAATCAACAGTCCTAGCTCTGACACTTAACAGCCGTGAGATCATTGTTATTCAGTCATGTCTGACTCTTCATGACTCCATTTGGGATTTTCTTGGTAAAGATACTGAGTGGTTTGCCCTTTCTTTCATTTTACAGATGAAGAAACTGTGGCAAATAGGGTAAAGTGACTTGCCCAGGGTCACACCAGCTAGAGTCTGAGGCGGGATGTGAAGTCAGGTCTTCCTGACTCCAGACTCAGAACTCTATCCGCTGCAACACCTAGTTTCCCCAGCTGTGTGATAGGAAGTAAGTCATTTATGCTGGCTGAGCCTCAGTTTACTTTAAAATAGAGAATAAAAAAAAATACTTGTACTCCTGACCACACAGAATTGTTGAGAGAAAAATACTTTTAAAATCCTAAAGTACTTTAGGGATATATTATTGAGATGATTGATTATCTCTCTCCCCTAATCTCCTCTCTCCTCCCAGAGGAAGCAGTGTGCAGCCAGGGGGAATTGTCTGAGAACTCTAGGTCTCTCCAAGGAATCCCCCACCCTACCCTCGTGTTTGACAGACACTTTTCTCTGTAGCTCTTCCCTGGTAACCCTACCCCTTAGATCCAGAATTGTTGTAGCAGGCCCTGAGCCACAACAAAAAGTCACTGGGGACGACCACCCTTTGGCCAGCTCGGCACTGCCACCTCCTGGCCAGTAAGCATCAACCCCACCCTCACTGGCTGTCAGATGCCAGATGCCAGGAACTGGTCTAACTGATGGACTGTGGGCCTGGCAGAATGATCATTTTCTTGAGCTGGAAGGAATCTTATGGTTATTTACTTCATCCCTCTAATTTTAAAGATTAGGTTAAGTGTCTAAGGTCACACATATTGTTGTTTTTTGTTGTCCAGTTGTTTAATAAGTTCAGAATACAAATTAAAATTCACTTTAAAATTTAAAATTCACTTTAAACCCCATGTGGGGTTTTCTCAGCAGAGATACTGGAGTGCTTTGCCATTTCCTTCTCCAGTTCATTTTACAGATGAGGAAACTGAGGCAAACAGGGTTAAGTGACTTGCCCAGGGTCACACAGCTAGTGGTTTACCATTTCCTTCTCCAGCTCATTTTACAGATGAGGAAACTGAGGCAAACAGGGTTAAGTAACTTGCCCAGGGTTACAGCATCTAAGAAGTGTCTGAGACCAGATTTGAACTCAGGAAGATGAATCTTTCTGTCTTTGAGCCTGGCACTCTATCCAGTGTACCTCCTAGGTAGAAAGTAGCAAGCCCAAGATTCAATCTCAGGTCTTTTGACTCCAACTCCAGCATCCGTTCTATTGTACCATATTGAGAGAGGAAGATACAAGGTCCCCAGAATTCCTGCAGTGGCCTAGCTTGTTGGATATGTCTGTTCTTTTTCAGAGGGTCTCTTGTCTCAAAGGTACTGCTATGTGACCTGGGCGGGTGGGAGACCTGGGCATACTCCCAAGCTGAAGTCTATTATCCAAAAGGGCCTCTTCCTCATCCAGAGAAGGGAATCAGTGCTGGGAGGGAGGAGTGTTGAACTTAGATTTTTTTCCTCCTCTTTGAGTAACCCTTTCTTTGCTGCTAATTGATTTTTATTTAAGATTTAAATTCTCAGTTGCTACCAGAAGTATGTGGGGCAGTTCACAGATTAAAACAGCATCGAGAAAGATGCTTAAAGATAAAACTGAACTGTCTAAAAAGAAGGACTGTATGCTCTCAGGTGCCATAACGGAGCAGATGGCGCACAGGCCTTTCATGGGATTGGGGTGGGGGAAAGAGGCCTTGCCTGGCTCATGCCAGTTGAAATTATAGAGACTAAGAGACCAGGCAGCTTGGTGTAGAGGGATGGCCACTTTAGGCCTAACTACTCTGATTATTTCTTATCTTGATTTAGCTCTTTCCCCTGTTTTCAGCTCTATCCTGCTCTCTGCTGCCCCTGGTCTCCTTTCTCCCATCTCAGAGTAGTCACCCTGGTTGAAGACGAGCTGCCCCTTTTCTCGGTGGGAATGAGGGATCCCGGGTTTCTCAGACAGTCTATACCATGGGGACTTCTTCCCACTGCTGCTCCCGCCCCATCCCAGCTGCAAAAACAACAGCCTGAACCCAAAGCCTTGTTATTGCAGACGAAAGCAGAGCCTCGGAGAGAGAGCGGAAGGAGTGGGGACAGGGCCTGGCTACTGCTCCTATACAGACACTGGTTTGGGGACGTGCCCATGTGTGATGGACGAATAGGAGAAGAAGGAGTTCTTTGCCCTTCTGTAACCCTTTACCCTGAAGCAGCCTAGAGTCTAGGGGTGGAGGGGCCTCTGGTTCCCGGACAACTTCAACGGAGAATATGACTGACTGTGTGGCTGATTCCAGCAGGGCCTCCCATGGGACTGCAGGGAAAGGAAATAAAAATCACTTGGGAACCAGTTAAGCCAAGTCGTGGGCAGGAGGCGGCACCATGGTGGCTCCCAAGCCATGCCAGGGGGCGAGGCTTTCCCACGGGGTGTGACTGGTCAACTGGACCTCACAGAGCTACTCTCCTCCTCAAGTACATGCCTGCTTGCCCTGGTAGATTTCCTATCAATTTCCTTTTCTGAGTGGCAGGAACAAAGGCTTTGGCCAAAACATTGGCCTTTCTCTTCGAGACTCCCAGTTCCCTCAGGCCAGATGTTTCACCCCTTCACCAAAGTGTAGTCAAAGTCCTCAGTGATGGATTCTGTACCTAGGATCTGACCTGTGCCTAGAAAGGCCCTGTTAAAGCATATCAGTGACTGAGAACACAAAGGCATGATGAAATCTGGGTCCTCCAATTCTTAGCACTTTATGGCTGTTCCATTGATTCATTCAGTGAAACTAGTTTATGAAAACTAATATTTGTGATGTCGAATATCAAAAAGGACCACCATTCCTTCTCTCCACCCCAAGCTAAAAATTACAGTCAAGGGAAAGGGGACAAAAAAGAACCAAGCAGTTTCAGACTTCAGTTTCTCTTCCTACCAAGGTCAACTACCCTTGACCCTCAGTCATCAGTCATCTTAGACAAAGCACTTGTCACTAAGACTGAATTGGAGGAATTTCCCTCTAATAAGGGAAATCACTCTCAGTCCACTGAGGGTTCGTGCTCCTTTCTTAGAAGTAGTTGGTACCGTGGATGGAGTGATGTATTTGGAGCCAGGAAGCTGTTGTTGTGCTGGTGGTAGTGGTGGTTGTCAGGAAGAGCTGAGTTCAAATCCTTCCTCAAATATTTACTTAACTGTATGACCTCAGGCAAGTCGCTTAACCTCTCCTATCCTCAGTTTCCTCTTCTATAAAATAGAGATAATAATAGCATCTACCCATTGGGCTGCTGTGAGAATCAAATTAGAAAACATATGAAGTACTTTGCAGTTCTTAAAGTGACATATAGGTGGTATTTATTATCTTTATTCTACTTACAATCTCAGGTTTATTTGAGAGGAATTTATGATATAGATAGGGACTCCCCTGACTAAATACTCAGTTTTTTTCCCCTTTCATTTTTAGAGATGGAGTTCAAACTCAATGCTGGCCTATGATTCTTTTTTTTTTAAAAGCAATAACTTGCTCCAGGTTACACGGCCAGTTATTTCTGGGTGTGGTGCTAAGTATCTGAGCCCAGATTTGATCCCCAGGTTATCCCCACACTGGAGCCGGTGCTCTTACTGGCTGAGCCACCTGGCCGCCCCTCTGGCCTATGATTCTTAAGATCCTTTCTCCAAAAAGCTGAGCACTATATAAACTATATTCCTGCTAGAACACCAAGGGGGATGATATTGCTATTTATTTCCATTTTGAAGAGAAAAACCAAAGCTCACTGGAATGATCGACTCAACATCTTTCTCCATAATGAATGGAACTGGGAAAGTCTTTTTAAATCTGTCCAATTTTCTCTACTACCAACACTCTGCAACAAAAATCTGCTGTCAGACACTGCCTTTCTTTTTTCTCTTTCTGGCCAGGAACAAGTTAATCAAATTACCATCTGAAGTTAGACAGTGACTAAGTAACTGTTGTTAACATGTTCTGTGGCCACAGGCATCAAATGTAAAGGAAACATTTTCCAGGACATCAGAGAGGCCAGATGGAAGAGGGAAAAGGACTCTCCTAGCAACAGATTTTGTCCTGAGGTTATTTACTGAGTTTCTCACCCATAGGCCTGGCTGTGCTGAGCTGTGAGGAAGACAGCAACTTACTTCCAATAGACAGGCCTTCCTACTTTGGGCCATGTTGTCTTAAAAAACCTGAATCAAATCTTGAAAGGAAAGAAAATGGAGGACTGTACCACCAGCGCCTCTGAAATTTTCTTAAGTTCTAAAAGGGTCTTAACTTGGGATCCTATTTTCTAAAATATTTTTATAATTATATTTCAATATAATTGATTTTCTTTGTAATCCTAGTTTTATTTTATACATTTTAAAATGTTATTCTGAAAAGAGGTCAATAGAATGAACCAAACAGCCAAGGGGTCCATGACAAAAGAAAGTACAGGACCTGGTGGAGAGGCTTAAAGTGTGGCCCAGCAATGGAGTATACTTGTCTGAGGGTCAGCTTAGCTAAATCTGGAAAGGTCCATTGCCAAGTTAGCTACAAGGTAATGAATTTTGGGACCACAATAACTCTCAAAAATCCTCTAATGAATAAAAATCAAGCTTGGCCCCAATGAAGAGATACCTTCATTGCCATATTTCTCAGTTCCTTTGCAGAGGTTGAGGGCTTGGGGAGAAGGGCAAGAATGGATAGAGTGTTCACAATATGGAACACCCCATAAGATATCAGTATTTATTCTGATGTGTTGATTGGTTTTGCTAATTGTTTAAGTCTTTTTTTTAAACTTTGTTGTAAGGAATGGTTTATAACAAAGGGAAGTGGGAGAGATGTACAGGGAAAATTCAGACAACATGAAAACAAAAGAAATCAATAATATCTGTTATTTAGATTTATTATTGGCTAAGGGGCTTAGTCTGCCCTGTGGGGTTTCTATAAATAGTCAATCAGTTCAAAATTTAGGGGATTAGAGCACCCAAAGAATTCAGAATTTTAAGTAGTGTCCCCAGGATTTACATAATCTATATGGCATTATATTCTTCCCCCAGATTTTGAGTTACAAATTTTCTCCCCATTTTTCCCCTACCCACCACCCCAGAATAGCAGTCCCACAGGATATCCCCTCCTCCAATCTGCTCTCTCCCATATCTTCTTCCTTACCCATTCAGACTTTTCCAGTAGGGCATAGTGGATCTCTATGCCCCAGTGCCTGTATATCTTCTTTCCAATTACATGTAAGATAGTATTAATAATAGTATATATGTATATATAATTTTAAACATTTGATTTTAAAACTTTGAATTAAAGATTCATTCCCTTCCTCCCTTGTCACCCACCTTTTTTTTTTTTAAAGCAATCAGGGTTAAGTAACTTGCTCAAGGTTACATGGCCAGGTGTTTCTGGGTGGGTGCTAAGTGTCTGAGCCCAGATTGATCTCCAGATCATGGGGACACTGGAGCCGGTGTTCTTACTCACTGTGCTACCTGGCCACACCTTGTCACCCCCCTTTACTGGGAAGATAAGCAGTTCAGTAAAGATTGTACACGTGTAGCTAATGCAAAACATTAACATAGTAGATATATTGTAAAAGACTGACTATATTTCCCTTCCTCCTATTCCACCATCCATTTGTTCTATTCTCTACTTTGATCCCGTCCCTTTTCAAAAGTGGGTGCTTCCAACTTCCCTCCCTCCCAGCCTGCCCTCCCTTCCATCATCACCCCTCTCATCCCCTTACCCTATTTAGTGTGTATTTCATTCCCTCCACGAGCCAAATTCAGTGAGAATAAGGTTGACCCATTCCCTTTTGCCTTCCTATTCTTCCCCTCCATTGTAACCCTTTTCCCTTGCCTCTTCTTTATGAGATAGTTTACTCCATTCTGTCTCTCTCCATCTCCTCTCATTATATTCGTCTCTCATCTCTTAATTTCACCTTTTAAGTATCACCCCTTCATATTAAATTGGTCCTGTGCCCTCTATGTATACCTGTAAGCATATATACACACACTTACACATGTATTCATATGCCCATATACCCTCCAATATAGACATATATATATATATATATATATATATTCCCCTCAACTATTTTCATACTGAGAAAAGTTTCATGAATTACAATTATTGTTTTTCTATGTAGGAATGTTAATAGTTCAACTTTGATCAAGAAAAACCTATATAATAAATACTACACATGGTTTTCAAAACTGCCCAGCTTTTTCTTTGCTTCCTTGTTGGTTTTCTTTTGTTCTCTGCTGTGTACTTTTTACTTTACGTTTTTTTTCCTATCCCTCCCCCCTTCCTCCCAAAGAAGGGTAAAATTAAGTGTGAAGATATAAATATGATATAGATATAGAAATAGATATGCACACATATGTATAGATATACACACATATATACCTAGATATATATAAACATACACATATGCACTTTTACACATATACGTAAAACTGTACTATGCTTATATCTACTTGTCATGCTTCTCTGAAGGTAGACAGCATCTCCCTTCCAAGTCTTTCCATGTTTTTCTAAATCAACTAGCTCATCATTTCCTACACCACAGCAATACCCCAACCCAATCACATCCTATTTGAGAGATTGTCTATGAAAGTTTTCCCCCAATTTTCTGCATTCCTTCTATTCTTGGCTATATAGGTTTTATTTATACAATAAAATTTTAATTTAAAATAATCAAAATTATCCATTTTACACTTCAACAATTTTCTCACCTTACAATATAGTTTAAGGTCTCATACTGCTGAATCTACTTCCTTTACATCTTTTCCCCTGGTTTCTTTGAAGTTGCTGACCATTTGTCCTTCCAAATGAACTTTGTTATTACTTTTTCTAATTCAGTAAGATAATTTTTTTAGTAATTTAATTGGGATGACATTGAATAAATAGATTAGTTAGATAAAATTATAATTTTAAAAATTACATTGGCTTTACCTACCCATGAATAATAAATATTATTTCAATTATTTAGATCTGAGTTTATTTGTTAAAAAAATGATTTGTGGAAGATGGCGGAGTAGAAACAGGACTTCTGTGCAGCTCCAGCTCCTACCACCTCCAATTCATGTAAAAGGAGACTCTGAACAAACTTTGGAGCTACAGAACCCACAAAATGACACAGAAAAGTTAACCTCCTGCTGATGACAGCCGGCAGGACAGCAGGAATCGGCCAGCACATCACGCTGGGAGGCAACCCTAGCCCCGCGGGAGCCAGAGGTTTAAGTCCCAGGGTGGGCCTGACCAACCACCAGCTGGAGGGACTCCAGATCACCAGCAGCTGTGGCAATCCAGAATTATCAACACATAGATGCTAAGGACAAAATGAGAGGTCAGTGCAGTATGGACTTTGGGACCCAGTAGTTGGGAGTGCTTCATCTTCCCAGTGGCCCCCACATAGCAGCTTCAGCTCCTGGCCTGCAGAGTCTAGGGGGATCAAGCAATCAGTCTGAGGGGTAATCGCTCTTGCTTTAACCAGCTTGGATCTGGATTGCGGTCTAGGGTGGAGATCCTGGGGTGTGCAACCAGCTTGCCAGAGCATGTGGAGGCCTCAGAGAGGGCATCCAACAAATACCTTCAGCAAATGAGAAAACCCCAGCATTTCTGAAGCTCCTGTGTCTGGTAGCAGAGTCCTACTGTGGCAAAAAGCCCAAAAGTCAAGTAATTGAGTGGCAACATCACCAGGCAAAGGAAGCAAACCAAGCAGAGCAATCCAACATTAGACTCCTATTTTGGGGACAAAAAGAATTGAGGCATGGAACAGGAGGAAGACAGTGAAGTCAGAACTCCTGCACCAAAAGCTTCAAAGAAAAATACGAGCTGGTTACAGGCCATAGAGGACCTTAAGAAGCATATAAGGGAAGTGGAGGAAAAATTGGGAAGAGAAATGAGAATGCTGCAAGAAAATTATGAAATGAGAGTCAACAGCCTGACTGAGGAAAATAATACCTTAAAAAAATAGACTAACTCAAATGGCAAAAGAGGCTCAAAGAATGCCTTAAAAAGCCAAATTTGCCACATGGAAAAAGAATCTCAAAAGCTCACTGAGGAGAATCATTCCTTCGGAATTAGATTAGAGCAAATGGAAGCTAATGACTTTATGAGAAATCAAGATGCTGTTAAACAGATCCAAACAAATGAAAGAATAGAAGGCAATGTGAAATATCTCATGGGAAAAAGCACTGACCTGGAAAATAGATCCAGGAGAGATCATTTAAAAATTATTTGACTACCTGAAAACCACGATCAAAGAAAGAACCTAGAAATCATCCTCCAAGAAATTCTCAAGGAAAACTGCCCTGATGTTTTAGAACCAGAGGTCAAAACAGAGGTTGAAAGAATTCACTGATCACCTCCTGAAAAAGATCCCAAAAAGAAAACTCCTAGGAATATTATAGTCAGGTTCTGGAATTCCCAGATCAAGGAGAGAATATTACAAGCAGCCAGGAAGAAACAATTTGAATATTATGGAAACACAATCAGGATAACACAGGATCTGGCAGCTTCTACAATGAGGGAATGAAGGGCTTGGAATATGATATTCCAAGGTCATAGGAAGTCAAAGGAGCTGGGATTAAAACCAAGAATCACCTACCCAGCAAAATTGAGTATCATGTTTCAGGGGAAAATATGGTCATTCAGTGGGATAAAGGACTTTCAAGCATTCTTGATGAAAAAACCAGAGTTGAAAAGAAAATTTGACATTCAGATACAAGAAGCAAGAAAAGCATGAGAAGGTCAACAGGGAAAAGAAATCATAAGGAACTTATCAAAGTTGAACTGTTAACATTCCTATGTGGAAAAACGATAATTGTAACTGATGAAACTTTTGTCAGTATGAAAATAGTTGAAGGGAATAGAAATATATATATGTTTATATATGAAGATATATGGGCATATGAATGCATATGTAAATGTGTGTATATATGTATACAAGTATACATAGATAGAGGGCACAGGACCAATTTAACAGGAAGGGATGATACTTAAAAGGTCAAATTAAGAGGGGAGAGAAGAATATAATGAGAGGAGATGGGGAGAGATAGAATGGGGTAAACTATCTCATAAAGAAGAGGCAAGGGAAAATGGTTACAATGGAAGGGAAGAATAAGAAGGCAAAAGGGAATGGGTCAACCTTATTCTCATTGAATTTGGCTTGGGGAGGGAATGAAATACACACTAAATAGGGTATCTCATCCTACAGGAGAGTAGGTGGGAAAGGGATGAGAGGGGGGATGATGGAAGGGAGGGCAGGCTGGGGGGGAGGGAAGTTGGAAGCACCCACTTTTGAAAAGGGACAGGATCAAAATAGAGAATAGAACAAGTGGGAGGTGGGATAGGAAGGACGGAAATATAGTCAGTCTTTTACAATATATCTACTATGGTAATGTTTTGCATTAGCTACACATGTACAACTTATACTGAATTGCTTGTCTTCCTGGTAAGGGTGGGTGATGGGGAAGGAAGGGAACGAATCTGGAATTCAAAGTTTTAAAATCAAATGTTAAAATATATATATATATATATATACATATATACTATTATTAATACTATTTTACATGTAATTGGGAAATAAGATATACAGGCACTGGGGCATAGGGATCCACCATGCCCTACTGGAAAGTCAAAGGGAGAATATATGGGAGAAAGAAGATTGGAGGAGGGGATGTCTATCCTGTAGGACTGCTATTTTGGGGCAGTGGGTGGGGGAAAAACGGGGAAAAAATTTGCAACTCAAAATCTGGCGGAATTGAATGATGTAAATCATAAGTTAATAAAGCATTTGAAAAAAAATGTTTGTGTTTCCTGTGTCTGTTCTGACAGGTATACATTCAGGTATTTTATACTGTCTAGTTATTTTAAATAGTAGAAAACAATATTGAATAATATTGTTAACACATAATATAGTTTCTCTATTTTTCACTTTTGATTAAATCTATTTTAACTTTAACTGCGTCTGAGATCATGATTACTACCCCTGCTTTTTTTAACATCATAAATTCTCAACCTGCCCTTTATGTTATCTTTGTGTGTATCTTTCATTTTTATAATGATTCTTGAAAACAACATATTGTTGAGTTCAAAGTTTTAAGCTGCCATTTCCATTTTATAGGTAAATTCATCCCATTCACATTCTAAGCTACAATTATTTCTTGTGTATTTTCCTCCTTCCTAATTTTTCCTCACTGTCCTTCTCATCTTATTTACCCTATCCCTCTTCACTCCTTTGCTTTACTTCTACCTACTACCTTGCCCTCCTATTCCATAATCTAACCACCCCTGCAAGAGTCTCTCCCTTATTCTCCCCACCCCACCCTATCTCTTTGCCTTCTTAATTTCTTTCTGAATTTAGAAGACTTTTATACCTTTCTTGATATTTATATACTTCCCTTTTTAACCCATTTCTGATGAGAGTAAGGTTCCAGCACTACCTGCCCTCCCCCCACTAGCTTCTTCTGTATCAATTTCTCTTTTTATGCCTGATTTGTTTGAGATAATTACTCCTTTTTATCTGTTCCTACACAGTTTTATTTTTTAGAATCACCCATCACACTCAGCTCAGCCAAAGTCTTTCTTTCAAACTACTAAAATTATGATGACAGTCAAAAATATTTATAGTACTGTTTTAGTGGTGGAAAAGAATTGGAAACTGAAAGGATGTCCATCAATTGGGGAATGGCTGCACAAGTTGTTGTATATGATTGTTATGGAATATGATTGTGCTATAAGAGAGGACAAGTAAGATGCTCTCAGAAAAACCTGGAAAGACTTACATGAAGTGATGTAAAGTGAAATGAACAGAACCAGGAAAATATTGAAAATAGTAAAAGCAATATTGTATGATGATCTACTGTGACAAACTTAGCTATTCCCAGCAATATAATGATGCAAGACAATTCTGAAGGACTTATGGTGAAAGGTATTATCCGTCTCCTGAGAAAGAACTGGTAGAGCCTGAATGTAGAGGATAGATATTTTTTCTTTACTTCTTTATTTTTTTTGTCTGTGTTTTCTTTCACAGTATGACTTACATGGAATGTGTTTTGCATGATATACATATATAATCTAGGTCAAATTGCTTGCCTTCTCAATGGTGGAAGAGAGAAGGGTTGAAGAAAATTTGGAACTAGAAATTTGGAAAAAAAAATTAAAATTGTTTTTGTATGTAATTGGGGGAAAATAAAATATTAATTTATTTTTAAAAGAAAGACTAATGTGAATTCACAAAGAATTCAACAACCAACTTAGATTTTTAAAAGATAGATACAAAAAATAGAAACAAGGGCAAGTAGCAGAGGATTAATGCAAAAGCATGGCACCATCTAGTAAGAAGAGAATCAGGAGTGTTAAAACTCAGAATAAGCTGAGATGGATGAGGAAAGCTAAAGATAACGAAGAGGTGGATTTTTAAAAACCCTATAATCGGGTAAAAAAGAGAGGTAGAAAAGGGATAGGACCACTGCTTGGGGTGAATAGGATGATGATATTTGAATGAGAGAAGAAAGAGATGCCCAATTTTTAGTTTGCTTCTATGTACTCTGCCAAGGAAGACAACTCGTGACTAAAAAAAATGAATTAGGGATGGCTAGGTGGCACAGTGAATAGAGCACCGGCCCTGGAGTCAGGAGGACCTGAGTTCAAATTTAGCCTCAGACACTTAACACAGAACTAGCCATGTGACCTTGGGCAAGTCACTTAACCCCAATTGCCCTACCTTACCCCCTCCAAAAAGCAAAAAAAAAAAATGATATATAGATAAATAAGGAAAAAATAAAAGACCTCTTATTGGCATCTCCATTAAATGAGCAGATGCTACAAAGCTATAAGCGATAGCTAACATATTGGATGATAGAGTGTGCTAAAACAATAGGTACAAATTTAGATTTTATCTTCCTAAAAATGAGAATGGTCTACCTGGGGTGCGGGCGGGATTTCCCTCCAGGCACTACCCTGGTTAGAGCTCATCAAAATTTAAAGACACTGATAAGCTAGAACACTGTGTAATAATCATCTGGCCCTGGAAAAGAAATGAGAAAATGTATCTCCCTCCTCAATTTGAAGATGGCGGGGAGGAACTATGGGTGTGGAGCATTGCATATACTACAAAATTAGGTTGCATATAATGGTTAGTTTTGTTAAACATCTTTTTCTTTTTTTCTTCTTTGTTATAGGTGTAGTATAGAAGCAGCAGATGGGTTAATCCTGCTCCCTTTCCTTAGCTATAATCACAAAAAGTATGGAGCATATAACAGAGGTAATGAGGTATGCTCAGAATATACTAAAAAGGCAAAGATACAGGTCTATGATGTTCTGTCATCCTTTTATAAAGTGTGAAAAAGTTATCTGACTAAATTGGAAGGGAAGCCTGGACACTGACTGGGGAAAAGATCAGCTATACTTCAGATGCTACTTAAGACATATGCCTTGGCACAGGAGTGAGGAGGACCTGAGTTCAAATTCAACCTCAGACACTTGACACGCTTACTAGCTGTGTGACCTTAGGCAAGTCACTTAACCCCAAATTGCCTTGCCTTCCCCCTCTAAAATATAAAGAAATAAACCCGGAATTTTCTTTTAAGATGGTTACATGAAAGATCAAAGAGGAGCAAAGCCTTCTCACATAGGGTTTAGACCTGTGATTTATTGGGATAGGTAACTCTTGTGTAAGGAAAGACCCTCTACCAATGCATGTCAATACCTTTCTCTGCAACTTTTGGACTTAAAAAAACTGCCTAGAACACTGAGAAGTTAAAGCTACTTACTCAGAGGCATTTGATCAGTATGTTTCAGAGGCTGGACTCAAACCCAGGTCTTTCTGACTTTTAGGCTGACTTTCAATCCACTAAATCACAATGCCTTTCCTGCTACATACACTCCAGCAAAAATCTAAAAAGGGCACCAGATTGAACAAAAATCCAAAAAGAAACAAAAACAGGCTGCTTCATTCAGCCCAGGACTGCATAAGACAACATGTATTCTATGGGCACTGAACAAGGTGTCCTAGGGGAAGAAGCTCAAACATAATTTCAAACTCAGGTAAATAGACCTATCTCTTTTTGTACATCCACAGAGTCATCAGTAGTTCCAGCCCTGTCACCAGCACTCACCTCAAACCCTTTAGCAAAGAGTTACACATGGCCAGAAAGAGTATATACACACACTCCTCCCCCCACTTCCCCAAAGCTGTCACATGGTTGCTTAGAATCAGAAATAGCAACTTTTGAGCATAGTCACTAGGGAAAATGGAAGATCCCACCCCACTTACACACACACACACACACACACACACACACACACACACACACACACA
>NW_027185809.1:31839261-31853706 GCF_028583685.1 Petaurus breviceps papuanus
CACACACACACACACACACACACACACACACACACACACACACACACTTATTGAACTCAAAATAGTTTTGTTTTGTTTTGAATGAGGGAGTGGGTGCTAGGAGGGACTCATTAACTTTTAGTTAGTCTTCTTGACTTTTCTCCAGAATTTGACATTGTTGATCATCCTCTCCCCATCAGTGCTCCATCCTCTATCCTCTCTGGGTTTTTGTGACATTACTCTCTTCTGATTCTCCTTCTACCAATATGAGTACTTGTTAATGTCGTTTGCTAGATCTTCATCCAAATAACACCCACTAACTGTGGATGTACCCCCAAGACTCTCTTGGGCCCTTTTCTCATTTCTATATTCTCTCACCAGGCACACTCGTCAGCTCCCTTGGGCTCATTTAGAATATCTGTGTACAGATGTTTCCCAGATCTATACATCTAGCCCTGATCTCACTGTTGAGGTCCAGTTCATGTTATTAACTACCTCTGTCTCAACCTTTTTTCTCTTACTCTCTTAACTCTCCGCAAAAGTCTCACCATTCAGCTGAAACGGTACTCTCCAAAGGTTCTGAAACTGTTTTCTCTTTTTTAATTAATAAAGGCTAAATCTAATGGCATTTCCCTAATTCTCATGCTTCTGGTCTCTGCAAGCTTTGATGTTGTTGCTACTGCCTTCTTCATACGCTCTTTTTTTTTTCTTGAGACACTGCTCTGTTCTGGTTCTCCTCCTATTTGTCTGACCTTTACTTTTCAGTCTCTTTTGATGGACCTCCATCCAGCTCACAGCCCCTAACTGTGGGAGGCCCTCAGGGCTCTGTCTTGGGTTTTCTTTCCTTCTCTATACTATTTCACTTATTAATCTCATCAACTCCCATAGATTCAGTTATCACTTCTATTCAGATGTTTCTAAGCCCTAACCTGTCTCCTGACTTTCAGTCTTGTATCTCCCACTGCCTATTGGACATCTTTTTTTTTTTACTTTTTGGAAGGGGGAAGTCAGGGCAATTGGGGTTAAGTGACTTGCCCAAGGTTACACAGTTAGTAAGTGTTAAGCGTCTGAGGTCAAATTTGAACACAGGTCCTTCTGACTCCAGGGTCGGTGCTCTGTTCACTGCGCCCCCTAGCCACCCCAAGTCTATTGGACATCTTGAAGTAAATGTCCCATACACATCTTAAACTCAACATGTCCAAAACTGAATTTATTCTCTTTCCTCAGAAAACATCTTCTCTTCCTAACTTCCCCATTACTGTTAAGGGTACCACCACTGTCCCAGTCGCACATGGGAAACTGAAATGTCATTCCACTTTTCACATTCTCTCACTCTCCATATCCAATCAGTTACCAAGTCCCTTGAGTCTATCTCCATAAAATCTTTCAAAGAATCCCCCTTCTCTCCTCTGCCACTGCCACCACCCTGCTTCAGGTCCTGATCACCTCACATCGAGATTACGGCAATAACCTTCTGGTTGTTCTGCCTTGTCTTTTCCCTCCTCCACTCAGCTATCAAACTGTTATTCCTAAAGCACAGATCCCCTCCTGCCCCCCCCCCACACTTTTTAAACCCTACTGGTTCCTTATTACCCAAAAAATCGAAGATAAAATCTTCTGCTTGACTTCTAAAGCCCCTCACAACTTGTCCCCTTCCTGCCCTCCCATTCGTTTTACATCTTCCTCTCTTCCACGTACTCTGTAATTCAGTGACATCAATCCATTTCCTATTCCTTACACAAGACATTCCATCTTACAACTGGGCATTTTTGCTGGCTGACCCTAGTAAATTGTCTTCCTTCTCATCTCCTCTAGGTTTCCCTGGCTTCTTTCAAGCCATCCTCTTCCCTCTATTCACATAGTGACTACCTTAGTTCAGTCCCTCATTGTCTTCCTCTTGGATTATTGCCATAGACCACTAATTGTTTTCCCTGTCTCTCCCCACTCCAATCCATTTCCCACATTTGCCAAAGTGATTTTCCTAAAGTTCAAGTCTAATCATACCACTCTCCTACTTAGCCTCTGGTGGCTCTCTTACCTCTAGAGTAAATGTCTCTGGCCTTTCAGCTCTTCACAACCTGATCTTTTCCTCCCTTTCCAGTCTTCTTACATGTTACTCTTCTCCATTGATTCCATTGTCTAACCAAACTGGCCTACGTGCTATTACTCACACATGACATTCCATTTCCTGTCTCTGTACTATTGTACTGGCTCTCCTCCATGCCTAGGAATGCTCTGTCTCCTCAGCTCCCCCTCTTGCAATCTCAGGCTTCCTTTGAGAATTGGCTCAAATGCTAAATTCTTCAGGTCTTTCTTGGTTCCCCTCCAGCTGCATGTGCCCTGTCCTCTGAAGTTATGTTGTATATACTCTGGAGTTTGTAAATGTGAGAAGGGTCCATTGACCATGCTCACAGTTACCCTTCCTGGTTTTGAATAAAGCACCTGTCCCATTCTTGATACATATTGTACTTGAGTAGAAAACTCCCCCTTGGGGGGAAATTATAGCTGTAAGTCATGACCCCAGGAGTGGTTTAACAAGTTGAAGAGGATGAAAACAAGGAATCCAACTCTCCTCATGGGAGAGTAGGACTCTGGTCTTGCCCTATTAGGACTGCATACCTGGGTATAGGAGCATTATCTCAGCTCCTATGGACCCAGCAAGTTCCTCAAAGTTAGATAAATGATAGATACATACATACATACATACATATTTGCAAGCATAGGTACACATATATATAGCATAGATAGATAGCATTTGTTAAGCATTAAATATGTACCGAACATAATGCTAAGCAATGGGAATACAAAGGAAAACACAGAAACAGTCTTTGACTTTGGAGTTTACATTCTAATTGGGGAGAATACATAAATAGATATATACATGTATATACACATCTGTTTATTATATATAACGAATGTAGATGCCTATTTATATCATTTCTATATACTTATGATACATTATTACATATCTACTTTATATAAATACATATGTGTGTATCCCCTCCAATTAGAATATAATCTCCTTGAGGGCAAGGATTGTTTTTCACTTTTTTTACCCCACTGCTTTAGCACTATGCCTGGCATATATTAAATGCTTAACAAATGCTTGTTAATTAATTGATTGATTGGGTCATCATTGACTCCTCTCTCCCTCACTCCTCCTCTCCCATCCCCAGACAATAGACTCTCAATAAATATTTGTTGACAATTGCTGCAAAAGCAGAGGATATTGTTAAAAGAATTAATGAAAAGGATGTATCAGTTCACGTTGGAATGTGGGTATAGTAGAGAATAGATTTTAAAGCTGGGAAAGACCTTAGAGATAATTTCATTTAATTATTTGGGTTGGGGGGGGCTAGATTTTCTTTATTTCTATTTCTTTAAGGTTTATTTTTCCCTTTTGCATGTATAGCCTGTCATTTCCAAATATACTGCCTCCTCCATTCCATTTCCAGTAAATTTTCCTTTGTAACAAAGGGGAAAAGAAGACTGAATTAAAATTAGTGCTACAGCATTCCATACAAGAACTCTACCTCTCCAGTGAAAAATCTACTAGGCTGTAAGCTCTAGTACTTAGCTCAGGGCTTGGCACATTTTGTTGCTGTTGTTGTTGCTGATACTCATTCATTTTTCAGTTGTGTCCAACTATTCCTAACCCCATTTGGGGTTTTCTTGGCAAAGATATTAGAGTGCTTTGCCATTTCCTTCTCCAGCTCATTTTACAGATGAGGAAACTGAGGCAAACACAGCTAAGTGACTTGCCAGGGGTCACACAGCTGGTAAGTGTTGAGCTGGATTTGAACTCAGGTCTTTTTGACTCCAGGCCTGACCCTCTATCCACTGCACCACCTAGCAGCCCTAGTTTGGCACATAGTAGGTACTTAATAAGTGTTTATTAATTGGTTTATTGATTGATTGAGAGAGGGGCTTTTCTTCATCTATTCTCCAGGAACAAGATTGGTTATTATGATTACCTAGCATTCAGCTTCATGATGTTCTTTTAATTTACATTGTTGTAATCACTGTGGTTCTCTTGGTTCTGTTTACTTTGCTCTGCATCATTTTACTCGGTTCTTTCCATGTTTCTCTGAGTTATATGAAATTGTTATTTCTTTTGGTGCAATAATATTCCATTACATCCATACATTATAATTTGTTGAGCCATTCCCCCAAATCAGTGAACACTAATTTTTTTCAGTCGCTTATTTTTACCAAAAGTGCTGCTGTTAATATTATGGTATTGTAATAAAATTCTGGCACATGCCCAGATGACCTAACATGGTCATCCATGGGAAAGAAGACAGGCAGGGGGTGTGCTGAAGCCAGCTCAAACTAGGAACCTATTGTTAAATTTTCAGTGTGAGCATTTATACCTTGCAAATTGGTTGCATATCAAGGCTTGATTTATTGTTTTGTTGATTGTTCAGACTTAGAAAGTGATGGAGAAAATGTTAATAATGCAGATCAAACTTGAAAGCATGTTGTACGGACACTGACTCTCCTGCCTCCAAGCTGGTTGTTAAACATTTACCTGCACACCCCTGGTTGAGCCTTCTCCTCACCCCTGCACACACTTTTCAGCCATGTGGTTCCAAGAAACAAGCTTGGGGTTTTGTTTGATCTTTTCCATTGTAATTTCAGGAAGTAAGATCCCCAACCCAGGAGCCTGAACTGTGATCAGATGTTATAGCCAGCCCAGTTTGGATACCCCAAGAAGCCAGGGTCCCTGAAAACTAACCTGGGTAGGGGGTGACTTTTAACATAAATTCATTAAGACTAATGCTTTGTAGAAACTGAATTAAACTGTGAGCCTGATCCCCCTCTGTTCCCCTGAAGCTGAGGAGGTGTAGGGGGTTATGGGGATTATCTTCTTGGGTGTTAGGGAAAGTGTTTGTATGTTTGTTCCTGCTATGTCTTTGAAATTAATATTCCTTTGTAAAAGACAATCTGTTTTATTTCAGTTAAAGAAATGGGGTTCTACTGAGTCCCTAAAATTCAAAGAACATGCTCTAGCCCATTTTAATAGTAATGGAATTTAAAGATCCTCTGTATCGGCTTGGTTGAGTGTTAAAACCCAGAGCTTGTTAATCCCACTTGTGGGATGGACTTGTTGACATGAAAAGAGAGGGCTGAACTGGGAGGAGCTGGTGACGTGGATCACAAGCAGAGAGAGAGTGGTAGAAGAATTTTTTGGAAGCAGCATCGTGGAGGCAGAGAGACAGAGAGGATTGCTGAGGGCCAGTTTGAGCTGCCCAGGACTTTTGAGAGCTGCCACCCAGAGCTGCCAAGGACTGAGGAGGCACGGCTGTGATGCCAGTACTTTGTCTGTCTGTTTTGATGTTGTTTTGCCAGATTCGTCAGTTGGCAAAGGACAGTGCTGTTGGTGCAGAGGTTCTGGAACCTTGCTATTGGTTCAGAGCTCCTGGAACCTTGCTGTTGGTTCGACTGTTGTGCAGGTGAATTGAGTCCACTGGTGAAGGACGGTGCTGTTGTTGCAAAGGTCCTGGAACCTTGCTGTTGGTTCAGAAGCTCTGAAGAAGGATTTTTTGTTGTATGTTTACAGAAATCCTAGAAGAGGGTCTTGCTGATATTTTCAGGGGTCCTAGGACTGTTCTGAAGACTGAGAATGAATTAATGAGGACACTGGCAATGTTTCTTGTGGCCTTGTTAAGCTTTGTCTCTCCAGGAACAGAGATTGCTGAGAACTTGCCTCAGGTCAAGATGAAGAAAAGACCTCTCTTTGGGTATTAAATTAAATCTTAAGCTTGTTGTAACTCTGGGGTAGATGGCCTATTCAGTTGTGATCCAGGGGTAGGGAACTTTTGACTTTTTTTTTTGTGCTCTGTGACTGACCAAATGAATGTACTTTGTTTATGATTGGAAACTAACCTCCATTTGAGAAGAGGGGCTTTGTGATTGACTAAATGAATGTACTTTCCAGGGGTGGAGTAGTACTTGGTTGAATTACACTTGGTGAATGTTGTATTTTGAATTATGCTCTATTTTGATTTTCTCTGTTCTCAATTTGTCACTGAATAAAATGGAGAGCAGCTATGCTGGTATTTTGAACCTTGGGAAGTTGCCTTTGCTTGATATTACACCCATAGGTTCCCAAAGTGGGTGATATCACCGTTTGGAAGCCACTGGAACAATCCAGGGGGGTGGTAGTGGCCTTGGTTGCAGCTAGAGGGTGTTGAATATAAATCAGGGGGCAGAGGAAATATAAGGAAAGAAAAGAAGATAAGAAAAGTTTGAAAAACCCTTTGTACATGTTTATCAGTTGTACAACAGAATTAAAGTAATAGTAATTACATTATTTTCTAAATAAACACACAAAAGGCAAGTTATAACCAAAAAGTGGTCAAGTCTGCCAACTGGTCTTAATGTACATCGTCTGGAAGTCCAGCATGCATCTGAAGGAATATGTACGTGTAATGACTTGTTTATAATACGATACTATATGGTTACATGGTGCAATATTGCATCATCAAAATTTCAATGCAGGAAAATCCCCAACAAATTTACAATAAATTTAAGATGCATCATTTTAAAAAAATCAAATTTTTTGAAATGTCAGAAATTAAAAAAAAAAACTAAACTAAACATTAAAGGGTTAAAGAAAGTAGATTTCCAGGGGGGGTGCTGAGTGATATTTTTTCGTAAAGGGGGCAGTAAGCCAAATAAATTTGGGAACCTCTACTCTAGCCAATAGCAGAGAGGAGAGCCCCTCCCTCACCATTCTAACTTACTAGAGAACTTTGGTCTTTATACAGGGGGGCGGGAGCAAACCCACATTACATTATACATGAAATTTCTCCTTGTATCTTTGACCTGCTTAAAATATATATCCAACTATGAAATGTCTAGGTCAAAGGGTACAAATAATTTAGTGACCAACACCCTCATTTTACAGACAAGGAAACTGGAGCCCAAAGAGAAGCCATTACTATGCCAAGGTCACATAATAAATAGGAAAATCAGGCTTGGAAACAAAGTTTCTTGACTAGAAAGTGCTCTCTCTACTAAACAACACAGACATTCAGATAATAGAATGTTACACAGACGTTCAGATAATAGAACGTTAGACTTGAAAGAGGCCTTGGAGCTCATTTAGTTAAACTTCCTGTTTTTCACAGACGAGGAACCTGAGGTCAGAGAGTTAAAGGGACCTGCTCAAGGTCCCAAGGAAGTAGGTATATGTATGTAAGGAGTATTCTGTTATCCTTTTTAGAGTTTAACTTCTCAGGATCCATGGAAATGGCAATGTCTAGTTTCCAGGTGTTAGATATTAACTCCCAGAATAGCTCCAAGGATTCTAGATAGTAGTTCCTAGAATCATAGTGATAGGCACTGCTACTGAGACTGAACCATAAGATATAGGGATGACATAATTGATATTTATTATGCCTGTGCAGAATGACGATATTGTTAAAGTTAACCTGTGAGTTTAATGTTGGCAAGATGCCTTCTTTGTCTGCTGCCCTATAAAGCAAGTGGGCACTGGTCAGTGAATGGGGAACCAAACAGGGGAAATCATGGGGAACCAATTTGGGATCTGGGCAATACATAGAGGAATGCATGTACCTGCTTCAACTGGCCCCCAATGAGGCTTGAGGGGATTTAGGGAAGTGCACAAGCTGTGCCTGTCTCCATTGACTCCACTGAGAGTTAGGGGTGGTTACCCCTGCTTCTCACTCGTACCTGAAAGAAGGATGATTAGGGAATGCTGTAGGAGCTGGTGCTCCCATTATCAGCAACCCTTCTGAGAAGACTAGACTAGAATAAAGTAAGATTATTAACACCTCAGGAGCTGTCTTCCTGTCCTTCCTGTCTGACCAGATCAAGAGTGAACCTGTTAGAGGCTGGAGTCTCAGATCTCCAGTGCCTCCTGAGTGTTATCAGTGAAACAGTCTATGAACTGGGATTTAAACCAGGTCTTAAATTTCTAAATGTAGTGCTCTTTCCACTATGCTAAGTTATCTCTAGGGACATGAAAAAAAAGTACTTTGAAAAGTACAAAGTAGGGGTGGCCAGGTGGCTCAGCGAGTAAGAGCCCCGGCTCCAGTGTCGGGATGACTTGGGGATCAAATCCGGGCTCTGATAACTTAGCACCACACTCAGAAATAACTGGCCATGTAACCTTGAGCAAGTTACTTAACCCCGATTGCTTAGGGGCGGCCAGTGGCTCAGCGAGTAAGAGCCCCGGCTCCAGTGTTGGGACGACCTGGAGATCGAATCCCGGGCTCAGACACTCAGCACCACACCCAGAAATAACTGTCCGTGTAACCTGGAGCAAGTTACTTAACCCTGATTGATTAAATTAAAAAAAGAAAGAAAAGTACAAAGCACCAAATAAATGTGTTATCGTAATGCATAGCCTAGAAGCCCAAAGTTCTGTGTTTACACAGACTGAGTGTGATCTTAAAGGATAATGCCAAAAATATTACTCTTTTTGGATTGTTGTTCCTTCACCTAGACTTGAAGGGGTGGGGAACCTGTAGGCTCAAGGCCACATGTGGCCTTCTAGGTCCTTAGGTATGGCCTTTTGACTGAGTCCAAGTTTTACAGAACAAAACCTTTTATTTGTGATATGTTCTGTGAGGTTTGGATCCAGTCAAAGGGCCACACTTGAGGACCTAGAGGGCCACGTGTAGTCTTGAGGCTGTAGGATTCTTCCCCATCCCAGTAGAGTTTACTCTAGGAAAACCACCAAATATAATTCTTATCTAGCTCTTCCCAAATAGGGGTATATGGCTCCTCCCCTATCCCGTACAAAAGATCAAGCTCTCCCTCTGTATCCTGGGCCGTCTTCAGTTGTCTTGATCTATATCTGGTCACTGGACCCAGATGGCTCTGGAGGAGAATATGAGACTGATGACTTTGCACAGCCTTCCCTTATTCAAATGCAATTCAATTGCAAGTCCTATGACTTTCAATTGCTTCATCTTCCTAATGATATGGTCCTCTCTGATAATGAAGGACAAACCATACACACAATCCTGTACAAGCACTCAAGGTAACAGTATGCTTATCAGCTATAGAACAACTTTTACTCTGCCCCACAGAAAACACAAAAAAATGCAAAGACTTCATGGGAGCCCCCCCCAAAATACAGAAAATACACAAAGGCATCTCAATTGCCCATAATCATTTAATATTATTCTTTGGTGATATTTCACTTGCCCCAAGATCCTAAAGTCCTCTACTGTACAACGTTATCATTTGGAATTCTCTCAGAAGGGAAGATAAACAGTCAACTCTTTTTCTTATCAAACTCACTCTTTCCAAATAACATACTCTTACAGGGGAATGCAAAATTGGGGTCCTTTGTCCTTCCATATCATGGCTCTTGTCACAGCTTCTCTCAGCACCAGAAACCATATTCTTGACAAAGGAAGAACTTCTCCTTCAATAGATGGCACAATCCCTAAACTCTGGCAGTTGGGATTGCTCACAAAGCAGCTCCCACAGATAACATTACCCAAGGAATCTCCCTTCTCTGGCTAAAAGTCTAGATTTTAGCATTGTGCTGGAATGATGTCCTTTTTTTCTGGCTAGAATCCATAAGTAGATTTCACGATTCAAACTTGGGAATGTTAGAGAAGTAACTCTCAGGAATGCTTAACACTTAGAGAAATGGCTCCCCTTTCCATGGCTGCCATGTGGTTGAGAGGTTATGCCCCTGCTTCTCTATGACTGGAGCCAAGAACTGAGCATTGTTCAGGAATTTTCCTGTCATGCTCCATGGGTAAGTACATCTGGCTTTGTTGTGTATCTTCTCCAGGAAACTGTGATAGTTCAATTACTGCTCTCTCTTGAATAGAGAATCTGTAAGGCTTACTGAAAATTGTAGGATTTTGAGGTTCAGAAACCTTCCTTTTGGTCCATATCAACTTAAGCTTACAGTTCATCATATGCTTCTCCTCCAATGCAGATTTTAATGGCTCCTAGATTTATATGTATGTGTGTTTTGGGGGCAAGGTAGGGAGAAGAGACCTATCATAATTCTCTGAAGATCTAGGTCTTCTCTTAGCTCTGCTGCTCTCTTAGAAAAAGAAACAGAGACCCTTTCCCCCAAGATGGCCCTGAAGGCGAAGAAGGAAGCTGTTATCCCCCCAAGACAGAAGCCAAGTCCAGCACCTTGAAGGCCAAGAAGGAGGTGCTGAAGGGTGTCCATAGACACAAAAAGAAGAAGATGCGAACATCCCCCACTTTCTGGCGACCCAAGACACTGAAGCTCTGAAGGCAGCCCAAATACCCTTAGAAGAGTGCCCCTCGCAGAAACAAGCTCGATCACTATGCCATCATTAAGTTTCCCTTGACCATCGAGTCTGCTATGAAGAAGATTGAGGACAACAACACCCCAGTCTTCATTGTGGATGTCAAGGCCAACAAGCATCAGATCAAGCGGGCCGTAAAGAAGCTGTATGACATCGATGTGGCCAAGGTCAACACACTGATCCGGCCCGATGGAGAGAAGAGGCCTGTGTCCGTCTTGCTCCAGACTATGATGCTTTAGATGTTGCCAACAAAATTGGAATCATCTAACTTTCTGTGTCCCATTCCACCTACAATAAAAAGTTTTCCAGAAAAAAAAAAAAAAGAAAAAGAAACAGAAAGGAAAAGACCAATAAGGGCCTTTTAGTGTCCTTTTATGAGATAGCCCAAAGATGTACTCCTATCACGAGTTCATTCTGAAATAGAAGGAACCAATCAGATCAGACAGCATTGGTGAAACTCATTCTCTGGAAGGTACCAAAGACACGTAATCTCAAACAAAGCTCACCCTCCCTGCCCCCAGCTAACTGGAATCTAATGTATGGGAATATGGCCATGATTGTGAGGGGACTCAAAACCATGCCATTTTAGGATTAGTTGAAGGAGCTGGGGGAGCTTAGCCTGGAAAACAAAGCTTAAGAGATATATGGTAGCTGTCTTCAAGTATTTGAAGGAAGAGGGATCAAACTTGCGATTGGCACCAAAGGGTATGGGTAGGAGCAATGGGAGAATGTTTCAAAAAAGCAGATTGTTTTTGTTCTATACAAGAAAAAAAGAAAAAATCTCTCTAAAAATTAAAGCTTGGGGCAGTTAGGTGGTACAGTAAATAATTTGTACAAAATTATTTATAGCAAGCTCTTTTTGTGGTAGCCAAGAATTGCAAATTAAGGGGATGCCCATTAATTGGGGAATGGCTGAACAAATTGTGGTATATACCCATAATGGAATACTATTGTGCTATAAGAAATGGTGAACAGGAAGATTTTAGAAAAACACAGAAAGACTTACATGGACTGATGCTGAATGAAGGAACAGAAACAGAACGTTGTACATGGTAACAGCAATGTTGGGCAAAGATCAGCTTTGATAGACTTGGCTCTTCTGAGCAATACTTTGATCTAAGACAACTCCAAAGGACTCATGAAGGAAAATGCAATCCATATCCAAAGAAAGAATTATGCAGTCTGAATGCAGATCAAAGCACACTATTTTCACTTTTTTTCCATTCTCATGGTTTTCCCCTTTTGTTCTGATTTTTCTTTCAGAACATGACTAATGTGGAAATGTGCTTATTATGATTTTACATATATAACCTATATCAGATTGTTTGCTGTCTTGGGAAGGAGGAAGACGAGGAGAAGGAGAAAAAAAACTGGAACTCAAAATCTTATTAAAGTGAACTATCTTAACATGTAATTGAAAAAACATACTTTTGAATGGGGGCGAAGTGGTGCACTTTCATTGAAGGTGTTCAGGTACGAACTGGACAAGCACTTCCACTGGAGCTACAGTAGATGGAGTTTATGATGCCATTTATATTTTGGATATCAGTTGGCTCTGAGATTATGCGCTATAACTACAGTGAACCTCAGCTTCATCGACCTCATACAGAGAGGACGAGGAGAGGACTCCCACTACCAGCCTGGGATCGATGCTTTGCCGTTTCCATAGTGACGGGTCATAAAGCCTGGAGGACTGTAGGGACAGATATTACCCCCAGAGTGCCCGGTAAGGTACAATTCATTCACACTTCCGTTTCTTCTTACTGATGGCAAATGGACGCTCTGCTTCCTCTCCTCTATGACTAGAGCCTCAAGTCTCTGATTGGCTCGTAGGAGGAGCCAGCACGAGTGGGCGGGGAGGGGCCATGGGGGAAGACCGGAAGCATAACCTGTCCGCCCCGGAAGGAGAAGGCTGTCAGACTCGCTGGGCTAGCACGTCTTCTTGCCGCCTTCTCTCGGTTCTCAGGTGGACTTGTCAGCCCTCAAGATGCCGGGCGCCGTAGATAAAGGGACAGAGTTGTCTGAGCGGATGGAGAGCTTCGTGGAGGCGCTGAAGCGCGGCGGGGGCCGGCGCAGCTCGGAGGACATGGCCCGGGAGACGGTGGGGCTGCTCCGTCAGATCGTGGCCCACGGGTGCTGGAGCAACGCCGGTGAGGAGGGCGGCGGTAGAGGCAGGGGTGGCCGCCGGGGTCGGGGGGAGGATGCCAGCCCCGACACCCCTGCGCTCATGCTCTCCCCTCCCTGGCTGCAGGGGAGCTGATGGAGCTCGTCCGGAAGGAGGGCCGGCGGATGACGGCCGCTCAGCCCTCCGAGACCACCGTGGGCAACATGGTGCGGAGGGTGCTCAAGATCATCCGCGAGGAATACGGCAGGTCAGCGGCGGCCCCCCCGCCCCCACCCCGTGGTCTCTTGTCACTCAGTAAACCTTGGTTTAGTGCCCAGTGTTCGCCAGGTGCTGTGCCAAGCGCTGAGCATACAAAGAAAGGTAAAAAAAAAACCAGTTCCTGCTCCCAGGGAGCTTACAGTCTAATGCGGGCAGGCCGCATGCCAGCAGCTGTGCACAAACAAGATCCCAGGTGGCAGACGGCAGAATCGAAGGGGAAAGGGTCCAGAAAGTGCCGGGGAAGGTGTTGCTCCCCTTCCTTTGCCAGCCCTCTACCCCTGATGTTGTGTCTTTTGGAGCTGGAGTGGTGGAAATTAATAAGGCTGGACTCCAGTCTTGGGTCAGCCACTTGAGCAGCAACATTACTACCTTGGGAAGTCACTTGATTTCTCTGGGCCTTAACCTTCCTCCTTTTTGTGATATAGGGGAAAGTGGGCTGGACTCTTGAGACAGAGGATTTGGGTTTGAGGCCAAACTCTCCTGCCAGCTTCCTGTGTGATTTTGGCCAAGTCACTTCTGCCTGGGCCTTGATTTCTTCATCTTTTAGTTATAAATTTAGGGGGTTTGGACTAGATTATCTTTAAGGTCCCTTCCAGCCCTTATAATCTTTAACCCTTACTGCCCCTTTTAAGATCATTTCTCTTTACCTATCCCTCTGATGATGAGTCTTATGTCCTCAGGCTCCATGGACGAAGTGATGAGAGTGATCAGCAGGAGTCCTTACACAAGCTCTTGACATCTGGAGGCCTGAGTGAAGATTTTAGTCTTCACTATGCCCAACTCCAAGCCAATATCATTGAGGTTATTAATGAGCTGTTGATAGAGCTGGGTAAGTGTGTGGCTGGGCCCTGGCTAGTTGGCATGTCTTCTCAGATAAGGGAAGAAGTTTTTATGGTTGTGTAGCCAAATAGAGAGTAATCTAGTCTGTAATTCTTCCTAAACTCTTTTCCTGTGTTTTTTTACTAGGAAGCAAGGGTTGAAACTCATGGCAGGTTTGGTCACTGCTGTGTATTTTGCTTTACAGACCAATAACAAACTTCTTCTAATTTCAGATCCCTAAACTGTGCCGGTAAAGAAAAACTCAGTAAATAAATTTAACTCACATCAATAATAAATAAATTCACAGTATGAGACTCTGCTTTAAATTCATATATGAGAAAAAAATACTCAAAATCATTTTTGGTAGACCCTTTGTCTTGGAGTAGCTATATGGTGTAGTGGATGGAGTATTGGACTTAGAGTCAGAAAAACCTGAGTTTGAATCCTGCCTCAGATATTTACTAGCTCTGTGATCCTGGGGAAAATGTTTACTTCTCACAGTCAAAGCTAGGAAGCTTTTTATTTATAATTTTATACATACATACATATATAAAATTATATAATATAAAATAAAAAAATGATGATTGTAGCACGACCTCACAGAGTTGTGATAAAGATCAAATGAAATAATATTTGCAAAGTGCTTTGTATACCTTAGAGCACTGTATAAATGTTATCTGTGATTATTGTTATTATCATGATGTTCCTTCCTTGAAGTTGGTCTCTGGAGATTTGCAAAAGTTCATCAGAGAAATAACAGTGCTCCTTAGCACCTCAGTTTTGTGTGTTTTTGTTTTTAGTGTTTCCTACCCACCTGTTTTTTACCTTGGGGTCTCTTTCTGGTATGCAGTGTTAATGATTTGTAGCTTCTTTTGGAAAGAGAACCGTTCAGTGGAAATTTCACTTTCCCCTTCTTCAGCAGTTTTAGGTTTGACAGATTGAAAATTTTCTTGATTTGATAGTCACTGTCTTTAGAACCAGTTA
>NW_027185809.1:31853716-31982760 GCF_028583685.1 Petaurus breviceps papuanus
ACTTAATTTAAGACAATTTTGGTATGGTGCCCCTGAGTTCTAGTTTCCCCATAAGATGTGCTGGTGGGATGTTGTGCCAAGGGCACAAATCTTTTCTTCTTAACTTAGTATCTTGATTTTCCTGTATATTTACTGTGCTTGCAGAAGGGACAACTGAGAACATAGCTATGCAGGCCCTGGAGCACATTCACTCCAATGAGGTGATCATGACCATTGGATACTCCCGAACTGTCGAAGAATTCCTCAAAGTGGCTGCCCAGAAGCGGAAATTTCACGTTATTGTGGCAGAGTGTGCTCCTTTCTGTCAGGTACTGAAGGAACTACAGAAAAATGAGAAAAGTGGGAGGAGGTAGTAAAGGAAAAGATGGTTGGATCCATTTTGACTGAATTGGTAAGAAAGAGGTAATGATGACTTGGGGGAAAAGTGTCTGGTATGATGAAAAAAATCAAGATAACTCTTATGTAGTGAGATTTTAGTGGAATTAACCAAAAGCTAAAATGTCTTGCACCTGTGTCTGCATTGGGAGAGGGAGTTTCCTCACCAGAATTGAAATTACATGACTAGTCCAAAATTGTGTGATAGTTGGTTTGAGAAAGCAGTAGTGAACTGCGGACATAAGAGTTGAGACAGCATGACGGAGTGGAAAGACCACTGGCCTTGGAGGCAGAGGTTCTGGATTCCAATGCTAGCTCTGTCCCTTACTGTCAGTGTAACTTTGGGGAAGTCACAATCTCCCTGGCCCTCTGTTTTCTTCATATGAAGAATGGAAGCATTTGGAGTTAATGTTCTCAAAGGTTTCTTTAGGCTCCAAATTGGTAGTGTATGATATCCTCTTTAGGGACCTAAATGGAACTTTAGAAATGATTGGTACTTGGGCTGACCTCAGTACCTAGGAACATAAAGGACATTTTTCAGAATCTAAGGTGGAATTGCGAACTGGGACCAACCTGACCAGCTGTACCTAATGACTCTGTCTAATAGAACTTCCTAGTTTTATGGCTGCTCTAATTAGTGCTGAGGACTAGTTGTTGTGCTTACTAATTTCACATCTGCTCCCTCAGTGTTAGCAGAATGTATGCCAAGAACTTCTGCTGTAGCAGAATGAACTTCTAGAAACAGATCAGCCCAAATTACATTTGAAAGCGCACTCCTTATCTCCTGCAGGGCTCATCACTTTCTGCCTCTTATTTCAGGGCCATAAGATGGCAGTCAATCTGGCCAAGGAGAATATTGAAACAACTGTCATGACTGATGCTGCTATTTTTGCTGTTATGTCAAGAGTCAACAAAGTGAGTATATTTGGAGTTATTAGAAATGGGTAAAGATAGCATAGAGATATTGGCTATTAACATAAGAAGTATTCCTTCCCTTATGGGTTCCTAAAATATTTGTTCTTCCTCATATCTCTGGGAAAAAGTAAAGTTCTTTTTTTTTTTTTTGCCTTTTGGAGGGCAATTGGGGTTAAGTAACTTGCCCAAGGTTACGCGGCTGGTTTTTTTGTGTGGGTGTTAAGTGTCTGAGACCGGAACCGAACTCGGATCCTCCTGACTCCAGGACCGGCGCTCTACTCACTGCGCCACCTAGCCGCCCCTAAAAAGGAAAGTTCTTGATATCATTTGAAGATGTAAGTTGAGACTGTTGATTCAGTTACAGAATTCCTTTTCCCTTGTCCCTATATTCATTCCTATTCTTTATGCCCTTGCTTAGACTCTCTGAGATATTTGGGAGTGCAGTGAAAGGAATATAGGGCTGAAGGTAGAACACGCAACATGTATGTGAGCCCTCAGTGTCTGGGAAGAAGGGACCATGTGCTGTGTTTGGAGTTTCACTGAGAACTTGGCAGATGAAATGTAGTAGATGAATAGGAGCCTCCTCTACGGGAGGAAGAAAATTCTGTACCTTACTAAGTAGTGAACATGGCTAAAAGTGGTAAGCACTTTTGTTGACTGCATATATATGGTGATTGCATTTCATATCTTCTCTGGCATCTGCTCACTTCTCAACAGCATAGGCATGCAGACATGTTGAAGCTTTCACTATAGGTAGGTCTTTTACTGGCCCTAGTAGAAGGCTCTTTAGGGAAAGAAAAAAATTGATGATGAAGTAAATAAAATTGCAGGTTTGGTCTTCTACATCTGTCTAACTGGCCTAGGAATTTTCTTACTTTTTCAATTTGGGATCTCTTCAGTTTGATCTGGTAGAGCAGTAGATTAGTGACCCTTCAGCAAACTTATTGTAGTGAAAGGAATACACAAACTGCTGTCATGAGCTTAAAACTTGTCTATTATCAAGACATCACAAGAGTTGAAGAGGCCTTTTGCTTCATTCCCCACCCATTTTCCTGTAAAAATCAAAACGTGAAACAGGCAGTTGAGAAAAGGGGAGGATCTAGTTCACTCTTAGTAGTTACAGAACCCAACCTCTTTTTTATCTTGTCTGTTTGTGTCAAGAGGACCCCAAAGTTTTGATTCCAAATTAGCTTTTGTTCTCCTTGGCCTTGGGTTAAACTTTTTTTTCTTCCTGAACTTTTCCCTTGGCCCTCTACCCTTCCCCTACCCTATCTGCTTGTTCCCTAACTAGCTCATCATGTTCTTTTCATTCCCAAGGTGATCATTGGCACAAAGACCATCCTAGCTAATGGTGCCCTGAGAGCAGTAGCAGGAACACACACCCTGGCCCTCGCAGCTAAGCATCACTCCACTCCGCTCATTGTTTGTGCACCCATGTTTAAGCTTTCACCACAGGTAAGCGCCATTCTATTCCTCTGGCACTAGTGGTAGGGCTGATTCCTGATAGAGAGTGATGGATGCATGCCCAGAAGAAAGTAATGTTTCTTATGTCATTTCTTTTTATATCTTTTTTTTTGTCTAGTTTCCCAATGAAGAAGATTCATTCCACAAGTTTGTAGCTCCTGAAGAAGTCTTACCATTCACAGAGGGTACAGTTTTGTTTTTTAAAACTGATTTGTAGTATTAGATGGGAATGGATTGCAATTCAGATTCAGGGTTCCCTGTCATATAGGAATAGTAAGGGACTGCCCCATAGCTGACTTCAGTGATGACCAGGAGAAAGGGAGCAGAGGAATTATTTTTTCTAGTGGCTGTGGCTCTTACCCCATTTATGGCATTTGGGGACTTTATGACTTTAAAATATTCAATTTATTTTAGGCTAATTGAGCTTTTAGCTGACATGATGAAGGGTAAAGATGACTAAATCTGAGCTTGCTAATGGACTTTGATACTTTAGTATAACAGAACTATGGAGAAGATAACAATGTTAAGAATTATAGGAAGTGTAGTAAATAGCTTTGTGTCTCTTTGAAGCTCAGTTCTAGTCCTTGTGGGGGTTGTTTTGATAATATTATTGTCATAGCGGGGTAGCTTTGAATCATTTCTTCTTATGAAACATTCTACCTAGTGCTTGTGGGCCCTCTTTCCTATTTTTCTCAGAGCTAAGCAGCTTAATTCATTGAGTAAAGACCTAGCAACCTCCCCAGAAACAACTAATGCTGATTGGAACAGCTCTTGGTACAAAATACAGGACTTGGTACTATATCCCCATCATTTGGGCTTAAACACTGCACACTCTTCTTTTTGTTGTATTTATTAACAATAACTTTCCTAACTACTGTTGCTTGAGGCCTCGACAATATTTCTTATTTTTAATACTTGAAAAAAATTTTGAGTTTTAAATTCTCTCCCTTCCTCCTGCGCCTCCCACCCATAAAGAAGACAAGCAGTATATCAATTAGACATGAAATCATGCCAAAAATATTTCCATATTAGTCATATTGTACTCCCAAAAAAAGGCAAGGAAAATGAGAAAATTATACTTCATTTTGCACTCGAGTTCATTGGTTCTTTCTCTGGAGGTGGATAGTCTCTTTCATCATGAGACAAGTCATTGTATTGATCAAGGTAACCAAGCTAGACAATATTTCTTACATTTATTTTATTACCTTTCAGGGGACATTTTGGAGAAGGTCAGTGTTCATTGCCCTGTGTTTGACTATGTCCCACCAGAGCTTATCACCCTCTTTATCTCCAACATTGGTGGGAATGCACCCTCCTATATATACCGCCTCATGAGTGAGCTCTACCATCCTGATGATCACATACTCTAAAGGCAGGAGATGAAGGAGCTCAACTGGACATTTTTGTAACACTGAATGGACATTTGCCTAAAAAACTAATGAGAGACATCCTGCTCCTGACTTGGGAACAGGCCTCAGGAGTCAAGTTCCCTCCAAAGAAGACTTAAACTCTAAATAGAAACTACTGCCTCTGCAAGCCATACACATACATGGGCAAAATTCTAGGATCTCTTCTTTGGAACGTAGAGCTTGACCTGTTGATTTGGAAACCTCCTGCTGATCTGGCTGCTTTTCTGTGGGATATGAAAAGTTCTGATTCAGTGATGTGTTGTGGGTCACGTGGAATTCTTTGCTGAGGTAGACACCTTTGTTCAGAGATTTCTACACCTTCTCCTGGGATATGCCAATAAAAGCTGCTTTATGACTCTTGTCTACAATTCTGCTGTGATTAAACTGCTGGAAACAGCAGCAGCATAGCCCATTTAATGTGTTTGCAAAGCAACGTGCCTGTAGGAGGGTTGTAATTAGAAGTAAACTCTGAACCCCTTAGCATTACAAAAGAAAGTGTTTAATTTCCTTTGGAGTTCGGCAGAAAATTATATCAGAAATTTTTTAAGTGGCCTAAGGAAACTTAAGAATCAAAAGCAGCCTCCTGGTGCTAATAGCTTTTCTGTGAAAATATATTATTTCTGCCTTTTACTGATTTGGGGAAAGAAACAACATTGAGCAAGATTCTAGAAGGCTGACCTAGAAATTATATGACTCAGGTGACTGACTTAACCAGGCCCTAGCTTGTCAATTTATGAAGTAGAAAAGTGCCCAAAGTAAAACTTCACCAGCTTTCTAGATGAAGTGTCTTACAGCTACCAATCTCTGGTCATTTTCTCCCTTCCAAAGGCACCAATTCTAACCACTCCCAGCTTAACATATAACTAATGTGGTTTGGTAATAAAACTTGAGGAGAGTCAAGAGACTCAGCTTCTAATTTTAATTTAACTCCATAGTTTTATTGAAAGAAATCCCATCTACCGTAGTTTCCTAGAAGAGAAGGGCATTCTTCTCAGGGATATTTTTTGTTTTTGTCATATAAAGCATATAGCTATACCTGACAAAATTCCAGAAGGGACTCTTAGTTGTGATTATGATCCTTTGCTTGAAGTATCTGTTCTGAACCCATTTTTTTTTTGGTTGGAAATGTTATTTGGTCCAGCAAACTCTATTGAAAACATAAGTTCTGTGAAATTGGAACTATATGTAAAAGGAGGTTAAAGGGTTGACGTCCTAGGTTGCCTTCATATACTTCTTTAGGCCCTCTCCAAGTGGAGGAATGTTAGAGATTGGATGGAGAAATGGTAATGTGAAGAGCAGAAAACTAGGAGTTGCATACGGTATTTATCTGCTTATACCATCCTTTGTGTGTGTGTATCTATATGTCTATATCTATATATACCATCCTTTGGCACCATTTTCCCCACCCCCAATCCTTTTAGTTTTATCCTCATATCCAAGGGTAATATTTGTAAATAATACTGTAAAAATACATATTCTCTTTTCCAAGACTCAGTTCTTACCACCCCTTAAGTTTTTTCTTAATTAAATTTATTTTTAAACAAAGATTAACCTCTCCCACTTCCTTCTGCCTTCTTCCCATTGAGAACACAAGGAAAACAAAACCCTTGTTTCAGACTTGTATAGTCAAGCAAAACATTTTTGCCTTGGCTATGTCTAAAAAAAGTCACCATCTGTACTCTGAGTTCATCACCTCTCTATTTGGAGGTGGGCTGTATTTTTAATCATGACTCCTCAGAATTTGTAATTGATCATTGTGTTGATCTGACTAACGTTAGGTTTTCTTTTTGTACACGTATAAGCATATATTACTATATATGCATATTTGTGTGCATATATGTATTGTATGTGTACACATGCATATGTACTTTTTTGTCTTAATCTCTCCCACCCTAATTCTATTCCCTCTCCATTAACAATATAAGAAAAACAAAATCCATTGCAAACATGTATAGTCAATAAAGACAAATTTACACAAGGGGCATGTTTTAAAAAATAACTCATTCTTCTAAGTCCTTCACCTTTATCAGGTTTCATCCTTAGTCATCTGAAATCCTGGTTGGTAATTATATTGATAAGAGTTCAGCACAGTGGTATTCCATCACATTTATGTACAATAACTTGTTCATCCATTCCCCAGTTTATGGGCACTACTTCAGATTCTAATTTTTTTCCACCATATAAAGAGCTATAAGTAGTTTTGTCCATCATTTGAGTTTACTTAAGTACTAATCCCTCATTTATGGCCTCCCTCTTAACTCCTTCCCCCTTCTCCCCTTTTCTGTTTCCTTGTCCCAAATGTGCGTGTATGTGTATTTTTGACTAGTTCAAAGATGGGAGTGAGGTTCCAGTTTCAGCCACTTCCCCCTACCCCCTCCTTATTTGTATTGATGTCTACTTGTGCACCCTGATTATGTATGAGATAATTTTCTCTAAACTTCCTTCTTCCCCTTCCCCCACCAATGTATTCCTCTTCCCCTCTTTCTCTTCTTAATATCAAGATAAATATACTCTTAGGTTTTTGTCTAATTTATTCCCTTTATGAATTCTGATGGTGACAGGATTCAGAGGGAGACATCATCACGTATCTGAATGCACATACTTTATCTTTACCTTTTTATGTTTCTCTTTACTCTTGTGTTTGAACTTCAGAGTCTCTCCACAGCTCTGGTATTTTTGCCTTCTATTTCTTTAAAGATCCATTTTATTTTCTCCTGTGGTGTTATATTCAGTTTTGCTGGGTAGGTTATTCTTGGCTGTAAGTGCGTATCTTTGCCTTCAGGAATATTTTTCCACCTTCTCCACTCCTTTACAGGGATGGCTGATAAATCATGTGTGATCCTGACTGTGGCTCCTCAGTAACTGAGTTCTTTCTGGCTGCTTGTAATTTTTTTCTGTGACATGGGAGCTGGATTTTGGCTATGGTATTCCTGGGAGTTTCATTTTGGGATTTTTCTTTTTCAGAAAGTGACCAGTGCATTCTTTCTATTTCCACTTTGCCTTCTGGTTCTAAGAAATCTGGGCAGTTTTCTTTTAATGTCTTAAACTATGATGTTCTTCTCCAGCTCATTTTATAGGTGAGGAAACTGAGGCAAACAGGGTAAAGTGACTTGGCCAGAGTCACAGAGCTAGTAAGTTTCTGAGGTCAGATTTGAACTCAGGAACAAATTTTTTCCTTGCTTCAGACCTAGAATCACAGCTAGTAAATATCTGTGGCTTGATGAACCCAAGCTTTATCCGCTGTGGCACCTAGTCTTTAAAGCTAGGCTAGGAGGTTATAATCAGAAAGAATTTCAGAATTCTGGATGATAGAGTTAGCAGTTATGAGTGATGGAAACAGGAGATGGAGTGTAGGAACTGCAAACTGGCTAGTTTGGCTGGAGCACAGCATACAGAAACATAGAAAAAACAATGAAAAGGTAAGAAGAGACCCTATTGTGAAGAACTTTAAATGCCAAATAGGGGAATTTATATATGATCTGAGAGAAATTACTATTGTTATTAATAATCAATGATTCAGGGAGATTCCTTGATTTTAAAAGTTCAGTCTCTTGCAGAACACCAATTTGTTGAAGGGCACCACAATGTCCCTCGTTTTAATACAGCCCACCACCTATTGTGTTAACCAATCAGAGTTGACTGCTACTCCTCTTCCAAAGGAAGATAAAAGCTCGGAGCCTGGGATGGCCAAGTGACTGTCCTTTTATTAATAATGTGCTGGACTAATTAATAAAATGATTAAATTACCCAGAAACTATATCTCTTGAACCTTTTTAATTGTCAAAGATCCTTGTGGAATTTCCTGTGTGTCTAGACCTCAGTCTTCTTTGACCCTCATGCTGCCTAGATGGGCTTCCATGCCAAAATGCCTGCCTAATTCTAAAAGCTTTTTTGCCCTGGCTTTGGCCTGACCTCCTTCTGTCTCTGTCCCCTACCTTGTGCTCCTAAGCCTTGCACCCCAGTCCTGGCTCTTGTTCAATTCTCCATCATCTTCTATTAGCTGCTTTGCCAAGTGCTCTCAAGCTAGAGAAATCAGCAAGACTGAAGAAACAGAATAAAAAATACAACCTATCTTTTGCTATGGTCAAAGTTTCAACAAGTGTGAACCTGATAAAGCTATACTTCTGATAAAAGTGTGGCTTTTATTATTCTTCATAACTAAAAGGTTACACTTTTTGTAAAATTGTCCTCAGTTACCCTCTGGAAAAAGCCCATTTCTCTCCAGGGGTGGTGGTGTTGAGGTTTGGGGTTTAGGGGTGGTTGAGACCCCAAAATATCAACACGTTGGGTCCTGCCAAATGAATTCAACTCAAGCTTTCTCTCAGCCACAGTAAAACAAAGTTTATTAAAGATTCACGGTAGACTCTTAGGAAGTCTAAGTATTTGTGACGCTTGTCAACACAAGCAGGCCAGAATGATCTGACACAGACTGAGCCTGCATTAGATTGAATCTCTTATATAGGAGGATTTAGGGGTGGTCTAGAGGTCTAGAGGAGGAGTTTGGGGAGGGTCTTGAGGAGGAGTGTAAGGAAGATCTTGATGGGACTGAGGTCAGACTCCAGGAATGGGATTAAGGATGGGAAATAGCTGAAAGCTACCTGGAGATGACAAACAATGGAAGGCTAGGCTAGTTTAAGGGTAACAGGTTTGGGTATAGATATTTTGATAGGATTAAGGGTGGGAAGTAGCTGGACAATGGAGGGCTAGGCTAGGTTAAGAGTAACAGATTTGAGCCTAGCAATAATGAAAGGCTTATGGTCTCAGACAAATGCCTCATCAAGCGATTCAATCAGAATTCAAGGGGTTTTCCAGAGCCTGTACCCCATCATTGGGACACAGACTTTTATCAGGTTAAATATTGGGGACAATTCCTTGGCTGTCAGGGTAGTCTTTGCTGCCACAGGTAATGGGGGTGTAGAATATCATCATTTTTGCAATAGGAGGTGCAGGCCAGTGAGGTTGACTGAATCACAAGGCATTTCTAACCTTGGGAGTCTATGAAAATGTTGGTTCCATACAAGAGCAATGTTTCTCAAACATCTTCACTTGATGGTCCTCATAAGAGATGCTGTTTATCTTTCTTTTCCAAATAAGTAAAAATTCTCAAAGCAACATTTTACTTATGTGACCCAGACTTAGAGCTCATTCACAGTGAACATTACTGCTTTTTCCACAGATCTAATCCATTAAGTATTATTATTAACCAGAGACATAGAAAAGGCTTTTCTCAACAATTCATCTGTTGAGGAAGTAGGAATATATAAAGAAGACTGTTTGGACGCTTCTTGCAAGAAGGAAAAATCCTATGTTCAGAAGGAATTATGCCACAATTAAGGCTGCAGACTGCAATTAAACATGGATAATAATAACAGCTAACATTTATATAGCATTTACTATGTGCCAGGCACAGTGCCAAGTTCTTTATAATCTTTATTTCATCTGATTCTCACAGCAACTTTGGGAGGTAGGTGTTATTATCCCCACTTTACAGATGAGGAAATTGAGGCAAACAGAAGTTGAGTGACTGATCCAGGATCAAACAGCTGAGTATCTGAGGCTGAATTTGAACTCAGGTCTTCCTGACTCAAGGCCCAATGCCTTTACCCACTGTGACATCTAGGTGCCTAGCTAGAAGTTGTGTTGGATTCAAAAGAACCTCTAACTCCTTGAGAAAAACATATGGGAAATCATGAATGATTATACCTGCTTAGGCAAAGTTAGGCATCTTACTGAAAGAATAAATATTGCATTGAGATATGAAGCTTTTAAAAATAAACATATGCCAGAAATGAATGGGCTGCCAAAATAATCCATCTCTGAGTGGCCAGCTTCCTGGTGATGAGCTTTTCCATACTTAGCTGGGTCAACCCTCAGAACACAGCCTTGGTCTGTGGTCAGGTTATAACTGAAGCATTTTCAACATGGTGGAACCTGCAAGAGCTTACACTCCACTGGAAAGGCCTTTGAGAACCTAGAGTCATCTCTACATCAGGTTGAGATATTGGAGAAGGACTTAGGGGAAGAGAAAAAGAGGAACAGCTCTTTGGGTGGGTTCCCCAGGGTGGATCCTTATAAGAGGACATGGCTGGAACTCACACAGGATGGGCAGATATGGATGGGTCATGATCTGCACTGTTAGAAAGAACTTCCAAATCAGGGAGGTCACAGAGCCATTATGAATTTCCCCCATCATAAAAAAAAAAAACAACCCCAGAAATCTTTAAAGACAAACTTTCAATATTTCTGTGGTTGTAGATGTGTATGATACTTGGGGTGGCCAGGTAGCACAGCGAATAAGAGCACCGGCTCCAGTGTTGAGAAGACCTGGAGATCGAATCCCGGGCTCAGACACTTAGCACTCACCCAGAAACACCTGGCCGTGTAACCTTGAGCAAGTTACTTAACCCCAATTGCTAGGGGCGGCCAGGTGGCTCAGCGAGTAAGAGCACCGGCTCCAGTGTTGGGACGACCTGGAGATCGAATCCCGGGCTCAGACACTCAGCACCACACCCAGAAATAACTGGCCGTGTAACCTTGAGCAAGTTACTTAACCCTGATTGCTTTAAAAAAAAAAAAAAAGATGTGTATGATACCATTAGCCAGACAACTGTTTTAAAGACAGCAGAAAAATGTAAACTTGGCCTTTTCTCCATCCAGTTCTTGTCCTCTTTCTTTTTCTTTTTCAACATGACTTAAATTGGTCAGTTCCCTAAAATCATCTAGTTGGAAATAATGGAAGGGCAAGGACCCTATCTTCAACTTGATGGAAAAAAATACTTGTTGGGGTTGTTTGTAGAAGAGATTCTTCATAGCCCTTTTCATCATTCAAATAATCCAATTATTGTGGTATCGGCCTGAGTGGAATAAGACTCTTTAGGTTTGGGCTTTTAAATGTAGGCAAGGGACAGAGTTCAGGAAAACTATAGGACAGGGAAGTGCATAAGGGACTAGCATTGAACAGGGATGAGACGATATTACTAATCCTTGGTAGTGCATATTAAGTAAAAACTAAACAGATGACTTAAAAAAAAAGTCAACTATCAAATTTTACGCCAAAATAAATTATAGACATAGAAAGGTATTTTCAAATTCCTGAGTCATACAAATGCATACATTTATACATTTCCCTATATGCAGCTTTCAGATTTAAATTATTATATGGCAGGTTGCCTACAGAAATGCCCAAGAAAGGATGTTCACTTTTGAAAGCAGTTCTGTGCATTGGGCTTGTTAAGGAAAGTATCATGACCACAGTGATTCATCCTGCATGCAGCTATATTCAGCTAATGTCCCTTCATCTTCTCACAGGTGTGGGGCTTGTCTGAAGAATCCTGTCTTCATAGAACTTCACAAGGTGGTTTCAACCTTTATTTTGCTTTTCATCACGAGTCTCTGTTTTCTTAAACAAATGCCAGGCCCGGGCCATTTTGCAAAGTTTAGCAAGGTTGGGTTTAGGATACTAAGAAAAAAATGGAATTATTATAGCTGTTAACATACTAAAGGAAATGTGGATTCTCAAATCCCAGTTAAATTGCTAATTTTCCAAAATATATTGAAATCAGGTTTCAGGAAAGACTAAACAAGCAACATGATAGATTTCTCCAGGACAAAGAGCTTTTCTAATAGTTGTGGTGTAGGTTCTTTGTGGTTCAGAATGGGGCAAAGAGTCTCCAGCACTAGGGAGTTCAGCTGGGCTGTGTATAAAAGTTCTAATACCCATGACTCACTGCAAAAGAAGAATTTATAATTCTTTAGTGGGAAAGGTAAGAACAATTGCTGGCTCTGGGAACACAATAACATGGACATTCTTAATATGGTCTCATGTTCTGTTTCAGTTAAGATTATAACTGAGAACAGAAAATGTCCTTAATTTAAACCACTCTGTGTCCTTGCAGCATTATCCACACCAAACTTTCTGGGGTAGATTGTGACTGCAGCCTCAAAATCCCCCAAGATGCAGAGACTCCATAAACTGGCATTGCTATTACAATAAAATACCAGGTAGCATCGCCATACTTAGCCAAAAGCTAATCTGCTGTATTCCTACCAAGTCTCTGCAGTCCTAGGAAAAAGAATTGCTGTATCCTATCCGGAAAGACAAAATAAAGTCAGAACTAGATATGAGGGATCCATTGTTGTACCTGGCCCCCTTCTGGGTCCCCTCCCCCAACCAGCTCTCCTTCACGTAAGTAAGCCAACTGCCAAGTTTAGCTCTGCCTAGGAAGCCTTGGAGGGAGCAGGAGTTTCAAAATGTGTACTGACCAATCACTGATTTTAGACTCTGCAAGTTCCTGCTTATGTAATACCCAACCAGGGTGGCGTGCTTTTAAAAGCTGAGGCTTTGCCTAGGGTCAGGGCTGTTCGATTTGGGGAGAGGCCCCGATCAGCCATGGCACCAATAAAAGGTTCACTTTTAAATTGTACGTGGGTCTTGCTCGTGTTTCGGGTACAACACCATAAATCTGTATTTATATTAAACTCAAGAATACCGAACTGTATGTGTGTGTGTTGGCATTTCAAAATGGTAAGGGAAGAAGAGCTGGTAGTTTATTTAAGGCAAGAATGCTCTCTGCCCTTTAAAAGAGAGAAACTCAGTTTCCTCTTCTTCATTCTTAATCACTAAGGTACCTGTTTCTCCTGTCCCAAATGGTCTATGTCTGCCAAGGGCAGCATCGAAGGTCTCCCATGAGCACACTGGAAGGGCAGTTGACACCGAGATAGAGCGTCAATAAGTCGACAACTCTCCTCTGGGCTCAGGCTGTCATTAAACTTAATAGCTCCTAAAAACAAGGAAGGTGCATGAGAGAAGTGTCACAGGTACAGTGGGAAGCCAATCCTAACTATGACCCAAATGTCTCCTAAATAAAGGAAAATACATCTTGGAAACTCTTCTGTTGGTCTTAGAATTGTTTGAATCATCACCTAAGACCATGGATGGAACTTATGGCTTCCTGCTTTACCATGTTCCTCAGCCATTCCTAAAGGAAACTCTCATCTTCATAAGGAGGTTACATTCTCTGCAACTAGACTAGAGCCAATGTATTTTCAGAGTTCCTCTGAGAGTGACAAAAGCAGCCTTATATTCTTTAGAGTAACTAAGCCTTGTGTAATTAGGGCTATTTTTCAATATTTTCTTTCCTCTGGCTCCAGGTTCAATCTATCACGTCATGTTAATCTTTCTTCAAAATGTCCCCTTTGATTTGCCATTTTCTTTCTACTTCTACAGACCCCACCCTAATGTAAACCTTCACTAGCTCATACTTATGTTATTATAATAGCCTAAATCTGATCCATAGTACAAAAGCAGCAGCCAGAACATTTTCCTCAAATGCCATTTTGTTTTATCTTTTTCTTGCTCAAGATCCTGTACCAATGTGCAGCTGGAGCCCTAATGGTTCAAATCTTGGTTTTGCTACTTTACAAAAACATCGCTTGGCCTTAGTTTCCTTATCTGAAAAATGAGGTGGTTGGAATTTCAACCCAAGCTCTGTCCTAGGTCTAAACTCTATGTGCCAAAGCAAAATGTTCCATTTTGGACCTCAAGGCTTCCTTCCCTCCTTTTAATCTAACTTCCATACTTCTCTATATGAACCTTTATTCAATAAGCTAATCTATTTGGTGTTCCACACGTGTGAATTTGTTTATCAGGCCTGTGCTCATGCCAGTCCTTCCATCTACTCCATTTTCTTTTTTTCTTCTCTCAACTAATACATGTTGAGTTTCATTCAAAACTCACTTGTCCTAGGAAAGTGGATTCTGTTTATTCCTCCACTTGGCTCTCCTACTGAACTCCTATATCCAATATTTGTATTAAACTCAAATGATCTTGCTGCTATTTTCCTTTGGTTGTTTCATATGTGTGTTGTTTTTTAATATAGACTGTATGCTTCCAGAGGCAAGGCTCCATTTGTCTTACATCCTCCTTGTTCTTCCTCTACCTGTCAAGAGTGCTTAGCATAGAGTAGATCTTTAATAACTACACTGAGGATCTTACCATGGCAGGCCTGGGATGCTAACACCTTCTGGATGGTAAGTGGCAAAGAACCTTGAGCTCCTCCTGTAGTCTGAAGCAGCTAAAAGAAGTGGTACATGATTAAACTCTTCATTCATAGCAAGAATAGTGGGTGATAGATATCCCCTGTGTGAAACCTCTGCCTATCCTTCCCAAACAAAAGAACTGCTTACCTCTACTTGTTCTTGAATAAATTCCTGGAAAGCAAAAAAGAAAGTACAAGTAAGCTGCTGTTATTGTCTTTTCTCTACTAAAAATATATATATATATATATATTTGAATTGACCCCTTTAAGGAATAGCAGTCTCAAGGAAAGGAAGCTTGGAATATAATAATAAAACATAAAGTGCTTTGAGTTAAGACGTTCTATGAAGATTTATTTTATTTTGTTTTTTGGAGAGGAGAAGGCAAGATAGTTGGGTTTAAGTGACTTGCCCAAGGTCACACAGCTAGTAAATGTATCAAGTGTCTGAGACTGGATTTGAATTCAGGTCCTCCTGACTCCAGGACCTGTGCTCTATTCACTGTACCACCTAGCCTCCCCATCTATGAAGATTTAAACACATCTGTGCAAGGGAGACTCTATCCAGACACAGCTTCCAACAGCTTATGAGGACATGTAATTGGTAAGAGTAGCTTTGATCATTTATTAAGGGATAGTCTGTTTCTGTTTAAAACTCTAGCCAGAACAAGTGTAATGTCGGACACATATTGTGAATAAAGGCATATAAATGAGGAAAAAATTAATGTAACTGTCCACTCATTACAACCCACACTTTATGATTATAAGCCCCCAAAATTTTTCTCATAAGTTTACACAGTAGTTCTTGCAAACTCTCTATCTTTGGATTAAAAAAAAAAATCTATAGTACTTAAAAAAAATCGCCTGGCATATTTTTGTTCCTGTTAATCCCTTTCAACAGCCTTATCAGAGCAGACGATAATTTTTCTTTTAGGCAAGGCAATCCAGGTTAAGTGATTTTCCCAACCAAGGTCATACAGCTAGTAAGTGTCAAGTGTCACATTTGAACTCAAGTCCTCCTGACTCCAAGGCGGGCGCTTTCTTCACTGTGTCACATAGCTGCCCCCAGCAGATGCTAATATTAGCAGAAGTTAATGAACTTTAAAGACAATTCTACCAGACCACCTGTTTCACAGATAACACACAGGAGGCACTGGAGTTTTTAGACTCCAGCCTCTAACAGGTTCATTCTTGATCTGGTCAGACAGACAGACAGCTTCAGAGGGGTTAATAATCAGCTTTATTCTAGTCTAGTCTTCTCAGAGGGTTGTGGGAGAACCAGCTCCTACAACATTCCCTCATCACCCTTCTTGCAGGGGCCAGTGAGAAGGTGGGGGGCAACTACCCCTACATCTCAATGGGGTCAATCAAGACAGGCACAGTTTGTGCAGTTCTCTAAATCCCGTCAAGGCTCAACGGGGGCCATTTGAGGCACACACAGATACCCCTATGGGTTTCCTGTGGGTTTCCACACTCACTGACCAGTGCCCACCTGCTTTAGAGGGCAACAGACAAAGAAGGCATCTTGCCAACATTAAGCTCACAGGTTAACTTTAGCAATATTGACATTCTGCACAAACAGTAAATATAGTATATATAAATATAGTAAATATCAATTATGTCACCCCTGTATCTAATGGAGCATCAGTAGGACTGTCTGTCACTATGATTCTCGGAACTATTATCTAGAATCCTTGGAACTATTCTGGAAGTTATTATCTAACACCTGGAAACTAGACATTCTCATGGCCATGGATCCTGAGAAACTAACTCTAAGAAGGATAACAAAATCCCCCTTACATATATTCCCTTTCATGCTCCCAATTTGCAAAACCTTTGAAAGTTAAGCTAGTCCAGTTACAAGGAAAAGCTCTGCTTGAAGATATGGCACCACCAGCAATTTCTTTACAATAAATAATAGGACTTCTTTATTAGGAATAAAGTGCTTAGCACTGTGTCTGACCACAGTAAACATTTAATAAAGGTTTCCTGTTTCCTTCCTTGTTTCCTTCCTTCCTTCCTTCCTTCCTTCCTTCCTTCTTTCCTTCCTTTCTTCCTTCCTTCCTTCCTTCCTTCCTTCCTTCTTCCACTTCTCTAGACTCCTGTCACTCTTGTCTTTCTTTTAGATCAGACTTAGAAAATCCTCCCTCCTTCTCTTTTCCCACAGCCATGTTCTAACTCCCAAAGTTACTCAGAGCCAAGTAGTAGACATTGCACTGCTTCAAAATCACAGCCATATTTCTCCCAAGAGAGGAAAAAAGACCAAAAAACAGAAAAAAACCGAGTGACCCAGTTATCAAAGTTATTACAACAGAGACAAATACTAACTCCTCTCACATTCTCTACCATTGCTGTTTCCAGAAACTAACATATTTAGATGATAAAGCCCAATGAACAAGATCTGGATACAATTCCCTGATCCCTTGCTCATCATTACATTAAAAGGTGAGCTGCATGTGTGCATGTGTGTGTGTGTGGGGAGGAATGTGAGAAAAGAGTTTTGGAAATTATAAAGCATCATATAAATGTGAGCTATCATTATTACTATTATGAGTAACACCAGTGCTACTATTACAACTGTTAGGTTCAACTAATGTTAAATAATTTGTTCTTTTAACTGGGAGCATGTTAGTGATTTGTTCCATCTGCCAGAAGTCAAGGGGCTACTCCTCCTCTGAAATATAGCAAAGCCATTCCAGCTCCCTTCAGAATCAACAAAAAATTATCTAGATCAGTCTGGCTGAACATGAGTAAGATTTTCTGGCCATTATAAGCTTGATTTCAAACTGAAATAAACTCCTTAGTAAGAGTCTTTGATGTGTGTGCTGCAAAAGTTTTTGTTTTGGATTTCTAGTTTAATAGAGACTGAATAGCAAAGTCTATTAATGAAAAAAAATAAGGTGGGAGGGAGGAGAGTTAGAGTAGATGCTCCAAGGACTGTTGAGAGAATGAGTATAGCAAAGGACATCTTATCAAATCTATGGAGATTCAACTTCATGGCCTCCACTTTGAAAAACCCTTGGCCTCTCCAGGCAGAATGCACTAGAACCATCCCAAAGCAACCTTCCCAGCATAACTCACCTCCAGGATACTTTTTGTCACAGTAGGTCTTCCCCTCCGGACTTCATTGGCTTCTCTTTCTACAAAGCAGAGTGGCACCTCTCCCACAAGGATATGGGAGCTGGGGGCATCTGGAAACATTAATTTCAGGCCCAGATATTCCAGGCCCTTGTGGTAACACCTAAAGAGATGAATAGTCTCCAATGTACTAACTAGAGTATGTATATCAAAGAGTACTTTTGAAGAAGAGCCCTTTGTTCCCACTTCAGTTACAAATACTCCATAATTTTTTCAGAAATTGCCCTAGTTTTTAAAAGCTTCTCTCCTAATTAAAGAGTGTTCCTTTAGGATTTTACTATTATTATATCTCCCCTTTTGAGATCACAGTACCCTCCACTTATTCCCCATTTCACTCAGGAAAACAAGGGTCCTGAGAGATTTAAAATACCAGGATTTACTTTTCTCCTTCACTGGAGAGTTACTCATTTCTGATAGTTGATTTTCAGCTGGCTCTTAAAGAAGCCTGGCACCAAAACAAAGGGCTCAGAATGTTTTAAATCAGCATGAAAGCAGGGAAGTAATTAATGGCCCCTGGATCTGAGAAGTTCCTGATTAACTGAATGTAAATAACTGCATCTGCAGCTAATCTAAATTATGCTCCAAGAGAAATGAAGTACTGGTAGTAGCCTCATTTCCATATCTGAAATGAATGAGGGACAATTCTCTCTTTCCTATTTCCATAAATGTCTGTTATCCCAGGAGCTGGGAGAGGTCTTATCTAGTGAATCACTATATGATTGATCCCTGCCATGCTTCTCTGTGCTAGACATTTCCTTCAGTGTGATCATGGGATGATATCTAAGGAACGAGAACACATTGAAACAAAGCAGAATGGAAGCAATTATAGCAGGAACGTTGCTTTCAGAGAAACAGGGAGAATAAACACTCCCTGTTCCAAGAAATGGTAAAAATGATCTAAGTTCTAGCTGCTGGACCAGATTACTAGGCACACTCTATCCTATCCTCAATATCACATCCTTAAAGTGTTCATCACTCAAGCATGGTACTAACTGTAAAAGTCTTCTCTGTTCCTCTGTCACTGTGATCTCCATTGGCGGGTATATGGTAGAAGACAGCAATTTCTTGTGGTGAAAGCTTTTTGGATGTTCCTTCTCATATGAATCTATTGGCAGAAAATTTAATAGGTGAGAACAAGGAGAAATAAAGTCTACTAGTCTCAGACCAAGCATGAAATATGATAGAGCATAATAATGTTAATTATTCTACTGCCTAGTTTTAGACCAAGAGTTTTTAACTTCAGAGATTTAGGTTTCAGCCTTTTTGCAAACTCAAAATGTAATCTAGCCTGTCCACACATTTTCATAGTAACTTGGAAATCTAAGAAATCTTCATTTTCTATACAAAAGATGCCATGTCATATACATGTAGACACCTCTTGTTTTCTATATATGTAGACAGTCAACAACGACTACTCTTTTACTGAAACAACTGAATGATGTGGGTACATATTCAGAAAGAATATGAGGTTTTCCAGTACAACTTGAGATTTTATCAGTTATTCCCAAGAGGTCACTAGATCTAGTGTAATATAGTATTATAATATAATAGTCTAGAAAACATTGCAATGTTCTCTAACTATAATACTGCAATATGTTGTCTCTTTCTTAGGCCTTCCTCTTTTTTAAAAAAGTGAAAAGTGGCATGGAAAATGTTACATTTCTATTCAATAGAATTAGCCCTCTCTACCCTTTCCTAATTCAGTCACTAGTGTTTTTCATTACTTAGCCACAAAAGTGAAGTTTTTCCTGTAATTTCATCTGTTGGGGAGCACATAGTCTGATGATGAGTAAAATGGTCCATGGTGTTTTAAAAATGAATACCAATCCTTTTGGAATTCGAGAAACCTTTGCCCAATGAACAACGCAGTGGAAGTGCCAGGCTTGGTCACCTAAACTTATGTGAGTCTTTGCTCTGAACACTGTGAATAGGGGTAGGAAACCTTAGGTACCAGTGGGCACACTTCATAAACCTCTGACCTGCCTGGATTAGGGGTCTGACTGATAGTTCTTAACTTACAGTAGAGATCACGAAAGGGCCTTTTTCAAGTTACCTACTCCCTGGGTACTTCTTGGTATGCCCCTCCTGCCCTGAGGACTTCCTCAGGACATACCATACAGAAGTCTGCTGAGAAGTTGGTCATCTCTGTTATGCCATGCCTTTTGTTGTTGTTTAGTCATTTCAGTAATGTCCAACTCCTCATGACCCCATTTTGGGGTTTTCTTGGTAAAGATACTGGAGCGGTTTGCTAATTTTTTCTCCAGTTTATTTTACAGATGAGGAAACTGAGGCAAACAGGGTTAAGTGACTTGCCCAAGGTCACGCAGCTAGTAAGCATCTGAGGCTGAATTTCAACTCAGGAAGATGAATCTTCCTGACTCCAGGCCTGGCACTCTATCCACTGTGCCCTCTAGCTGCCCTATCGTTGCTACCACAATTAAGTCTTACCACAAATGAGCTGCTCTAGGCGGATCCTCTCATGGGCAGCATGCTGATCAACCAACACAAGCAGGTTTCCACCTAGGAATATCAGATTAGGACCACTTGCCTCCCAAACTTGTTAGAATGAGAATAAAAGAGCCATTTTATATAAAGCAACAAAGGCTAATTTGAAATTTTTTCACACTAGAAATGCAAGATGAAACCAGGTTAACTAAACAGTAATAGTATATTTTTAGCCTTCCAAAATACTGAAATTGTGATAAAGATGCTAACAAAACATATTTTCAGAATCAGTATTTCCATGAGCATGGGCATTCCCTTCAGCCTTTCTATGCTCAGGATGGTTTCCATGAGGATCTCCCGCCAAAAAGCTTCTCCCCCTAGGAGCCAACCAGCTAGTGATGAGGCTCTCTGAATTCTGCCAGGCTGGTCCTTGAATGATTTTGCTGGAGCCATACTGGAAGCCTTTCCAGCTTGGCAGAGGATGTCAAAGGCGGTACTTTATTAGTATATTCTTCAAGAACCAATAGTCATGTCTATGCCATGATGCAGCTTAGGAACATCTTAATGCTTTTTTTTTTTTTTTAAGCAATTGGGGTTAAGTAACTTGCTCAAGGTTACACGGCCAGTTATTTCTGGGTGTGGTGCTGAGTGTCTGAGCCCGGGGTTCGATCTCCAGGTCGTCCCAACACTGGAACCGGTGCTCTTACTCGCTGAGCCACCTGGCCGCCCCTTAATGCTTTTTTCAAAAAGGCAATGAATTTATTTCTGATGAGAGAGTGTTGGCATCAGTACCTACTAAAGATTAAACCCTATATTTATATGCTTTATTAATTTTAATTTGATAAAATGAAGTGTCATTAAACATCACATTAAAAGAATCTGAATTGACTGTGTACAACTTTGGGACCCATGAAGATTGTGATTTTTATCTCATTTGAAGAGCATCCAAATATCTTGGCGGAGGGCCATAGGATAAAATATCTCAGGTTATATTTCTTTTTCAATGCTTAGGAAAATGAAGTAAAAAGAAAATCCCATTCTCTTTCTGTTATGATAGCAGAATTAGTCTTCCTAAATACAACAGGAACATCTGCAACCATATTCTTCAAGATGTCATCATGGTTTTGTTTTGTTTTTTTCATGAGGACTCATCATAAACATCTTGCAGTAAGGAGTAACTTTGGCTGAGGGTTACTTTTTTAGGTTAGAACTTTATTGCTCTGGCCAAGGGCCATTGCACGAATTAAAGTTTATTAGAAGCGCTTTAAAAATGAAATTCTGTTCTTGAAATTGGTTTTAGTAGATTATGTCAAACGGCTATTTGCTCTTCCTCCTACTTAAAATATGAAAGATGCTGCCTCTAGGATACCCTCGAGTCCAGGGCATGAGAGGTTAAGTCTAGGAAAGGAAGAAATTTTTTTGTACTAGAGACCAAAGAGAGGGTTGGCCCCCAGTGCTGTAATTTAAACTCCTTTGAGGACAAGAATTGCAGCTGGTTGTGATGAATACTGTACATCCTGTGCTGGGCAAAACAACTGAATAAATAATAAACTATGAGGCAATAACATCAAATATGAAACTGAAGAGTAAGGGATACTATGAAATCAGGACCACACCCACCCCTGGCCTATCTAGAGGGATGTTTATTCCTTGTTCTGTTTATAGTATTCCTTTCATTTTTCATTTCTTAGATATAAAAGGAGATGGGACAGTGACCCTATTTATATCAGAAACCATATATATTTTTATAACACTTGTCTTCTGGGGCTTCATAACTAAATAATTGTACTTAACCGTAACTAAAACAAGGAACGTAAAGTGTCAAGCTAGAGGTACTCAGTTATCTGTAATTTAGAACAACAATTTGTTTCGCCATATGACAAAATATAAGTACAAATGCCAAAAGTAAAGAAAGTAAGTTACAAGTTTTGTACATATTTCTGTATTCACAGAACTAAAATTATTTGTAAATAAAAAAATCCAGGACAGTGGAAAAACTTTTGGGATTCTGACTTTTAAAAAAACCAGTTATCTTGGCATATTCTAATTTAATCCAGTATGTATTATGAAGTCTAAAGAAAAGTTTAACATCGTCCTTTTCTCAATAGGTCCAAAACAAAACTCATTCATTATCTTCCCACCAAACCCTGTCCTCTCCTCCACTGTACCAGCACTGTCAAGGGTACCACTATCTTCCCAGATACTCAGGCTCCCAATCTTGTGTCATCTTCTTGATGCACAATCGGCCCCATATATCCAATTTGTGGTCAAGTCTTCTCATCTCTATCCTTACAACGTATCTCATACATAGGCTCTTTTCTCTACACATACAGCTGCCATCCTGTTTCAGGCCCTCATCATGTTATACCTACAATAGCTTCCTGGTTGATCTTCTTGCCCTAATTCTCTTCCCACTGCGATTTATCCTCCACTAAGCTTCCAAACTGATTTCCCTAAAGTTTAGGTCTGACCACATCATCTCCCTACTCAATAAATTCCAGTGGCTCCCTATGATCCCTAAGATCAAACAGAAAATGCTGTTTGGCACTTAAAGCCCTTCACAACCTGAAACTTTATCATCTTTCACATCTTTATTCTTTATTTCCCTCAACGTACTCTATGATTCAGCTACTCTTGCTTATTTACTGTTCCTCATACATGATATTCCATCTCCCAAGATATCATAAGGATTTATTTTTTTCCAATGGTAGTAGTGAGGATAGAAAATAAAAGCTGGTGAAATTGAAAAAAAATATTAAATGAAAAAGGAGTTGTAGACTCTAGTTTTTTAAAAAAAGAATGAATAACAATTATAACTTCCCAAATTAATGCATTTTCATTGGCAGTCCACTGACTCCACTTGCCTATATTTTATGGAGAATAGAATTACTTTTCCCTTGCTCTATTGATGAACACTGGGATTATTAAGTAAATTAATTCTGTAAACAAGATTGGAGGGTATATATTTAAGATGCTAAAGAGAAGAACATTTTTCTATATCAAAGGTTCTTATCATGGTAGTGTGAACTTGCTTTTTAAATGTTTTGATAACTGTATTTCAATATGACTGATTTCCTTTGTAACCCTTTGTTTTATTCATTTAAAAACATCATTCTGATACACAGGCCATAGGCTTCACCAGAATGCTTAAGGGGTCTGTAATTCCAAATGGTAAAGAATTCCTGGTTTAAAAGTGGACTGATATTTGATATATTATTTATCATTTCTAATTGTTCATCAGAACAGATCCAAAGGAATTATATACCATATATGTACTTGTAACAACTATATTTTGAAATAGTCTATATTTTAAAATTTTCATAATTTTGATCATTCTTCTCCCTCTCGGTTGGTTTAAAAAAGCAATAGTTAATTGTATATTGAAAATTTCCTTAAATAAGGCAATGCATCTCTTAACTGAAGGTCAGTAGAGTATTAATCAAGGACAGGCTCTATTCTTACCTGCCTCACCATTCTCTTCCCGTTTTGTACTCATTAAACAGGCAATAAACTTATTATCCACTTGCTGGAGAACCTGTCGGATATTCAAATGAACAGCACAACAATGAATATAGGCTTACAAAGGACTTGGAAACTGTAACAACAGATTTAATATCAATACATCTTTCTATTAAAAAAAAATCAAGTTAGTGTTATGGTACTGGTTGAAATCTAGACCACTCCTCTAAAATGAGATTGATTTCAAAGGAAAATAAAGTGTGTGTATGTGTGTGTGTGTATAAACATGTATCACACACATACATACAGATAGATAACCCTGAGGTATAACACCAGCCCAATCTGGGGGAGAAAGATGGTCTATATTTGGAGGACAACTATATATCTCACTGACACTCAGTGATGCTCTGGTCTTCTTTCCTAACCTTATGTCTCACTACTCCACTACATGTTTGCAAGAATGCAGCAACCAAACCAGACCAGCTCCTGAATACCTTTACCCCTGCACCAAAGCTCATGTTCTTCTCTTCTCTCAGAGTGTTTTCTCCTCACAGTTCTACTTGTTGAATCCTACCAACCTTTCAAGATCTAGTTCCATCGAGCTCCTCCATGAAAACTTCCTTCCTTGACTGAAAAGGATTTCTCCTTCTTCTCCCCCAATTCACTTAGTTTATACCTCTTTTTATGGCATATACCACATATTCTTCCTTATACTATAGCTATTGTTTTTTTAACTTGCGCTATCCCTCCTACTAGATTAATTGTAAAGTCCTGGAGGTTAAGGGTTGTATCTAAGTCAACTTTCTAACATTTACAGCATGTTATAAGTATCTTGAGCTAGTACTCAAAAAAATTTACTTGAAATTAATATATACAAATATATTTAGGAGAGAAAAAGTTCTTTAAAAATGTACAGAATTTAATCATAATATTAAGTTTATAAAAGTTTTAAAACCCAAGTTGACAGATTAAAATGAAGCGTGATAAGACACAGAATTAGGGCTGACGTGTTGGTGTAGTCATTGGGAAAATAAAAATGTTGGAGTCACAGGGAGTGACAGATATGTAGAGAGAAAAAACAAGGAAGATATAGAAAAACAGGGTAAAAAGACATGATCATGGTTGAGAGACAGTATGTCATAGTGTTGGACTTGGAATCACAAAGACCTGTAATTCAAATTCCGTACTGCCCCTTGTTGAGGGCAAATCATTCAACCTCTTAAACCCACTTAACCTCTCAGTTTCCTCATCAGTGAAATGGGAATAATAATATCTATAGTAACTATCTCACAAATGAGATATTTATAAAGATTAAATAGATTATATGAAAATGAAAAGCTTCTGCACAAGCAAAATTAATGCATCTATGATAAGAAGGGAAGTGGATGAATGGGAAAAAAATCTTTGTATCAAATTTCTCAGTTAAGAGTTTGGTAGGGGTAGGATTTGAATTCAGGACTTCCTGATTCCAGGTCCAGCACTCTATGTACTTACTGGGCCATCAAGATACCTCAAATAATAAGAGAAATAATAAGGTAAAGAACACAGGGAGAAATTTAGGTAATGTAAAAACAAAAGCTATTAATATAATTTTAGTTATTAAAAAAATTTTCATCCCTTAACCCATAGCTGTGAAAGGCATATGATCTGTTTCTCTTTTAACTTTTCTACTATGTGATGTTTAATATTCAGGCCACATATCCACTTTGAAGCTATTGTGGAATATGGTATAAGATGTGAATGATGTGAATGTGATTTCTTCCAGACTGATTGCTTTCTAGTTTCCCCAGCAATTATTATAATAGAGAATCTCACATTTTTTTTAATGCTCTCTGCTGCCAGCTTGGGCCAATAAAATCCATTCCATTCTAAGTCTAGGGTCCTAGCTTGACCTGTGTGTGTGAAGTTGCTGTGTACAGCTTTCCCAGCTGTGGTGTGGTGTTCTCTGTGGTCTGCCTGTTGGTACTAAGCACGGGATCAGGGACAGTCCAGCCCAGTGTCCTGCTACAAAACTCCAGCATCTGCCCTTGTCTTAAGAGGAGGCCACCTGCAGGGGCCCCGAGACCTTTGGATTCACTGCTTGCTTCCTGGCTTTGGACCATTTCTTGCAATCTTCTCCATGGGTAGTTGAGGCAGTCCAGTTCACATATGCTGCTGTCATACTGCCTGGTGGGAATCCCAGTCTCACAGCTTGACTGCCATTGGCTTGTAGTCTAGCTCCCTGGGTGTCACAAATAGCCTTCATCTCTTCCCATTAGGAATCTCTACAGCTTCAGTATCATATGGCCTTCAAGATAAGGCATCTGCATCCTTCCCTGGCTGGTAATGAATACTGAATTTATAGTGTGTCGCTACTCATCTCCGGTAAGAAACATCTAACTTGACACTGTCTGGAATAAAAGCCAGGGGACTATAGTCAGTCCACACCTGCAACTTGGCTCTATATCCATAATCTTTGAACTTCCCAATTTATCCTGTATGTATTTTGCTGTACATAGGTGTTAGCACACTATCTCCCCTATTAGATTGTGAGCTCTCTGAGGGCAGGGGCTCTTTCTGACAGTCTTCATATCCCCAGAGCTTAGTTCGTTGCCTGGCCCTTAGGAGGTGTTAACATATGCTTGTTGACTTGACTTCTTTATGACAGCTCACTTCCAAATCTTGTAAGGGTAACAATATTCTTGTTGCTTAGTCTCTGCAGGCAGACGCAACTTATTTCTAGAGAAAATGTCCCTCTTGATATAAGACAGCCCTTAAGCCCTCCAGGCAAGTATCTATTTGTATGCTGGACAAAGAGCTTGTTTGTATTTGAATAGGCAAATACTGGTACATGTATGAAACAGCAGACTTTGTAAACCTTGTACAAGTAAACTTGCAAACTCTTGTTCACATCTGTCTGTCCAAAGATCTCCAAAAGGTAACTGCTCCTTTCATCATGGATGGCCCCTCAGAGTTCTTTTAATTTTATTTCTCCAATTTTTAGTGATTTAGATACTTTTTTTCATAGGCTATTGACAGCTTGGATTTCTTCCTCTGAAAACTGCCTGTTCATATCCTTTGACCACATATCAATTGGGGAATGACTCTTATTCTTATAAATTTCAATCAGTTAGAAACAAGGTTTTTATCTGAGAAACTTGTTGCAAAGATTTTTTTTCCCCATTTACTTGCTTCTCTCATTTTAATTGCATTTTTCTTATTTGTGCAAAAACTTTTTAATTTTATGCAATGAAAATTTTCCAGTTTTCTGTGTTCTTCTTTGTCTCTTAATAGGTAATGAACTCTTCCTATATCTGTAGATCTGACAGACAATTTCTTTCTTGTGCCTCTAAATTATTATGCCACAATAATGTATTTTGCAAATAATGAGTTCTTTTTTTTTTTAAGCAATTGGGGTTAAGTAACTTGCTCAAGGTTACACAGCCAGGTGTTTCTGGGTGGGTGCTAAGTGTCTGAGCCCAGATTCAATACCCAGGTCATCCTGACACTGGGGCCAGTGATCTTACTCTCTGTGCTACCTGGCCGCCCCCAAATAATGAGTTCTTGACCCAACAGCTAGGATCTCTGGGTTTATCAAATACTAGACTACTGGGCCTGTTTGATTCTGTATATTGTATAACTAATCTGCTCTCTGATCAATCTCTCCATTTCATAACCAGAACCAGATTGTTTTGATGATTACTGCTCTTTAGCAGAGTTTGGGAAATGGCATGTTACATCCTCAGTCTTCACTACCACTTCTATGTAAGGTCTTATGAGTCCAGGTAGAATTCACCCACAAATAATTAGTTAGAAAGGAATGCTCACTATTTTGGGGGCCCAGGGCAACCTTTTATTGTTGGACTCATCTTCTTTTTACTAATGTTGGTACTACGTATAAACCTTGGTTTCTGCAACACCAAAGCTGCATTTTCTTCACAAGTTGTAATAGAAAGTAGATGTGTCCCTCCCTTCAGAACCTTTATTCCTTAGTGTTATAATCTCCAGGTAGCATGGTTTTGTCCGTGGTTCTATCTCTTGTCAGAGTTCTGTGGTTTTCAGGGCATGAAACTGCATTCACAATGTAGCTTCTTTGCCTTATTTTCTTGGCCTATACATGAGAGGGATACTTCAGAGTTAGCTGAGGTTTGGCCTTCCTGGTGACAATCCTTCTTTATAGCTGAACACTTGTTGCATGACTTATGTACTATGTTCATCAACTGGCAGAACTGTGGTCAACTCCACTGTGTCTCAAACATGGTGGGGGCCATGTGCACACCCAGGCTGTCCACCATACCTCTCCTCGCCTCCTGCAGTACAACCATATCCTCATCCTCAGGTACCTCCACTGCTTTGCATTTCAGTCTCTATTCAAATCACAAACTCAGTTGTTTTTTTCTCCTTTGTGATGAACTGTACAATGACTGACTGTGACACATGCTTCTTGTTGGAGTCTTACGATCATCTAATTGACTCTCCAGGCTTTGTACGTATTCTCGTCATGTGATGTCAGGCTGTCTGGCCTCTGCCCCTCTACCAGTCTCTATGCTTCTCCATAAAGTTTGTTATCAACATCTCCCTCTTCTCTAAGTCAGAGGCCTGACACTTGTGCATTGAGTTGATCATAGACCTCAGTTTTCCAGCTTAAGATATTCCTCCACAGTCTCTCGTCCAGGATGTATTTTCCTGTCCAACTTTGGGAATTTAGATTTAGCCCAATCTAAAGGTAGGGCCATAGGGGACCTAGCCCTGGTCCTGTTCTTAGGTAAGCTGTCTTTTCTGATTTGATTACTATCTTTAATACCTTTGCCATCAGCCCCTCTTTGCTCATTTAAGACCTCTACTCTCCTGACCAACTACTCAGTCAGAGTTACAGTACGCAGTACTGGCTTCCAAGTACTACTTTTTACTGTCAGTATATCTTGCACTTTTGAAATACCTAAAAGTTCGGGTAATTCATAGAGAGCTGACTGAGTTATCTCTTTGGCTCTAACCTTGATATTTTCTTCCTAATACTTTGACTTTTTAAAATGTCTTAATAATGTCCTTATTTTTCATTTATATGTTCCCTCCTAAAATCAGATAACCCCTATGAATTTCTAATTTAAAGGTGCCATTATAACCTCCATTTTACAGTTGAGGAAACTGAGGCAAGCAGCAGTTAAGTGATTTGCCCAGGGTCACATGCCTAGTAAGTATCTAAGGCTGGATTTGAACTCAGATCTCCCTGACTCCATGTCCAGTGCTCTATCTGCTCTACCACTCAGCTTCCTCCAGACAATTTCCCACTGTTATTGGAACTGTCAACAAGATAGTTTGTTGATTCTTAAATATCTCACAACAAGCAAGTGCATGCTCCTGTACAAAAATCTCTTAGCCCTTGAAAACTAGGGTCTTTGTAGAGGGGTGGAACACTGCATGGAAAGACAGACTTTTTTGATTATATTAGTTAGTTTGGCTAAACTTTTTCTTCTTTTTTCTTCATTATTAAAAGGGATGGCTCTGTGGAAGAGGTTTGAGAGGGAGATATACATTAGGAAATGTAGGTGATAACAAAAATATTAGATATCAGTAAAATGAATTTTTTTTGAAAAAGAGAAAATGTGGGTCAGAACATACAACTCATCCCTCTAGGATCTTCCAGATTCCTAAACAAATTATTTTCTTCACAACATAAACAATGTCTCTTTGATTTTTTTGCCTTCTCCCCTTCTGTGGTAAAAATTATAGGAAGACAATGATAATTTAATACTCTTAAGTACTTTGTATCTTTAATAAACATAATTTGCTTAAAATTCGGCAGCTAATTTGGGCACCGTATGTCCTTTTTATTAAGCTTCAACCTGTCTTTTACCTGCATCGAATGAACCATCTCTTTGGTAAAACAATAGGGATACAAGATGTTGTGAATTTTCACTGTTAGACTCTCAGCCTGTTCAATCCTCACATCAAGAGCAACCTATAAAGAAAACCACAAACAACATTCCTTAAATCTAAATTTTTCTATCTGTCCATATTGCCTTTTCCTGAAGGTTTGCAACATGCTTTTAAATGCACCTATAGGTAATAAGAATGAATGTAGAGAATTAACAGAAATGTAAAAGAATCTATAAATTATAATTTTCTTTAAAAAAACCCCCACCAAATTTCTTGTTTTAAGTAAAATCCTTTTTGAAAATTTCTGATGAAAGTGATGCTGTCATCAACTTTACCTAACAACTACTGAATAGCCAGTAATCAATTATTGGGCTACTACTTATCATAATCATCATCATCACTGTCAATGAAAATTTATTGTGCTTATTATGTGGTAGGTGCTAAGTACTGAGAATACAAAGAAATGCAATAACAATTCCTGCCCAGAAGGAGCTCACATCCTAATGGGGAAGACAACATACAAACACCTACCTAAATACATACAAGATATGTGCCATGTCAATAAAAGCTAATCTTAGAGGCAAGGTACTAGCAAAGGGAGTGGGGATGGAATGGGATGTGTGAAGCATAAGTGTGAAAGGCCTCTTGTGAAAGATAAGATTTAAACTAAATCTTGAGAAAACCGGGCAATCCAGGAGGCAGATGTGAGGAGTGAAAGCTTTCCAGACATGGTAGACAGCCAGCATGAAATCATGGTGTGAAGAGATGGAGTATCATGTACACAGAATAACAAGAAGGCCGTCATCAGTGGATTGTGGGAAAAAACGTAAAATAACCGGAAAGGTAAGAAGGGACTTGGTTATGAAGGACTTTAAAAGCCAAGTAGAAGATTTTGCATTTGATCCTGGAGTACTAAGAACCCACTGGAGAGTTCTGAGTAGGGGTGGGAGGGATGCATTTACCCTTTAGGAAGATCACTTTGGTAGCTCACAAAGTAGGTTCTGCTGATACATACATTTCAGAGAAAATATACTGCCCAACCAGAATGACAAGCTATTCCATCATTAGAAGATGTGCTCATTTATCTAATGATACTGATTTTTACTACTGTTATGTGATAGTGGAAAAAATACCAAGTCTAGAGTCAGACGACTTTGAGGCAAGTCTCACCTGTGAAATGGGCCATCTTTATGACTTTGGTAAGTCTGTGCACCTCTTTCCTCATCAATAAAATGAGGACTTTCAATGAGATGTCTCTTTCAGCCCTATGTCTATGATCCTATGATTGTATGGAGTTCTGACAACACTTGAGGGCACGGACAATTTTGGTCCATGCACTTGTTACATAAGAGATTTGCCCATAAAGTCAAAGATGTCAAAATGTTATCAATTTTAATGCCTTCTCCCTCCAAAGATGACATTTCACTTTCCAAATATATCAGGAATATTGCCAATTTCCATTACTGAGTCATCTGAAAATTAGTTTAGTCATTCATGTCCTGACTCCAAGCCTAAATAAAGTTCAGACCCTAAAATCAGCAAAAGAATAAGTGTTATAGACTTACCTCTGGATATCGGGCAAACACTGGATTTTCCCATTCTGAGAACAAAGTTTGGAGAGAATCAGTACTGATAGCTTCATCCACAGTATCTTAGATAAAAGAAAAAATGTAAAGTTAGTTTTGGAGGCAAGGAAAATGTCAATCTTCTATTTTTTGTGGCTCTGAAATGAAAGTTACATATTCAGTTACCATGTTCTACAATTTTTCAGTATAAATGTTCCCTCTAAATGATCCCAACATGTTCATATTTAAAAGGGTTGATGGAAGTATCTTCTGACTTTATAGTTATAACTTCAGACCAAACACAAAATGAAAAATGAAAAAACATGGATCAAAGTATCAGTCTTATTCCCTTTATGAAAAACATTTTTGAAAATGAGGTAGGGGACGGAAAGAAATAGGAAATGAAAATTAAACAAAAATAAAAACAAAGTCTATAGCTTCTTTCTAATATAAGAATTTTGCTTAAGTTAAAACATGTGCTGCATTTCCAATCTCTGACATCAAAAGAGGGATAATTTCCCAAATCATAAGGTACCTTAGACCATGTAACTGACCCTGGGGTCTGAAAAAGTAATTTTTGATCTAAAATGCATAAGCTGAATCATTTAGTTTTGAGGTTAAACAGGACCTTAGGGAATTTCTGGTTCAAGTCAGTCACAGCTGGCTCTGCTCAGGAACATTAACACATTTTTGTTTTGTTTTGTGAGTTAGGTGTGTGTTCCAACAATCTGACTCTACCTCTGTATTCCTGTCTCATCATGGTCCTTTCTTCTCTAGTTCTATGAAGGAAGGGCAGGACAAGCTTGCTTCTAAATGGATGGCAACAAATGAAATTTCATAGGAAGGCATAGGAGACACATAGGAAATCTCATTAATTAATTAAATTAATCTCATTAATATGGAGAATAGTCCCCAATAGCTAATGAAAGTTTTTATTCCACATGAAATTGTCATGGCTAAAATGTTTGCTAATTAAATAAAATGTTGTTGAAAATTTCATTCGTTCCATTTCTTGAAAATATGCAGAGTTGGAGATTGCCTATGTGTCCAGACTCTAGGGAACCGTGTATACTCACTGACTAGTAAGTACATCAATTGCACGTGGTCGTCTGCATGTTACCTCTTCCTCTCTATGCCCTTCAGCTCCTCATCAGGCTGTGAGTTCTTTGAGGACAAGGATTACCTTTTCCTTTTCTTTGTATCCCCAGCACTTATCATTTGTGCCTGGCACATGGCAGATAAATGCGGATTAATTAGTAAATATTCATAGAATCACAGGATTCCAGAGTTGAAAAGAACATGAATGACCAGTTCTTTGGGTGATACAAAGACTTAAGACATGGTCTTGGACTTGAAAGGGCTTACAATCTAGTTGAGGTACTATATTTAAATATTTTATATATTAATTGAATAATATGTACACAACTTGTACAGTTGTTGCATGTTGTCTCCCCTCTCCCCCTTCTCCATTAGCCTGAACTCTTTGAGGGAATTCTATATATATGAGAGAGAGAGAGAGAGAGACAGAGAGAGAGAGAGAGAGAGAGACAGAGAGAGACAGAGAGAGACAGAGAGACAGAGAGATTTAACTAAAAATGCAAGGTTCTATAGGAGAGATATAATAAATGAGAAATGAATTCAAGAGACCATAGAAATTACCATGAGCTTAAAGTTTGAAATTTATCCTATGGATAATGTAGAGCTGTTGATAGTTCTTCAGGAAGGGAGTGAAGTGGTGAAGAAATGTCTGAGGAAGATTAATCTAGCAGAGGTATGAAGAATGAATGGGAGACTGAAGGTAAGGAGACCAATTAGGAGAATACTGTAATAGTTCTGGTGTTCTGACTTAAACTAGGGACATACAAGTGGTAAGAAGGAAGACATTTTGAAGTAAGAACGGACAGAATTGGGTAACTGTATTATTCCCTAATATTAATACCACAATTTCACTTGCCTATAGTAAATGTTTCACCTTTTCAGCTCTTTTTACTTTATCTCTTTCATCTTGGTACAGCAGGGTCTTTCAGCAGTTAAAAAGCATACATATTTCTAAATGGTAATTTTCCCTGTCAGTTGAAATTGTTCAGAATAATTCCTTCCTAAAAATCTGTTTGAATACTCAACAAATTTTATTTTTCATCAGGAATCCATGAGTTGACATGACCTTTAAAGTTCATTACAAGGTTGACTGGTCTAGAAGTTATGTAAGTTTTGAACATCAAGATTAATTTTACAGGAGCAGATGTTTACCCTGGTTATAACAGCCAGGATTTTCCCTCTTTATTAACAACGGCTGCATGGGGTTTTGTGTTGCAGTTATTTTTTTGGCACCATACCATAAGCAAATGCATTTCAATAATATGTACTGACGTAATTTATGAAATGCTTTGAGTTTGATCACACAGTAAACATGCTACATAAATTAGGACATCTAACTATATGTACTGAAAAGGTCATAGGTCCCAATGAGCAAACCTATATTCTCAGGAGCATTATTAATAGAAAAGATTTCCCCCATAAAAGCGATTCATTGTTTGTAGCAAAATACCAAGTTATGTATTGGAAAGTAATGGTCTTATCCAACATTAAGCACCTTATAGCCTCCTAAAAAAATTAATAATTCATTTGTATTTAGTAGAAACTTTTTAATATGTACATTGTTTTAATACTTATCCTTCCAGTACAAATTTGGTGTTACTGCCAGATGGAAATCTGCTTTACCATTTCCTAACATCTGGGTCTCAATGTACTGCCAAAATACTGTCACTTTTAATCTTAACTGAAAATTGAGAACTCAGAGTCCTAAGCTTCACTCTACTGTTTTTCTCACAGTGTCATCAATAAGGCACCTTAAAACCTTTCAGAAAAACAGCAACCAAATATGTAAAGAAGTTATGTACAGTTACTATTATAAAATGCTTCTGAAAAGGCTGTCATAGAAATACATACTATATCAGAGTCCAAATATCAAGTTTTTTCATCTTCTAGAAATGAAGTTTTATTTACTAAAAAACAGAGAGAGAACAATAGGATATGACTAAAATTTGCATGATATAGCATAGAGCATGACAAAGCATTGACCTTGAAATCAGGATATGAGTTTGAAACTTGCTTCAAACACTTACTAAAAATATTTTTACCTTGGGGAAGTCCCTTAACTGCTCTATTCTTTCTCCTTATTTATACAATAGAAATTATAATACCATCTACCTCACAGAGTTGTTCAAAAAATCAAAAGTGGGGGCAGCTAGGTGGTGCAGAGAATACAGCACCAGCCCTGGAGTCAGGAGGACCTGAGTTCAAATTTAGACTTACTACCTATGTGACCATGGGAGAGTCACTTAACCCTAACTGCCTTGCATTCCCGCCTCAAAAATAGAAAAACGAACAATTAATCCTAATACTGTATAAACTATTGGAAAAAATAGGTAAAGAGTAAGTCCTACCAAATATCTTTTATGTCACAAATGTGGTTTGGACACCCAAACCAGGAAGATCAAAAACAAAGAAAAAACTATAGAAATACTTCCTTAATGAATATTGATACAAAAAATTTAAATAGAATATTAGCAAAGAGATTACAGCAATATATCACAAAGATCATATACTATGGCCAGATAGGATTTATACCAGGGATGCAGGGTTAGTGCAAGATGAGGAAAATTATTAGCATAATTGACCATATCAAAAATAAAAACAATAAAAATCATAGGATTAGCTCAATAGATTAAAAAAAGCCTTTGACAAAATATAACACCCATTCCTATTAAAAACACTAAAAAGCATAGGAATTAAAGGAGTTTTTCTTAAAATGATAAGTAGTATCTAAACCAAGAACAAGCATTGTCTATAATGGGGAAAAGCTTGAAGCCTTCCATATAAAATTAGGAGTGAAACAAGGAGGTCCATTATCACAACTATTTATTATTCAATATTGTACTAGAAATGCTAGCAATAAGAAAAGAAGAAGAAACTGAAGGAATAAAAATAGGCAAAGAGGAAATAAAACTATCACTTTTTGGAGATGATATGATGGTTTACTTAGAAAACCCTAGAGAATCAATTAAAAAAACAACTGAAACAAGTAATTAATTTAATTAAAACAATTAATTAAATTAAAACAATTAATTTAATTAGACAATTCAGCAAAGTTGCAGGATATAAAATAGGCCCACATGAATCATTAGCATTTTTATATACTACCAACAAAACCCAGGAAAAGATAGAGAAATTCAATTTTTTAAAAAATACAGATAATATAAAATATCTGGGCATCTACCCCCTGAGACAAAATTATATGAATACAATTGCCAAATACTTTTCACACAAATAAAGAGATCTAAACAATTGGAGAAATATTAATTGCTCACGGTTAGGCTGAGCTAATATAATAAAAATGACAATTCTACCTAAGTTAATTTTCTTAACCAAATCAAATTCCAAAAGAATTATTTTATAGAGCTTAAAAAAATTTTAACAGGGCAGCCAGGTGGTGCAGTGAGTAAGAGTGTTGGCCCTGGAGTCGGGAGACCCGGGATTGGTTCTGGCCTCAGATATGTGGCACCCACACAAAATAGCTGGCCATGTAACCTTGAGCAAGTTACTTGACCCCAATTGCTTAAAAAAAAAATTGTAACAAAATTCATCTAGAAGACCAAAAGGTGAAGAATATCAAGGGAATTCAATGCAAAAAATGTTAAGGATGGCAGCCTAGCAATTCCAGATTTCAAACTATATTACAAAATGGTAATCATCAAACAATCTGATACTGGCTAAGAAATAGAATGATGGATCATTGTGACAGATTATGTATACAATAGACAGTAGTACATGACTATAGTAATCTAGTGTTTGATAAACCCCCAAATCCAAGCTTTGGGGGTAAGAATTCTACATATGACAAAAATTTCTGGAAAAACTGGAAAGAAGTTTGGCAGAAAGTGGGCATGAGCCCACATCTCATACTCATACCAAGATAAAATCAAAATGGTTAATTGATTTTAGACATAAAGGGTAAAGCCTAAGAAAATTAGGGGAGCATGGAAAAATGTACCTGTCGAATCTATGGATAAGAGGTAAGAGTTTGTGATTAAACAAGAGATAGAGAGGATTATGGGAAGTAAAATAGATAATTTTGATTATATGAAATATAAAAGTTTTTACACAAACAAAATTAAGGCAGCCAAAATTAGAAGGAACAAAGGAAATTGAGAAAAAAAGTTTTTTTTAAACAAGTTTCTCTAATAAAGACTCATTTCTCAAAGTTAGGGAAATGAGTCAAGTCTGTAAAAATAAGAACCATTCCCCCATTGATAAAAGTTCAAAGGACCTGCAAAACCAGGCAGTTTTCAGAAAAATCCAAAGCTACTGATGTTATTGTTATTGTTCAATCGTTTCAGTCATGTCCAACTCTTTGTGATCCCATTTGGGGTCTTGTTGGCAAAGATACTGGAATGGTTTACCACCTCCTTCTCCAGCTCATTTTATAGATAAGCAACTGAAGCAAACAGGGTTAAATGACTTGCCCAAAGTCATATAGTAAGTGTCTGAGGGCACATTTGAACTCAGGTTTTCCTGACTCTAGGCCCAGTGCTCTATTCACTCTGCCACCTAGCTTCCTCAAAATTATCAATAATCACATGAAAAAATGCTCTAGATCACTACAGATAAGAGAAATGCAACTTAAAACAACTCTAACATACCACCTCACATCTATCAGATCAGATAATATGACAGAAAAGGAAAATGATAAATGCTGGAAGGGGTGTGGAAAAATTGGGACACTAATTCAGTATTGATGGACTGTGAACTAGTCTAACCATTCTGGAGAACAATTTGGAACTACACCCAAAGTTCTATAAAACTGTCTATGCCCTTTGACCTTAGCAATACCACTACTGGATCTGTATCCCAAAGAGATCAAAGAAAAGGGAAAAGGACCTATCTGTACAAAAAAAAAATAGCAGTTGTTTTTGCAGTGGTGAAGAATTGGAAATTAAGGGGATACCCATCAACTGGAGAATAGTCGAACAAATTGTGGTATATGATTGTGACAGAAAACTATTGTGCTATAAGAAATGATGAGCAGGATGGCTTCAGAACTTATGCCAAGTGAAGAGTAGAACCAGAACATTGTACACAATAAAAGCAATATTTTAAAGATGACCAACCATGAAAGATTTAGCTACTCTGATCAATGCAATGAGCCAAGACAATTCCAAAGGACTAAAAATACTATCCATCTTCAGAAAGAGAACTAATGAATTCTGAGTGCACATTGAAGCATATTTTTTCTTTTTCTTTTCTATTTGAAGCATACTTTTTAAAAACTTTATTTTTATTGTTTTATTTTGTTTTCTTTTGCAACATGGTTAATATAGAAATATGTTTTGTATGGTTTCACATGAATAATCAATATCGGATTGCTTGCCTTGTCAAGAAGATGGGAGGGGAAGGAGGGAGAGAATCTGGAACTCAAAATTTTGAAAAATGATTGTTAAACTATTTTCCATGTAATTGAGAAATATTTAACTAAATAAATAATAATTTTTAAAAATAATGCCACTATTGGCACTGCAAAGGCACTGGAGATAATTCCTGGGATGGCAGGGATCATAATGGGTCTCATGCTTACATCACTGCTTCCATTCTAATACAATAATTTATCATGTAAATGTCAATCATGTCCCTGATATGTGAGCTACATCAATCAGAATTTCATAGTATTGCTAATTTAATTGCTTCTGACCAAGGGAATTTTCAGATATTGTAGGACACAAAATTAAAACAGCTATCTAGTCTGTATGGGCACTTGCCATCTGAATGATCCTGGTCAAGTCACTGAGCCTCAGGTACCTCATCTGTAAAATGGGAATAACAATAATACCAACCTCACAGGGTTGTGAGGACCAAAGCAAGCCTTAAAATATTATTTAAATGTGAACTATTACTATTCATTACAATTACACTTTTCTCCAAGTGAATATTTTGTGGCTGAATATTAAATCTTCAAGATAATTGCTTTTACTCATGCAAAGAGTGGCTATTTTATAGTGGTTATTTTATATTTCCTTTTAGGGCATTTCATATTTGTAATATATTTGCTTTGAAAAGAAACTTTCTACCTACCGTTTCTGGAGACAGTATTGACAGCCATGGTTGTTAGGTATTTTGTACAACTGGCCAAACACTCCTCCTGGGGAGCATTGAATGTGCTAAGTCCAGTTATTTTGTTGACATAGACCGTTCTACCCAGTGACACATCAAAATGCTTTTGCCAATCAAAGGAATGTGCCATTGGCTCTTCATCCTTAGAAACTCTTGTTTTGGTATTCTCTTTCTCAAAACAAGCTGCAGTTTGATCATCTGCTGAAATGTCTACATGGCTTATTAAAGCTGTGCTGGGAGGAATAGCTGTTTCCAACTGCTCTTCTGAAGATATGGTGGGGATACTTGGGTCTTCACAGCCTTCAAGAGATGCATTCCTGGATAACATCAAAGGAACATTATGTCTCACTGCATAGTGCTCTGTTGTACTGATTAATAATGACTGGTTAGTAAAAAGTGAATTTGTATTTTTATTATAGGTATTATCTTGCACAGCAGTGTCTGAATCTGGGATGAGGCTACTCTCTCCTGTTATTTTGTGCATATTATGAGGTAAATTATGAGAATCCTGGGCTAACACATCACATAAGCATAAATCTTTTGTATTGCAGTTGAATTGGCAAGAGTCATTAGAATGTTCTTTACTTTCAGTAATTAAAGCTTCTTTGTTGTGACCTTTCATTCTAGATAGCTTAGATGCTAATGGCCTATTATTTACATTCAAAGATTTTCTGTTAAGCTGAGAACAGTCAGTCAGTGTTATAGGACTTTCTCTCACACAGGCATTCAGTTGCTCCAACATCTTTTTCTTGGAAGTTGGAAACTGTTTTGAGAGGATGTGACTAACTGGTTGGTCACTATCACTGGATTCATTATTAATTATGGTTGGAATTTCACAAATACTGGAGTGGCCTTTCTGAGAACAGTCAGGTTCAACTTGGGAACCATTATTGGTAGTTATTTCAAAATCATTATCAGCATCCTGAATTCTTGTTGGCAAAGGACTCTCAATCTTCCTATATTGTCTCTTAAACTTTTCTAAAGACACTGATTGTGAAAATAAGCTTAGTTTCTTATGAGCAAAGGGTTTGGAGAAACCAATTAGCTTTTCTGTTCTCTTCCCATTATTTGAAATGTGTACATTCCCAGGAAAAGCTAAGGAAGCAATAGGTAACAAGTTACTTGTATGTAATTGCTTACTGCTTTTCTCTAATAAAAATGCCTTATTTTTATAGCTTCCTATGGATTTGCTTTTCAGTCCATCTTTCATATTTGTTAAGCAAAAATTTTGGTTGACTGGTTTAGCAGATTCTTCACTTAAATTAATATTTAAGTCTGTGTTTGGAGTCTCAACTGAACTTTGGCTTTTGTTTCCAAATATTTGCCTGGCACTAATAGGCCCAGGTTGAAAATTATTTTTTAATGTAAAGTCCGTTTCAGATGCTTCTGATTGTTGAGTTTGCATCACATGAGTTATAAAGCCGGTGGAGCATAACTGAACTTGTCCACAACTAATAACTGTCTTTCCTCTATCACAGTTGGATTCTCTCTTTGTTCTTTCATCTTCTTCAATTGTATCACATGTCTCCAAAAGTATTCTCTCAAAAGGTGGAGGTTTGCATACCATTTCTGGCATATCTTCAAATCTCTGTTGTTGTCCCTCACAAACACTGTCAACAACTATTCCATTATCATTGGTCTTTTCCTTTTGTAGACATGGATTTTCTCCACTGTCCTTATGGTGATGTGGAGTATAAAAAGAACTCTTTAACACTTCTGAACTGGTTCCACAGTGATTTTCTGAACACTCAAATCCTAAACAAATATTTTTTGTATTATTTTTTTCAGAATATGTGAATTTGGCTTCCTGTTGTGTTAAGATATTTGGTCCTGAGCAGGTACCATCTTGATAAGGTACAGGTGACTCTGTCATATCATTAAAGCATATTTCATTTGAGTCATAGTTGGTCAGTCCTTGGCAGTCTTTTATTTGTTTGATGTTTTCTTCATTCTTACAAGTCTTTAAAGTAATGTTTTCCACAGCAGCTTTTCTTTTCACAGTCTTAGACTTCATATTAAATATTTCATATGAATCCATGATATTTTCACATGCTTCCTGAAAATTGCTCTGGACACATTTGTCATCAGATGCCACAGGCTGAAGAATAGTACTGAATAAGGTCAAGCCACTCTCTTCATTAAATTCTTTAACATCATCACTTGACAATTCTATAAATAATTGTTGTTGTTTTAAAAAAGTCTTTATCCCTTCCTGAATACAAACCAAGACAGTATCCCAGTTCCTAAATTCAATTAGAGTTTTTGCTGGATCTAGGCACACATCATACTCACAAAATTGGCATTTGACATTGATTACATAGATTCCATGGAGTTCTGTGTTCAGCCAATGCTGAGGAGAGTTTGAATTCATTTGTTTATTTGCAGGGCCACCCTTTGGCCTACAAATAATACTTTCTTTCCTTAATAAAAAGTCAATGAGTTTATGCAACCTCGTTCTTAAAACCAGTCTTTTGTTCACAAACAAAAAATGCAAATTTTTATTATAATGTGCTTCAGAACTGATATATCCATTTAGTTCAAATTCTTTATGTTTAAAATTGATTTCTCTCAACTTTTGTGACTTAGCCAATCCATAAATTTGACAAAATCGAGAGCGTGTATCTTTGGTTTTGGAGAGCTGAAGAACCATAGTACCAGAAATATCATTTCTCAAGGAGAAGGAGATGGATGGGTGCATGAGTGAGAGTGCTTCAATCCTCTGCCTAACCTTCTCAAACTCTAGTCTGGGATCCATGCATTTCCTCCTCACTGGTAACTGGTAAAATAGGTTACATACAGTAACTGTTGTCCCTGAACTTGGTCTAGTCAGCTCAGCTTCACAAGCTTCCAGGGCTTTCCCATTCTGAAACAGTTTCACAAAAGTTTCCACTGTCCTGTTTGTTTTGGATGAAATTTCTACAGCACTGGCCATATTTACAATGCTTGATATTGCCTCCCCTCGGAAACCATAAAATTTCAGGTTCTCTAAGTCTTCTACAGATTTGCACTTGCTGGTGAAATATTGTTTTCCCACCCTCTCTATATCATCCCTTTCCATCCCAGATCCATTGTCTATAACCTGAACCTTGAAGGTTTCCATGTTTACTCTCACAGCCACACATTTTGCTTCAGCATCAATGCTATTGAGGGCAAGTTCTTCAACACATTGGCTAAGGGAATTGATAGCTACACCAGAACGGAGTTTAGCTTGCACTTCCTCAGACAAACACTTGATCATGGCAGTGGAAAACTGGTAAGAGATGCAGTATCTTTCTCTGATCAAAAATATTTTCCTAGAGAAAACAAAGAAAATTAAGGCTGATGATTTTTAAAACTTTTTGGTTTGTATCAAATTATTTGGTACATAATTATATCTGTTTTGTCATAATCCTTGTTTGTGAATATTATTTAAAACAAATATCATTCTCCCATATTGTTGAGACAATTACCTTGGAGCTTCTCTTATTTAGTGGAATCTATTTAATAGTATAAGACAATAACCCTCATGACAAGCTTCTCCCCTTTCTAAGTCCTGTGTGCCACAAAGTAGACATTAGTATTCTGTCCCAAAAGTGATCTATAATAGAGACAAACTACTTATGTCACAATCAATAGCTGAATAAACTCAATCCACTATGGAAAACATAAGAATTATTTTTTAAAATTCCATTTGTACGCTAGTTTCATAATATCTATACAAAAATCATGGCTTTGGGATGATGTGAAACTCCATGAAGGATTATGGTAAACTTTTTCTAGTGTACTTTTAAGATAATTAGAGGAACCTGAGTAAATTTACTTAAAAAAAAAATCACATAGCATGATGTGACAGCTATGTGGTGTAGTAGGCCTCAGGTCAGAAAGCCCTGAGTTCAAATGTGCCCTCAGACCCATATAGCTGTGGGACACTGAGCAAGTCACTTATTTGCCTCAGTTTCCTCATCTGTAAAGTAGTGATAACATCATCTCCCTCCTAGGGGATCATTGATCCTTGTCATGAGGATCAAATTAAATAACTTATCCCAGTGTCTTGCAAATAATAATCACTTTATAAATGTTAGATATTATGATCATGTGGGGAGGCATTATTACCACTCATAATGTTTATATATTCTGGGCTGCTACATTTGTACCAACTTAGTAGTATCATCCCAGTTCTGCTACTAAACTGTGACATTGTTAAACCTTAATTCAATTCATCTCAACTCAGTAGCTGAGGTCTGTTTCCTTTTCTTTAAAATTAATGAAAAGATCTCCTTTAAGAACTATTCTGGCTCTAAATTTTCTGACTTTTACCTTGTATGGCCCGTTTAAGTTAACTGTTGACTTAAGAACAAGAGACTGAACTTCCTACAAAAGGTATAGGGAAAAAAATGAGTGACCCAGCAACATCATCACAGTTGAAGTCTGTGGGAGCTGAGCTTTAAAGATGACATCACCTCGAGAACTGGTAGCTAAAAACACTGATTCCACTCAACTTCATACAAGCCCTTACTATGAAGATGCTCCTTTCCACTGGGAGGGTCCAAAGCTCCAGGGAACAAAAGGGGAAAACACGTCTTTCCTTAAATTCCTAAGAAATTACTCAACTTCCCCAAGTTTTGCTCCCCTTACTGGGAAAAAGTTCTAGCAACAGCTCCGGGAAGGCCACGCCCCCCTCCCCACCGGATCCAGTCGGGCTCAGGCCCATTCACAACCCATTTCTATTTAACCCCCGCCCCCCCCCTTCCCTAAACTCCGCGCCGGAACAAACCATGCTCCCCAAACATCCAACCACGGGAAACTAAGGCACAAATGTTGCAGAAGACCCTTGCTCGGAGGCTGCCCAATCACTCCCTGGGAGCGTCCGTCAAGGCTCGGCTCGCACGAAATGCCCTCGTCCCTTCCGGCCTTCCCCAGCTCTCCAGTCACCTCTAAAGGTAGCATCACCTACCGCCCCAGGGACGAAAGCGCCGCAGGAAGACCGGAAGCGCATGCGAACGAGGGCCCACGTGGACTCTGGGAGTTGTAGTTCTCCCATGATACCCTGTCCTTTCTGAGCAGAGTGCTATCTTCTGGACAGTGTCTTTACTTCGGATGGTGGATTCACAAGAACCGGGGTGGAGGAAATGTGGAGGCAATAATTTGTGCCAAGATTTCCGGGTACAAACGATATTTATCTCTTTCCAGGTATACGAAATTGACAGTCTTCTGCCCCCCACGACCCCATTATGGCATAGTGTTTCTAATTAGATAAATAAAAGTTATCAGTCTTTGATAGATTCATTTCTTTTAAACAGCCCACTCCATCCCTCTTTGTTGATCTTTTAATAAATTCGACCTGTGTGGGATACGGAGACCCTGACCTAAATTGACTACTCGGAGACTTCTCAAAGTGAAGGAAGAAAGTTTTATTAGAATCTGGTGAGAAGGCGGGGAGGGGAGGGGGAACGCCCCTAGGTGGAGGAGAGAGAGGAGGCCAAGGTACAGAAGCCAAAGCTGAGTTAAATAAGCAATGGTTGCATGCCCCTCCCAAACATTAACCTAATTATTACTAATGAGGCTCTAATCTTCTTAGATAACATACATAGTACTTGAGGTCCACTACACAAGCTCAGGAATAGCCTCAGAATACTGAACCCTCTTCAGTCTAACCTAGACACATCCTTATCTGGGTCTGGGTAACCCAAGGCCACAGTTTCCTGATTGGTCAAATCCATCTGCTGCTGCCAGCTCCTTCCCTTCTATATTGTTTCATTTTAGTATTATCTAGGAGTTCTCTGGAAACTGGGAACTCAACTTCCTCCCAAGGCAACTGCCTCAATTTCCTCCCAAGGCTATTGCCTCAACTCCCCCAAGGCTACTGTCTGTTACTTTTTTATCAGTAGTCTTGTTCAGCAATTCTTGCAGTTCTTGTAGAAACTTAACCCTTTGTTACCTCTCACACTACCATTCCTTTCCCCAAACTAGAAACACCTCTAATTTGGTCTCAATAGTTAATCCAATCAATTGTATTAATACTCAATAGCTCTTACATTACCTTGAAATATACAATGACTTACATATATATGGGGAAACAATATTGAACTTAGTTACAAAATACAAGGAAGGAATAAGAATGTATATATAATATTCAGAATGGGGAAACTTCACTGCAAGTCATCCCACACAGACCCATGTGGATACAAATAAACCTGAGATAGAGCCCAGTAAAGTGACCTGGAGTTTGCTTTCTGTCTCATTTCCATTGGAACCTACTTTATAAAAAAACTCATAGGGTATTTTTCACATATTGCTAATCATAAGTTCTTAATAATTACTTGTTGAAGAAATAGCCAAACTGTTGTAATATCCTTTATTGAGTTTATAATGAGTGTTTCCTAGGCTGAATGAATATATGACACACTCACATAGTGAGTCAGAGCTTCTACTATAGAATAAGAGGGCCAGGGTGGACTAGGTGATGCATAAAATTCTATCATTTTGCACAGACTTAAGTGAATGACCTTATTGTGTGTGGCAAGAACATCAGAAGTTTCAATGTGTTAGAGCATTAATGGTTAAAAATTCACAGAATTACAGTTTTTGAGCTTTTCAGTATCTTTTCCCCCAAAATCATTCCTTTCCCAAACTTGTGTATTTTTGTTGAGGGGCCTACCATCCCAACAATCACTGAGTTACACACTATGTGTTCTTCATACAAGACACACCATTTTCTGGCATCTGTACTATTGTACTGGCTGTCCCTAACTCCTGGAATACACTCTTTCATTTCTGTTTTACAGCAGCTTGAGTGTCATCAAGAGGCCTTTCTCCTAAAGTCACACTGTATATGTCTCATTTATATATATATATATATATATATATATATATATTTTTTTTTTTTTAAGCATTCAGCGTTAAGTAACTTGCTCAAGGTTACACAGCCAGTTATTTCTGGGTGTGGTGCTGAGTGTCTGAGCCCGGGATTCGGATCTCCAGGTCATCCCAACACTGGAGCCGGTGCTCTTACTTGCTGAGCCACCTGGCCACCCCTCTTATTTATATTTTTGTTATAATTATTGTATTATACATTTTATCAGAGGAAATTCAGTAAAGACAATAAAAAACATCAAAGTTAGGGATTCCAATAGTCTTTTTTCTTTATTATTAAGTATACAGTTGCAATCCTCTACTGTGGTCCACCTATTACATTCAAGAAATATTTGAAATTAATTTAAATAACATGTTAAATGACCACTTAAATAGTAACAATAAGAAATAGTTCTGCATACTAACAACATAGATGATAAAATAATAAATTTCAAATAAGCATATACTCATATACTGTCTTTTGATTACTATTATTTCACAATTTGGAAATCTTTGTGTTCCAGCTTCGGGATGACTTTCTCATTGTGGAATTTTGCCTTGTCAATTCGGGATTTAGGGCTTCCTTTTGTCTTAAGCCATTCCTGCATGATTCGAACCTGGGCAGTGGGACCCTGTATCTGTCCTTGTACCGTGCCCTGGTCAGTGTTCTGGACCCAGCCTACCAGTCCCAGCTTTTTACCCTCAGCCTAAGAAAAAAACAGAGTTGTATTAAGAGAGACTGTTTGAAATAAAGTGAAATCACAATCTGTTGTCAGAAATTTGGCCTGGAATCAAGCCATGGGAGCTGACTGATTTTACCCAGATACTCCTTCAGAACACAAAGGCAACAGGACAAGGATCTCCTTGTGACTCTAATGTAAGGGTGTCAGCCATCTGAACCCATTTCCTTTCCCTACCCTACTAACACCAGGGGTTAGAATTTTCCACTAACATAAAAAAACTGGCAACCAGAGATGCTAGCACAAAACCACTATTTTCAAAAACTTCCCAGGAGGTTATCCATTTATTCTCAGCACACTTTTGATTATGAATGCTAATTGTCCCCTTTCCTAGTCAAGAATCCATTGGGCATTGCAGCGGCAAGCACCCCAACCATCCTCAGGGTTTGCTGCCAACACAGCTTCTTAGATCTGCTTTGTTAAAGGAAAGCAACTCAAAATGGGTTAACAAGCTTACTTTAATCAGTCAAACATATATCATTTACCTTGTTCAGGGGAAAAAGGTCAGCACCCTGAATTTCAAAGTATACAGGCAGGATTATCAAGACAGAAACAGATCAAGTAGACAGCTTTCCAAACTGTCCAACCATTACATCCATACCAAATCAACATCTGGGTTTCAACATCTGGGTTTTTCAAAGCCAGGGGGCTCTGGACAACAGCTTCCCAGAATCCAGATCAAATTACAGAACACTTCTCTTGACTTGGGGAATGTTGGTGGTATGATAGAAAGAACACTCAATCAGGAATCAGAAGATGTGGATTTTAGTCTCAGCTTTGCCATTAACGAGGTCACTGACCTTGGGTAATTCATTTAACCTTGACAAATAAGCCTGTTTCCTCATCTAGGAAGGTAAGACTTGATGATCATCAATCTCTTTTAGGGCTAAAGTCTACAATTCTATGAAATTGCTCCTCAGACTTCTTTAGGCTAAATAAAACCAATTCCCTTAAAACTGAAAAAAAAAAAATAAAAAAATACACATACATATACACTTGTGTGTTTGTGTGTGTGTGTGTGTGTGTGTGTGTGTGGCTAAGCTCTTAGCCTTTTTCCAAATTCTGCCCTTTAAAGCAGTGGTATGTTGGAGCCAGCTTGTACCTGTGAGCAGAATGTTAAATTTTCAGTGTGTGCGATTACACCTATGCAAATACTACAAACCAGGGCTGGAGTTATTGTTTTGTTGATTGTCTCAACTACAGAAAAGTGGTAGAGAAAAATGTTAATAATGCAGATTTAAACTTAAAAATGTGTCCTGCTTCAATCCCCACCACTTCCTCACCCCAACGGGGGATGTTAAAACATTTACCAGTATCTCACTCCCCTAAATTGAAAGACCAATATTTCTTTAGGCGTTACTTTTCACCTGTTATGCTTACTTTTTAAATAACAGAATTACATTTGCTGACAGATTTAGTTTGTAAGTTTAAGCTGAAAAAAAAAAGTTTTGTATTTAGAAGAATCTCAATGAATTATTTTAATTTCCCCACACATCACAATTTCTGCTGCAAATACATACCAAGGAATTTAAACTAGGTGAACAAATTTCACCAATATAACCTGTATTTAAATGTCATTCATATAGTTCCAAGAGAACACTCTACTTCTTTGGCAGATAACATAATAAGACAATTATTTTCTTTCTTTTTTTTTAGGGCAATTGGGGTTAAGTGGCGTATCAAGTGTCTGAGGCTGGATTTGAACTCAGGTCCTCCTGACTCCAGGGCCAGTGCTCATTCACTGCACCACCTAGCTGCCCCTAGTTAATTATTTTCATGATTAGTAATAATCACTGATTAAACTTTAGTAAAACAATTTTTAAAAAAAACATGGTTTATAATTTGGATGTGACAAAACTAAAAAGTGAACTTTTAAAATTTTTACTAATTTTACTATCATTCATTTCCATCCTTTCCTTTGCAAACAGTGTTTTATTCTAAATTGTACCAAAAATCATGCCACTATCTAGGGTCTTGGTTATTGCTAGTCTTTGACAATCCCATTTCCATTTACTGAAGAACAGTGACCAGCCTTATGTTATGGAACAACCAATGATAAAGCTAACTGGAATGAATAGTCCTAGAATGAATGGCTGGGGGGAAAAAGCATTTATTAAGTACTTACTGTTTACAAAGCACTGTGCTAAATAATGAGGATGCAATTAGTAAAAAAAAAAAAAAAAGCAAGATAGTCTGTGCTTTGAAGGAGCTCACATTCTAATAGGGGAAACAACACAAACAGGAGGTTTCAGCCCCAGTGGAGGCAGTATGGCTGGAAAGAGCACTGAATTTGGAATCAAGAGGAAACTAAATCACTTGTCCCTAAGCTTTAGTTTGCGCATCTGTAAAATGGAGATAATAGTACTTGTACTATATTCCTCACAGAGTTGTAAGGCTAAAATGAAATACTGTATTTTCAGAAAGTACCTTATGAACTTTAAGATATAAATGTCAATTATTACATCTTCAAATATTTCTTTTATCAATCCTATTCTGATTAAAGAATGCTCTTTGCTGAGATAGCGAGGTGGTACAGTGAATAGAGCACCTGCCCCTGAGTCAGAAGGACCTGAGTTCAAATACTAACCTTAGACACTTGACATTGAATGACCTTGGGCAAGTCACTTAACTCTAATTGACTTGCCTTCCCCCCCTCAAAAAAAAAGTTAAAAAAAAAAGAATGCTATTTGTATCTGTGAGGGGGAAGGGAGGGAGAAGAAAATGATATGCAAGTGAAAAATGGTGCTTACATTTAGGACTTCTTTTCCTTTCAAGATTGTGATTTGAATTTTAAGCACCTCAGTTTCAACGAATTAGGATCACCTATTTTACAGCTCCAATTCACTATTCCTATTTCCCGAGTAAGGTTTAAAGTGATGCGGTGGTAGAGATGGGGAAGAAGGGAGGATAGTCTGGCCTCTTCAGAACAGAAGGAGTACAAAGCAGGGCAGAGACTGTGGAAATTAGCTGGCTATTCCCTTAAATTTAACTAAACATTTACCTGCCTTGTTATAGACAATGCAGTTTGTAATTAGAGAAGTCTCTGTTGGCAACAACAGTAGTTTGAAAGCTAGAAAGTTGTTTCCATTAGAATATAATTTCATGAAGGGCTGTTTAATTTCTTTTTATATCTTTGTATTCCTAGCACCCAACATGCAGCGTCTTACAACAAATACTTGATGAGTTTAATTTAACTCACAGCTGATAAGAAGCAAGGAAGAATTATATGGGGGAATAACACTTTGCTTGATTTTCTTCTTTAAAATGGTAACATGAGTGTTAAAATGAGTAACAGAAACAGGACAAAATGAAGATACTCAGGGTTGCAGATTAAATACACAGAAATAATAGTTCCACACACATACAGTTCACCAAATATTCACTGCTGCTGATAGTAATGAAGGTAATATATAATCTGATAGAGATCCTTTAAATTGCAGGATTTCCTCAGAAAATAATGGGAACTCTATCCTATGAGACATTTAAAACTGGACAGAGAATTAGAAAGCGTATCTCAGGAAATAATCCTAGTACATCTAGGTAATAAATCCTAGTACAATCTAGGTAATAGAGTACACATAGAACTTTCAGACCAAGAATATTTCCTTTTAGAAACTTCTCTGTGAAAGTTAAGTTTGGAAAAGCAATCTGAAAAAAATAGTATCTATTAGAGAAAGTGAAATGTGGAATTACTGAATACAAGAAGCAATTCTGATATCTTTAGCGTTGAAATTAGTTTAATGTTGTCAAAGGAAGAGCTGCAAAGTGTTTCTTTTCCTTCAAGGAAGGAAAAGGCTAGATAACCAGATATCACAAGTAATACAAAGGAAATAGATTAAAACAAAAAGAATGAAAAGGATTAAATTACAGATCAAAACCAAACCTATGCCCTATTGCTTTAATAACCAGTTCTTTATATAGTCTCATCCCCAATATGGACAGATCATGTGTATCAACAAAAACATTTCTTATTTCCTTGGAACATTATTTGGCATCTTCCAATCCAATGTGCAACACTTACCTGTGTGTACTTTCGGAAAAATACACCTTGGACTTTCCCAAAGATTTCATAATCCACTGACAACAGGGTGTGTCCTTCAGCCATGGTAAGATCTGCTGGTGACCAAGCAAAGCAAAAGAAGTACAAAAACAAGTCTAATCCTGGACAGCTTGAGCCTTTATTTGTCACACAGTTGGGTCTTAATCCTTACTGTTCATTTGTTGAAAAAACAAGCAAAAAATATTTATTGAGCCCCTAATGTACTCTTTTAGGTCCTTAGAAGACTTTTTTAAAAGAAAGAAAGAGGGGCAGCTAGGTGATGCAGCAGACAGGGTACCAGTCCTGGAGTCAGGAGGACCCGAGTTCAAATCCCTGCCTCAGACACTTAACATTTACTTACCAGATGTGTGACCCTGGAGGAATCACTTAACCCCAAATGCCCCAACAACAACAAAAAAGAAAAATTAAAAAAACAAAAGGGAAGAAAAAGAAAACAAAAAATGCCCTAAAGGAACCTGTTATTAAGACAGTACACTATAGAAGTAGAAATCTTATCTTAGTCTTTGCATTCCCCACTCTTAAGTGCTCTGAATGCAGGGGACTGACAAATGTTTCAACTGGAATCAAGCAAGGGTAAGACACGTATATACACAAAACACCTATGTGTATATATACACACAATACACTTCTGTATATCACAAAGCATATACAAAATGTGCACATATGCAAGTCATGTGTGTGCATGCACACATTTACAATGTATATGTAAAATGGGTGTATGCATATATGTCCACACATGCATGCATATATTTGCAATTATGTATATATAAACACACACTGGGTGTATGTTTATATGAACACACACCACACGTCTATGCACACATGAATGGCATGTTCCTATACAGACATATGTATGCATGGGCATGTGTAGACATATGTAATGTAATGCCAAGCAAAGGCAACTTTCCAAGGTTCAGAATACCAGCACAGGTGCTCTCCATTTTATTCAGTAACAAATTAAGAACAGAGAAGATCGAAACATGACATCATTCAAAATACAGCATTTGCTAAGTGTGATTAAATAATCTCCAAGTACTACCCCACCCCAGGACCTTACATTCATTCAATCAATTACAAAGTCCCGTTCTAAATACTACTCCACCCCTAGGCTGTACCTTCATTTAGTCCATCACAAAGCCCCTCTTCTCAAATGGAGATTAGTTTCCAATCATAAGTAAAGTACATTCATTTGTTCAATCATAGAACACAAAAAGGTCAAAAGTTCCCCACCCGGGATCACAATTGAATCTACCCCAGTTACAACAAGTTTAAGCACAGCACTTAATACCCAAATGGAGGTCTTTTCTTCATCTTGACAAGAGGCAAGTTCTCAGCAATCTTTGTTTCTGGGGAGACAAAGCTAAGCAAGACCACAAGATACATTGCCAGTCTCTTCATTAATTCATCCTCTGTCTGCAGAACAGTCCTAGGACCCCTGAAAACATTAGCAAAACCCTCTCCCAGGATTTCTGTAAACATACAACAAGAAAATCCTTCTTCAGGGCTTCTGAACCAACAGAAAGGTTCCCAGACTCCTGCAACAACAGCACTGTCCTTCACCAGTGGACAGTATTCATTCTGTCTGCAGGACAGTCTCAGTAGCTCTTAACCAACAGCCAGGTTCCAGGACTTCTTCAACAACAGGACTGTCTTTCACCAGTGGACAAATCTGGCAAAACAACATCAAAACAGACAGACAAAGTACCAGCAAAACAGCCATGTCTCCTCAGTCCTTGGCAGCTCTGGGGGCAGGTCTCAAAAGTCCAGGGTAGTTCAAAGTGGCCCTCAGCAATTCTCTCAGTCTCTCTCTCTCTCCAGAGGTGCTGCTTCCAAAAAGTTCTTCTGCCTCTCTCTTGTCTCTCCAAATCTACATCACCAGCTCCTCCCAGTTCAGCACTTTCTTTTCACATCAACAAGTCCATCCCACAGGTGGTGATTAACAAGCTCTGGGTTTTAACACAATCAACCCAAAAACCAAGCCAATACAGGGGAATCTTTAAGTGCCATTACTATTACAACATATACAATGCATATTTATATATACATAATGCATGCATACACATGTATATGCATACAACAATGTGTGTATATATACATATAAACGATGTACAAACACACCACTTATATAGTGTATGTGTGTGTACATATCCTTATTCAGTGGTGTCTGCCTCTATGAGGCCCCATGGACAAAAGATTTTTTTTTTTAGCAAAGATCCTGGAGTGGTTTGCCATTTCCTTCTCCAGCTCATTTTATAGATGGAGAAATTGAGGCAAACAGGATTATGACTTTGTCTGAGGCCAAATAAAAAAAGGAAGATGAGCCTTCCTGACTCCAGGCCCGGTATTCTATCCACTGTGTCACCTAGCTGCCCCATACATACACACAGGCATAGTACATGCATGCACACCCTACACAATACATGTGCACGCACACACAGACACACACACCTGCATGCATACACACGTATGTAATGGTATATATGCAAATAAATGGCAACCCCTCCCAGCATGATTCTTCCTTAGTCCCCCTATAGACTGTGTATGTGCTTCAATTGGCAGAAATTCGGTCTCATCAGAGTGTGCCATGCCACACGCTCTGCGCTGGTGGCTAGAGACACCAGGTCGGTCATCAACCGTTTATTAGTCCTCTACAAACTCCAAGAAATGCAAGGTGCCTTCCATGCTACCGCCCCCACCCCCAGTGCCCGGAGCACCCACACTGGCCAGCAAGCCCGGGCGGGGGTGGGCATCTCGGTGAGGGTCTGCTCCCCGTCCCTCCCACCCCACCCCCACCCCGACGCTGCTCACCTGCCTCTCGTCTGCCCCTCAGCCTTGCCCCTTTTCCACTAACGTTTCATGCCGATCGCCTCCCCCGGGGGTGGGGGGGAGACCTCCCGAGATCACTTAGCTCGGCTTTCCCCCGGAGCTCACAGGGTGGGCAGCTGAGCCCTTCGCCCAACAGTCGGTTCCCCGTCCCAACAGCCAGTGCCTGGAGAGCATCGAGTTCTAGTCCTCCTCCTTCCCTCTCCCGGCTAGAGAGGCCTGTGGCCCAGCTCAGCCAATCAGGGCCGGCCAGTCTGGCCAGAAGCCAGCCCTCCCAAGAGGAATGCGGAAGAGCTGGGAGCTGCTAGTCAGGGGACCCTGGGAGTCTCGCTTGGGCCCGTGGCTTCTGCGCCCCAGCTTCTAGAGATGTCAGGGGGTCCTTGGACTTGAATGGGGATAAATCATCACATCTTTACTTCACCTTATTGGTTTTTCTTTGTAATCTTATGCATAAAATTTTTACTCATTTAAAAACATTGAGGGAATAAGGTCCATAAGGTTTTTTGCCACAGAGTCCCAAGCCACAAAAACAGTTAAGAACACCTAAATATTCAGTTCCTTTTCATTATTCCCTTAGTCTGCGCAGCTAGCGGCTGATGAACCAGCCTTAGGGATGTAGTTCGGTTTAGTGAATAGAATCTTGGGCTTGAATTCAGAAAGCCCCAGCTTCACATTCTGCCTCTGATGCTTCTTTCCCAGTTGTGTGCATGGGTCACTTTGCCTCTCTATGCCTCAGTTTCCTTATAGGAGGTTGGATTAGATAGCCTCTACCATTCTTTCCAGTTGCAGGTCTATGATCCTATCCTTTATTTCTCTGTCACCGCTCTGAAACAATGTGTGAACTTCTGCTTGGATTGTATGGGGAGAGTAGATGCTTCTAGCTTCAATACCCCCCTGGAAGGTGCCAACTAGTGTGCTACCAACTACCAACTACTGTTAGCTTTCCTTATTATGATCTAACTAAATCTGGCTAGTCAAAAAGACAAGAAAAAGAACAAGTAACCTTTGATTCCAGAATTACATTTGAGCCTATCATCTAAGACTGTATATAGCCTATATATCAAATTATAAGGACTTATTTGGGGAAAGGAAAACAGGGAGAATAGAGATCAGGAGAGGTAGTTATACTTAGGTACTTCTTGTTTACAGAATGAAACTAAGTGAAAAAATATGCAATATCAATATTAGTCCTTTTAGGATCAATGGTTCTTTATTAGTCAAAAACATTCTTTAAGTTGCCATTTAAAGAAGGGTTATAGCTCTGTATACTGAGTTTTATATCCATTGACTAATATTGTGAAGCATTTTTACCACAACCTGGTGGGGTAGCTATCCCCGTTTGATAAAGAAGGCAGCTGACACTAAGCTTAAGTGACATGTTCAAGGCCCAACAGCTATTAAGTAGCAAGGTCAGAGATGGCAGAGATCGCCCTCAAAAGAACAACTGGATTTGGAATGAGAGAATATGGATTAGAATTCTGCCTCTGCCATTTTATACCACCTGGACATGACCTTGAACAAGTCACTTCACTTCTCTGGGATTCAGATTCCTTATCTGTAAAATAAGGGAAATGGGTTAGATCAGTAGTATCAAACACAAATAGAAATGGGGGCATGAAACATAAAGATCCTTGTAAGCCTCATATTGACTTAGTTTTAAAATGCAATATTATCACTGTTTTATTGTATTTTATTTATTTTGTTAAATATTTCCCAATTACATTTTAATCTGGTGCAAGCTGCACTATATAGTGTTATGAACACATGGGGCCTGGAGGAATGTTTGACAGCTCTAGGCTAGATAACCTTTAAGATTCCTTCTTAGCTTTAAATTTCCTATAAAGATAGAGGCTCCTTGCTGACCAGAGAAGGGGGAAAGGGAATGAACATTTATATAGTGCCAGGAACTTTATAAATATTATCAATTCCTCACAACAAACCTGTGAGGTAGGTGCTGTTATTCCCATTTTACAATGAAGAAGACTGAGGCAAACAGAGGTTAAAAAATGATTAGCCCACAGTTACACAGCTAGTAACTCTGGGCAGCAAGTGGATGGAGTTCTGGGCCTGGAATCAGGAAGATCTGAGTTCAAATATGACCTCAAACACTTACTAGCTGTGTGACCGGGAAAGTCACTTAAACCTGTTTATTTCAGTTTCCTCATCTGTAAACCGAACTTGAGAAGAAAATGGCAAACCACTCCAGTATCTTTGCCAAGAAAATCCAAAATGGGGTCACAAAAAGTGAGACACGACTGAAAACAACTAAAATAGCTTCCTAATTCCTGATCTAGCACTATCCACTGGACACTTTGGTCCAATTTCCTTCCTTCCCACTGTCATATGTGCTCATGTACCTTACATGGCTACTGTCTTTACCAATGAGTTACTCCTTTTTAAATTTGCAGCAGAGTCTAATAACCAGGCTCAATTTGAAATTTATGAATGACATGGCAATAAATATAACACTTTGAGATTTTAAGTTTAATATGTACATAGATTTTTGTGTAAATACTCTATAAAAAGACAGACTTCCAAAGCCTTTGTAAAAGGTTACTTCTGTAAAAGTAAACTGAAGCATGAAGAAAATGCCTTCTGCTGACAATTTATTGAGGTTTTCTTAATGCTGGTGAAAACTGTTTAACAGATTATTTTTAACTTGCCAGTGGACTTCAATCCTCATGACCGTTATAATTAGCTGAGTCATTTGTAGGCCCTAAGGGATGGGCAAATTACTTTGTCAGTGAGTGCAACAAAAATGGCATTAGCTAGTTCCTGACTGGCCATTAAACAGGAGAAAAAAGATAATTTTAAAAAATCATAGCCAGTAAAACCAGCAACACAGCTTACTTATTGGCAAGGTAAAGCGCTTCGAGAAGAGCAGATTAATATAGGCATACCTGTTGAACGAACAGCACTGCTAAGTGAACTAAGAGAAGATAACAGCATGCCTACCCCTGCTAGGTAGGCACATACAGGAACTCCTCTCCACAAGGATTTTGGGGCGGACCTCGGTTTATCCTCCTCTGATGCAATTAAAACCCTGGCTTCAGTTTCTAGGCGCATTTTCATTCTCAGTTTCTGGGATGCTCTGGGGCACACTCTCTTCTTTCAAAAGGTACTTAGAAAAGGTCCTTCGGGAGCTGGGACCAGGCTGTTGGCTGGGGCTAGCTGAACCATCCACGCTGCCCTGCACGCGGAGAATGCTCGGCCTCCCGGGGCTCCGGTCTAGGACAGGAGGCGGGCCTTACCTTCTCGACCTCCCCCCGCCCCCCAACCTTGGCTCGCGCTCCCAGTTTCCAGGCAACGGGAATAACAGAGAAGTCAAGAGCGCTTGCGCCAGGACTGCAGTTGGGAGTTGGGTTCGGGAAGCTGGCGCCCTGTGTGGGGTTTCCCGGAGCTGGAGAGGACGCAGCGGAGCCTCAGGTACCTGGAAAGGGGCAAAGCCTTTCCGAGAGGAGAATTTTATTCCCATCCCCACTCCCCAAATTCCGCCTTGCACACCCCACCCGCTCTCCTCAAGAGTAAAAGAGCCCATCTCCTCTGTAGGAGAGCCCTGTTTCCGGAGCTGCGGGACAGGGCGGAGGGCTCCGTGGTCATGACTCTCTGGGGCGCTGCTGCTGCTGCTGCTGCTGCGCGGAAGGGGGGCCCAGGTGGAGGAGCGGCGCTCACTCCTGTGCAGGGGACCCTCCCTCCAGTGCACTAGCTAGAAGGCTGGAAGGGGGCCGACATACCTGCCTACCATCCGGACTTATTTATCCACTTAACCCTTGGCAAGCACTTCTGGAGCAATGCTCTGCTGGAAACCAAAGTGTAGCTTTTAGTTTATTCTCTGGGTTCATTTCCCAGACCCAGAATGTTGTCTTCTCCACCCCAGCCCCAATTCTCACCATATGCCTCTATTTTTCATTTGTTGAACCGATACTATCCTCGGAGATCGGGCCCAAATGACACTTCCTTCTTGAAGCCTGAGCAGATACCCCAGGCAGAAAGGGACTCCCTCCCGGGATCATTTGTCACATCTTCTAGGCCCTTGCATTCGTGGGGTTGTGGAAGGACCTCTGATTCTAATGGGAAAATCTGAGTTTGAATCAGGATACCACAGTTTGTTTGTACATGGGAAGATCACCTCTCTACCGTTTCCTCATTTGTAAAATAAGTGGGATGAAACTAGATGATAAATATTAGCATTTCCCTTTAAAGTTCGCAAACTGCTTAACATACAATGTATTATTTGGCCTTTGTAACAGCTTCTTTTTTTTTTTTTTTAAAGAAATCAGGGTTAAGTAACTTGCTCAAGGTTACAGGGCCAGTTATTTCTGGGTGTGGTGCTAAGTATCTGAGCCCAGATTTGATCCCCAGGTCATCTTGACACTGGAGCCGGTGCTCTTACTCACTGTGCTACCTGGCTGCACCTACATTTTCAAGATGATTAAAAAATGAGGCTTGGTTAACTGACTTGCCCATAGTCAGACAACTGATAAATGGCAGAGGAAGATTAAAAATTAAGTCTTCCTGACACTGTCTTCTTTCCACTACATTACTTAACAAGAGCATCTGAAACTTCTGGTACATTGTGTGTTTTACAGTCCATGAACCTTCCCCCAAATGCCCTACTTTTCTTAATCTTAAAATTAAGATTTAAAATTTAAATAAGTAAAATCTTAAAACCCTTTTTCCTGATGCAACTGTTATTAATCAAATGGTAACACAAGATTATGGAGCAGCAACTTTGCCCTTTTGGAGACATAATTTACTTTATTAATATACTAAATAGTAGAGACAATTTTGTTGAATATATAACCTTTCCACTATGGGCTTTGGGGAGAGACACTCCACTATTTTGAGGGACAAGTTATCATATCAGCATCCCTTCTCAGTATCAGGCCTAGCATCATGGGTAATGTGGTAGGGAAAAGTAAGGGAGATTGTAGAAAAAGCAACTGAGAATCTGCTTCAGTGTCCCAGACTCAGCATAAAACTCTTAAGTGAATCTGATTTTGATTCTCTCTTAGGCTTCAGTTCAGGCACTGAATGGCTCACCTCCAGTTGGTTCCATGTCCACACGTGGACATCATGTTTCCTTTTAACAAAATGGAAGTTTCGGAATTCCATTCAAATAGGCAAACCAATAAGGAACAAAGCAGCTCTACCCATCAGTCTCAGCTGGAGCACCTGAAAAATAACTTCCAGCAAAAGCTTCTAAGAGACAAAGAAGAGAAGCTGGACAATAGCTTTACTCATAACAGGCAGAACACCTTGACTAAACCCCATAGCTATCCCTCTTCTCATTCTGCAGAAAGCAGCCAGCAGGATTCAGGAAACAATCAGGAGGGTCCAGGAAATAATCAGCAGGGTCCGGGAAGTGGGGATTTTTATTCAGGTGGTGTCCACATGAGACACACCAAAACAGATAACCAAGAAAATACAATGCCCTTCACAAAGAAGAGAGATGGAGTGGATCGTGCCTATCCCCTCAAACCAGTGTTCCACCGGAAAACATTGAGCACTACTCACATTGGGATTGACTCCCGACACTTCTCCCAGAAAAAGTCTGAATCAAAAGAGGTCTCACCTAGCCGCTTCAGTTCACAGAATAAGGGGAATTCATCTTTAGCTAAGATGCTACTTGCTCCGTTACCAGTGGTTCAGCCCAAAAAGTTCTTGTCAAATCCAGACAGAACTGAGCTAATGCAGATTCAAAAACTGGAGGCAGAGGGTGAGAGCTTAGAAGAAGAAATTCGGAGGAAAGAGAGTCTCCTAAGGGAAAAGTTAAAGAAGACTGAGGAAGAACTTAGAAGGATCCAAAAAGAAAAGGAGCAGGTAGAAGATAAAAAAGAGGTACAGAGAAAGACATTTCCAAGGAGAAGGGGCACAGGTAGCAGCAGCAGCATTTCAAAACTCATCTTCTCACCAGAATTCAGATCTGAAGAAGTCTTCAGTAGTTATAGTAGAGGTGATGAAACATGGGAACAATCCCAAGAGAATTCTAGGCCACCCTCAGTATGTTTCCAGTTCTTCAATCATGGAGCACAAAGACTCAAAAAGGAAAGATTAGTGGCAGGTAACAATAAAATCCAAGACCAAATCTCAGTATCATCCCCTGAATCATTTTCACAACACCAACAAGATCCTGGCAATTCTTTGCCCAAATCCCCCAGTTATAGTTCATTTCAGGTATCGGTCTCCTCAGGTTCTAGCTCTTCAACTGAAGAACCAGAGCTTGGTGAGTGCAGCTACTGTGGACGAAAGTTCCTCTTGCTGAGGCTAAAGAAGCACACAAGTGTCTGTAGCAAGACCCAGGGTTCCAAGAGGAAAGTGTTTGATTCATCCAAGGCCCGCGCTAAGGGCACTGAACTAGAACAATACCTGACCTGGAAAGGCCCAACTTTAGCCAAAGTAAGTAATGTTAGCTCCTCCAAGTTTATGGATTTTATTTTGGGTGGAGGATGGTTGGGGAGTGGGAGGGTAATCAAAGAAATAAGAACTATTTCTTCCCTTTTAAAAGTATTTTAAGTGGTAGGGAAAAAGAATTTGAAATAGAGCTTGAGTATAACACCACCATCTTTTATTTCTGAAAAGTTAAGTAGCTTCATCTCTGTAGAACTTTGTGCATTTCTCACACATTCCCCCTTTTTGAACTGCTAGAATCTTGTAAGAATAATGGTTTTTTGAATGATATTGAAGCACTGTCATTTCCCACTTTATCATAGATTTGGTGTTAGGTTTCCTGGGAGTTAAAAGACAACCCTGACAATTCTTAATTCTAAGTTATTAATCTTTTTAAAATATGTAAGTAGATATAATTGCCAGGACACTGAACTTAACAGTGCAAATTATAAGGTATAATAGAAGTAGATCTTGTAAGATAATAGAACATGAAGGTTTAAAAGTCAGTAGGTGAGTAAAAGTTTTAATTAGGATTCTTGCCTATACTCTTGTATTTAAGTAGTATTACTGCTTACTGCCTTAGATTTCATTGATATCACAGGAGAGCTCCTTTAACTTTTTATCTGACAAATTTTTCTAATTACCTAGTTAATACACCTTGCAGTTTTTATGTAGTTTCATATGCAAATAGATTCTGAGCATATCAAAGGCACATTTTTTGTTTTTTTTCTTGTTGACAGATTCAGAAAAGCTAAAATGTAAAAAATGTGAATTGCAAACTGTTTCTATGTCACACTTATGAGAATTCTATAACCATTTGTCATCTGAGATAATTGCATAGGAGACTTGTAAATGAAGTTTCTTGTCTCAGGGAGCACATTAATGAATATTTACTGAACTGACTTAGAATGATGGAATCAGAGTCAGGGGACCAGGGTTGTAGTTTTCCATCTATCCCTATCTCTAGTCATTTTAACCTAACTTGGCCTTTTTCCTTATTTGTCAAATGAGGAAGTTAGACTATATGATCTCCAAGATATCATCCAACTGTAAAACTGTAATTCTATGAAACTGTCAACTTGCTTTCCTATTACTGCCTCTACCATTCACACCCCCAAGCACAAGTTTTTCTCCCAGAATTCTGAAGTTTATGTTATAAGGCAGGAAGGACGTTTTTTTTTTTCATTTTTCAAATGCTTTATTAACTTCTGATTTACATCATTCATTTCCGCCAGATTTTGAGTTACAAATTTTCTCCCCATTTTTCCCCTACCCACTGCCCCCAAATAGTAGTCCCACAGGATATCCCCTCCAATCTGCTCTCTCCCATATCTTCTCCCATACCCCCTTCGACTTTTCCAGTAGGGCATAGTGGATCTCTACCCCAGTGCCTGTATATCTTATTTCCCAATTACATGTAAAATAGTATTAAAAATAGTGTATATATATATATATATATTTTTAAACATTTGATTTTAAAACTTTGAATTTCAGATTCATTCCCTTCCTCCCTTGTCACCCACCCTTACTGGGAAGATAAGCAGTTCAGTATAGGTTGTACATGTGTGGCTAATGCAAAACATTAACATAGTAGATATATTGTAAAAGACTGACTATATTTCCCTCCCTCCTCCCACTTGTTCTATTTTCTACTTTGATCCTTTCCCTTTTCAAAAGTTCATGCTTTCAACTTCCCTCCCCCCCAGCTTGCCTTCCCTTCCATCATCCCCCCTCTCATCCCCTTCCCCCCTACTCTCCTGTACGGTAAGATACCCTATTTAGTGTGTACTTCATTCCCTTCCCAAGCCAAATTCAGTGGGAATAAGGTTGACCCATTCCCTTTTGCCTTCTTATTCTTCCCCTCCATTGTAACCATTTCCCCTTGCCTCTTCTGTATGAGATAGTTTACCCCAATCTGTCTCTCCCCATCTCCTCTCATTACATTCCTCTCACCTCTTAATGTCACCTTTTAAGTATCATCCCTTCCTGTTAAATTGGTCCTGTGCCCTCTATCTATGTATACGTGTAAACATACATACACACATTCACATATGTATTCATATGCCCATATATCCTCATATATAGACATATATATATATAAAATCCCTTCAACTACTGAGAAAAGTTTCATAAGTTACAATTATTGTTTTCCATGTAGGAGTGTTAATAGTTCAACTTTGATAAGTTCCTTATGATTTCTTTTCCCTGTTTACTTATCATGCTTCTCTTGCTTCTTGTATCTGAATGTCAAATTTTCTATTCAACTCTGTTTTTTTCAGCAAGAATGCTTGAAAGTCTTCTATTCCACTGAATGACCATATTTTCCCCTGAAACATGATACTCAGTTTTGCTGGGTAGGTGATTCTTGGTTTTAATCCCAGCTCCTTTGACCTCTGGAATATCATATTCCAAGCCCTTCGATCCCTTAGTGTAGAAGCTGCCAGATCCTGGGTTATCCTGATTGTGTTTCCACAATACTCGAATTGTTTCTTCCTGGCTGCTTGTAATATTCTCTCCTTAATCTGGGAATTCTGGAACCTGGCTACAATATTCCTAGGAGTTTTCTTTTTGGGATCTTTTTCAGGAGGTGATCAGTGGATTCTTTCAACCTCTATTTTGCCCTCTGGTACTAAAACATCACAGCAGTTTTCTTTGAGAACTTCCTGGAGGATGATTTCTAGGTTCTTACTTTGGTCATGGCTTTCAGGTAGTCCAATAATTTTAAAATTATCTCTCCTGGATCTATTTTCCAGGTCAGTGGTTTTTCCCATGAGATATTTCACATTGCCTTCTATTCTTTCATTTGTTTGGATCTGTTTAACAGCATCTTGATTTCTCATAAAGTCATTAGCTTCCATTTGCTCCAATCTAATTCTGAAGCAATGATTCTCCTAAGTGAGCTTTTGAGATTCTTTTTCCATCTGGCAAATTTGGCTTTTTAAGGCATTCTTCTCCTCATTGCCTTTTTGAGCCTCCTTTGCCATTTGAGTCAGTCTGTTTTTTAAGGTATTATTTTCCTCAGTCAGGCTGTTGAGTCTCATTTCATAATTTTCTTGCATTGTTCTCATTTCTCTTCCCAATTTTTCCTCCACTTCCCTTACCTGCTTCTTAAGGTCCTCTATGGCCTGTAACCAGCTCATATTTTCCTTTGAAGCTTTTGGTGCAGGAGTTCTGACTTCACTGTCTTCCTCCTGTTCCATCCTTTTTGTCCCCAAAATAGGAGTCTAATGTTGGAATCTTCTGTCTGCTTTGCCTGGTCATGTCGCCCCTCAGTCACTTGACCCCTGGTCTTTTTGCCACAGTAGGACTCTGCTACTAGACAGGGGAGCTTTCGTCCCAAACGCTGGGGTTTTCTCAGCTGCCAGAGGTATTAGATGGGTGCCCTCTCTGAGGTCTCCACACACTCAGGCAAGCTGGACACATACCCCAGGACCTCCACCCTAGACTGTAATCCATATCCAAGCAGATTAAAGCAAGAGCGATTACCCTCAGACTGGTCCCTCAGACTAGTCACTTGGTCCCCCTACACTCTGAAGGCCAGGAGCTAAAGCTGCCACATGGTGGCAGCTGGGCCTCAGCCCTCAGCGGCTTCTCGCCCCAGGGGCAAAAGCCAATGCACTGCCAACTACTGGGTCCCAAAGTCCGCACTGCACTGACCTCTCACTTTGTCCTAATCATCTATTTGTTGATAATTCTGGACCACCACAGCTGCTGGCGATCTGGAGTCCCTCCAGCCAGTGGCTGCTCAGGACCACCCTGGGGCTAAAACCTCTGGCTCTTGGGAGGCCAGGGTCGGCTCCCAGCCAGCTGTGCTAGCTGCTTGCTGCTAGCCTGCCAACCTGTCCTCAGCAGGAGGTTAGCTTCTCTGTGTCATTTTGTGGGTTCTCTAGCTCCAAAGTTTGTTCAGAGTCCCCTTTTACATGGATTGGAGGTGGTGGGAGCTGGAGCCACGTGGAGGTCCTGTTTCTACTCCGCCATCTTGACTCCAGGACTTTTAAAAAAAAATTAATTTATTTATTTTTAATTTTCAACATTCATTTCCACAAGATTTTGAGTTACAAATTTTCTCCCTATCTTTCTCCTACCCCCACCCCAAAATAGCGAGCCTACTGAATACCCTCTTTCCCCCAATCTGTTCTTTCTTATATCCTCCCCCATCTCCCCTCTAACTTTTTAATAGGGCAGGATGGATTTCTATACCCCAGTGCCTGTATATCTTATTTCACAGTTGCATGTAAAGAACAGTTTTTTTTTTTTAACATTTGTTTTTAAAACTTTAATTTCCAGATTCTTTGCCTTCTTCCCTCCTCACCCACCCCCACTGGGAAGATAAGCAATCAATATAGGTTGCACATATGTGGTTAATGCAAAACGTTTCCATAGTAGATATATTGTGAAAGACTAACTATATTTCCCTCCATCCTATCCCGCCTCCCACTTATTCTATTTTCTTTGACCCTGTCCCTTTTCAAAAGTGTGCTTCTAACTACCCTCTCCCCAACTGCCCTCCCTTCTATCATCCCCTCTCTTATCTCTTTCCTGCCTACTTTCCTGTAGGGTAAGATACCCAAATGAGTGTGTATGTTATTCCCTCCTTAAGCCAAATTCAATGAGAGTAAGGTTGACCCATTCCCTTTTGCCTTCCTGTTCTTCCCCTCCATTGTAAGTTTTCTCTTGCCTCTTTTATATGAAATAATTTACCCTATTTTATCTCTCCCTGTCTCTTCTCATTATATTCCCCTCTTACCTCTTAATTTTATTTTTTAGATACTGCCTCTTCCTATGCAACTGATCCTGTGCCCTTTATGTATACATATACACATATATACATACATACTCATATATGTATTTATATACACATACACCCTATGAGGGACTTTTAAAAATTCCTATTAATGGGGTACCTGTTTAGAGAGGTACATCCCTAACTGGATTTCATTTATTCAGTACACTTAAGGAGAAAACAACTGTCTCCCAAATCTGGTTTCCACCATAATAACATATCACAAAATTTCAGTCCCTCTAGGCACTTCTTCCACTAATAGAGCTGATTTTTGATACATTTGTAGTCTTGCTGATCATATTCTTTAATATTCTATCACAACAGTATTTTCTGTTACACTGCAATTGGTTTATTTTGGGTAGAACCTTAAGGAAATTTGCTATTTCTAAATTTCTTAATAGAGTAATAGCAAGCAAAAAACAATTCTCTTCCCACCCCCCCTGACAAAACAAACAAAATCAAAATACCACAAATACAAATCCTGTCTTTGTAACATTGTACTTTCTAGGCTTAAGCAAGTCATTTTGCAAGAATGAGTTCCATTGAGAGCCTATACCTTAATTTTTATATAATGGAGAAGATAAATATGTCATCATCTGAATGCTCCAGCCATAACCAGACAGATTTTCCTATTAGCCCTTTATCTTTACATAACTACCAGTCTGTCAAGGCTACTTTGTCATCCCCCCACCCCCACTCCCCTTTTATCCCTCCAAAGCAGATAGAAATCATATCTTAAACATTTTTTTAACTTAGTTTTCTCAGTAGGTTCTTATAATTCCTATAAATCTTAGCAAGATTGTCTTCCTTGTCTTTCTCAGTGCTTTACTGTGGGGCCTCTGAGAGACTTGTTTTGTTATTTTTAAATCAGGGATTATATCACATCACAACACTATTTGTATTGGGGTTGGAGAGAATTAACCTTCCCTTCTACTTTATAGCCAGAGCCACCAAAGAAGAGTAATTGGCGCCAAAAACATGAATCATTCATTCGAACTCTCCGTCAGGCCCGTGAAGTACAGCAGGTAATCGCCCGTGGTGGAAATCCCTCAGACTTGCCTCCTATGCCACCTGCAGAAAACCCCGACTACATCCAGTGCCCCCACTGCAGCCGACACTTTGCCCCTAAGGTGGCTGACAGGCACATTCCAAAATGTAAGACCATCAAGAACCGCCCTCCTCCCCCACGGAAGCGCTGTTGTTGAAAAGAAATCACCCAAGAACCTCCTGGTGGCCTTGTGAGTGGCACTTTCTCTTCAGCAGCCAAAGGATTAGAACTGGATGAAACTAGAAAGGAATAGGACTTGTACATCTTCCCAAACTAGCTGCAATGCCAGAACTGGAGAGGAACCATTTCTAAGGGGTTCTAAGGGAGAAGAAAGTCTCAGGTTCTCCCTGAACTGTAAATTTAGGCAAAACTGAAGTGCCTTACACTGTTTCCATGGGAAGCAAGACTTAAGAGCAATGAAAAGACTAGATTAAATCCCTCTCTTCTTGAAAGTCTGACTTGTGATTTGTGATAGATAATGAGCACTGATTTTGGGTGTCTTCACATATTTGTTGTTCTTGTTAACTGGCTGTCCTGACCTATTAAGATGGTATGCTGCTAGAAGAGAATAACCATAGCCACTATCTCTTTTAAATTATAACAAGATTCTTCTGAGTCATTAATTTGATAAGAGGAATCTAAGAACTTGGAATGAATGTAATGCTGTTTCTGACCTCACTGAACATACTCTGTAATCTCTGGAAATAGGTTCTGTATTTTCAGGATGTCTGTGAAAACCTAGTTTTATGATTGTATCAGTTTCAGATAAGGCTTTATTATAATTTTTCCATTTGAATATTTTAAAGTATGAAAAACCCTGGAATCAGACCATATAGCTCTTCTCTCCCACCACAATAACAATCTGTAGTCTTAGGGGGCTGGAACATCAACCAGCTTAAAATGTTACCTGAATGCTTTCAAGGACAACTATTTTAATCACTTCTTCTTATTTGTGTCTTATGCTTTAGAGTGTAAGCTCCAGTGGGGCAGAACTGACCAGATCTTTGTAATTTTCAATCAAATAGTGCTTAAGCACTTAAATAAATACTTTAAAAATTGCAGTGCTGACAGACACTAAGTGTAGCTCCCAAAAGAAAGTGTATGTGTCTCATTTCTAAAAGATAAAAAGGTTGTAGAATGGAAGAATTAATTTCTAGAAACTTTTGAAGCAGGCTATAATAGTCAAGGATGCAATAATGTGTGTACATAGTAAATTAAAATTAGGTAAGAGTAGTGGTAAGATATAGAAATATTGTTAGGATTATTGCCTTGTGTGCTAAAAGAAGCATCACAATGTGTTTCCATCTAAGTTAACAGAAAAGTTAACATGACCCAACATCAGCTGAATGAGAGGGACCTAAAAGATAACAGAACATTTTGCCAGTAGCAAATGTGTAATTACTGTTTAATCCACTCTTCCTGAAGTCTGTAAAACAGTATCTTGGCTAACAAATCAGCTCAGTTAGAGATGTGAGCTTTGACAGTAAAAAGTATATTAAAAATCTGCCTTCTAAGAAACATATTGAATTGAGATCTTTTTAATTTTTTTTCCTTAGGATCTTTTATCTGCCATTTTAAAAATCAAGGCCCTTTCTAGATTCTACCTGAATGTCTCATTATGCAGTAAAAGGAGACATTACCCTAAGGTGTTGGCTGTCTACTAAAGAACACTGTTAATATTTAACATTTTAACACATACATGAAAATATCTGTTAGTAAGATTAGACTCTGGTATTTAGGTTAGAGATCAAAATTTTTTTTTCGATCCAAACCTGTGATTTCTTTTCACTGGTGCAGACTGGCAATTTAACTATAACTTAGTCTTAGAGACTTCCTGGGGCACTGAGATGTTATAAGTGGCTTGTCCATGGTCACACAGCTAGTGTCAGAGAACCTGAACCAAAGTATTTGGTTTGAGCACTGCTGCTCAGGTGAAAAAATATATTAAGAAAAGATATTTATAAACAAAGCAGCACAGCTATTCTTTCGGAGTTAACTTGGTGTATGACTACTTAGTAGGTCTGCCTTATCAAACAATTGACAAACATTTATTAAACACCTACTATGTGCCAGGTAGAGGAGAAAGATAGTTAAGCTCTGGTTCCATTAATGATGACCTTTCCTAGATTAAAACTTGAAGGGCCATTAGCTTTATCTAGTCCCTGGACAGGTATTTACATTCAGATTTCCCAGAGACCAGGGTGTTGGGAGTGGGGAGTGGGGCGGGGGCCCTCCCTAAGGAAATGAGGTGATTGTCTCCAGAACAGAACCTGGAATATATATAACATTTTTATTTTATACCTTTTTGTTGTTCAAAAAGCCTCGGTGTTGATTCATTTTATAAAGGATAAAGGAAAAAACTACATAAATTTAAATAGGATAAAATCTGCTCAGGATAAAAGTTCATTTGGCTGCTCCACCTTTAGAGAGATTTAAAACAGGATCTTGAGGAAATGCTATAATTACAAATAATTATCATATTATTATAATTGTGTATTAACTTGATGAGTTAATGATACTTCATTGCACTTACAAAGTACTCTTTATACAACTTTGCCTTGACTCATTACACAGTCTCAGAGGAAACAGACAGGTAAATGATGTGATAAAAAAAATTCCTTTTTTATTTTCAATAATTCTGTGACCTTTAATGATGAAGCTTCTTTCTATAGTTAATCACAGTACAGTAATAAAAGGTGTTTGTTTTGTTTTTGTTTAAGCTCCAAGACAGAATGGGACATGATCCTACAGATCTTGCCTATAGCTATCACTAATGGGAAGCCACTCCTGTCATAAACACCATATCTGAGGAAAGGTCAGAAATGAGTTCTTAAGGGAATTTTTGTTTAAATTACATTCTTGGGGTGGCTAGGTGGTGCAGTGAATAGAGCACCAGCCCTGGAGTCAGCAGGACCTAAGTTAAAATCCGGCCTCAGACACTTAACACACACACACACAAAAACTAGCTGTATGATCTTGGGCAAGTCACTTAACCCCAATTGCCCTTCCTTCCCCCCTCCAGAAAAAAAAATTACATTCTTGCTCCTCAGGTGCACTTTCCATTGTGTTGTTGGTCAGTCAAGGATTTATTAAATACCTACTATGTGCCAGACATCGTATAAAGTGCTGAGGACACGAGGAAAGGCAAACCCATTCTTTCTGCCCTCAAGGAGCTCACATACTAATGGGGGAGGACCATGTAAATAACCATGTACACATACAAGACATAAAGTATAAGAAAATTTCAGGACAGCACCAGGGGACTGGTATGGGAGACCACACAAGGCTTCCTGAAGGTAGACTTGGGATGGGTCTTGAAGGAAGTCAGGTAAACTAAGGGGCAGAAGTGAGGAAAAAAGAGCATTCTAGGTAGGAGTCTGGAAACAGAAGATAGGAGTATTGTGTTTGAAGAAGGGCAAACCCAGCATAGCTAGATCAAGTGAAAAGAGGAAGGAGGGTAAAACAAAAGACAAAAGGGGTAGGAAGGGCTTTCTTTAAATGCCAGAGAACTTGACATTAGATTCTGGAGGTAACAGAGCACCAGGGGAGTTTACTGAGAAAGGGAGTGTGTATGAAATGATCAGACATGATTTGAGAAAAGTAGTCTGACAGGTAGGCAGAAGATGAAGTGGTAAAAAGACTTGAGGCAGAGAGACCAAGAAGGCTACTGCAGTAGTCTATGAATGACGTGATGAGAGTCTGCAGCAAGCTGATGGCTGTGTGAGTGAAGAGAAGGTGACATAAGAGATGTCATGAAGGTAGACATCAAAGATGCCACCAAAGTTGGAAGCCTAGTAATTTATGGTTGGGGTTGACTAGGAGTGACTGGTGATAGAAAAAGTGGGCAACCGATCAGAGAATAGAGGACAGTGTTGAGCTCACCGAGGGGTTGAGAAAGGGAAGGAGAGTGTAGCCAATGTAGGTGGTAACAGCTTAGGAAAGAACTGAGGGGTTGAGGGAATGAAGGTCACAGAGAGGAAAAAGAACAGAATTAGAGATTATAAGACACAGGGAAAGATGGAATAATAAAAGATTATGAGTTCAGATAAAGATATTTTGGAGTTCATGAACATGGAAGTGGTACATTTGTGAGTAGAAGTAAAATCAAGGGCATGATCATTTCTGAATAGACTGAGGGACTGAAAAGTTAGGGTATTTGAGGGACCATCAATATGTGTGTTGAAAGTCCCTAATATGAAGGCAGGAACTGAGGTAGAGAGAAAGACCGTTAGCTAAGCAAAACAAAACATCCCATGCCAACTCTTTAACTTGGCTCTACAGTTTTTCTGGTACTCAGCTGATTCTGTGCTGGGAGAATAAATATGGTTTCAGCTCTTTCAGGGAAATGGTTCTAAATAAAGTAGAATTATCACTTGGAAGCTTCTATTGAGACTAAATAGATAATGTAAAATTAAAAGATGTCATGTTTGGTGTTTCCTCTTTTCCCACTGCAATTGCAGACTACTTCCAGCACTATATTATGAACTGCAACTGTACAAAATGATTCTGACATTAAAATATACATCATTGAGAAACAAAGGTTTTTGCCTAAATACATTCATTACAATGTTTCCCTAACTAGAATATCTCAACTAGGATGTGTGTGTGTTTTTTTTCTTACGAGAATAAAAACGCAAGTATAGACCCAACATTGAAAAAAAAAGTTTTATCACTAATGATCCCAATGCACACATAGGCTTACTGAGCAATGTACCATTTAAGAGTTTATATATTTATTTAAACAAATGCCAAAGCATTCTACCCTTAACCTTTCAAACACAAGGCTAACAACAAGCTAGTTCTTAAAGTTTTGTCAGAGCAGAGGTTTTAATCAGGTTATATTATAACTCAAAAGCAATACTACTGGGAAGCTTAACGAATACAAGTCTAGTCCTGAAAGAAGAAAAATATAACAGGACAAAATAAAAAAGGGATTGAGAACAAGAACCATTCAAAGGCACTTCTGCCTATGTGCCCTCCGCATGTCATCCAATGCACGGCTGCCGGCTCTGAACTGGTTTCTGTTTGCACAGCTGCTTGGTGTGAAAATCACTGGGTTCTCCAAGGCTCATCTTGGGAAAGTGCAAATTGTCTTCAGAGGCACAGAACTTGAATTCTCAGCCAGATGAACAGGAAATTAAGGCTTCTCAAAGGCAACACAATACAGAACATGACCAGTGTTATGCTGCTAGCAAATCACTTGCTGTCAGAGTTAAGAGTAAGAGTAGGCCTCTTTCCTCTTCGATGCTCACTTAACATCTCACAGTCTTAGCAACGTGACAAATTCCTTCATTTCTCCCTCAGGAGCAATGCTCATGGTATGTACCCAAACAAACCTCACCTCCCAGTCCTGCTGAGATAGTGAACGTGAAGGTTACAGGAGCAAGGTCCTTCAGCCCTCAGAAATCAAAGCTGTGTTTACACGCTAAAACAAAACAAAGTTGTTGTTGTTATTAGCAAAACCCCAAGTTCCTAGAATTTATATTCTTAATCCAGAACTGACTTCTTCCTTATGCAAAGGATACACTGATTACATTTGTACTACTATAATTGGTTTCCCCTAACTGCGAAGATAATGGGAACATGGTATAGAAAGACAGCTGATCCCTTCCCTCCAAACCCCCAACCCCAGCGATGGGGTTTTTCCAAGCTCTAGTCTTAATATCAGTTTCTGAAAGACTAGAAAAGTAAGCCTAGGAAGGTACCAAATCCTTCTCATGCCCCCAAACAAAACTAAAATCTCATCTTGTTGTTTAGGGAAAAAGAAACAACAAACAACTTGGCTGTTTGCAGGGAGGTAGACGTGAAACCCATAAGCAAGCACTTGTGAAATCAAGACACTTCATTTTTCATAAACTGAAATATAAAGTTCACAAATTTAAGGGAAACAAGGAACTCATAGTATACAACCTATGGGGTTTAAGATCTGGGGTTCCAGAATAAAGAAGACAATTAACTGTTTCTGAGAAAGGTGGTCTGCTCCCCCTTACAATGGCACGATAGACAAAAAGGTCATCTCTTCCATTTCCTAAATTCTATTCAGTCTGTTATGTATTCATGGAACTTTGGTGCTGGCTCAGAGCCACATAATAAGGAAAAGATACAGATTCACTGGCTACTACATGGCTTCATGAGAGGCAAAAGGATAAAAAATACTGACTAGACACAGAACAACAGTGGCTAGTGCTACTGTGCCAAGATTAGAACAAAAACAAGCAATGAAGGCAGAAGCAGGAAAGGGCCTCCTCATAAGAGAAGGGGCCATGGGAGTCATCGGCAGCCTCTAAAAAGCCAAGGGCAGTGTCATTAGAGGACCTCTTTTCCCTTGTTACTTAGTCTTGAGGAGACTCTTACTTCTCCAATGTTTCCAATATTCAAAGAAGTAACATCACTCTAGGAGGTACCTTTTCAAGGCTATGAGATTTCTCCCTGCCTCTCCCACAGTGTAGAAGCTCTGGGTTATGCACCAAGAGTATGGCTATGTAATAAGGAGAGGCCTGCCCTTATTTCTCTAACTCTCACTGAGAAATCCCAGTCAACTTCCAGCGCATAATCAATCTAGACTCTTTTCCTCCAATATTTAGCTGCATATGAGTGTTTCAACTCTATGAAAATAAGCCAAAAACTAGTCTGTAAAGCGTCTTTTCCTCAGACTCTGTCTCTGAGATGGCACAGAACACTTTGCCATCTTTTAAACTGGCAGGACTAGGACTCCATTACAGCCAGCCAACTCCTAACAAGCTCTCTCAAGCTTTTCGCTTTCCCCTCCTCCACCCAGAAGTACAGTGACTGGTGTCGAGCTCTCAAGGTAGCTCCCAACAAATGGTGAAAACTATAAAGGGGTATAGGCTGTTACCAGTGCAAATAGCATGGCAGGGCTGTTTTTCTTCTTTAAAGGTGGGATCAGCGGATGAGGTACAGAGCTGTTGTTGCTGCGGCAGTCACTGAAGGCAAAGCCAGGGACACAGGGCCCTTCCCCCTCAGAAAATAACACAAAACAAACGATAAACACTCCTAGTTCCTATCTAAAAGGAGATGCTTCCCTCCATCTGCACTCTAGAGGCACTGCAGAGCCTCCTGCTTTGCTCCTTGTCAGCAACTGAGACAAAGCCAGGAAAGCCGTTGTCCTGCATTCAGTAAGTGTGCTGTGAAGTTGAAGGGATCCCATCTTACTGGGGATGTACAGGATCAGGAAACTAAAGGCTGGATCGACAGGAATCTGTTCCCAAAAGGCACCAAGAATCTGAATCCAAGTCTGGTTTTGGATCTGTTTCCATTTCTTCCTTTGCTGTCTGAGTTCCTTTGGAATGAGTCTCCAACTATTCAGATAAAAGTGGTGTGTTAGCCACATGTTGTAAATTTAAGAGTACATTCTTCTAATGCGAATTCCTAATAACCTTGTCTCAGTTTTGCAAGATGCTCTAGAGCTACAATAGCTCTAAATCTATTCTTCTAGGCTGTTTCAACATCACTTTTCTTCTGAAACAGTTCTCGTGCTCACTAATGCTTGTACAATGCTCCTTAAAAACAATGTTCAATAAAGGTGATGAACTCAACTAAATCCAACTGTCTATCTTGGCTTCAATGGGTATCTGCACAAGTTCCATTACTCAGAAGTTATAGAAGTTCTATGGAAATAGCATGGAAGTTATGGAAAAGTGCCTCAAAAGAAACCTGTTTATTGAAATGCCTGGTGCTTTGAAAGATTAGTGAATGTCAATCCCTTTGGCAATCTGAAAGTCACTCAGAAAATATGAAAAACCCAGCCACATATAATCATCACTTCCTTACAACTGGGGCATGTAGGAGGATCATCTGATGCTATTATTCAAAGGCCTCCAAGTAGGCACAGAAATTACCTACACCTCATAAAATATTCTTACCTTTTGCACTCCTTCTGTCTCCTTGTTGAGCCTCTGGAGCTGGGTCCAAATTTTGAGATTTTCCTGCTGTAGTCTTTGCTGTTCAGCCAAACATTTTAACACCAGACCTTCCAGCCGCTCCACCTCAACCTGCAGACTACTACAAACACAAGCAGCAGCCAATGGTGTTCCCTTCCCAGCACATCCTAGCGCTGGATTAAGCCGGGGGTGCTAGAGAAGCAAAGAACGAAACAGGAATCTAATATTACCTTCTTGTGCTTAGCTTGCACAATTCCTTTTTAAAAAATAAACAAATATGAAACTATCTAATCTTCCTCTAAATAAACTTATTAGATTATGTCATAAATTACAAGATTAAGGTTTCTATGTAAAAAAAACTTCAGGAAGCAATGGGAGACTAACTGATGGAGATGAACAGAGAACCTGGTTCTGCCTCATCAACTTCTGACTTAATTGCTTTTACTTTCGCTATCTCAAATTCCTATCCAAGAATGAGAACTAACAATGACTGGCCTTCCAGAAAAGTTATGGAGTTTCAAACAAGCATTCTAAATATGCTGAGATCCGAAGTGCTAAAGTAAAGTGGGATAAATCTTTTGGGCTGCATCAAAAGCATGGAGGTTGCAGAACCTCCAAATGTCATATCTATGAGACAATTCTTTCCGTTGCTATTTTAAGATCTTAGCAAATATAAGTACTACTAATGAACTCAATTACTGAAATCTTGGAATTTTAGGATATGTCATACATCTCATGATTGATAAATAAATATTAAAAGATGACAACAAGGCTAGGTTTTATATTGGTACTTCTGAATCTGCTAAGATAACCTAAAAACCATTCAAATCCATTAGCATTTGTGAATAATGGTTTTAGGAGTTACTGAATGAGAAATATAGAATGTGCTAAACTGCTATGGGGAAGTGAGAGAATTAAAGTTTATTTAGACAGTGAGGGCATATAGTCAGAATTTAAGGGAAGGAATGTAGTCATTGTTTATAGAGTTGCAACTCAAACAAAAAAGCTCCATTACCCAGGCTTGTCGTGTAGACTTGTTGCATAATGCAGGTGCTTCAGAGGCCGCTTTGAGTCCTTGCAGCTCCTCATAGGGCAGAGTATCTTTCTCAGGCTCTGAAAAATCTGTACTCAAGGGTGAGGGGCTGTCAGGCATGGGGATGAATTCTGCATTTTCTAACTCCTAGGCATCAAGAAAAGCATCTTAGTTGGTCTGCTGTCAACAGCCGACTTCTTCCAACATTCTATTCTCCCTTAGCTATTTACTTTCTATCTGCCCCCTCTAGTGGTGTGGGACAGTTGTGGTTACTGATTGTATTTCATCCTTTCTATCCTTAATAGGACAAGCTGTGATGGATAATCAAATGTGCTCCTGGGAACAAGGTGGTGGCAGTGTTAGGAATCTGGTCTTTTTCACCTTTCTCATCACTATGCAGGTTTGCTCAGGTCTGGAAACTCATTTACTCTGGAAGTAATAGAGAGACAAAGTGACAAACAGAAGATAAGGCTATATGTGTTCTATGCTGCTCTTCCTTCCATCTTTCAGACCCCTTTCAAAAAGCAGCCTAAATTAATAAAAACAAGTCACATGCCTTCATATTTAGATGTCCTCTAGGCAAGGATGAAATACCAGAGGGGAGGTTTACTATTTAGTAAGAAATCAGAAAGAACGACTTGCTGTAAAACAGTTGAATGATACATGGGTAGTCCTGGAAGGCCGTAAGTTTCTTTCTCAGGTCTTTGTAGGAGGTTCAAACTTTAATATAAGGAACAAATTCTTCCACTAAAGAAATTACCTTGCGCAGCCAGCCGGGGCAGGAACTGTTGCCCACACTACTGATTCCCATGGCCTCAGTTGGACTGATTAAATCCCCCATTCCTCGGTCTGCCTCCATTGTTCCCCGGAATCCTCCACTCGGATCAGGGGTCTCAGATTCCTGTTGGCTCTCCTCCTCTTCTCCACTCCCTCTTTCTTGCGTGGAGTTCTGTGCCACTAACAACAGAAGAAAGAAGGGGTTTTGCTTTGCTGTTTGAAATGGAGAACTGTCCTCCTAGGGGATCCACTTAACACTGGAAAAGGATTGTTAAGAAACAAGCTATATACCCCTGATGAAAGTGCAACTAGTAAGTGGTCAGTAGATGAAACAAGCCTTTACTGAATGTTTCTTTAAAAAAGTTATTGTTCATGCAATGTCTCCTCTATTCTCTCATTTCTCCTCTATTTAAAAAACCCACTTAATATTCTGGTGCTCAAAAGTAATCTAACTGTTACCTCTAAAGTATCAGCCTACAAATAAACAGAATTCCTTTTTTCTATTGTTAATAGCTACTTCATGGCAACTTCTCCATATCAACAAATTTGTTAAAACAACGTCCTATTCTAATAACACCTGAATTTCTATCTTTCTCTGAATCCTGTAACTGTTCTTGTGGTCTAAAGTGCTGAACTGAATTCCTCCTAAAGATTCCAAAGGTATTTAAATGCCAACTACAGCCCCGGTAAAGGTCCTTCTGATCTATGCCCTTCTAGGGTTATGGCGACTCACTTCTTTGTAGATTACCCATTATCAACTGTTAAGGCTGGCTCTTTCCTCCCCTGAAACAGAGCATTTTTCAAGGCTACTTCAATAAAGCCTAGAGCTATTCTGTACTCAGTTATGTAACCAGAAGTGTCTTGGGATCAGTTCCTATGGGGTCAGTTACCATCTCCTTGAAGAGAACTACAATTCTGCACATCCAGTCCTTATCTCTTTCCCAGGAGTCAGTCTCATTTCACTTATTGCCTTACAGACATTTCCATTTAAATGTACTCAACATGTTCAAAAAAGAACTCATCTTTTCCTCCCAGATCCCACTATCTTCTCCATTTCTGCTATGGGCACTTCATACATTTCATGTTCCAATCCAACAAGCCTACTTTTCTCTCACCTATCTGTGACATTCTGCCTTCTACTTTTATGACCATGGCATGTTCCCAATGCCTGTAATCAACTTACCTCCAACTCCAGGAATCCAGAGCTTCCTTTAATGTTCAACTAAATGCCACTTCCTACAAGGGATCTTTCCTGATTCTTCCCAGTTGTTAGTGTTCTCTTGATACCCAAGAATTTACTTAGCATATATTTATATCTATGTATTTTTTCCCCTAAGTAGAATATAAGTTCCCTGAACCCAAAGACTATTTCATTTTGATCTTTATATACCCAGCACCTAGCACAGTGTCTGGCATTTAATGAATGAACTGCAAATTCACTGAATTGCAAAAAGAAAACTAATTTTATTCACTGATAAAAAAAATAATTAGGAAGGAAAAATTAACAAATCATTACATAGTATATTTCAAAGTAAAATATGAAAGAATAGTTGGCTAAATGATATTGGGATTACCCATGTCATGATCTTCTTCCATTAATAAGATCAGGGCTGGCAAATGAAGGCTCACCCCTACAGCAAATAAAACTTTATTTAAAATGTAGCTTGTAGGCCATACAGAAACAAGGGGCTGCCAAGACTGTGCCCATGTGGGCCCCTGGTATAGATGATTAGAAAAGGTTCTGCCATCATGCTACCCCATCCATTTAAGCACAGAAGTCTCACAAAACCCAGTTTTGCCTCCAATGCCAAAGTAAGTTTACAGGACTTCTTTTTAATCTTTTATTTCTTTCTATGAATATTAGACCAGCAAAATAAGATAGTGACAGAGCAAATGTTCTTGGCAAAAAGATATTTAACCAACTGTAAAAGATATTTGCAGTTCAAATGAAATTAAGAGTCATAGATGCCTTGAACAAACTAAGAGAAAGTACTGTGATATAAATAAACTGTAGTACAACAGATTAAAACCAGGTTTCTCTTGGGAAATTAGCAGGAAAGAGAATTTTTTCCCTTTTGTTCTTTACCTGCTATGCCACCACGTGATAATAAGAATCCAAGATCTAAAGCATCACAGTTCTTTAGGCAGAGACCAAAAGGAACAAAAACTGTTTCTTGGCACAGTATCAAATAAAAAAGAAATAAGGAAAAAGCAGGCCAAAAGGAGCTATCACATAGCTCTGGCCTGAATTTCCCAGACATATTTTGAGTTTAGCTGGGTTTTTTATTAGAAGAACTGATTTTGAAGGATGTTCCTATAGATTAAAAATTCTCTCAGGGTTTATTGAAGGAAGGGACAGAGAGAACCTAGAACACTTAGGATAGGAAGGGAAGGGACAGAATATACTTCATTCATTTATCACATAATGATGCTTGATGGGTCGTCCCTGAAGCTACCTGATGTGCCACAGAAGCAGAGTTAAATTTTTCTACCAGGTTGGGAATATTAAACCTTTCACAACAAGGACAATAAGGCTGTAAGGTCAATCATTCTGTGGCTCTTCCGAGCTATCCTGCTCCCCCCCTCCCAATGAATCCAATTCCCCATTTTCTTATGAATGATAGAGAATGCCTAGAAGATCCTTTCACAAAGATGTACCCCTCAGGAAACAATTACTGCCTAACGTTGGTTACTCACCAGTTCCTATTGACAAGCCACTGCTATTGGAACGGATGGTCTTAGAGTTCAGTACTTTCTCTGGGAAAAAGAATATTTTTTTGGTAAGAAACATGTATAAATTTTGTGTGTGTATATAGGTATATGTGTATCTGTATATATACGTACACATGTGTGCATGCACATGTACATGTGTGCATATATTTATATATGAAGACAATAAGAGTGAAAGAAAAGGCTAAAAATTAAAGAAGTTGTCTACAGTCCTCAAATCTAGGTCTCTGACGCCAGGTTGCTTTATATAATTTATCTGTTTGTTTGTTTTTTTTTTGGGGGGGGGCTGGTTAGGAACCGTTTCTAATACTTAATCTAAAGAGGCTTAAAATAACAAACCAGCAGATCCTTTTGTAGCTACTACCAAATGTTTTTTTTTACATAGAAAGCAGCTTACTACAATCTCAAGTTTCTTTTTAAAAGTATGCTTAATTTAATTTGTTAAATTACAGAATATAAACAAATCACATATTGAGTAATTAACTACTTCTAAAAACATAGGACAAATACGTCAGAGGAGGTCTGGGACCAAAGGTGTCTTAGTGGGAGAAAGGTCAAGTGGAGGCAGGTCAGGAAATGGAAATGTCCCATCCCCACTGACAGCTAAGGGAGTTTCAAAATTTACATTATATGTTTTTTTAGGTTTCAGAGAATATGCTCTTAAACTTTTAAAAATGGTATTTTTAAAATATAATAAACACTTCTCAACATATACCTCCCCATCAAAGTATATTTCCTGAAAAATGGATGAGCAAAACTGCCTAAAAAGTAATTACGACTAAAAGTACATTGAGCATACCATATTAAAGGAAGTAACTACTAACTAATAGCCCTATCTCTTCCTTAGGACAGCTTTCTTATTCGGAAAGTAGGTATGCAGCAATGACCCCTTAAAAGATGGTTTCCCTTGACAGACACATCCCTATGTCCCTGTTCCATTTATGTCTCATTTCTTACATGCATCAAACCCTTACCAACAATGAGAATGGTGTGCCAGCCACGGCAAGACAGATCTGGGATATGATGCAAAGATCCAAAAATAGGCCGAGGCCACGAGGTACATATATCAGAGCCATGAGGTCTCTCTGTGGGAGTCATTGCTAAGCGGCCATTCCCACCATTTCCCCATGCGAAAATGTGATTATCTGGAAGAAGAAATTGTGTAAAAGAAGACAGATTAAACAGGCTACCAACTTCTACCCCTCTGGGGTCCTCATTTTTCTTTTATTCTTTGTTAAAAAAAAAAAAGCCTTTAGAGTTATCCCTTCCACATCTCAGGGGTTAGGAGCAGGGCGCCCCTCCCGCACCCCAAACCTCGTCTCTCAGCAATCTGGAAAATCTGAGTAAAGTTTTTTGACCCTCCATACCAGAGAAGAGGTCTGAAGTATTATGGTACTAAAATATAAAATATGTTGATATTATACAATACTATACCTATATTTTATACATTTCTGAGTTTCTAAACTTTTTCTGCATTGTCTGCTGTCCTTCACGTGTTCTCTCTGTCTTTCACAAAACTCCCCCCAAATTCCCATTTAACTTCTTATGCCAACCTGAGTAATCAAAACTGCAATGGGGAAAATCACGAAGTGGAGGGGATCACTGCATTTGTATCTCTTCACTTCCACTTCATTTAGAAATACTTATCTTCAGGTTTGCTTTTCTTCTTTCGCTCTCACACCCTTATCACTTTTCCAATAACTCCTACCAGCTATCTTGTTTTGTGACATTTCCCATTTACACAATGGGATTCCTCATTTTTCATCCTTCCCGCTAGAGAAGCTCTCTCAGAACGGAACAAGAGAAAGGCTCTTTCTTCGTGAATTTTTTTTTTCAATTAGGAAACATTTATTTTTTTTCTTCCTCTCACTTCGTTCAGTCAGTAGGCATTTATTAAGCATCTACTTTGTGCCAAGCACTGCTGACACAAAAAAGGGACAAAGACACCCCAAACAAAACACCCAATCCTCATAATATTTAAGTATAGTTAACAAAACAAATTCCCACATTGGCCATGTCCAAAAATATCTCAATTTTGCTTAGTGAGTAGATCAATTCTCTCTCAGGAGATGGGTAGCATGCTTCAGCATCCACCCTCTGGAATCATGACTGATCATGGCACCAGGGAAAAAATCATTATCAATGTTCTTAAATTGGAAATGTTTTTCCCCCCAAAACACTATCTAGTGTATGACAAAAAATTTCCAGAAATCGTCACAAAGAGAGAGATACCAAGTTGGAAAATGTTGCTCTATATTCTCCATTCTGGGAGTATATATCAGTTTAGAGGCAAAATCATATGTCAAAGTCCCCTTCAAAAATATCAGTAGATCAAAGAGAAACTCTTAACCAGAACTTTTTGCCCTGGTTTTGCATTTTATTATTGTTAATTTCTCCTGTTCCTCAACTGTGTCCCTCTGAATAATTTCAGTTTCTCTAAGGCATCCTCAAAAAATCTTCTAACGTTGCTTCTTAAATATTCCCAAATCTAACCTTCTGAATCAGTTATGAAATATTTTCATCCAGAAGTCTGTTCATTCATCAAAGCATAATAATAGTCCTATTTATTTGGAACATTGCCATCTAAAACCCTCAACTGAACAGAATGGCCACAAATCCAGAATCAATTAAAGATCATGAATTGTAACAAATATAGCAGAGAAATGTGAAGACTTGACAACTTAAAAGCCTTTGGCAATTGGAATAGCAAGTTTAGCAATTGGAAGAAGTGGCTAGGAAGTCAGAAAGACAAAAGAAACAAGGGAAGTAAAGAGAAGATATAAGTTGAAAAAGTGAAGTGAAAGAAAAAGAAGGAAGAGAATACCGGATAACACAAGTGTCAATGAAGATTAGAAGCATTAACAATGGAAAGAAGTGCCAGCAGAAAATATCCATAGACAGGAGAGGGAAAAAAACACAACTAGAACCAAAGGGAATTCTGAGAGCATCTAGTACAGGGTCTAAATGCATCTAATGCATTACATACAGGTGGCCATAGTCATTCAAGGTTAAACTGTTTTCATTATGCTAAAGGCCCAACTCAATTGACTCAGCAAGGAGTGAAAAAGACACTGGATTCTCACAGGGAAGCCAGTGAAATGAAAGCTTGAGTAAGTCCTGCTAAATTGGAAAGGCCATGTACACAAATGATAACTCCAAGAAGCAGCCTAGGTAACCTGGAGAGGCTCATCACTAGACAGGCCACTAGGTGGTGAAGTTTTCAGCCACAGCAGTTCATGAAGACCAGCACCTAAGGTATACAGGTTGCAACATATATTTGATGGAGGAAGTTCCCACACCAAGGAAATTATAGATTCTTTAATTATACTTTGTTGATTAAAGTCAAGGAAGTATATTATCATAAGTTTAGAAAGAAAGTCATCAGGCCCGGAAGGCAGCGGTGGCGCAGAGGAAGGCCCGGAAGGCAGTGGCGGCGCAGAGGCAGGCCCAGAAGGCAGTGGTGGCAGAGGCAGGCCGGGAGGAGGCCTGATCAACTCAGGGGGCAAGGTGTCCCACCAACCACAAGGGCAACTACCAGGCCTATCACCAATGGGCTGGGACTGGAAAGAGCAAGGTAAGAACCAAATGCAGAGCCCCTGTCTGGGACAGCAAATACTCCTGGGACTACCACTCCCTAGCCCAGAAATTAAAAATAAAAGCCCCTATCAGGACCTCCAAGGACCAGGATGGCAGAGTGAATCCTGCCTGCTCTAAACCCCCCCCCCCCCGAAAACATAGTAACTCTTGCCCCAGGGCAAAACCCTCTACAGTAAAGGCTTGGAAATCCTAGAGGAAGGGCATGGCTAGGGCCCTGCCTCAAAATGGGTAGAAAGCAGACTACAAAGATTCTGGAGTCCTACTATCCTCAGAGGGAGGAACCAAACTCAGAGGGAGACAATGTGGACTCCACACCCACAGCTGAAACATCAACAGGGAACAGGTCCCAAGCACACAAAGCTCTCCTAGATGAGATCAAAAGGAACTTTGAAAACCAAATGAGGGAAATAGAAGACAAAATGAATTAATTCTTTTAAAATCAAAACTGCAGAATTAGAAAAACATTATAATGAAGAAAACAGCTCCTTAAAAAGAAAAGTGTATGATATGGAAAAGGAGCTCTAAAAACTAACCAAGGAAAATGATTTGCTAAAAACCAGAATCAATCAAATTGAAACAAATAACTCTATGAGCAACCAAGAATTAGTCAAACAAAACAACAAGAATGAAAAATTAGAAATAGAGGTAAAATATCTCAATGGAAAAATAACTGACCTGGAAAACATATCCAGGAGAGATAATCTGAGAATCATAGGCCTACCAGAAAATCATGATGAAAAAATGAGCCTGGACAACATTCTCCAAGAGCTCATTAAGGAAAACTTCCCTGAGGTACTGTAAGGGTTATGGGATTTAAAGATCTTCCATGCCCATTGAGAGAATCCACCGAACACCTCCTGAAAGAGATCCCAAACTGAAAAGTCCTCGAAATGTTGTGGCCAAACTCCAGAACTACCAGATAAAAGAGAAAATACTTCAAGTGGTCAGAAAGAAACAATTCAAATATCCACAGTGAGGATTGCACAGCATTTGGCAGCCTATACACTGAAAGATCAGAGGCAGTGGAATTCAATTTTCCCCAAGGCAAAAGAGCTTGGGTTACAAGCAAGGATCACCTACTCAGTGAGACTGAGCATATTCTTCTAGGCAAAGAGATGGTCATTCAATGATGTAACAGATTTCCAGACCTTCCTGATGAAAAAGCCAGAGCTCAATGAAATTCAACCTCCAATTACGAGATGCAAGAGTGACATAGAAAGGTAAACAAGGAAAACACACACACACACACACACACACACACCCTGTTATTTAATAAGAGCAAACTGTTTATAGACAAGTAGAGGGTATAAAACACGCAAAATGACGATTAAAAAAAATCTTATTAAGGGCTACAAAGGGACTGCAATGGAAGAAGAGGAATGAATAGACTCTACGGAGAAAAGATGCAAAACCTATCATATTAGAGGGAAAAAGGGGAGGGTGAGGAGCTTTGCATGAGATTTGTTCCTATAACTCTTGGGGTGAAGAAGAAATAACATACTTCATTAAGAATAAAAATATCCTACAGGGAGTAGGAGGGGGAAAGGGCTACAAAAGGGGGGATGTGGTTAGTAGGGAAGGAAGAAGTAAGTGGGAAGGGGAGGAAAAGGGAGGGGGGCTTATAAGGGAATACTGAGGGAAGTGGTGGTCAAAAGGAAAACTATTAAGGAGGGGAAGGGAGAAGGGGAGAAAAAATATAAGCATTAACAGAGGAGGGAATAGGATGGAGGGAAAGAAACAGATAATAATCATAACTATAAATGTGAATGGAATCAACTCTCCCATAAAACGGAGGCAGATAGCAGAATGGATTAGAAATCATAATCCTACAATATGCTGTTTACAAGAAACATCTGAAACACAGGGTAGAGGTAAAAGGCTGGAGTAAAATATATCATGCCTCAGCTAAAGTAAAAAAAGCAGGGATAGCAAACCTTATCTCAGATAAAGCAAAAGCAAAAATTTATCTAATTAAAAGAGATAAGGAAGGAAACTATATCCTGCTAAAAGGCACCATAGAAGAATGAAGCAATATCATTACTTAACATATATGCACCAAATGGTATAGCATCCAAATTCCTAGAGGAGAAGGTAAAGGAATTAGAGGAAGACATAGATAGCAAAACTATACTAGTGGGAGACCTTAATCTCCCCCTCTCAGAACTTGATAAATCCAACCTCAAAATAAACAAGAAGTTAAGGAGGTGAATAGAATTTTAAAGAGGGTAGGTATGACAGATCTCTGGAGAAAACTGAATGGGGATAAAAAGGAATATACTTTCTTCTCGGCAGTTCATGGCACACACTCAAAAATCGACCATGTTCTAGGGCATAAAAACCTCACAATTCTGTGCAGTAAGGCAGAAATATTAAATGCATCTTTCTCAGATCATGATGCAATAAAAATTATATGCAATAAAGGGCCAGGGAAAGACAGACTAAAAACTAATTGGAAATTAAACAATTTAATCCTAAAGAATAAGTGGGTCAAACAAGAAATTATAGAATCAGTAATTTCATTCAAGAGAATGATAATAATGGGACAACATACCAAAATTTGTGGGATTGTATTAAAGGCAGTTCTTAGGGGGAAGTTTTATATCCCTGAGTGCATACATGATTAAATTAGAGAAAAGGGAGGTCAACGAATTGGGCATGCAATTGAAAAACCTAGAAAAAGAACAAATTCAAAATCCCCAATTAAATACTAAATTAGAAATATTGAAAACCAAAGGAGAGATTAATAAAATTGAAATTAAGAAAATTATTGAATTAATAAATAAAACTAAGGGCTGGTTTTATGAAAAACAAACAAACAAACAATAAAATTTGATAGACCCGTAGTCAATATGATAAAAAAAAGAAAGAAGAAAACCAAATTATGAGTATCAAAAATGAAAAGGGTGAATCTACCTCCAATGAAGAGGAAATCAAAACAATAATTAGGAATTATTTTTCCCAGTTGTATGCACATAAATTTGACAATCTTAGGGAAATGGATGAATATTTACAAAAACACAAGTTGCCCAGATTAATTGAAGAGGAAGTAAATTACTTAAATAATCTCATCTCAGAAAAAGAAATTGAACAAGCCATTAGTCAACTCCCTAGGAAAAAAATCTCCAGGGCCAGATGGATTTACTAGTGAATTCTATCAAACATTTAAAGAACAATTGATTCCAATACTCTACAAACTATTTGGGAAAATTAATGAAGGAGTCCTACCAAATTCTTTTTATGACACAAATATGGTACTCATACCTAAATCAGGAAGACATAAAACAGAGAAAGAAAATTATAGACCAATCTCCCTCGTGAATTTAGAGGCAAAAATTTTAAATAAAATATTAGCAAAAAGACTACAGCAACTTTTCTCAAGAATAATACACTTTGATCAGGTAGGATTTATTCCAGGCATGCAAGAATGGTTTAATATTAGGAAAACCATCAGTATAATTGATCATATCAACAATAAAACTAGCAGAAACCACATGATTATCTCAATAGATGCAGAAAAGGCTTTTGACAAAATACAACATTCATTCCTATTAAAAACACTAGAAAGAATAGGAATAAATGGAGCCTTCCTTAAAATAATAAGTAGCATCTATTTAAAACCATCAGCAAATATTATATTAATAAGGATAAGTTAAAAGCATTTCCAATAAGATCAGGGGTGAAACAAGGGTGATCATTATCACCCCTCTTATTCAATCTGGTAATATAAATGTTTGCAGTAAGGGGCAGCCAGGTAGCACAGCGAGTAAGAGCACCGGCTCCAGCGTTGAGAAGACCTGGAGATCGAATCCCGGGCTCAGATACTCAGCACCACACCCAGAAAAACTGGCCGTGTAACCTTGAGCAAGTTACTTAACCCCGATTGCTTAAAAAATAAAAAAGAAATGTTTGCAGTAGCAATTAGAGAAAAAGAAATCAAAGGAATCAAATTAGGCAAAAAAGAGACCTATCAAGCTATCATGCTTTTCAGATGATATGATGATTTACTTAGAGAAGCCTAGAGAATCAAGTAAAAAAATGACTTGAGACAATAAATAAATTTGGCAAACTTGCAGGATATAAAATAAAACCACATAAATCTTCGGCATTCCTATATATTTCCAATGAAATTCAACAGCAAGATATAGAAAGAGAAATCCCATTTAAAGTTACTGTAGACATTATAAAATATTTGGGAATCTACCTGCCAAAACAAACTCAGGACCTATATGGTCACAACTACAAAACACTTTTCACACAAATTAAGTCAGATCTAATTGGAAAAATATCAATTGTTCGTGGCTGGGTCGAGATAATATAATAAAAATGACAATTTTACCTAAATTAAATTATATATATAGTGTCATACCAATCAATTTACCAAACAATTACTTTATAGAGCTAGAAAAAATAGTAATAAAATTCATTTGGAAGAATAAACGGTCCAGAATATCAAGGGAATTAATGAAAAGAAATGCTAAGGAAGGTGGACTAGCTATACCAGATTTCAATCTGTATTATAAAGCAGCAATCATCAAAACTACTTGGTACTGGCTGAGGAATAGAGCAGTGGATCAATGGAATAGATTAGGCACATGAGATTCAGCAGTCAACGACTAAAGTAATCTATTGTTTGATAAACCCAAAGACCCCAGTTTTTGGGATAAGAACTCACTATTTGACAAAAACTGCTGGGAAAACTGGAATACAATATGGCAGAAAATGGGCATAGACCATTACCTAACACCATATACCAAAATCAAGTCTAAATGGGTGCATGATCTAGGTATAAAGGTTAACACTGTAAGCAATCTCAGAAAACAAGGAATAGAAAACAGATTGAAGCAAACTACCTGCCCTTTTTTGTTTCCTTGTTTGGTTTTGTTTCCTCTTTCCCATTCTTCATTCCATCTGTTACAATACTTCTTTATAACCTGACTATTGCCTAATGTGAAAGTATTTGCAGATTTACCTGTCAGATTTGTGGAGAGGGAAAGACTTTATGACTAAACAAGAATTAGAGCATTATAAAATGCAAAATGGATAATTTTGATTACATTAAATTGAAAAGCTTCTGTACAAACGAAGCCAATGTAACCAAGATTAAGAGGGAGGTGGCAAATTGGGAAAGAATTTTTATAACCTATGTCTCTGATAGAGGACTCGTTTCTAAAATATACAGAGAAATGAGCCAAATCTATAAGAATACAAGTCATTCCCCAATTGATAAATGGTCAAAGGATATGAACAGGTAGTTTATAGAGGAAGAAATTAAAGATATCTATAAGCACATGAAGAAATGCTTTAAATCATTATTGATTAGAGAAATGCAAATCAAAACAACTCTGAGGTACCACATCTCACCAGTAAGATTGGCTAAGATGACAAATGCTGGAGAGGCAAATTGGAACACTAATATATTGCTGGTGGAGTTGTGAACTGATCCAACCATTCTGGACAGCAATCTGGAATTATACCCAAAGGGCTATAAATAATTTCATACCCTTTGACCCAGCAATACCACTTCTAGGGTTGTATCCCAAAGAGATCACAGAAGTGGGAAAAAGACCCATATGTACAAAAATATTTATAGCAGCTCTTAGCAAAGAATTGGAAATTAAGGGGGTCCCCATCAACTGGGGAATGGCTGAACAAGTTGTGGTATATGCATGTTATGGAATACTACTGTGCAATAAGAAATGAGGAGCAGATGGACTTCATATTTACCTGGAGAGGCTTATATGAACTGATGCCGAGTGAGAAGAGTAGAGCCAGGAGGAATTTGTAAACAATTACAGACACAACATATGTGTGATAAACTGGACTCTTCTCAGCAATCCAGAGACATAAGTCAAACCCAAAAGACTCATGATGGAGAGAGATATTTACATCCAGAGAAAGAACTGTGATTGAACCCAGATTGAAGCAAACTACCTGCCCTTTTTTGTTTCCTTGTTTGGTTTTGTTTCCTCTTTCCCATTCTTCATTCCATCTGTTACAATACTTCTTTATAACCTGACTATTGCCTAATGTGAAAGTATTTGCAGATACTATACTTGATTGTATGCTGCCATGGGGGGAGGGAGGTGAGAGGGAGAGAAAATCTGAAACTCAAGGAATTGTGGTAATGAATCTTGTAAATTAAAAGTAAACAAATTAATAAAGACCAAAAAAAAAAAAACCCTAGGAAAAAAAAGTAATATAGTCATCAAAAATAGAAGTGGCAATAACATGCCCATTCATTTGACAAAGAAAAGTTAGGACTAAAAAATTCCAAAACATTCACTGTTCAAATAACCCAATAATTAAGACAAAGATCTTAAAAAATCTCTTGAAATGAAGTACATACCACAATACCGATACTTACCATCAGTAGCAGCAATGGTAAATTCATCACCACAAGAGACTCTGATCACCTGCTTGCCACCAAGGGGTCCCCCCAACAGGTTAATTCCCAGGCGTTTCTTATAATTTCCCACTCCAAGCTGGCCACACTTGTTGCAACCAAAGGTCAACAGGCGACCCCGTTCTAAGAAGAAAGCAACAAAACGTGGTCAGAAGCTAAAATGAAGGTTGTGCACAGTTCAGTGGTCTATTTTCTGATTTTTCAATATGAGAAATACAGAAACAGCTACATTATTCTGAACCTTTAAACCTTGGAGAGTTAAGTTATACAAGTACTGAAACAATTTTGAGGGGGTGATAAAATGAGCTTCCCAAATGTTGTATTTTTAAGTACTGTAACTTTTTAGAGTAGGGGTTCTTAACCTGTGGTCCGTGAATTTGTTTTTTAAGAATATTTTGATAATTTTATTTCAATATAATTAGCTTCCTTTGTAACCCTGTGAACTTTTATTTTATGAATTTAAAAACCTTATTCTGAGAAAGGGTTCATAGGGTTCCCCAGAGAACCAAGGAGTGACACCAAAAAGATTAAGAACCCAGTTTAGAGCAATTGTAGAAAATGCAAAACCATTACCACAACCAAGGAAGAGATGGTTTCTGGGAGAATAAATATGAATCCTTCATTAAGATATATATGTCAGGTAAGTGGATCATCATCATCAAAAACCACTTAAGTATATATGACACTGTGCTGAATGTAGTGATAGGGATATAAAAATTAGCAAGTATACATAGTACTGAGAAGTACTTCTGCTGAAAGTGAGGAGCCCTTGCATGTGGTACAGATTGGAAAGCCATCTCACCATCAATAGCTGCAGTGTGAGTCTTGCCTGGGGCAATGGTTCGGATCTTGTAAAATGACAATTGCTTGGCCAGAGTAAATGAGGTTGTGTAGGGAACTTCATGGTAAGCCTGAAACAAGAGTTTTATAAAACATAAGCCAAAAGAAAGGGGATTATATACACTAGAAAACACAAGGCTAAGTAGTATTTATCAAGGGCCTTCAAGCAGATGAAGTTATTGTAAGAAAGACAACAGCTAGTTATCATTTACCTCTTAGGGAGGCAAAAAGAGAAATTGTCTTAAACTGAGAGTATTTAACTGAGCTATGGAATGATAAGAGCAGTTGGCACTGATACAGGGCTTGATTTTAATTGGCCCCTTGGGATAGGTATAAAGTAGAAGATAAAATGCCCCTCCTAGGAGATGTTTAAGAAGAAAACCACCAGCCTATGCCTTGGATGTCTATCTTGTACAGCCCAACAAGAACTCCTGAGGTCCCTCTCACACCTACAACCTGAAAGCTACTATTTCAATATTTTAGAAACTCCAGACCTATTCTTAACCAAATAGAACAGAAGAGTGGGCCATCGAGCTTCTGAAGACTAACCCAACTCTTAAGAAAATGTCATTAACTAACCCTGAGAAGATCCATGTACAAGGATAAGCAGGACAAAACTTTGCAGGCCAGCAACAATTAGCAGACAAGCTTGAGCTGGAGATCTAATTTAAGTCTCAGTTTAGTTTTTGGTTATCCGACCTAGTGAAAAGTAGGAGCAACGCTTTTTGAGCAATAAATCTTATACACACAATATCACAATATTTCTTTTTATAATTCTGATATATCTGTCCCTGGTTCATAAAAAGGGAAGAACCTGAATTTGGTCACTTGGTATAGGGTAGATTTTGTCTCATTCCTTGTAACTCTAATTGTTTAGTTATAAATTACAGAAATTCTAAAGAAATTCCGACCTAGAGAAGTTGTGACACTGTAGATAAGATGGTGATGAGCAGCACTCACGTCGTGGTTGATGATGCCAGACATGCATTGGTTCAGGCCCAGTTTGTTGAATTCGTTGAGTCCACATGCCAGCACTTTGCCTGACTGTGTCAGAAGAAACGTTCCATCACAGCTGCACTGAACTGAGATAATAATCAAGGCCTTAGGCACATCTACCTACATGAACAAATCAGAAAGATCCCAAGTACACATGAATTAGTTTAACTATGTAGTATAACATCAAATTGCCTCAAACTTTATTTGGTACAGCTGCCGGAAAGAATGGAAGTCCATTTCTCCTCAGATCTGTTGTATAGTTTATTATCTACTATTTTTTTAAACAGAGTCCCAATTCTAAAATATAAATCAAAGATGTTGACAGTTTAATTGAATTAGACCACTACTAAGCCTACTGCTGTTAAATTTCTTTTGTAGGTATTATAATAGCTCTGGGATGGCATAGGACAATCCCATGTTTTCTCTCCTTGACCTGAAATAAGAATTAAGAAACAACATAATCAGTCTATAGGGAATTTATATTACCTTACAGAGTCCAAATTTAGTCATTTTATAAGCAAGAAGACAGATACAGAGAAAGGGATACAGTCCCTATTTCCCTCTAGTCAAATCACTCCACATGGAATAGGATCCTTTAGCAGCTCTGGAGGGGACATGAAAACCCCAGACTTCAAATCAACAAAAGCTCAGAAACACAGTCCTACTCTTGAATGCATAAAAATGGCGAAGAAATGATCTAAAAATAATGATGTAACAAGTTGTACAGAACACTGGAGGGTAGCTTGCCCCGTCTAGGGTGCAAATCCTGTGCTTGGCTCCTTTAAAGTCAAAGACCACAGTAATGACTTCCTATTTCAGAAGCACTTTGAAATGACTCCTTCTTATCCTTCTCTGGGATTTATGCCTGGCTGCAAGAATGATAATGTACACCTACTGGGCATTACAGTACAGGGGAAGGATCAATCAAACATCAAATATTATTAAGCACCTACTATTGCTGAGTAAGCTGCTAGGCCCTGGGGACAGAAATATGAAGAATGAAATGATTCCTACTAGTGATGAGCTTAAAATAGCTTCTCTAATAGAGAAGACAAGAACATCTAAGATATATATGTGATAGCTAGTGTAGAGGTGGGAGATGGAGTGTTATTAAGTGACAGAGGGCCAATTTGGATGGATCATAGAGCATGGGAGGGAGAGTAATGTGCAATAAGGCTGGAAAGACAGGTTGGGGCCAGGTTGTAAAGCTAAAAAAAAAAAGTTTATATTTCATTTCAGAATTAATAGGAAGCCACTGGAGTTGGCGGAGAAGGGATGTCACATTGTCAGATTTGTGGTTAAGGAAAATCACTTTGGCAGTGTGCAGAAGATACTGGAAAGACTAAAAGGAAAATAAATTAGAAAGTTGTAATAATCTAAGTGAGAAGTTATAAGGGTCTGAATTAAGGTGATAGCTGAGTATGTGGAGAAAAGGGGTCAGATGTGAGAATTGTGAAATGCAGAAACAGTAAAGTTTGGCAACTTATTAGTTATGTAGGATAAGGAAGGGTGAAGAATTGAGGATAATGCTGAGATTGCACTCAGACACTGGAATGATGTCAACAGAAACAAGGAAATATGGATGAGTTGAGCTTTAGGCATACTGAGTTTAAAAAATGTCTCTGGGACATCTAGTAAGACAAACTGAGGGGAGAAATGGGACTGATATATGGACCTGGGAGTCATATCTATAGAAACAATAGTTAAATCCATGGGAACTAATGACGTCACCAACAAAGAGAATATACTGGGAGAAGAAAAAAAGAACCATGGGGAAGAGCCACAGTTATAAGGCATAATATGATAAACCAGCAAAGTAACGAGTTAGGGAGAGAAGTCAGGTTATGGGAATCTGTGATCTAGATAGATTTTCAGAAAAAGCCAATATAAATTTTACCTTCTGTGGTGTGTAATAATCTTCTTCTGAATCCAAACCTAGTCGTCCTTTAACAAAGTAAGAAAAAAGACATACATAGAAGAGAAAAATTAGTCAAAACACAGACCCAATAAAAGCTTTCTATAGATATTTCCTCTGTCGAATGAACTGATTTTTCAAAGAGACTGAATGGAATAGTTCATTTATTAGGCTCTGAGGTTTTACAAAGTCTAAGGAGCTGGTAGGAATTCCAGGTACCACGAAGTGAATAAAATTTCCAAAGACCACCAATGGATGACCTACACACCATGTAGTTCTAATACAACTAGTCCAAAAGAGATTTACCAAGCAAGCTTAGAGGCAGGTCACATACACATGCACAATTGGTTAGAGCCATGGCTCTACCTACCATATTCTCCACAGCCCCATGAATAGACCTCCTTATTTCGTGTCAGAACTGCCACATGATTATCTCCACAAGAGACTTGCTCCACTGGATTGTTAAGGAAGAAGTCCACCTGCATGGGTTCTAGCACCTCAGGCCCGGCAACCTTGTCTACACCCATGCAACCATAATAATCTGATCCAAAGGCATAAAGCTGACCTTCATCTGCCAAATGAAGAAAAGGAAAAGGCATCAGTGTTCTGAATTCCTTTGCCTACCCAGGAAAGTGAGGCAGGGCTCAAATGAGAAGAGCTGGTCAACTATCGAAATCCAAGAATGTGAGAGTTGAATGTGTCCTTAGAAAGATGTTGTCTGACCTCCTCACTTGACAGATAAGGACTGTGAAACTCAAAGAATGGAAAAAAAGCCTAGTGTAATTAAGGGCTACTATCTGTTTAAAGGATGACAAGAGATGATAAATAGAATATTTTTAAAATTATAAAGAAATAATAGTCCCTTACACAATTATACTAGGGCCTCATACTACTAATAGGGAAACACAGTCACTAAGGGTTAGTATAAAGAAAGCAAAAATCATAAAGTTGTTAGTGACAAAGCTATAAATGTAAATCAGATATTTTGATTCTGCTCTACTTGGGGTTATCATAATCTTAAAAAACAAATTGGATTGTACTCCTGAGCAGAAAGTTTTTACCTGGAAAGCTCTGTAAAATGGGACTTTTTAAGCTGAAATTCCACCACTTTTGTCACTCCACCAGATGGCAGAAAGTGAACAAAATACCTTGATCCTACCTGTTCTATACCTTTCCCATTTGCCATATAACGCACACATTCCTATTCAAACCATCCAAGTCAACAAAGCTTGTGCTTTTTGGATGTCTATTTATGTCCTCTGTGCCTATTCATATAGCTGCTTACTAGAGGGTAGTTAAGTCCTCTAACAAAACACATGAAGAATTTAGCATGGTACTACAAGGGTACGTGAGAAACGCTTTGGGATAACAATGACGATAATGGTGATGACAAAGAAAAAGAATAATGTGGCTGTGTCTTACCTGTGACGCACACAGTGAAGTCATCTCCACAAGATACCTGATGAATAGCTTTGCCTTGTAACTTTTCTACATGCTTTGGCTGTCGATAGGAAGCTTTGTCTCCATGGCCCAGCTGCCCATGAAGTTTGGTGCCCCCCTGCATGTTCTGTAACACAACACACACAGGCATGTACAATCTTATGAGGCTTAAGTTTGGTATCATTAGCCCTGATCTAACGGAATTTTGGAAAAAATGGGAAAAACCAGATACTTATAAACTTAAGAGAGTAAGAGATAAAAACTCTTTTATGTCAGTGTAAAAACTCCTACCAAAGGACAAGAACAAGATCTCCTAAGCTACCTGCTGTTAACAAGCCTGAAGAAGCCAATGTCTCAATCAGTCAATCAATAAGCATTTATTAAGCACCTACTACGTGCTAGGCACTATGCTCAGCTTTGGGGATACGAAAAGAGGCAAAAGATAGTCTCTACCCTCAAGGAACTTACAATTTAGCGGGGGAAGACAATGTGCACACAAATGTATGCAAAGTAAAGGATACACAGGATAAACAGGAAATAACAGAAGGAAGATACTAGAATGAAGAAGAGCCAGGGAAAGCTGCCTACAGAAGGTGGGCTTTTAACTAGGGCTTGAAGGAAGCAAGGGAAGTAGGGGACAGAGATAAGAAGGGACAGCATTCCAGGGCTGGAAATGACACGGTCAGACCTGTACTTTGGGAAAGTCACTTCAGTGGCCAGATGGATGATGGGCTGCAGTGAGGTTGGCAGACCCATTAACTGGTAACTGCAATAATCCAGGCACCAGGTGATGAGGGCCTGTGCTTTGGTGATGGCAGTGTCAGAGGAGAGAAGGGGATCTACATGGGAGATGTTGCAGAGGTGAAACCAACAGGTCCTGGCAAGATAGGATATGGGGGGTGAGAAATAAGGAGGCATACAGGATGACTCCTAGGTTGCAGCCTGTGGGACTGGGAGGATGTGGAGCCCTCTACAGTAATAAGGGAAGGGGTAGGAGTAAGGTGGGGAGAACAGGGAAGGAGGGGTTTTAGTAGGACAAAAAATTAGTTCCATTTTGGACACACTGAATTTAAGATGTCTGGATATCCAATTTGAGATATCTGAAAGGCAGATGGAGATGAGAGATTGGAGGTTAGCAGAGAAGCGGGGGAAGGATAGATACAGTCATCTCTTCCACATCTGGAAAACCTGAGTAAAATTTTTTGGACTTCCTTTCACACCTGAAAAGTCTGAATTTTTTCTTTTTCTTTTATGGGGAGCTTACAGTATTAAAAAATAAAATATGTTGATATGATACAATACTATGCATCTATTTTATGCATTTCTGAGGTTCTAAACTTTTTCTGTGCCATCTGCTGGCCTTTGTGTGATGTCTGCAGTTTCCACAAGACTCACAAAAAATTCCCATTTAATTTCTTATGCCAACCTGTGATGTGTTGGAACTGCGATGGGGAAAGCCTCAATGTAGAATGGATAACTATAGATTTGATAATCTACCTCTCATCATAGAGATAATTAAATCCATGGGCACTGATGAGATCTTCAGCCCCACATTATCATTTCCAAGGTAAGAAGCTATAAAATTCACTATAGATGAGAAAAAAACACTCTTGGTTTAAAAATGACAAAATCTCAAGAGTAGGAAGACACCTCTTGAGGCTATCTAGACAAACTCATACTTGAAAAAGAATCCTCCCTCCAACAGAGACAGTAAATGGTCAGTCAGCCTTTATCTGACTGCCTCCAGTAAGAAGAAACCCACTACCCCAAGTCATGCATTTGACTTTGGAAAACTTTCTTTATTAGAAACTGTTTCCTCATATACAATCTAAATTGCCTCTTGGTAACTTCTGTTCAACCTTCCTAATCCTATACCCTGGGCTAAGCACAGCAAGTAGATTCTTTACTAATTTCTAGTTCCTGATCTTGGGTCTTCTAGCTACCTAATCATGTTTTCTGTGATGAGATATTAAAAAAAAACTGCCAATGCTTATTCCCTTAATTTCTTTTTTGTGCTCTGTTGCTAAGATTTCTAAAACTATACTGCACAGAATATTGAATACACTCCCTATTTAATGCTTACTTTTTTTTTTTAAAGCAGTTGGGGTTAAGTAACTTCCTCAAGGTTACAGGGCCAGTTATTTCTGGGTGTGGTGCTAAGTATCTGAGCCTGGATTCAATCCCCCAGGTCATCCTGACACTGGGGCCGGTGCTCTTACTCACTGAGCCACCTGGCCGCCCCTAAGCAATTGGGGTTAAGTAACTTGCTCAAGGTTACATGGCCAGGTGTTTCTGGGTGGGTGCTAAGTGTCTGAGCCTGGATTCGATCCCAACACTGGGGCCGGTGCCCCTACTTGCTGTGCTACCTGGCTGCCCCTTAATGCTTACTTTTAACAGGAAGAATATTCTTCCTCTACTGTCAGCTTCTGGTTTCAAATACACGCTTTAAAATTTATTATGATGAACAAGAACTTTGTATGCCTATAATTTTAATTATTTTAGTTTGAGTATTAAGTTTAATCAAAAAGCTTTCTCTGTATCTAACGATATGATCATGTAGTCTTTATTTTTCTCTTATTGATTAAATTATGCTGGCAGTTTAATAGCAGGAAAACAATCCTTTAACTGCATTTATATAGCCTTGCTGGTCATGATGGATAATTTTTTGAGCTGTAGTCTCTTTTTGTGTTTTTATTTAATACTTTGGTGTTGATACTCAACTCAATAGTGATGTTAATCTGTGGTTTCCTTCCTTGGCTTCATCTTCATTAGGTTAAGGGGATAGCACTACCAAATGGAATACATTCAAAAGCCTATCATTTTTCTTTAAACTCTGAAACTATCAATTGGAATTATTTGTTCATTAACTTGAAAGTCCTTAGCACAGTCAAATGGCTCAACATCAGAAATGGAAATTATTTTATCAATGGAAATGACATTAAAGAAAAGGTGCTACCATTTGCTTTACTGTTGTAACCTAAAGATCATAGGATCTTTGCATCTGACTTGTAAAAGAAACTTTCCATGTGGGGTTGTCTCCCCCATTAGAATGAGAGCCCTCTGAGAAAAGGGACTGCCTTATTTTTCTATTTATATCCCTAGCCCTTAGCACAGTGCTTTGTACCAAGTAAGTACTTCATCAACGTTTTTTTCATCCACTCATTCATGGAGGCTTGTTTGGCAGAAATTCATGTGAATTTGTGATTTGTGAATCTGTCTGGGGCTGGAATCTTGTTGCCTGAAAGTTCTTTAATGGTCTGTCTGATACCTTCTGAGACTGGCCTCCTTAGATTGTCCACTTCTTGTTTTGTTAATTTGGAAATCTAGATTTTTAAAGATTGTTATTCTTTTTTTTTTAAAGAGTCTCAAATTTATTAGCACAGATTCAGTACGGGATAATTTTTTTTTTTTAAGCAACTGGGGTTAAGTAACTTGCTCAAGGTTACACGGCCAGTTATTTCTGGGTGTGGTGCTGAGTATCTGAGCCTAGGATTCGATCTCCAGGTCATCCCGACACTGGAGCTGGTGCTCTTACTCGCTGTGCTACCTGGCCACCCCGCGTACAGGATAATTTTTTTGTTATTTTTACTCTTTGGGCTCTTTCTCATTTCTAATTTTCATGATTTGGATTTGTACTTTTAAAAAATTAGACTTAGTTGTCTAGCAGGTTTTTGTGTGTTTTCATAAACGAACTCTCGGATTTATTTATTTTTAAAAATGTTTTCTTACTTTCAATTGTATTGATATATACTTTGATCTTGGATACTACTCTTTTTTTGTTTATACTTTATTCCCTAAGTTTTTTAGGCATGGATTTTATTAATTTTTTCTCTATAATAAAGTACTCAGTACTTTATGACTATGCCTCTGAGATTATTATTTAGTACACTTACTGTCACTATCTTAGGTATAATTTAGTATTGTTTTTATGATTTCCTTTTACTCATTCAACTAATAACATTAAAAAAAAAACATTTTTCACATGAGCTCTTTCCATTCCTACCTTCTTTTTCCCTTCTCCCAAACACTACTTTTCTAATACCCTTCTGAAATCTTTAGTGATTTATTCAATACAATCTTCTTAGGGTTCTTACATTTTTAAAGTAACTTTCATTTTGCTTGTTTTAATTACTTATTGTTTTTGTTAAGGGGGGCTGTTTACTATTCTTGGAAACTCTTTAACACATACTTTACAATTTCATCAACAATTTTAATGAAACATGGGTTCTGTCCTTTGCTAGTAAATAATTGCAGGGAATCAACTATATAACAAGATTAATGTTCACTCTCTTTCAGGTTAATTTTCTTGAGCCCTTTCTTCATGATAATCGTCTGGTTCAAAAAAACCTACCACTAATCTCAGTGTGTTCAGAAGGTTACCTATCCAAGGAATATCTATAACTTCTCAGTCCACAATGACAGAAACTCCCCCCAGTCTCTCTCTAGTCTTCTTTAATCATTCAAATTTTCAGAATTTTTGATGTCTATTTCTAGGATCCCGTAGCACAGGCCCTTCCAACAAGATATTAGGGCACTTTTTGTCCAAAAGACATCTCTTTGTAGCATAGAAGAGTTTCTCTTTCACTTACCACCCAGGTATACAACTCCTTCTCCACTGTCACCACAGCAAAGTGGGTATTGCCTGCACACACCTGCCGGGCACTACATCCACTCCTGATGACATCTAGCTTCTGGGGAGTAGATTTTCCACCTCCCCAAACATAAACCTCACTGGTCCGTGACGTTACCACTGCAATAGGAGTCTCGTTCACGGTACTTGACCTGCACAAAAACCCCACAAAACATGGACTCACTTAACAGACACTAAATCAAAATGGAATGCTTCTAGTTTCTTTCCTGAAAAGAACCAATGACAATAGGTATTTAAGGATATGGCAGTTTTCTTCCTATCAATGCATTACAATCCTAATCCTTGGTTACAGCATACTTGATAATTTTAGACTGCAGCTTTGTAACAGTTTAGCCAAGGTACATCACTTTACCCACTCTCATATAAGATTTTGGTCACCTACACCACATTCTCTCTTAGAAATGAATGTCAGAAGGTTAAGCTAATGAGAACTCCTGGCAAGATGCAAAAAACAAATGATATCAGACTAAGGACAGACCATAGAGAAGTCAGTGAAGGCAAATTAGGGTAAAGTCTACTTCATAAGATTTTCTACTAAATGTGATGCAGTTACCTTGGTCTCTTTGTTGGCCCATTAAGCAGTGTGACTTTTTCCTCCATCTCCCTGCCAGAAGAAAGGTAAAAACACATCAAACAATAAGATGACAGTATTTACTTTGTGACAACACCCTTTATAGATATTGCTGGATTCCTACTTTACCAGAAGATTATAGCTTTAGAGATGGAAAAGATCTTAGAGGTAATTTATTACAACTCCTTCATTACACAGATGAGGTAACTGAGTCCTAGAGTGATTAAATGATTTGCTTAAGGTCACAGAGGTAATAAATGGCAGAACCAGGATATGAAACCAGGTTGCTCTGACTTTAAAGTCAGTGCTCTTTCCATGGAACCAAGTTGCTTCTATGATTAATCTGAATCCTTTCATAAATCATGTAGTCTAGATATAAACATAGCCTGTTGAACATGGTTATTTAGTTCCATGAAAACAAAATGTAGGTGAAATGACATTACATATCAATTAATTCCATAGGAATAATGCAATAAATCAACTGAATAATATCATCATGTATTTCATAACTTTATGGCAGGACTGGATTAAAAATGTATTAATGTTGCTATTGTGAAATGATGCCAGTCAGAACATTACCTTCCCCCACCACAATGTTCAACTGATTTTGCTACTGGAGAAGCAGCATGTGGTATAGCAGATAGGGTACTAGACCTGTAGTCATGAAGAACTGGGTTCAAATCCCACCTCAGACAGTATTAGCTGTGTGGCAAATCACTCAGTCTCTCTACGCCTCAGTTTCTTTATCTGTAAAATAAGAGGTTTGCTCTAAATCTATGACCCTATGAACTTTCCTCTGGGTACACTTCTACACTAGCAGATAATAACCCTGTCATAATTTTCAGGAGTAGACTGAGTTCTCATTCCTTTTGATTCAAAAGTATGAAGTACAGAACTCTTCCATATAAAACATTATAGATCCATCTATACACTTTTGGAAAAACATGAGCCAGAGAAGTAAAAAATTTTGATTTCCCTCAACCAATGAAAGCAGAAATTCTGGTGGGAAACTAAAACTCTAGATAAGAGATATCAGACACAAATCAAAGGATATTCAAACACACAAATCTTAAACTGAGCATAAGCATGAGAGTGGCTTGGTTAGGCTTCTCTGAGTAGGGTCTCTTACCAAATAATAGTCTACAGAAAGGTGGCAGAATGACCTGACTGCATATTTACCTCCTGCGCTTATTGAGAAGTGGACAATCCAAAAGTTCATCAGCAGTGGGTCTCTTCTCAGGGTCCTGAGGGGGAAAAAATGAAGAGACGCTTCACGTTCAAGGAAATGCTAGGTTTAGCATTTTAAAGGGCTCAACAACAGTCAAAGGTCATTTGTTAAACACTGGTATGTCAGTCTGAAAAGATTCAACACACCAGCCTCAACTTTTCAGCAGCTACATTTGTATGTCAATGGTAGTATTTTATGTTTACCTACCTTTGTTAATAATACCCACAGCAAGTAAATTAACAGCATCTTGAGATAGTTTGATTGTATATTTGATGTATATTTTATAAGTAAAATATTTTGAACTTCTGCTGAGCCACAGATAGGTATTAAAATGTACATTTAAACTGATCCCCTCAATTCAAAATTTGAAAAAATTAAGATAAATTGTTATATGTAATTGGGAAAATATATAAAATATCTTTTATATAAAATAATATTTTAAAAATAAAGTATAAAATATTATTTAAAAAAATTTATCCCCTCAGGAAAACATTCACTAAATTTTTTGGGGGTAGAAGCAGACAATACATAAACTATAATTTATACAGGACTCAGTGGAAAGTGTTGTTTTTGTACATATACACATGTACATGTTATATACACACATAGATATACAACACACACATATATCTCACACACATTTATCAATATGTATATATGTGTGCATGTATGTACAGTATGCACAAGTTTAGAGTATCCACCCCAAATGTTCACAAGGACTATTTGTGCCCAACCTGAGATAGAGCATTCCAAGCTCATACTGGTCTAATCAGTCACTGTCAGACACACTGAAACTTGACTCTAGCATAGTGATGTCATTTTGGTGCTCTTTGAGAGTGAAGGACAACAACCGTGTGTGTGTATATATATGTGTGCATATCACACACACACACACACCTCATCACTCTCAGCTGATTTTAGCCTCACTTTGTGGAGATAAGACAGAAGAGGACAAATTGAAATCAAGTCATGCTCACCTGATCAAGGCATGAATGAACCATTTGGATCAACTCTAAAGAATATTGGCTGGAATCTACTTCCATGGCACGGATCCCTTGCACAATCTTCACACACAGATTAAGAGGATTCTAGGAGTCAATGAAGAATGTATCATCTTCCGTACAAAAAAACCCAATGCTATATAAGACTCAATTTTTTTATTTTGTTATCTTTTTAAGGAAGTGGTGATAGTTTTATCCCAATCCATCTTTTCTTACCCAATACCCCTTATGAGCTACTAGAATGCATTTCTAAGATACCTGGTCAGAGTGAGAGATATGATTTGACTATTATACCGAATACTGCTAAATTAAGAACTGACCAACATTAAGAACAAAAACCTTACCTATGGACCTCAAAATCACAATACTGCAACTGAACTAACCAGACACATGAATAGAGAATCATGACAAGGAAAGGAAGGATCAAACCAAAAATTCTAGACGTGAGGGATGGAAAGCATAACTCAGGGTATAACAATAATCAGAACCAAATGAAAAGCAAACACAGAACAACCATGTTTCTTTGCCTTCACTAGCTCCTTTGCCCTAAAAGTGACTGTACTTTGTTGTAGTATGTAAAGGCAATGATTCTGGGTGGATAAATATCAAGACTCAAGATACAAGAAAGATGTTGAATAAGGGAGATAATGAATTACTGAGGAAATTACTCAAAATAAAATGTTAATTCATAACATGAGACAATCATTGGTATGACGAGCTGGTTTTATCCAAGAGAAAGCAATAACTATCATAGTGGGAATTGGATTTCAGGGCATTATGGCTATTAGAAGACTATCAAACACAAATCAAATTGTCTTGAATACTAGTAGACAGAAAATGATTTTTTTTCTCCTTTCCATAAATACTCATGAAAATGATTTGAATTTTTCTGTCTCTTCGTAGTTGTTAAAAATTTCACTTAAAATAGGTAGTGAAACAATTTTAAATGATTTGCTCAGTACCAGGCTATAGGCCTAAAACCCAGGTCTACAAACTCCAAGTTCTTTATATGAATTATTTGGGCATACTGCTTTCCATGGGTAACTCAAGTTAGAGAAAAAGAATTATAATAAGTAATTCACCGACTATATTAGTAATACCATTCAAGTTCATGTTTGATATGGATTTTTATACTGGAAACTTCAGTGTTTTTGAGATGCAGTATTTCTGAGTTTAGAACATATCTGATTCAATATATGTGGTTAAAGGATATAAACAAATAATTCTCAAAAATAGAACAGCAAACTATTAAAAACTCTCTTCCAAAACGCTAATAACAAGATATAATAACCCATTAAAAGACCTCTAAGGTTTCATCTCACTAGACTGGCAACAAGTTAATGCTGGAGGGTCAGGAGGAAGACAATACACATTATCTGTTGGTGGAGTCTCATCTAACCAGTCTGCTAAACAATGAAGAATTATGCTTTAAAAAGGAGGGAAGAAAAGACAGGGGGATGGGAGAAGGACTGACTAAAATGTTTATCCATTTTGACCCAGAGGGCCTACTGCTAGCCATATGCTCCAAGGAGGTCCAAGACAGAAAGGACTCACATGTACTAAAATATTACTAGCAACATTTTTTTTGTGGTAGTAAATAAAGTAGGTACCGATCAGCTAGGAAATGGCTAAACAAGTTCTGGTATGTGAATATTGTGAATCACTGTTCGGTAAGAAATGACGAATATGAATACAGAGAAGCTTGGCAGAACTTAAATGAACTTATGTATACCAAGTAAGCAGAACCAGGAAAACAACATATACAATGATTACAACAATATGAATGGAAAGTACAATACAAACTGAATCCTAAAATGACCAAGCTTAGTCAAAGAAAAGATGAGAAAATATACCTTCCTCTTTGCTAGAAAGTTAGGATATAGAGAATAAGGGGAGCCTATGAACATGGAACGACTCATATGCTGTCAGAAGTGACTGATACCTTGTTTGGTTTTACTGAACTGTTTTTTCATCTTAAATCTTTCTCACCAGGGAAAGCTCACTGGACAGGAAAGGTTGTTGTTACTGTTTGGTAGTTTCAGTCATGTCCAATTTTTTGTAACCTCACTTGGCATTTTCTTGGCAAAGACACTGGAATAGTTTGCCATTTCCTTCTACAAATCATTTTACAGATGAGGAAATTGATGCAAACAGGGTTAAGTGATTTGCGTAGGGTCACACAGCTAATAAGTGACCAGGTCTTCCTGACTCCAGATGTGGTTTTCAATCCATTAAGTCACCTAATTGCCCCCAGGAGGGAAGGAGGAATAGATATATTTAGAAATGAATGTGATTTAAAAACAAAAGAAAATAACTGACCTAGTTCCCCAAACTGCAATATCTTACCATCACCCTCAATTAATTTTTAGTTTATACCTGTTGGTAGATGTGTTAATCTATAAAATGATAATAATATTTGTATTGTACTAACTATCTCACAGGGCTGTTATGAGTAAAATCTTTTGTAAACTATAAAGCACCATACAAAAGTGAGCTATCATCACAATACCACACACACTAAAATGAACAAATTTAATAAAATTTGAGTCTTATAGACAAATGAAGTTTTTCTCTGTAAACCAACTTTTGCCACCTTCATATAGTGAAAACACACCAACTTACTGTTGCATCAAAGGTCCTCTTTAGGGTGAGCAGCTCAAAAATAACACAGCCAACCGCCCAGATATCAGACTTGAAGTTGTACTTCACCCCCTGGCAGAGTTCTGGAGACATGTAGTATGGGGTTCCTACAAGCTGAACAATAAAAACAAACAAACAAACAAAAAACAGAAAAACAAAATCACTTTCTAATTAGTCTGATTTCCTAAGGCTTGTATTGCTAACAGCTCAGCGTTAAACTTGATTTTCTAGATGATTTTAGAGGTTTCAAACAAAACATCAGAAATAGAATTCAGTTATATGATATGTGTATAGCTTGTCTGAGAAAATACCATCAGTTTCTTTAGTTCAAACTTGCTGAATTCCTGTTATAAAAGAAACACCTGCACAGAAAAAGTAGTGAAACCATTTGACAGGCCCAAGTGCCCTAGGATTTAATTTCCATATTGCAGAGCCCCTTAAACATTTAAGATACATTTCAAGCTTCCCAGACACAAATGTACTTGCTAAAAGTTCACAAAAGGGGAAAAAATGCTGAAAGTGGGGTGAATAAAATGATTTGGTGGAACTGCTATTCCAACTAAAATGCACTGTTCCCAAAGCAACTTTTATCATAATTCAATTTTATATCTACTCCAATAATCCAGCTTCCTACATATTTGCTCCAATTTTGACAAGTATTTCCAACTACTAAAATGGTTCTGGAAACATGTTCTAGGTCCATCAATATGTAGTTCTTTGTATGCTAAAAGTAAGGACTACAAATGCTCCAACATGCACTTGTTTTTACTAAGTTTGAGAATCACTATTTTTGTTCAGTTATTCAGTTTATCAGCTGAATATCAACTATCAACCTACTATGAGTACAACACTGTCTGATGCTGGAAAAAATACTAACTCTTTAGTTAGGTCTTGAAAGATGGGTAGAATTTTAATGGGTAGAGATGAAGGAATGATGTGAATAAAAGGCAGCAAGGCAGATGAAATTTTTTAGAAGAAAAAGGTTATGATAACTTTTGTGTAATGTTTTTCTTGAATTTTAACTGACCAAAGAAGAGCAACTGTAAATTCAAGCCTGTAAATTCAAATGGTCTTTCTCTCCCTACAAGCTCACTGGTTGTCACCATCCAACATAGTCTGAGTCCCTAAAGTATAGTGATTTGCAAATTTAGTTCACACCCAGAATGTTTCTGATTATTTCTTGGGATGTCTAGAAATTGTTTAATACTTTAATTTACTGAAGTTAAAAAAATTTTTTAAAAAAGGAAGCACTATAAAATGACTGTGCACAGTGGCACAATGGATAGAGTACTGGGTCTGGAGTCAGGAAGACCTGAATTCAAATATGCCCTCAGATACTTACTAGTCGTGTAACCCTGTGTGCCTCAGTTTCCTTATCTGTAAAATGATCTAGAGAAGGCAAACTATTCCAGTATCTTTGCCAAGAAAACCCTAAATGGGGTCATGAAGAATTGGACAGGACTGAAACAAGTGAAAAATAACTATAAAATGAAATGACTGATGGTTTATGACTCCCATAAGGATGAACATTCCAAACAATTCCCCCAAATGAGGTCACCAAGAGCCGAACATGACTGAAATGACTGAACAACAATAAAAATAGGGCTGTGAATGGACAAAGACTCTTGCAAGCAGAAACGTAAAAAAAAAAAAAGACACTGTAAGTACAAGAAAAAAGACTCTTGAAAACTTGCCTCAGGATGAATTATTACTAAACACTGGCTTGAGGATTGTGAAATATGTGTAGTACTGTGGAAAGATCACTGCACTGGATCCAGAGGAAGATAATCTGAGTTCAAAGCCCACCTCTGACACTAATTTTATTATTTTCGGCAAGTCACTTAACCATTGGAGGCTTTAGTTTTCATATCTGTAAAACAAAGGGCTGTCCCAATGGCCTTTCCAATTCTAGGTCTAGGACCTAGACAGCATAGAGTCTATGCCATAGGTAGAGGATACAAAATTCCTGTATCCTACAGCAGAAAGAAAAGGAAAAAACCAATAACTTAAGACAATGGCAATATATACTTACAGTTTCAGCCATGGAGTACTCAGAATTAAGTTTCTTTGCCAGCCCATAATCTCCAAGTTTTATCAGGTTTGCCTTTGTTAGGAAAATATTTAAAGTTTTTATATCTCTGAAAAAGAAATGATACATATTAAACTCCTGTATTAGTTTCTTTTTTTATCTTCTTTAGAGTTCAAAGTAACCATTCTAGTGACACTATTAAAGCAGTGCAAGCACTATAATATTAATATGCAGATCCTCTTATGAGACCCTAGTCAAAATCTCAAAGCAATGACTATCAAACCTTTTAACACACTGTATTTTAACACCCAAAACAGGAACAGATAACTTGAATTCTAAACTTTCCAAAGAATAGGAATGTCTCCCACACCATTGAATTCCTAGAAGAAGGGTAGGAAAGAAAGATGATAAAACCCATGTTCTAGGTCACTTTGGTCCCTGCAAGGCTAAGCTGCCTTTGTCAAGCACAATTTTCTGGCAAACAGCTGCTTCAGATCAAGAGACAAGAAAGTCATTTTACTATCTATCTTACCTTTGATTGGTTTCAGGGTCTTTACCATACCAAAGGGGAGAGACTCTAAGGCCCAGTAAGCAATGTGGCCAAGCATGTTACTATCTCTGCCTATACAGGTTACATTTCTAAAAATGTTTTCTATATGATCTGCTTAAAGTAAGCTCTATCTGGTTCATTCTTTGGCTTCCTTTGCTGAAAAATGTGTACAATTCATTGTAATAAAACTAATTACTTTGAGAAAAAAAGTAGCATGCAACAACCACCACTCAAGAAGTATCAAAAAAGACTATCACAATTAATCTTTATTGGTTAATGATTGACTCAATAAAAGTCTGTAGATTGGACATGGTCTCAGAATGGTCTTATTCCTTCATTGGGAAATAATGACAATACAGACTGTCATAACAGGAAAAATAAGAATGTTTTATTTAAATTGAACAAAAATAACATAAGCACAAAAGAATAGTGCTTTCTAATTGTCTGAGTGGCTCAGAGAACATAACCAGCTTTGCATTTTAATTAACTTAATACAATTTCCTGTGCAAGCATGGGACATGTTCATGAATTTATTGACTCCAACATTTACAGCTTTCACTAGCAAATGAACGCTAATAGTCTTAATTAGTACTTAGCTTATTAGGCAGATGTGTCTATGGCACAAACATGGTTTAGTCTCAGGAACTAAGGATGACACCCACCATTAGTCATTTTTTCATTTCTAAATTTTATTCTATGGGGGACAGCTAGGTGGCGCAATGAATAGAGCACCAGCCCTGGAGTCAGGAGGACCTGAGTTCAAATGTGTCCTCAGATGCTATTCTACGGGGGACAGCTAGGTGGCGCAATGAGTAGAGCACCAGCCCTGGAGTCAGGAGGACCTGAGTTCAAATGTGTCCTCAGATGCTTGACACACTTCCTAGCCATGTGACTTTGGGCAAGCCACTTAACCCCAAATGCCTTCCAAAAAGCAAAATAAATAAATACATAAATTTTGTTCTATGGAAAAAGATGTTACTACTCTACTAAGAAAGCAAAAAATGCTTATGAAAACACTGGCTTCCTAGTTTCTTGAACTTCTTTTCATTCGTTACCTATGGAGTATCCCAGCTCTGTGGATGCAGCTCACCGCTGATACAATCTGAAATAGGTACCAGATCACCATCTACAGATGAAAGAAATTATATTTTGTATTGAAAAAAATAAATTCACCGAAAAGAAAGCACAAAAGAAGCTGCTGCCAAAGCTGGATTTCAAGTCATAAATGTCCTCCTTGTTGAGTAGTACACGATAGAACAGCAGACATGGAAGGCAAAAGCAGATCACCATCATAAAATAGCTTTAATGCAGTTATAAGGTATACCAGTGACACAGATTTTTTGTGAACTTTTGGAATGATACATGCTAGCAAGTAAACCTAAGCGGGTTTCTAAGGAGAGCTATAGAGCAATCAGTAAGCAGAAACACAGCGTGGGAGAGCTCATAAAGCATTATTTTGTGGGAGGAAAAACTTAAAAGCAGCTATAGACAGCCCTCATCTTCACGAGAGACTGTCCTCTTTTAGTCTCTTGAATATCTGAAACCTAGAAAGGCTTTGACAGCATACTGAGAGGAGCAGGTGAGAGGAGAGCAAACATAAGCAAAGAATCCCAGAAGTTAGAATTATCAAAGAACAATTCTTGCCCCCTCCATATTAATCTGAAATACCTCTTCCTCAAACAATTTGTCCTTCTGACGCAGGATTTTATCATATAGGTTTCCTCCTAAAATTAAACAATGGAAAAAAGAACATTTAGAGAAAAGCTCTGCTTAGTTAACAGATTGATGCTTAGTTTCTTTATTATCTTTTGGTGTTTTATCCACCCACATAGGAAAGGCGGAGCTCTCAAAGCTTCTTCACAAGAAAGAACATCTTGGCTTTTCACTTCTTAAATATCTTATCAAAATTTTCTCTGAGGCAGCATTTCCCAAACTATGGAAAGCTTTAGGTCTGAAAACATATAGATTGATAAGTACCACTTAGGGGAAACTGAAGAATATCCCTACAAAAAGGTGGGTGAAATTTTAAATCAAGGAAATTTTAATTCAGAATAGAGGGAATTTAAGTCTACCGTCACACTGGAAAAATTTACCATACACACATATATGTATATAACTTCATATTTAACATTTTAGGAGGCAAATACTAAAATGCACCTTGCATAAATACTAAGGTTCCACACAACACAGTTGCCCTAAAGAAGGGCTCCTTACTCCAACAAGTAGATTCATTGCCCAAAGAGCTAAAGTGATGTTTTTAGAAAAGATGACAAGAGTACAAAAGATCCTTAACTGAAAATAATGGATACAGTAAATAAAATTCAGGTCACGTTGATCCTAAAATTTAAAGGGGGAAAGGATCTTAAGAGCTCCTCCTGATCAGGCTTTGATATAATCAACACCACCTATTTTGTTTCCTCTGATGTTCTTTTACCAATTTTTTCTGCTGATGAGATGTTTTGGCATATTTAGGTCCTTTTACCAGCACAAGGTTTCTTTTTTCCTTGCTAAGTAAAAAATGTCTCTGCATGTAAACATGAGAACATCCTCAAGTTCTCCCCAATCATTAATTGCTACCTAAGTCATCTTCTTCCCACTGAATAAGTGGTTTTGATCACCTCCCTCTTGCACATTTCCCTATAAAGACAGCCATACTTTCTACTTGCATTTCTAAATCGTATTTCAAGCTTAGCTAAACCTTGCATCTTTAATTCCTTGAAATTTAGCAAATAAAATTTTCACTAACCCTACCATTTGCTTTCATTTATCCTAATCTTGGTGAAGAAATTAACTTGCTGTAATTTCTACTAATTCAGAAAATCACAATACAACTTCCCAGATCTAGGTCTGATTGGGATCAAGAATAATCCATATAAACAAAAAGTGAAACTGTCTGAAAAGATGTCTTTAAGACCTTTCTCCAAGTAGGGATAAGAAACAAGACAAACACTTATTAAGTACCTACTTTGTATATAGCATTCTGTTACATACTGGGGAGATGACAAAGTTCAGGTTAAGAGATCCCTGTATTCAAAGAGTTTAGAGACTAAGAGAAAATAATTTAACTTCTGAATCTCTCCAGCAAAATGAGGGATTCTAAACTGAGGATTTCCTCACAGGCTGATCAATTCATAATGAATTATTTGGCTATGAAGACAAATGAAATAACTTAAAGAGGAAAATGGATAAATGAACTAGAGATACAAAGTCATACTATTATAAAGTTAGAGGAGAATATAAGGTAAGTCCTCTCATACCTATGGGATGAATTTATGACCAACTGACAGATATAAAAGACAAAATAGACTAATTCAATTAAACATACACAAAAAGCTCTTGCACGAATAAAAATAATCTCTGCTAGAAGTTATAGACTAGAGAATTTCCTTGTACAAACTTTAATAAAAGTCTTATTAGGTAATTGGCAAAAATCTATGAGATTAAGAACTGAGCCTAACTATAGAAAATGTCTAAGGATATAAATTTTTCAAAACAAGAAAAGTAAAATACCAACAACCACATACAAAAGTGCTTAAAATCAGTAATCAGAAAAATTCAAATTAATACAACTCTGAACTGATTAGATGGATTAGAGATGGAGAAACAAAAAGACTTTTACAGTGAGAGGTGATGAGGGTATGAATTTATAATAAAAACAATGGCTAATCACTAGCAATTTCAAGTGAAATATCATTTCATTTGATCAAAATAACCCTGGGATGGTGCTGTAATTGTTTCTATTCGATGAAACTGAGGCAAATGGAGGTTAAGTGACTTCCTCAAGGTCACACAGCTAGTAAGGGTTATAGGCTGAATTTGAATTCAGGTTTTCTTGAGTTTCTCCTTCATCACTTTATTCACTGTCACCTAGCTACCACATTTAAAGTCATGGCTGTATGAGTAGAGTGAAAGGGATGGATGAAAGAAATGTTGTGGAGGTACAAGAGACAAAGCTTGTCAATGACTACATATGAAGAATGAGAAAGAGGGAAGAATTAAGGATGATTCTGAGGTTGGGAAGCTTGGAGGCTGGAAGTGCTCTTTAGAGAAACATTTTGGAGGAGAAATTTTTGGGGAAAAGTAGATAGGGAGAGGTTGGGATGAAAGGTAGAACATGCTAAATTTGAAATGCTTATAGGATATCCAGAAGGAGATATCTGGCAGGAGTTGATCTATCTGTACAAAAATACTCATAGCAGCACTTTTTGTAATAGCAAAAAAATGTGCCCACGACCAAGAAACTGCTCAACAAATTGTGGTCTATAAATGCAGTGAGCCATATGGAATGGCAAATTCAAATATGGGAAAACTTATATGAGAGGAACACAGTAGAATCTAAATAACAATAAACACAATTACTACAACTTTTTACAAGAATGTAAATGAAGCCATCTCTAAATGGCAAGAAAACTGATTAAAAACATGAGACAAGATTGTTATTAAGTTATGAAGCATATTTCATCTTTTCTATTAAAAGATGGGAAACAACTTCAGTATGAAGTTGCTGGCACTGTTAGTTATATGTACTCTTTTCAAGTTATTTCATTTAACTGTTTTCGGGGTTTGTACACTATAGGGGATTAAAATGGAATTATGATGGAGATTTGTATAATGTGCTGAAACAAAAATTGCTAAAAAAAAGTTTAAGAACTATGCTTCAGAGACAAAGCTATGACATTGTGGCAGAAATTCATAATCACAGAAACAATTAATAGTCACATTCATTTCACTGTATCATTTCAAAACACTCCAGGGACCAGATTACTTCTCGTGAAAACATTTAAACTCCATATTACAGATGACAGTTCTTTTGTTCAATTAATAAAAGCATCCTAGAGGAAGTGTCACTAAGATCTGTGCTTACCATTACAATACTCTAGTTCAATCAGCAAGGTGTTGTTGTCCATGAAGTGATTATAGTAGGCAATAATGTTGTCATGTTGTAGCAGAGCCAGAATAACAATTTCGTTCAAGGCATCACGACGTTCTTTCTCAGACAATCGGGTCAAATCAACTTCCTTCCACACAACCAATGAGTCATCCTACAACATAGTAACATAAGTATGATGCTTTCTTCTTTCCTGTAAGTAAATGAATCCACATCTGCATCCACAAGCCTAGAAAGGCCAGATGGACCCCTGCTTATTTAATTTTTTGCCTTTAAAAGAAACGAAACAAAGTTTAGGCAGAGACTATATCAAATTATTTGTATTAGCAATCTTTGGTTAGGGAAAAGAAAATAAACAAAAAACTGTTTGGTATGCCAGCTGATTTATGAAATGTAGGGTCTAGATCTGGAACAAGGTGGAAAACACGGATTAGGACAGAATGCAAAGATCCAATAGAGCAGAGAGTAGTGGTGGTACAAGAGGTAATAGGGAATCAGGAAGTAATTATTCATATTTACATACCCTTTAAGGTCTACAAAGCACTCTGCATATATACTATTTGTTAAGAGAGCATTTAACAATTGTAATTTCAATTTCTTAATAATATGAAAATATCAGATTGGGTTCAAGAGCTACAAAATTTAAGCTAGAGCCTCCATCATCCTTTTCAGCTTGTAGCTTAAATACAAACTCACTTTGCCTTTTCACTCTACAACAGACTCCTACACCTAGCTATGTAAGCCCCCCTGTCGCTCCCTAGGTCTGGAATGAGCAGTCTGCTACTCCTCTCACACCTCCCCCTGCCCCAAAACTGCCCCAACTCTTGGGATAAGCTCAAAAATTAATCTGTCCTATAAGCTTTCAGAATTGAAAAAGGACTCTTATCAAGTAGAGTGCCTTCATGTTACAGATGAGGAAACTGAGGGACAGAGGGATGAAAAGCCTCAGTTTCTACATCTATAAGATAGGAATAATAGTACTAATATTACCTGCCCCATGAGACTGTTCTAAAAAAAAGGCTTTTCAAACTTTAAAGCAGAGGTGTCAAACTCATAGGCTGCAAACAGCAGCAAGACTGAAACAGATTAAAATGTAAATGAGAAAAGTTTAACAAAATAAAAATATAATACAACATAGATGTTAACTTGTGGTTTTTCTAAGTCAATATATGGCTGACAGGGATTTATTTAGGAAGGAAAGGAAAGGAAGGAAAAATACTTGAGCTCAACACCAACTGCCTTAAAGTGCTATAAGTAAGTTAGAGACCAGAAATGAATCTATAATTTCTTTTCTTTCTTTTTTTTTTAAGCAATTGGGGTTAAGTAACTTGCTCAAGGTTACATGGCCAGTTATTTCTGGGTGTGGTGCTAAGTGTCTGAACCCAGATTCGATCCCAGGTCATCCCGACTCTGGGGCCGGTGCTCTTACTCACTGTGCTACCTGGCTGCCCAGAAACTATAATTTCAATCATATAGGGAACTAACTGCTCTATGAGGAAACTCCTACCAATGCAGAGTGGCACCTTCTCTGTCACTTAAGCCTAAGAGAGTTGCTTAGAGCAATGGTGTCCAAATCAAAAAGATATGGATAACTGTAGTGGCAAATTGTCTTAGAAAACCACAAATTAACATATTGCATTTCCCGATTATATTTTAATCTGGTTCTGGTAGTCTTGCCAGCTGCCTGCACAGAATGTGACACCTCTAGCTTAGAGCTTCAAGTTTTAAGTAACCTGCCCAGGGTCACAAAGCTATTATGTGTCAGAGACAGAACTTGAACCCAAGTCTTCCTCTTAAGCCAATTCTCTGACCTAGGTCAGATAATACCTTTCATCTTCCAACAAGCTCACAGTGAAAAAAAAATTAAAAAATAGAGATATAACTATCTTACAAATGCAAAATACATTTTAAAACTTTTTTCAAAGCATCTCTGCAATGCTCTCACAAAAAGCTACTTCATGAATATAGGGTTATTTATGAATCTCTTCCAAAAGTTTCGTGGGGGGTGGGGGAAGACCTTTCTAAACAATTATCTAACACGTTTCTTCTGCCCCCACTCCTCTTTTTACTAATACTTTGAAGGTCTCAGTTTCCTCATCCTCAAATAAATTGAACTAAATTATTTAAGGCCCCAACTGGCTCTAAATTTTATAAACACACAACATGGCTTAAGTTCAAGACAGAGAAATATGGATGAACAAAATACATAATGCTTCCAAGACATTTAGGTCATCAATAAAAGTTTAAGTGTTCAGAATTTGGACTTCTTTGGATCTGTAATATTTGGCTTTATGAGTACAACCAAAAGTCCTTAGCTTAACTTTAGGACTCTGAGTCATCAATGCAGGGTACAGACTTCTTATGATAAACACTGCAGGAGAAACCAACCAGAATCCTAAAGTAGCTGGAACTTCCCAATGGCCTTCAAGAACAGTCCTAGGTGCTGGGAATGTTACAATTTAAAAACAATTGCAAGGAATTTTTTTTTTTTGGGGGGGGGGTTAGTATCAGAGAGGCACTAGTGCAAAAGAAAGGCATAAGACTGGGAAGAATATTGAGAGATCTGGTCATTTGGGAAATATACTACCAAAAAACTGTTTAGAGACTTGGAATAGTATGAAAGGAAGGAAAAATTAATTAGTGGGAAGGGAAGACAGCAGGCATTCATGACAATGCCCTAGTTCAAACTTTTATCAAAATGGCAGCTAACTAATGACACTAGTCTCCCAGTGAAGCTGATGTGAAAGCCAGATATGGAAGAAGACACCAGGGACCATGCCCATGAGAATCTGATAAAAATTAAACTGCTGTTGAGTTCTAGTCAGGGTATGATGAGCTAGCAGGGGTGAGGAACCTGCTGCCTCCAGTCCACATGTGACACTCTAAGAGGTCCTCAAGGGCTGCCCTCTGACTGAATCCAAATCTTTTTATAGGGGATCTGTTCTGTGAATTTTGGATTCAGTCGAAGCATTTGCACTTGAGGACCTAGAGGGCCACATGTGGCCTAGAGGCTGCAGGGTCCCCATCCCTGTTGCGACAGGATACTGGATAGGTAAAAATGCTCTATAAAAGGGAAGAAATAAAAAGAACAGGAAAGGAAGAGAAGAAAGGTAGGGATAAGAGAAGGTGGGGAAGGAGGAGATGGGGAAAAAAGGAAAAAGGAATGGTTATGGAAAATTATTTCTTTTTCTCTTTTAATAGATAAGAAAGGAGTGGAGATAGTCTAGCTGAGCTTCATTTTACAGATGCCGAAACTGAGGAACAGGGAGATGAAGAGTCCCCTTTCTACTTCTATAGGATGGGGATAACGGATTAGCAAGGGAAAAGGAAGAGAAACGGTGAAGAGAACAGAGGGGAAAAGGGATGAGGGAAAAGGAAGAATTAGGGGGAAGGAAAAGGGAAATTCTCTTTTTTGAGTTGAAAAGGACTTGCGGTAATCTAGCAGAGCGCCTTCCTTTCACAGACGAGGAAACTGAGGAACAGAGTGATGAAGAGCCTCAGTTTCTACAGCCCTAACATGGAGATAGTAAATGGGGAGAGGGAAAAGGAAGAAGAAAAGGGGACGGGAGAGCGAAAAGAAAGGGGAGAGGAGAAAAGTGGGGGGGGAAGAGTTAGGAGAAATGGAATGACTGGGCCATTTTTTTTCTTTTTAGAGTTGAGAAAGGGCTATAGAGATGATGTAGTGGAGCTTCTTTCATTTGACAGAGGAAGAAACTGAGGAAGGGAGATGAAGAGCCTCCGTTTCTACACCTAGAAGATGGGCTGTTTAGAAGGGGCAGGGGAAGGGGAGGGGGGGAAAGGAAGAGGAGGAAGGACAGGGCCGCGGGCCAGGGGCTCGGGGGCTTCGGCAGCGCTCTACCTCGGTGCGGCGGTACAGCGTGGCCTCCCCGAAGGCGCCCCGGCCCAGGACGCGGATGGGGATGTAATGCAACTCCTCCTGCTCCATCGGGTAGCCGCCACCCGGGCGGGCGGCCAAGCCGGGGCCGGGGCTGGACACGGAGCCGCCGCCGGACTCGCTCCCGAAGTCAGAGTTGATGGAGTCGCAGTGTCGCTCGTACTCGCCCAGCACTGACATGGCGGAGACAGCTTCGCCGGGACCGGCCGGGCCGGAGATGGGAAGGGGGCGGATCTCTGGGGAGGGCAGGTGGCGGTGGGGGGGAGGCCCCGGCAAAGGACAGACCGGGATGAGCGGCGGCGGCGGATGGGCTGTGTCTCAGCGATCGCACTGCAGCTCCGCTAGCCTCCAAGATGCGCGGGGTTCCATATTGGCCCTCGCTGCGTCTGACCCGGAAGTACTTGGGTCCTCTTCCGGTCCTGAGGCTTTTCCTCGCCGCCTCCCCTCCTATTTATACTGTTGCAGTCCTTCCTAACTGGGGGTGGGAAGCGAGGTCTCCGCCTGTGTTGCTGGCGGCAGCGGAGGGAATGCAGGCACTCTAGGGCACCTCGGGAGTTAGGAGAACGCGTCGATCTGGAAGACGAAGCACCGGGAACTTTGGGACAGGGGAAAGTTGGAGCAGGAGGGATTGCAGCTGTTGTTGGGATACGAGGGACCTTTGGAGGTCACCTCAGCCAAGCCCATGCCGCCTGCAACGCCCGCCCCGCGGGGACTCCAGGCCGGGGATGGGGGAGCTTAGCCTCACCGAGGAGCCTGCAACCTTGTGGTCGTACAGTTCTTACTGTTAGCCACAATTATATTGTTAGCAACAGTATTGTTATTGTATTATTCGACCGGACCAGCATTGGCTGGGTTCACAGTTCCGTCCTCCCAGTCTTAAGCAAAAGAACCATCTGCATCCCTCCGCAGCCCGTCCCATGTTTGATAAATCAAGTCAAATGTATTAAAGCGTCTATTATGGGCCAGACACTCGCCTGGACTAGTTGGTTGTTTTTCCTTATACTGGGCTGAAATCATCATTTATTATAGGTAGTATTTACATAGCATGTATGTGACTTAGCTCACGTGATCTTTAACAGCAACCCTGTGAACTGGGAACTATTATTCCTCCCCTATTTTGCAGGTGACGAAACAAGTCTGAAAGGCTCAGTGACTTTTGTCCCAAGAATCACACGGAAAGTGTCCGAGGCAGCATTCGAATTTGGAATCCCAAGTCCGGCGCTCCTAAGCCCTGTGCTACCTAAGCTAGCTAAGCTGCTTTAAACATCAAAATATAATAACAGTCCTAACTATGGAGGTTTTATATATATATAAACTTTTATGTGAAGGGACAAACAAAGGGAAATTCTATTCTGCATTAGATTTTCACCAGCGAGGAGGAAGGGTTTGTTGGGGTGGAAGTGATGGGAACCGGGGAAATGACCACTCCACTTGTGAAAGAAAAGTGGAAGATGAGAGGTAATGTGACATGTATCCTGGATCTTAGGAAAATAGATTTAAAATGTATCCTAGATCTTGGGAAAGTAAATTTAAAGGATTTAGAGAAGGTAGGAACCCAAAGAATAAAATTCTATATGGGAAGTCAGACCCACAAGACTGGAGGTTGTCAAGAATGAAACTGATGTAGATGCACAGGAATTGATCTATTACCATATAATGTAAAAAAAAAAAAAAGTCAAGTACATTTGGGGATGATGGAAACAAATGCAAGTAGTGGAAAATAATTAAAATATTGATCAGTGCAATGATCAGCCACAATTCTAGAGGTCTATTGATGAAACACGCTACCTATCTCCTAACAGACTACACTCAAGTTGCAGAGAGATATTTTCTTGGATATAGCCAATGTGAGAATTTATTTTGCCTGATTATGAGTATTTGTTACAATGTTTTGTTTTGTTTTCTTTCTCAATTCAAGGATGTGGGATAGAAAGGTAGAGGAAAGGTGGAGACAGGGCTTAAAAAAAAAAGAGGCTCTTCAAATATATTTTGGAAACATACCAAAGAAGAACAGAAGCAAGGCCAGAAGGAATCAGAGATAAGCAGAACTGCTTTGAAAGTAACATGTTGAATTTATCATATATTTTAAAAGAAAAGCAAGCTGTACATAATAGATATTTGTACTTTCATGCACAATTCAATTTCTGTTCTGTGTATATGAAAGTGCTCATTTTATTTTATGTCTGTTAAGGTTTCCCCCGAAAAAAAACCACCATCCTGAATAAATGTATTTCTTTTTTGGAATGTGGAATGTAGTCACTAAATTGGTAGATGAGGCAAATGCTGTAAATATTATTTACCTATGTTTTAGCAAAGCAATAAGTTTCTAATGCTATTTTTGTGGGAAAGATATGAATTAGATGGAAAGAGGAATTAAAAGGCATTTATTAAGTTCTTATTATGTGCAAATCACTGGGGATACCAAAAAAAAAACTACACAGTCCTGGCTTATAAAGAGCTCACATAGGGAGAGACAACACATAGGAAGCTTCAGCAGCAGGTCAGATGGAAAGGAGCCATGATTCTTAGGGTACGGTGATAAATCAGATGGTAATACATTTTTTGAATGTTATTTCCATTGATAAAAACCACTTTCATTTCTGATGTTGAACCATTTGACAGAATTTTGGCAGCCAAGGATAGAGCTTTAATTCAAATTACAGATCTAACCAATTAGTAAGTAAACACTTCCACCAGGACAAAGCAAGCTGAAAGAGCTAGATGTGCTGAACTGGCAGGAAGGGTGATAATCACTGAATAGAAAAGGCAGAAATGTAAATTGATTGCATGTCATGCAGAAGAGTAAAATAGGGGTAGCTAGGTGGCAGTGAGTAAAGCGTGGGCCCTGGAGTCGGGAGGACCCAAATTCGGTTCCAGCCTGAGACACTTAACACCCACACAGAAATACTAGCCATATAACCTTGGGCAAGTTACTTAACCCCAACTGCCCTCCAAAAAGGCAAAAAAAAAAAAAAGTAAAATAATGCATCCATATGCACACTATAAAGCAGGTTGTATATTTCAAGGTCCAGTGCTCTAGTACTTTTTCCAAGTAACTTTTCACTTCAATTCATTATCTTCTTAGCAAAAATATACATAAATATATATGTGTGTATATATAAATTTTTCCTAAGATACGAATGAAATGGTCATAGCTTGAAAATATTATTTTAAAGTAAACTCAGTTCAAATAACAACTCACATACACAAGAGTCAAATTGATCACCAAGCATTTATTAAGCATCTCCTACATTAAAAAGCACTGGAAAGCCTAAGTGCTCTAAGTACTACCTTCATAAATATTTTTTAAATTTGGTTACATTTATAGCTAAAGTCTTTAACTGAGTAATCTTACACACATACTTGGATACCATGGCCATAGTGTAGAGAGGAAAGTAGTGGAGAAAGAATTGGATTATCCCCAGTCCCTAAAATGTACTCCCTCCTTACATCTGCATTATGGTAGCCCTCTCTTTCTTAAAGATACAGTTCAGACACCATCTTCTGCATGAAGCCTTTCCCCGTTCCCCCAAATGCTATTGCCCTACCTCCCACAGTATCTATGATTTAACTACTTTGTGTCTACATGTGTGCATATATATGTATACACATATACTTGTCATGTATGTCTGTTAACTTTATATTGTATCTATATTTACATGTATGTCATCTCCCTCATTGTCAATTCATTGTGAATAGAGATCTTTTCAGTTCCTGACACACAGTAGATGCTTAAAAATACTTGATTGTTAAAGGTATCATTTAAGTTATTGATAACTTATTTTCACTAGGGATTTGCCTCTATTCCTTCCTTTTCTTCCTCTGCTGCAGTGATGCTCCGATTATAACAATGAAAAAAAAAAGCTAAGCAAAACCAACTGGCACATCAAATGTCTGACTGTATATACAACATTCCATATCAAGAGATCATCCTCTCTTTAATAAAATGTGTGAGCTGTATTTCTTCATTTCATCCCTAGGGCCAACATTAGTTGACATAATTGTTGTTTCAGTTTCATTTTACTGTTATGTATGTTATTTCATTTATACTGTTGTAGTCACTGTGTATAGTTTTCCTGGTTATGCTCACTTCACTATGCATCAGGTCATATACATCTTAACATGTTTCTATGAATACTTCATATTCACAATTTCATATGGCACATATTACATTAATACATCACTATTTGTTTAGCTATGCCCCAATTAACAGGCACTCAACTTTCTATGTTTTTGCTAAAATGCAGATATAATATGTGTAATGAACCAATCAATAGACAGCAGGCAATTTCCTACATCAACCCCTCCTTGGACCAGATCCCTGATCTTTGTTCCTTGTCTCTAAATCTTGACTGATCAATGAACTCTAACTCAAAGTACTAAGCCCTCTGGTATTCTAGGTCCTCAGCCAGCTAAACTCCTTAGACTTCGAAGTCTGTGTAATGGAAATGCAAATTTAAAGATCTTCCCTGCCCCTAGGCTAAAGTGCACCTGGAGCCTGGGGTGGGAGGCTTGTTTTTCAGTTGATACTTTTTGATTGGCCAGTGGGTCCAAAAGGTTGTTACATTCTCTGAGCCAGGAGAAGGCTATATAAGCCCTGATGTGTAGCTTTGTTTTGGGGGCTCACTTTGAGAAGTGTTCTGTGATTTGATATGGATTCTGGGAAGCCGTTGTCCTGACCCTCCCCTTTGAAAAAACCCAGATGTTGAAACCCAGATGTTGACTGGGTATGGATGTAATGGTTGGACAGTTTGAAATCTGTCTACTAGATCTGTTTCTGTCTTGATAATTCTGTCTGTGTACTTTGAAGTTCGGGGTGCCGACCTTTTTCTCTGAACAAGCAAGGTAAACGATATATGTCTGACTGATTAAAGTAAGCTTGTTAACCCATTTTGAGTTGCTTTCCTTTAACAAAGCAGATCCAAGAACCTGTGGTGGCAGCAAACCCTGAGGACGCTTGGGGTGCTTGCTGCTACAGTATGCTACCTCTAAATTCCTAATTATCTGTCCTTTTTCTTCTAATGGATTCCTTATACCCGATTCTAGGATCTACCTTCCTATTACCCTTATCTCATAAGGATAAATATTCCAGACCACAATATTATTCAGAAATAATATACCAAAGTAAGGTAATTGAGGAAACCACATGGAAGTCCTAGACTGGATGACATTCAACTTCTAAACTATAAATTCTAATTCCAGTTAAAATTCTCCACCTTTCTTGGCCTACCCTGATTTAAATTATGGTACAATTGGGTAGATTCAGAACTGGCTGGATGGCCAGATCTGAAGAATGTCATTAATAGTTATGATGTCAACATGGAGGGAGGGCTCCAGTAGATAGCTCTTGGTCCTAACTTGAATATGGTCCATAAGGAGGCACAGTTAACATACTGGGTGAGAGTCAGTATTCAAAAAGATCTTGGCAGATTAAAATGTAGAAAGCTGACTTGGGTTCAAAAAAATCAACTTCATAATTAAAAGATGTAGGAGGTATGGCTAGAAAGTAGTTGATCTGAAAAGGATCAAAGAACTTTAGGGACCTTTAAACTCAATTCGAGTCATTAAGGTGCAATAAAGCAGTCAAGAAAGCTAACATGATCCTAGGCTATGTAGGGAGGGCATAGCTTCCAGGAATAAGGTGATCATTCTTTATACTCTGTCCTGGTCAGATCACATTGGGGTATTATGTTTAGTTTGGTGTGGGGGAGAGAGGTGGAGAGAACCAGGTGAAGGGTCTCAAAGTATCATTTCTCTCTGATCATAGGTCTTCAAGAAAAAGTTAGATGACTTCTTGTTGAGAAATTCTTCTTCATGTAATTGCTGGACTAGATAGCTCCTGAGGTATATCCTAACTCTCAAAGTCAGGGTCACACAGCTAATAAATGTGTTGAGGTAGGAAATATTTCACGACCAGTTCTCTAGAATCAAGATTTCCCCCTGAATCTGAACATTCAGGAAGGGTCTTAGGAATCTTCTAGTCATGATAGCCCTTCAAATATTAGTAGGTGGTGATCACAACCTCAAAAGTCTTCTCTTAAGGTAACCATCCCTAGTTCCTTCAACTTTCCCATTAACTGTTACTGATGTTTTTTAAAGTGTGGCCACCAGAACTAAACAGAATTCTTAGATCTAGTCTGACCAAGTACAGAATATAACAGGAATGTCCCTAGCCCAATTAGGACAGTTACTTGGTGTAATGGAAAACTAAATTCCAAGCCAGAAATCTTAGGCTGCAGTTTTAGCTTTGGCACAAGCTGTGTGCCTAGGGAAAGGTTACCCCCTCTCTTATTTAATTCAGCTCAAACCTCTCTTCTGACCTCCAGTCTCACATCTCCAACACCTACAGGACATTTCAATCTGCCCCACAGGCATCTGAAACTTGACATGTCCAAAACAACTTATTTCTCCCCAAACCTTCCCTTCTTCCAAACTTCCCACGATCCTCCCAGTTGCCTGGGTTCAAGACCTAGCGCTACCTTTGACTCTTCACTCACCTTCCATATCCAATCGGTTGCCAAGTCCTGTCAATTCCAAGAGTTCTCAATATACTCCCTTTTCTGACACAGCTGCCATACTGGTGCAAATTCTAATCCTCTCACACCTGCATTACTGCAATTGCCTTCTGGTTGGTCTCCCTGCTTCAAGTCTCTCCCTACCTTAAATTTACCATCGACTTAGCTGTCAAAGTGGTCTTCCTAAAAGGGCAAATCTGACATTGTCATGCCCATACTCAAAACTCCATTGGCTCCCTATTACCTACAGAATTAAATATAAAATCCTGTTTGGATTTTAAAATCCTTTACCAGGATCCTTTCTAATCTTATTACATTTTATTCCTTTCCCTTCCATGTCCACTACAATCTAGGGATGTTGGCATCACTGCCGCTCCTTGAACAGGAAACCCAACTTCCATCTCCTAGCTTTCCTCGTATTCCTGCTAAACTCCCATATTATGCAAGAAGCCTTTCCTGATCTTCCTTAATGCTAGTGCCTTCTGTAATGGTAAGGGAAGAAGGGACTTCCTTTGGAGCACCACAAGAGGAGCTTGCTTAGGGGAGGCTTGTTTTTCAGGAAGGCCCACCTTCTGTTACTTTGTAATTAAGCAGTGGGTCACCAGGGCTATGATGTTCTCTGACCCTGGAAAAGGCCTCTTGCTTTGGTGCTCACTTACAGGAAGAGCTGTGTGATTTGCCAGATGAGACTCTGGGTAGCCCTTGAGGCCCCCCTGGCTTTGAAAACCCAGATATTGGTGCTGTCTGGTAACTATGTATTTATGTATGTATATAATGTTCAGACAGCTAGAAGCTCTGTCAGTCTGATGAATTGTATTATTTTCTGTCTGTATTTTTTGTCTGCTTGTAACATGTTTGTATTTTCTCTGAAGTGCAGGGTGCTGTAGCGGCAAGCACCCCAGTGTCCCCAGGGTGCCTGCTCACACAAGGTTCTTGGATCTGCTTTGTTAAAGGAAAGCAACTCAAAATGGGTTAACAAGCTGTAATGTAATACCAAGCAAAGGCAACTTCCCAGGTTCAAAATACCAGCATAGGTGCTCTCTATTTTATTCAGTAACAAACCCAGAACAGAGAAGATCAAAACATGACATCATTCAAAATACAGCATTTACTAAGTGTGATTAAATCATCTCCAAGGCCTACCCCACCCCAGGACTTTCCAATCATTCAATCAATTACAAAGTCTCTGTTCCAAATACTTCTCCACCCCTAGGCTATACCTTAATTAAGTCCACCACAAAGCCCCTCTTCTCAAATGGAGATTAGTTTCCAAACATAAGTAAAATACATTCATTTGCTCAACCATAGAACACAAAAAGGTCAAAAGTTCCCCACCCCTGGATCACAATTGAATCTACCCCAGAGTTACATCAAGTTTAAACACAGCACTTAATACCCAAATGGAGGTCTTTTCTTCATCTTGACACGAGGCAAGTTCTCAGCAATCTTAGTTCCTGGAGAGACAAGGCTTAGCAAGGCCATAAGATACATTGCCAGTCCCTTCATGAATTTATCCTCTGTCTGTAGAACAGTCCTAGAACCCCTGAACACATTAGCAAAGCCCTCTCCCAGGATTTCTGTAAACATACAACAAGAAAATCCTTCTTCAGGGCTTCTGAACCAACAGAAAGGCTCCCAGACCCCTGCAACAACAGCACTGTCCTTCACTAGTGGACAGTATTCATTCTGTCTGCCGGACAGTCTCCAGACCCCTGAAACAACAGTACTGTCCCTCACCAGTGGACAGTATTCACTCTCAGTACTGTCCCTCACCAGTGGACAGTATTCACTCTCTGTCTGCAGGACAGTCTCAGGCCTTCTTAACCAAATGCCAGGTTCCAGGACTTCTTCAACAGGACAGTCTTTCACCAGTGGACAAATCTGGCAAAATAACATCAAAACAGACAGACAAAGTACCAGCAAAACAGCCATGTCTCCTCAGTCCTTGGCAGCTCAGGGGGCAGGTCTCAAAAGTCCAGGGCAATTCAAAGCGGCCACCAGCAATTTTCTTAGTCTCTCTCCACGAGGTGCTGCTTCCAAAAAGAACTTCCGCCTCTCTCTTGTCTCTCCAAATCTACGTCACCAGCTCCTCCCAGTCAGGACTTTCTTTTCACATCAAAAAGTCCATCCCACAGGTGGGATTAACAAGCTCTGGGTTTTAATACAATCAATTTGAAAACCAAGCCAATACAGGGGAATCTTTAATTGCCATTACTATCACACAAGCTTACTTTAATCAGTCAGACATATATCGTTTACCTTGTTCAGGAGAAAAGGTCAGCACCCTGAACCTCAAAGTATACAGGCATAATTATCAAGACAGAAACATCAAGTAGACAGATTTCCAAACTGTCCAACCATTACATCCATACCCAGTCAACATCTGGGTTTCCACATTCTGGGTTTTTCAAAGCCGGGGGACTCTTAACAACGGCTTCCCAGAATTCAGATCAAATCACAGAATATTTCTCAAAGTGAGTCCCAAAACAAAGCTACACATCAGGGCTTATATAGCCTTCTCCTGGCTCAGAGAATGTAACAACCTTATTGACTCACTGGCCAATCAAGAAGTATCTACTGAAAAACAAGCCTCCCACTGCAGGCTTCCGGTGCACATTAGCCTAGGGGCAGGGAAGATCTTTAAAATTTACATTCTTATTACAGGTGCTGACTTTTTCCCCTGAACTAAGTGAATGCTATGTTTGATTAAAGTAAGATTGTTAACCCCTTTTGAGTTGCTTTCCTTTAGAAAAACAGATCAAAGAACCCATGCTAGCTGCCATCCTGGGTATGCTAGGGTGCTTGCTGTTACACTCCCTCAAAGATTATCTCCAATTTACGCCAACTCTACGTGTTCTTTTTTTGTACACAGTTTGCATGTTGTCTTCCTTATTAAACTGCTTCAGCAGCAATTTTTTTTTTTGGGGGGGGGCTTTCTCTGTATCCTCAGCACATAGCACAGTGCCTAGCACATGGTAGGTATTTAATAAATGCTTGCTGATATGACCTATAGGTATCATGAGGTTGTGTGGTATAGTGGAAAAACCATAATTGCTTTTAAATACCAATGAACCTAATTTGAATCCAAAAAAGTGAGAAAAAATGATTCTCCCTTCATCACCCCTCAGTCACTTTAAACTCTTCCCTTGAGGGTAATAATTGCCAAGTTTTAAATGTTTTGAATCTTGGTTCTGCCATACAGTAATCATCTTGCCATCCCAGCCTTTTCAACAAATTCACTAAGCAGATTTCAAAGTCTTTAAGTCACTAAAGTGTTAGCATACAGAACACGGCCAAGGGTAAGAGAACTATGAAAAGCTCCCTCCAAGTTGGTGCTTATTTTGGAGTATGATTGTATGACTAGCTATATATCTACTTACCTATTCTATCATTCAGTCCACACTTCTCTCTCTTGTTCTCCAAGACATGATCATGCTATAATACCAAAGATGGGCAGCTAGAGAGAGCACTGAGACCGGAGTTAGGACCTAAACTTAATCCCAGCCTCAGACACTTACTAGCTGAGTAACCCCTGTTTGCCTCAGTTTCCCCATCTGTAAAATGAGCTGGAGAAGGAAATGGCAAACCACTCCAGTATGTTTGCTTGAAGAACTCCACATAAGGGCCACAAAAAGTCAGACACAACTGAAAATACTGAACAAAGAGTACTAAAGTGAAAACTGTAAGTCTCAGTTTAAGTAGAAGTCTAAAAGTCTGAGTCTACGTAAGAGTCAATGATGGACATGGGGGATGGTATAACTCAGCCTAATACTCTGGTGTGGAATGGGAATGACTTTTGGTGAGTTAGCTTTAAGAGGTCTAAGGAGGAAAATTTACATTTTAGACATTTCTAAGGGCCAAATTCTAGTTTGTATTATGTTTACTCATCAAGGGATAAGGGAAAATGGATTTCAGTCATGAAAGGAGAGTGAAATAACTGCATTTACCCATTGTCAGAAGCTTATAAAAATACATAATCCAGAGACAGGCTTCCTGAAAACCTAGAAATTACCTTCCATTAGTTTTGCAAATTCACATGGAAAAGGGGGGAAAAAAAAGAACCTTTACTTACGATTTAGTCTTTTATTTGAACAGCCCATCAATTTTGTTAACTGAAAATTATGAAACATTAGCTGTGATCAATAGAGAATATAAGGGTAGGGCGGCTAGGTGGTGCAGTGAATAGAGCACCGGCCCTGGAGTTAGGAGGACCTGAGTTCAAATCCAGCCTCAGACACTTAAAAAACACGCACGCACACACACACACACACACAAACCTAGCCGTGTGACCTTGGGCAAGTCACAACCTCAATTGCCCTCCAAAAAGCCCCCCCCCCCCCACAAAATGGAGAGAATATAAGTGCAAATGAGATCTACCACCATGAAAAGTATCTTTGCCTATACTAGAAGAAACTGAGTAGGAATAACTATATTGAGTTATGTTCCTACGTTATGTAGGAACAATAATCTGACATGGAACTATTTACCTTTCAGTAAACTTTTCTGTTTATCAAAGGTTATGTATAACTTCAATGGTCTGATCTTAAAGAGAGATTAATTAACATTGATATAGGCATATTCCCAAGATTATTGTTAAGGGGAAGGACTTAAAAATGCTTTATTATAGTAAATGAGGGAAGGTAAACTATCTCTTGCTTGCTAGGGAATTTAACATTAGCTGCTACAGACTAGTCATTCCAGAGGTGAACTCCAAGTGTGGTTATATTTAGGGGTGCCTTTTGGGGGGCTGTTACCTGCACAGGAAGAGAGAAGAAAGCCTCTAGTAACAATTCACATGAGAAGAACTTTCCCGCAAGGAAAATTTGGCTTAAAAGGTATCTTCTGAGTCTTCCAGGTAACGCAACATAGTATATGTAATAATGTGGGTGTAATTTTTCAACAGTTATGTTCACTGTAGTTTTACTACATATAGAGCAGGGTTAACATATCCAGATCATCAGGGGTGTGATTTATCCATTATAACAGCAGATGGCACTATTATCCAATGTTTAGTAGCTCACCTACAATTTTTATCTTCCTCAGCCTAGCTTGAAATTAACAAAAGCAATACTTTTCCCCTTAACAATCCATATAAGTATGTATGTTTGCATGTGCCCCATTAGACCCGAAGAAATCTTACAAAAATAAAACCATATAAACTCCAGCAAAGATACATACTAGACTCATAAACACACAACTAAAATAGTTTCCCCTAAACTTTATTTCAGAAAATTTACACAAAAATACCCAATCCAATACAGGTAAATCTGTACAAATCCCCCATGCTTCTTTCCTATAAAATAAGTTGTGTGAAAACAGCTTTATGACAAGAATTGCATTTAATTTATGACCATGGTACAAGTAAAGCTTACTGTAAACCTTACCACCTCATTTACATTATAGAGGTCTTTTGAATAATATACTCATGAGAAAGCAGAGAACTCAATATGCTCTTATTTTCTAAGTAGACTTAGTCTAGCACCAGTCTTTCAAAGCAAATTAATTCTTCTTAGATAAAAGCAAGCAGAGTATTAATTAGCTTTTGAATAAAAGCAGAGGGTTCTGGAGAAAGTTCCAGTGTGGTTTAAAAAGAGAAAAAACAGAATTTCAAATTGTACATACAAATCAAGGGTACTAAAGAAACTGGGGATAGGGAGAGTTAATAAAATGAAGATTTCTCCTTTCTGTCTGGATTACAGATTCAAAGAAAGACACTGTCAAATGATATCATAATTACCTCAGTGACTTAACCATGGTTAAGACAAGGAAAGATATTGCAATCAGAGAATGGTAGTGAATAGCTTATCACATATTTTGCTTTAGCCTTGAAACTTCTGTGAAAGATGCCTTGGACAGATATTTGCTTTTTTCTCTTCCTTCTGGACACTGACATTTAGCCCTAGAAAATCCCTTGTGTAATACTGTAGATGATTGATGACTTTTTACTGTGGATTTTTGCTACACTGCAACTGATCTTATCACTCCGGATTCTCAGGAGTAGAAACTCATAGCTTTTACCAGCAGATGGAGATGTTGCACTAGTTATCATACAACTGAATTCACACAAATGGCCGCCAAAAGCTCCAACAGTTATCATTTTATCCAGTCGGAACATTGTTCAATTTCCCTTTCTTTTAAGTAAGTCCCCTTCCTCTTACCTCAGGCTTTTCTCTCAATTTTTTTCATATATACTACTCCCCATATTAAAGAAAATCAATCACATGACTGAGGACAGTTCTTCCAATTGCTACTTATCTTAATTAGAAATTGGTTTGCAAGACAAAGGAGCTACAAATCCTCAAAATTCCCAATTATTTAGAAATGCTTGGTAGATATAGAACTTTGGGCAAGTGATGTAGTTTCAAGAGACTACATACATAAAGGGTATATTCCTCCTAACCCTGGATCAACTGAGAAATCCTATTTCAAAATGAAAACAATGTCTATTTTTCACAACTATAAGAACATGGTCACATCCTTCCATATATATGTACATAAACACACTTGACAATGGCCTCGACTCCCTCTTCCATCCCACACTGATTTTTGGCCCTGAATTCACTCCATGTATTATTGGGACCTACTTTAATTCATGATGCTCCCAGTTGTACAATTTTACACCTCACTAAACCAAATTCTTAAACATAGCATAAAAACATGTAAACTAAACAGCTATGGTAAGAAAAGTTATTCAGTTTTGCTTCTGTAGGTTATACTAAGAAAGAGGCAGAGTGCACAAAACTTAGTTCTATATCCAGCTGTGAATTTTTTATGGAACTACAACTCCAAGTTTGAGCCCTATCAGGAATCTTATCCATCTTTCCTTCAGCTCTTGGATTTTTATATCACTAGAAGCCACCCTACTAAATTCAATTCCAGCTAAAATATAATGGTCATACTGCTAAAGTAACCTCAAAGAAGAAAAATAAAGAGGACAATCAGAACACAGTAAGTCATTCTGTAGCAAGGTCGATATGGTCATACAAATCTTGGTAACAGAACTAGAGTGGAAGTCCAAGCCAACAGGTGGGTGGGAAAAGGAAAGAAGTCATAGGGTTCAAACAGATCATTCTAAGGAAACCCAGTGGCAATGCTGACTTCAGCCTCTGGGAAACCTATTTCTTATCATAGGTGGCCTTAATGATAGTGCCAATGCTGCAAAACCAGCCCAACCCCCCACTACCCAGCAAGTTAAAAAGAGTCTCCCTTATTGGCCTATATTGGAGTCTAGGCAGTTCCCCATTCCCCCCACCCCAAATGAGGCCAGTTCTGACAAGAAAACTCCAGCGTCAGCAGACAGAATGTGCTGTCTGTGGTGTGGCTCAGGCCAGTATGTCCAATGGTGTCTTCCTGGCTGCAAGACAGGGTGGGAAAGGATTGCCTCATTATTCAATCAGCTTCTTGGCCTTGAAGAAACGTCGAAGATAGAAAACTTGCCAGGTGGCCAATCCAATAAGGCAAAACATGGAAAAGATACTGAAGTACAGGACCCGGGTGTTTGTTGACTCTAAAAGACAAAAAACGAAGCTGTAAACATGTCCTTCTGGAAATGGAAGGAGAAAAGCTCAGTTGGCTATAAACTATGCAGAAGACTCAAAGAAGAGTTTAAATTCTATTATGTCTAATTACATGATTTTAAATGAATTAATCTCAGCTAGCTAATGTATAAAAAGGAATAATACTAAACAATCAAAAAACATATTAAGCCTCTGTTCTTCCCACTTACTACGTGCCACCCACTGTGCTAAAGTGTTCAGAATACATAGAAAAAACAAAAATACAGAATTTTTAAGTTAGAAGGACCTTAATCCAATCCATACCCAGGAAGAGGAAAGCAAAACATTTACTGATGTGCGACTATGTCCTATAAGCACTTTACAAATATGATCACACTTGCTTCTCACAACAACTCTGAGAAGTAGGTGCTATTATTCCTATTTTACAGCTAAAGAAATTGAAGAAGACAGAGGTTAAGTAACTTGTCACAAAGCTACTATACAAGGCAGTATTTGAACTCAGTTCTTCCTGACTGGAAGTCCAGGCTCTATCCACTGTGCCACCTAGCTTCACTCTGTCCAATGACATCCAGATGCCCCATTATAACACACCAGAAATGATCACAGAATCTTTGTTTAATGATCTCCAATGAAAGATAACTCACCAACTCCAGATGCAGTGCATCGTGCTTCTGGACTGTCTATTTTGTTCGTGGATATCATGCCAACATTTGCCTCTTTGTACCTAATGCCCATTGTCCCTGCTCTGCTCCCTGGAGCCAAGTAGAACAAGTTTACTCTCTCTTCCACATGACAGCCTTTCGGATAATTGAAGACATTTATCATGTCTTCCCTTAGTAGTCTCTAAGCATCCCCAGTTTCCTCAACTTCTCACTTTATGACATGGAGTCAAGGCCTTTCTCATCCTAGTTGCCCCATTCTGGATATCTTGCAGCTAATCAATGTCCTTCCCAAACTAAGACTTCCTGGACTGAATCTGATCATGGAAATCTGATTCCAGGAGGCTTATCATCTCCTTATCCTGAAAGCAATGCCTCTCAAGCAGTCCAAGAATGCATTAACTTATTTAGTCCCCATTATCACGAAGGCGACTTCGAGATCAGCTTGCGAATCACTCCCAGAGATCTTTTTCAGACAAACTGCTATCTGTGTCTCCCCATCATCTTGTGCTTGTGACAATTTTTTTGAACCCAAGCATATCCCTAAGATTTGGCATAATGTTCTAGCTTGCAAAGATTTTTTTTGGATCCTCTCATTTTAGCCATTTAGAATGTTAGCCATCCCATTCCCATCCCTCCCACTTCTGTGTCATTTGCAGACGTGGTGAACAAGACAATCCAAATCACTGTTAAAATATTTAAACCCTTTTCCACAAGAATACCATCAGCTATTTCATCAAATAATTTGCTAAAATCTAGGTAAACT